>NC_059112.1:108529102-109186245 GCF_020740685.1 Jaculus jaculus
TTTAACCTTCTTCCCAGGTCATTAGAAGTGCCTTGTGTGGTGAACAAATGCCCACGAGGAAGCCATTCATTATGCTCTGCACGACAGCGGGGTAACTTCAGGCTCTAAGGACTCTGGCTACACTATCCACAAGACTGGCTGGGTTTCAGCTTTGGTCTTTAAGCTCTCTTGTTTTACAGAACCTGCTAGATGAGATAGCAAGTAGGGAGCAGGAAGTACAGAAGGTCTACGCTGACTCCCAGCAATACCAGCAAGCTGTGAAGGTGAGTGCTGACGCCTCTGTGTGGGCGCCCAGCAAGGGCGCCTTTCCACCGCAGACACTGAGCTGCCCTACAGGGTTGGCGACAGCCTGGACATCACTAGGCACAGCTAGCAGCTATGCACAGGCCCAACCCTGTGGAAACAAGAGGGCACCAAATATCAAACACCAAGTATCTTTATAGTAGTAAACCCTTTGGAGAAATTTATTCTAAAGAAAAATAAAACCTAAAAGAATAATACAGAAAACACAAAATCATGTAACAGTTCCATTTATAATTAAACAAACAAGCAGGAGTGCCCTTGGCAACGATTGTGTAAATTATCAAACATCCACTTGCTGGATGATGAAATCAGCTGGTAAAGATGAAGGCAGATGATGGCAATGGCTCAACAGGGGGAAAAGCTTATGATCTGGTGTTCCCCAAGGAAGCAGACCATTAAGCCTCTGGACCCATGTGGAGGGTCTAGAAGGGTCACTCTGCTGTCTCTGTGGTACAGGGGAATTGCTGGGGCAAGTTTTCTATGTCTTTGAGTGCCGTTGTCTTGGCGACTCTCAGGAACCCCTGGCAGCCAGTGTAAGTGCAGCTGTGAGGAAAACATTGAACAATAAACCAGACCCTGGCTAAGGGCAAGTCTGGATTCTCTAGAAGGGGCACAAAGACATGGCAGCCTCTTCTCAGCTGCACTTTCCATTGTCCTCTCCCAGGACTACGAGCTAGAAGCAGAGAAGCTAAGGTCCCTGCTAGACCTAGAGAATGGAAGGAACAGCCACATGAGCAAGAGAGCCAGGCTGCAGTCTCCCGGCGCCAAGGTGAAGGAGGAGGTGAGCTCTGCACGCAGGCTGTTGGGGCTCTACAGGGTGCTGCAGGCATGCCTCCACAATGCACATGGGAGGGAATCCAAGGGCCACAAGCAGGTCTGGAAGAGGAAGAACTTGTTCTGGGACACTAACATTGGCATGCCCAGAAAGGCAGCATGGCAGTGCCAAACACCCAGGATGCTCCTGACATGCTTCCCTTCACAGCACATCTGCAGGGCAAGGACAGCATATCAGCAGTGTAAGGACAGCACATCTGCAGCGTAAGGCAGTGTAAGGACGGCACATCTGCAGGGCAAGGACAGCACATCAGCAGTGTAAGGACAGCACATCAGCAGTGTAAGGCAGTGTAAGGACGGCACATCTGCAGTGTAAGGACGGCACATCTGCAGTGTAAGGATGGCACATCTGCAGGGCAAGGACGGCACATCTGCAGGGCAAGGCAGTATTACCATTAGCCTCTGCCCCACGTAAAAATCATAAGGTGGAGAAATTTACTCAATGGGCCAAGACTCAAACCTGGGTCTTCTGACTTTGAGTTGATCTTTCTGTCCACTAGTGGGGGGCAGGTAGGAATGAGCAGGAAGCACCCTTCTGTCTCCAGTTGCCAGGCTCTTTAGTGTCCAAGTGCTCTTGCTCTCATCTGTTTAGCCTGTTTGCTGCTTCTGATTTATGTTTATTTCTTTGAGTGTGAGAATGAGAGAGAGGGTGAAAGAGACAGAGAATGGGTTTGCAAGGGCTTATAGCCAAAGCAAACAAACTCCAGCCACATGCACCACCTTGTGCATCTGGCTTATGTGGGTACTGGGGAGTTGAACCTGGGTCCTTAGGCTTCGCAGGCAAGTGCCTTAACTGCTAAGCCATCTCTCAAGCCACCCTACCCCCACCCCTGCCCCGTTGGCTCCTGCTAACTGAGCTCTTTAAACGTCTTTGTAGGAAGCTGCCCTTGCTGCCAAGTTCACAGAGGTTAATGCCATCAACAGACAAAGGCTGCAGAATCTGGAGTTTGCGCTGAATCTCCTAAGACAGGTAATCCATCTTAGTACTGAATGAGAAGTCAAAGACTTCTGCCTGAGACACAGGCTGAGTGGAGTACATCCTGTTGATACTTCTAGGCAAGGCCAGTGCAAATACTGGCCCAAGCCAGCCTGTCCTCTGACCACTCCATGGCTCCCCTACCCAGTTCCATAGACATTTGCTGAGAACCTGGTAAAGGCTGTATTTTAGGAAGTCTGTAATGTTTATGACATCATCTGTTATAGCAAGAAACTAAAAGCAACTCAACATTCCTTGGCAGTGGACTGGTTAAATGTGTTCACACAGCCAGAGAGGACTCTGTCCCTCTAGTCCACAGCAGCAGAGCAGACTGCTGTCCATGCACAGAAAGTAAACAGATGGGGTGCGTGTAAAACACACCCTCTCCACAGATGGCAGGCATCTCCCAGAGGTGAGAGATGGGTTTCACTGCACTCTTCTGATATTCCAAGATATCTTGCCTCATTTAACTAAAAAGAAAACAAAAACTGAAGCCAGGCATGGTGGTGCATACCTTTAATCCCAGCACTCGGGAGGCAGAGGTAGGAGGATCACCATGAGTTCGAAGCCACCTTGAGACTTCCAGGTCAGCCTGGGCTAGAGCAAGACCTTACCTTGACAAAAACAAAAAAATTGGCCATATTTTTTTGTATGCACATTCATGTGAATATGTGTATGTGTAAGTGCCAAGGGCTTTTCTGCTGCTAGCAAATGCCAGGTGCTTGTTTTTTGCATCTGGCTTTGTATGGGTACTAAGGAATTGAACCTGGGCTATCAGGTTTTGCAAGCACCTTTCACTGCTAAGCCATCTCTCCAGCCCTTTTTCATTTGTTCTGTTCTTGAGGCAAGGTCTGACTCCAGCCCAGGCTGACCTGGAACTCTCTCTAGTGGCCACCTTTAAAAGTTACTGTAGCTGGATGTGGTGGCACATGCCTTTAATCCCAGCACTCAGGAGGCAGAGGTAGGATCGCTGTGAGTTCGAGGCCATCCTGAGACTACATAGTGAATTCCAGGTCAGCCTGAGCTAGAATGAAACCCTACCTTGGGGGAAAAAAAAAAAAAGTCGCCCTAGAATGCTAGTGGAATCCCTCAGGGATCACAGGACAAACAGGCTGACCTGTTTCCAGGTGAGCAGATCTGTCTGCCTGTAACCATGCACTGTCTTATGTTACAGCAGCCAGAAGCAGGAGTGACCCGTGAGACTCTGCAAGGGAGCAAGGTGGGCTCCAGTGCAGAGGACACATGGAAGATTAAGAAGGAACTGGAGGAAGAGACAGAGCGCAGGCAGCAGCTGGAGAGTGAAGTCAAGAGCGCCCGGGAGGAAATCGGGGCCTTGCAGGATCAGGGGCCTCAGGAGTTGGTGGTGAGGAAGGAGGTGCTGAAGAAGCTGCCAGACCCTGCGCTGGAGGAGAGCTTCCATCACCTGCAGCGGACCCTGGCAGATGAGCAGCACAAGAACCGGGTGCTGCAGGAGGAGCTGGAAGCGCTTCAGCTTCGCTTGCGTGCCCTGGAGCAGGAGACCAAGGACGGTGGTCAGGAGTACGTGGTCAAGGAGGTCCTGCGGATCGAGCCAGACAGAGCCCAGGAGGATGAGGTCCTGCAGCTACGGGAGGAGCTGGAGGTGCTGCGGCGGCAGAAGGGTGCCCGGGAGGCCGAGGTACTCCTGCTGCAGCAACGTGTGGCAGCCCTGGCTGCAGAGAAGAGCAGGGCGCAGGAGAAGGTCACTGAGAGGGAGGTGGTGAAGCTCCAGAATGACCCACAGCTGGAGGCTGAATACAGGCAGCTGCAAGGGGAGCACCAACGGGAGGGTACACTCAGGGAGAAGCAGGAGGAGGAGCTGAGCTTCCTGCAAGCCAAGCTCCGGAGGCTGGAGAAGGAGCGGGCCATGGCTGAGGGCAAGATCACCGTCAAGGAGGTGCTCAAAGTAGAGAAGGACGCAGCCACAGAAAGGGAGGTCAGTGACCTTACTCGTCAATATGAGGATGAGGCCACCAAGGCACGTGCTGGCCAGCGGGAGAAGACAGAACTGTTACGAAAGATATGGGCCCTGGAGGAGGAGAACGCCAAAGTGGTGGTGCAGGAGAAAGTCCGGGAGATCGTGCGGCCAGACCCCAAGGCAGAGAGTGAAGTGGCCAACCTCCGCCTGGAGCTGGTGGAGCAGGAGCGCAAGTTCAGGGGTGCCGAAGAGCAGCTCAAGAGCTACCAGAGTGAGCTGGAGGCCCTGCGGAGGCGTGGCCCACAGGTGGAAGTCAAAGAGGTGACCAAAGAAGTCATTAAATACACAACTGACCCCGAGACCGAGCAGGAGCTCCGGCGACTCAGGGAGGAGATTGTGGACAAGACTAGACTGATTGAAAGATGTGATCTGGAGATCTACCAACTGAAGCAGGAGATCCAGGCTCTGAAAGATGCCAAGCCACAGGTCCAGACCAGAGAGGTGGTCCAGGAGATCCTACAGTTCCAGGAAGACCCCCAAACCAAGGAGGAGGTGGAATCTCTGCGTGTAAGGCTGTCAGAAGAGCAGAAGAAGCAGGTGGACCTGGAGGCAGAGAGGGCATCCCAGGAAGAAAAGATCCGGCGCAAGGAGGAGGAGCTGGCACGGGGCAAGGAGAAAGTAGTGCGCCAGGAAGTGGTGCAGTATGAGGAGGAGCCAGACCTGCGGGCAGAGGTGGCCACCTTCACCGACAGCATCGATGCTGAGCTGCGGCAGATTGACAAGCTGCGCGCCGAGCTGCGGCGGCTGCAGCGCCGGCGTGCCGAGCTGGAGCGGCAGCTGGAGGAGCTGGAGCGTGAACGCCAGGCACGCCGGGCAGCTGAGCTGGAGGTGCAGCGCCTGCAGCAGCGGCTGGCTGTGCTGGAGCAGGAAGAGGCAGAGGCCGGAGAGAAGGTGACCCGCACGCAGAAGGTGGTGCTGCAGCAGGACCCACAGCAGGCCAGGGAGCATGCCCTGCTCCAAGCCCAGCTGGAGGAAGAGAAGCACCGGCGGCAGCTGCTGGAGGAAGAGTACAAACTCCTGAGTAGGAAGCTGGTCTCCCTGGTGAAGGCCGAGTTCAAGGAGGAGAAGGAGAAGGAGAAGGTGGTGTTCTCTGAGAGTGTGCAGGTGGAGAAGGGAGACACGGAGCAAGAGATCCAGAGACTCAAAAGAAGCCTGGAGGAGGAGAGCCGGAGCAAGAGGGAACTGGATGCTGAGGTAACGCGACTGGAAGCCAAACTATCGGAGCTAGAATTCTACAACTCGAAGTCATCCAAGGAACTAGATTTCCTGAGGGAAGAAAACCATAAACTGCAGCTGGAGAGGCAAAACCTGCAGCTTGAGACCCAGAGGCTCCAGTCAGAGATTGAAATGGCAGCGACGGAAACACGGGACCTGCGGAACACCACCGTGGTGGATTCTGGGACCCACCTTGACTCCAGACTGTCATCCCTGGAGAGGGAACTGGATGACCTCAAGAGGATGTCGAAGGACAAGGATCTGGAAATCGATGAGCTGCAGAGGCGACTGGGCTCTGTAGCTGTCAAGAGGGAACAGCGCGAGAACCACTTGCGACGCTCCATCGTGGTCATTGACCCTGACTCCGGTCGTGAGCTGTCTCCAGAGGAGGCCCACCGGGCGGGGCTCATCGACTGGAACATGTTTGTCAAACTCAGAAGCCAAGAGTGCGACTGGGAGGAGATATCAGTGAAGGGTCCCAATGGGGAGTCCTCAGTGATCCATGACAGGAAGTCTGGCAAGAAGTTCTCTATTGAGGAAGCCCTGCGGAATGGCAGGCTGACCCCTGCTCAGTATGACCGCTACGTCAACAAGGATATGTCCATTCAGGAGCTGGCAGTTCTAGTGTCTGGACAAAAGTAGGCCTGGCCCTTCTTGGAAGTGGACATCTGGCTTGCTCCTTCCCAGCAACTTGCTGAGTGTCTTCTGCTACCCAGCTCTTGTGCAGGATCCTGAGTGCAGCATTTTATCCAAGCTCTTAACAGGGTGCTCCTGGTGCAGCTCACGAGTGGGATGGACAATACTCATCTCAGCCTCACTCAGCCTGGGTGAGCGACCTGACCCGTTCCTACCTGATGACTTGACAACCATGATGTCCTTGTTTTCCCTTCCCCATACATTTCCATCACCAGTGTAATGGCTGGAAAGTCTGACAAGTGCCACAGAACAAGAGGACATGGCAGACACACCTATCAAGACAACATGGCCTCAGAACATCAGATGGTGAAACCAAGGGCAGAAGGCTTTCTTTTTTGCTCTTCTCCACTTATCAAAGGACTGGGCTGTCAGGACTGTCAATCTGCTTTCTCATTCCTTCTTTCTTGCTAGGAACCAACTGTCTATCAACACTGCCTTCTCAGCAACAATTCTGCCCATGAAACAGACTGGGCTTACTCAGTACTAGAAGATGCCAAGAACCTACAACAGCACCTGGCTCTTGGTGCTCCAGTGACCACTAACTGCCAGCTAGGCTGTCCCAGGAAGACAGGCATCAGTGACTGTTTCATGGTTATGAAATGAAAAAGATCTTGGTAGTGGTGTGTTGCCTTACTTTCATTGCCTTACAAGCCTTATTATTGCATTAGTATTTAGATATACAAAAGGTGATTATTCACCAAATTTCTGGTTTTCTGTATCTCATGTATTATGTAAAGTAATGGGAAGCAAAAGGAAACTTTATTTATAGCATGAAAATAAAAACCTGGTGGCTTGATTCCAACTTCACAGCAAGCATGATTCCTACTCTACACATGAAGCTGATGGTTCCGCACTCTCTCCTACTCTTAGCTATATACACCAGCTTCTATGCCAGGGAGAATCACTGGCAAATACAGTACAAACAAAAGAATGAGAAAAGACATTCTGGAAACCTCGAAACAATTTATTGAGTTGCTTTATACAAGATTAACAATTTCCACACCACCCCCTAACACCAACATAGTCGCTGCACAAAAGCCACAGCCCCTCTCACACCTGAAATGGCCACGCCGGGTAAGTGCTCAGAGACATTTGCCTGCCAAGGAAACCCTGCAGCCCCCTGAGCACACTCCACCCCACCTTCTCTGCAGCCGGGCAGTAGATCTCCCTTGCCATGGCTGTTTCAGTCATTCACTCTCATTACCACAAATAAAGCATAAACAAGGAAAAGAAATCTCAAACTCCCCATCAAAGAAACATTTCCCTGAGGCAAGAGGCATTGCTAGATTCCTAAAGATGAGGGCATCCTGCTCCAGCTACACACGCAGTGGCATGTGGGGAGGAGGGAGCACCGAAGGGGAAGGGGGGCTGGGGCCCGGTGTTAACGGGCAGAGGAGCCTAGAGAATTCCCACTGCTCAGCTTTTGCTGGCGGCCTCAGCTAGGCTTGTAGCTCAGCTATACAAATCTCTTCTTTGGCTCTTTTGCTACTACCTAAGACTATTCTGTAAACAAACTGGAAATCCAAGTTGCAAAAAATATATGTAATAAAGGGATAAGGACTCCACATGGCCCAATGTGAAACCAACTGGTTTTCAATACAAAAGGAAAGCAGAGGCTGGGCTAAGGAGCTGATAAAGGTCTTGCTCCCAGCAAAGAGGGAAGGCAGCCACCTCCATAGAACTGGGAGCTACTAAGCTACTTGCCCCTGGGAGGCAAGAACCAAAAGCACACCTGTGTCACACCCAGGAGTGCATCCTAAGGGTACTGATTATTTTCCCCATGTCACCTGGTGACCCACTACGTAACAGATTCACAGGACAGGCAAGAGCCTTCTGAGTCCATGTGAAACAGCCACTGGTGAGTGTAGTCAGCCTGGTGACAGAAGCTCTGCAGTCACTGCCCTTGCCTATTTCCCATCCATTCTCCAGCCCCTCTGCACATTCCCCCAGCCCACACACAAGCCAGTGTCTGGAGAGCACCAGCACTCCAAACCTGCTCTCTGTGGCAGACGCTTCAGAGGCCTGCCCTGCAGCTCTGCTGAAGGATCTCTAGTAAGACAAACTGGAATGTCTACCTGTGACTCAGAACTCCTGGGGGCTCCCCTGCAGTCCACCTAGTCCACCAACTCTAGAAAAACAAAGCGGAGCCCTGGCTCCACCAGGGCCTGGGATTGGGGACCCGGATGATGACTTTCAAGTCAGGACGGCACAGGTTATGAAGTGCAGCCATAAAAAACTCAATTAAATAAAACTGTCTTAAATACAGACTATTTTTAAAAAATCTTCATCTCAGATCCACTCAGGGAGCTGAATGAATAGACGAGTGTTGTCCAAGTCTGCTCCACCATAAAGGCACTGGAATTATGTCTTCCTATAATGTGATGTGTGAAGAGCAGTCCCATTCTATCCAATGCATTTAATGGTAATGAAGAAAACAGCCCAAGATAGGTGTCTTTAAAAATCCTACCATGATTGTTGAATCTACAAAGTTCTTTTCTCTATAAGAGTTTCATTATCATGTTCAGAGGAGAAACTGGCCCTATAATGAGCACACACTAGCTGTTCTTATTTTGTAAGGAGACAAGGTAGGTCTCCTACCCAAGGCTCTGGCCTGGTTCTAGTCCTCTTGAGCACACAGCCTGGAGATGGGACAGCACCACCACCATCCAGGATCCTACTGTGGCCAGAAGAAGCCCCTGACCACTGGGGCGCTGTGAGATACTCAGACCAAATGCCAGGAGTCACGCAGATCTAGAACACAGTTGTGCCAACTGATCTGCCATGGGAGCACATACACACTGCACTTCCCAACATGGCCCAGCATGTGCCCCAGCCCAGAGCTGCCCCTTGGATGCTGTCCAGTGACAAAGCCACGAGGCCCAGAGCACCAGGTCAGTAAGTGCTTCATCAGTGCATGAGCCACTCCTCAGTTGGAGGCACATCAGAAGTGCTAAGAAGTGCTCCACTTTAACCTCACACCTGCTCCAGAAGAAAAGCAGTAGGCAGGAAGAGCACAGCCATTGTCCATTCTCAGAGACCTACATGTTGGGCTTCCCCCAGACCCAAGTTATTCAAGCCCGTCTCTGAAGCAGTCACAATTTCCTGGGTACAGTAGGTCCTTTTCCATGAAGCTGGGAAGCATCTGTAAAAGAAGCAAAAACATAAAAAGGTCCTTCAGAGGCTCCAATTCCTTCAGGGCAGCATAACCAAACTTCAAGGGGAATATGAATATCAAATATTCCCAAACACTGAGTGTTCTAAGGCTCAGACAAGCCATAAACACTTGACACTTGCTATGCACAATGCCACTTGCAGCAGATGAGCACACATGGATAGTAGCATTGTGCAGGCAGGTAGCCAGTAAGCACTGTTTATAGAACAGACACTCTGTAATGGGACCTGGGTGGCTTCATGTCTCTGGTAACAACTGACATCCTGTAGCAACAAGGCCTAATAACACAAAATCCAGGCAATCATCACGCTCTGGACACTCAAAAGATGCTCAAGTACTGAAGGGACAAGTGCAAGGCTAAGTAGCATTGAGTCGCACAGGAGGAAGGGAAGCAAAGTAGATGTAAGTCACAGGTGACTACTAGGTAAGGAGCTTTCACTGACAGACCCTCAGAGAGCGCTGACTACCTGCAGCATAGCTCAGAAGAAAGCTTGATGCTCCATGGTTGCTCTTTATCAATGTCTCCCCCCAACCCCATCTCCCTTGTGGTACTGGTAATGGAGCTCAGGGCCTTACAAATGCTTAGGCAAGTGCTCTACCTCTGAGCTACATCCCTAGCCCTTCAGAAAAAAATCTGAATCCCCAGTGAGAGTATTCTCTTTCCCTTTTTTGGAGGAGGAGAGGATGTTACATGGTAGGGCTTCACACTAGCCTAGGCTGACCTGGAAATCACTCTGTAGTCCCAGGCTGGCCTCATATTCACAGTGATCCTCCTACCTCAGCCTCCTGAGTGGTCTGTACCATCACACCCAGTCCTTTTCTTTTTTTTTCCTTCCCTTTTGTTAGCTAAAAACCACAAACCCAGAGACCATTTCCAGTGGCTCTTCAATAATGTTCCTCTTCAAGAGAACCATTCCCCAAGCAAGTAAAGGTGGATCATCTCATCTTCAGTACAAGGAGGCTCTTATCTCACCCACTGTACTGAACTAGTCTAGTGGCAACCACCAGTTTGTGGGTGTGGGTCATACATGTTGCTACTTCTCCAGAGGAAAAAGGAGCAGCTACTGGTATAGCGTTGGCCCCTCAAAGAAGCCAACTTTCTACCTGGAAACCTATAAGCCCCTAGTCACTGAGATGACCTTTGCATTTTTGACATGAGTGTCAGAAGGACAGAGTGAGCAGATCAGAAGGCAGACACAAAGCTGTGATCCCCATGCACTCCATGAGCAGATCCTAGGCACATACAGCCTAAGAGTCTGTATCTGATTCCTCCTCCACATCAATTCCAGGGTTCCCTAAGCTCAGGTTTCTTCTTATCAGTGTGACCCTGGTCATGTCTGGTATACATCTATAGCAGTTAAGAGCACTAGTTCAAAACCAAAATCCCACCCGGCCACTATATCACAATTCTGTGAAGTGTCTGTAATTCAGGAATACCCTAGTTAAGACACAGCAAGACCAGTCTATTTATAAGGTACCTGCCTGTCCTATCTCTGTCCATTTTCATGCTGTCAAACTGGCTACACATGTACCTAGGACTCTCAGAACTTCCTACTTCCAAAAGCACTGTTCTTCAGGGAGATACTGGACTCATTCTCACTCTCAAATCTCTGTTTCCATGAAGGTTGAACACCTGGCTATATTCAAAGCTGCTTCTCTCTTGGGTCTATGCCAATCTCAGAGGTAAGAGGTCCTTCCTCATAGTCTTATGCTATGGCCTCTCATTGCTATATGGACGTTTGATTTCACAAAAATACACGTATAGAGCCTCTGTTGCCTAATGATGGCTGACAGATACGCATTTCACTGTGAAGGCTCCATAAGGCCCAGCTGCCCTTGGATGAGAGTCACCATTATCTTCCTTTCTCTAAAGGCACACTAAGGGTTGGAGCACCTCTGCTTCATGCAGCACCCTTCCCCCCAAAACAAACCCTCACATTTTGTGCTCACAGTCCAGCTCTACCTAGTGGCCACTTCAAGGGGAGGGAGCCAGGAGAAGCCTCTAGGTGGTAGAGGACTGTATCATTCTGATTCCTACAAAACCTGAGCCTAGAAAGACAAAGCAAAATGACAGCACAGTGACACATGGCAGTGATGCTGAAGCCCCAGCAGCAAAGCACCTAAGAACGGAGGGAGACTGCGCACAGAGCGCATGGCACACTGCCCATCTGGCGATTACCTGGCAGACTTTGTGGAACATGGGTGGACACGGCAGCGTGTGGGAGAGGCGCTGCATGGGGTGGGCTGGGGTGCAAACCAGCCAGAAGACCTGAGAGAAACAGGAAGGGAGAGAAGAACAAAACACACACATTGAAGACAGAACAAAAAAGCAGCTTGGGCAATCCAGAGCCCAGGGAATCTGTGGCCAGTCTAGGAACAAAACCCAAAGCTGGGCTCAGAAGGTTCCCAAGGGTGCTCCCCACAGTCATCCCAGACACACACAGGACCCAACAAGGCATACAACACAGGGACAGAGACAAAAGACAAGCACTCACTGGGGCTGAGGCCATGGTGGAAGGTCCCAGGGGCGGGGCCTGTGACGATGGCATCCTTGGAGACCCCCGCTTTGGCAGAGGAGTCTGCACTGAAGGAGAGCACATGAAGTGGAAATGGGACAGGGGCTATGATCCCCAGTGAGTTTGAGTTCATGGCCCCTGAAAGTTTGGGGCCGCTGGACTTGTAGGAGGAAGACAGCAGGTTTAAGGGAGAGGAGCTGGCCAGCAACACTGCCCCACCGGTTCCTTTCTGGGAAGGAAATAAGCACACAGTCAGAAGCTAAACTGTTCATGGTCAACTTACACCAAACCTAATCGCCAGCAGGACAGGTACACATCCAACACCTATTCTTGGAATGAGGACAATCCAGGAGACAGTTAATTGAAAAGCAGAATATTGCTGGGCATGGGAGCATAAACACACACTTTTGATACCAGCACTCAGGAGTCACAGGTACGAGGGTCACCATGAGTGAAGAGGCCAGCCTGGACTACAGAATGAGTTCCATATCAGCCTGGGCTAAAGTAAGACCTTACCTCAAAAACAATACAAAACAAACAAAAAAGGATACTAAACATGCCTCCTTTATGAAGGAAAAAGTACCATGTACCCATAATGCATGAACAGACTTGTATGTATGCAAGTATAAAATATATAATCATATTTATATTTTTTGCATGTATTTACTATACAAAGCTTTATAACAAATACAATTTTACCCCTGGAAGCTCTTATGCACATTCACCACATAGGCAATAGGACCAGGGAAGTGGGAAGCTAGACCTCTCTGAGCCAAACCTGCCCACAGTTCTGGGTACACACTAGAAAACAAATATTCCCATGTCTTCAACCTATGTCCAAACTTTTTTTTTTCTTTTTTGGGATTGACAAGGTCTCATGTAGCCCAGACTGGCCAAAAATGTCGTATGTAATCAAGGATGATTTTGAACTCCTAACCCTCCTGCCTCCACCTCCCAAGAGCTGGGATTGTAGGTATGCACTACCAACACTGGCCAAACTTCTTATAATTACCCCCAGGCAGCACTGTGCCAGGCTACCAAGTTACCTTTGATCTGCACAGTTCTTTAAAGTCAGAGATTGCTACCAGAAAGAACTGCTGTATGTGCAAAGGCATGACTACCACCCAACACGTGACAGCAATGTCACCCTTAACACACAGGTCAGAGGTCATGGGAGGCAAGTTCTTGGCTCATTTTGCCATGTAGTCAACCCAGCCTCTCAATGGGCTAATGCTGACAGGTGCTTCCCCTCTGTTCCCCTGCTAAGGACATATCCAGGCTATCCTGAACTTCTGGCCACCAGAACTGGTTAACACTGAGCAGGAAGCCCAGTGCTCCCTCCAGTGTCTGATCTCACTGTGCTTGCCTGATCTTTAGTTTCAGATTCCATTCTCAGCCCAGGGCAATGCAAGTGACCTGCCCTGTTCCCAAGGCCCCTGCAGGTGGGACAAGTTGCACTGGTGGGATACTCACTGGCAAGGAGGTAGATGATGTCACACTACTAACTGCGGAGGGCTTCAGGGAAGAGGTCAATAACTTTGCTACTCCCTGGGTCCCACCACCAGAATCTCCATTTGGACCACCAGGTGGGGCCACCAGGGTCAGCTTCTGGGAAACAGGTGGTTTTTTTACTGCTGAGCTTGGGACAGTTCGGCTGGTGGACTGTCCCGTGGGAGGAGGCTGTACACCAGAGAGCAGGGTCCCAGAAACAGAGCTCTGCACTGGTGCTCCTACAGAGGATGAGCTGCCAGAAGAAACCCCATGCTTGGAGACTGAGCCAGCGAAGGGATTACTCTTGTAAGATGGCCCTGCCGAGCTTGCTGGATGCTGCTTTGCTGGGTGGCTCAGGGCAGTGGACGAGGAGACTGGGGTCTTGCTGCTAGAAGCCGGTGAGCCTCCTGAGGCTGATGTGGAGGCATGGAAGCCCTGGCCTTTGGATGCCGTCTTTACCAGCTGCAGGAGTGAACGATGACACTGTGGAGAGGAGGCCTTTGGGCCTTGGAGCTTATTGACAAATGACGCTGGAGGGGTGAAGCTTTTCTGCTGCTGAGTTCCTGCATGAAAGACTTTGACTTGGGGGTTGGGCACAGGAACGGCTGCCTGGGGACCATGAGACGTCCGTGGCAAACTATGATGCTTTGCTTTGGACTGGTGGCCTTCAGGCAGGCCCTTGCTGAGGGAAGCCTGGCAGGACAGGTCTTTGTAGCCAGAACTCTCTGTTTTTTTCTCCTGAGATGACTGCCCAAGTGCTAGAGCCTGTTCAGCCAGAAAATTGAGAGGTGACTGCAGAGTGTTAGTGGGTGGTGGGGCAGAAGGACTAGGTTTTGCAAAGTTCCGTTTCTCTTCTGTACACAAAACACCAGGAACCTTTTCTGCCGGTGCTTTGGAGGGTGCAGGCAGTGTGAATTCTGAGCTGCTGGCTTTGCTGTTCAATACAGCCAGCTCCTTAGACACAGCTTCTACAGAGGAGGCTGGATTACGAACCAAGTCTTCATCCAATGAGTCCTCTAGGGTGACAGGATCAGAGTCAGCAAGGCTACCAGGTGCCTGGGATGGGAGCTCTCTGCTGGTGGCCCCAATGCTTAGGCTTCCTCCCTGGTGTTCTGAGAGCAAAGCAGTGGGGCTACTGATTTGTCCTGATGGCATGGAAACCTTTTTATCAGGCTTGGTAGATGATTCCTAAAGGAAAGTAAAAATGCTGATGTTTAAAAACATTTGAAGGGGGCTGGAGAGATGGCTCAGTTCAATTCCTCAATACCCACATAAAGTCATATGCACAAGGTATCACATGCATCTGGAGTTCATCTGCAGTGGCTAGAGGCCACTGGTGTGCCCATTCTCTCTCTTAAATAGATAATTTTTAAAAAATCTTTTATTTATTTCTTAGAGACAAAGGGAGAGAGAAAGGGAGAGAATAGGCGCACCAGGTCCTCTAAACACTGCAAACACTCCAGACACATGTACTACCATGTACATCTGGCTTGCATGTGACTTGGAGAATCGAACCTGGGTCCTTAGGATTTGCAGCCAAGTGCCTTAACTGCTAAGCCATCTCTCCAGCCCTCAAATAGATTAAATTTTAAAAACATATAGAAATAACTGAAGATGCCAACACTGGACTGTTGCAAGGATGTTGATATGTGAACAACTCAAACTTCCTGTGCAATTACAAAACAAAGGGTAGACAAGAAAGCCTGCCTTGCCTTGTAGCACTGTCATTTATATGCGCCCAGCTGGCTAGGGCCCGAGTTACACAGCATACTTTGATGCTAACTACATGTGTACACACATGCACACACACACGGAAACTCTGGTTTTCTGGAAAAGTTCCAAGACTTGCTCAAGGGATACAATGCCTGCTGTTATTCACATTATCTTGGATGTTCCTGGTTATAGCATAATAAGCATTGCCTTACAGTAGCTTTCTTTTCCTCTTAGATGTTTCTTGGCACCTGCCTACTCAGTCCTCAATGGAGCTGAAATAGGAGCTATCCCATCACTTCTGCACCCCTGGTAATTAATAGAGTGTCTCAAGACACTCTAGGCATTTGACAGATATCTGAATAAACAACTTAAGTCACATTCTCATGTTTTCTTCAAGTGTAGGTCAGGGAACGCCAAGTCTCAAGAACTCACAAGTTTGGCAAGTAGCAATGTTCCCTCCCAATGGTGTGCCTTCTGTGTCATCTAAGGTGTTTTCACATCTCTATTTTTCACCCCTGTACTTCTGGCCAAGTACAAAGCCACCTCTCCTTCCTGCTTACTGCTCCAGGCTAATTAGCACACATCAGAAGTGTACTTCCTAGACTACGACACAGGGCACAGCCTTCACATCTGCAGCATATCCACAGGGCTATTGCAGACCCCACTGATCCCCATAACCGCCTGAGGAACTGGGCCAGCTGGGTGCTGCTGGGTAGCACTGAGGCTAGAAGGGGTAAAGCGGCCCACCCAGAGTGTCTGCCTTGGTGTATGTAAGTTCAGGAGTGCCATCTAAGTAACTGTCCCCCAGACCAGTGAAGCTCAACAAATTGCCATGTCACTCAAGAAATTTCTTGAAGGCTAAGAAGATAACCTAGCGGTTAAGGTGCATGCCTGCAAAGCCTAAAGACCCGGGTTCAATCCTCCAGGTCCCATGTAAGCCACATGCACATGATGGCGCAAGCACCTGGAGTTCATTTGCAATGGCTGGAAGCCCTGGTGCGCCCATTCTCACTCACCTTCTCTGACTCAAATAAATAAAAATAAAATCTTAAAAACAACAAAAAAAAAGCTGGGTGTGATGGCTCACACCTTTAATCCCAGCACTCAGGAGGCAGAGGTAGGAGGATTGCCATGAGTTCGAGGCCACCCTGAGAATACAGAGTGAGTTCCAGGTCAGTCTGGACCAGAGTGAGACCCTATCTCGAAAAACTAAAAAAAAAAAAAAAAGGAAAAGGAAAAAGGGGCTGGAGAGATGGCTTAGCAGTTACGGCACAAGCCTGCGAAACCTAAGGACCCAGGTTTGACTCTCCAGGTCCCACGAAAGCCATATGCACAAGGGGGAGCATGCATCTGGAGTTCGTTTGCAGTGGCTAGAGGCCCTCGCGCACCCATCCCCCCCCCATGTCTCTAATAAATAAATAAATAAAAATAAGTCTTTAAAAACAAAAAGGGAAAAAAAGGAATTTCTTGAGCCTTGGTTCAGGAAGGAGAGGGCAGCTGGCACAAGACCTGAGCAGGCTGACTCACCTTCACCTTGACTTTAGAAGGGGCTATGACTTTCTTCTTTGCCCTGTTCAAAGGAAAAACAAAAGGTTCAGATGAGACTCACAAGAAATTTAAACAACAGTATTGGAGAAATGAACAAAAGTGAGGCACTCACAGGATTGATGTCAGATGTCCGTGACCTCGCCGGCTCTCCTTAAACAAAGTCCTGAAAGAAAAGGTGCTAGGCATCACATCTGCCCCTAAACACCATCACTCTGCTTCTAGGGCTTGCTCAAAGGCCTTAGTTCTCAGGGGCCAGTCCTCATTAATCTAGTTAACTGGTGAGCCATATTCCTTCTGAGAGGCCTAACATGGCCACAATGGCTACCCTAAAGCCAAGAGTCTGAGCTTTTACCAAGAAAGTGTTCCAAGCTTTCCCAGCCACACCTAAGGCAGTAGCATTACTGGAATTCTCAACCCTTCTGAGGAGGAAGAGTATCTTATGCCATTTTCTGAGAAACAACAAAAATTATCTTTATACAAGTCCAACCTAAAAGGAAAGCAGAGCAACTTCCAAGGTTCTGGGATATGTCCAACCCAGATGAATCAAGCCAATGACAAACACCAACTCCAGCTAACTGCCTATGCCTTGCACACAGCAGACACATGTATTCCATTCATGAGGAAACAGCCTCTGGGACAGAAGACTAGCACTCAGCTCCAGCAAAAAAATCAGCCCTGCTACTTGTGAATGAGACTTCTTAGACTGTTAGGAAGTCTCCAACATGACTCCCTCTCTGAGACTCTGGTAGGATCCATGGCATCAAATTAGGAAAGTACACACTGGAATGAGAAGACCATATATGCAATTCCCCAACTAAAGTGGGACAAAGAATGACACAGACAAAACTCCCCTTTTAGGGAAGACTAAGGAGACCTCTTCATGGCTCCCAGTATGTCCCCAGTTAGTCAAAGAGACAATGACTCCTAGGGCAAGAGTCCTTTCAGCCTAGCTTTACAAAAGCATACTCGCTTGACTGACGCTCAACTGCATGACTATCCTGTCCAGTCACACTGGCCTCACCTGGCCTGCATCCAGCCTTTGGGCCAGAGAGGCTTGACCTCAGCATCCAGAAAGGCCTTCACGCAATCCTCCCAGGCCTGGGCCTTGTTCTTCTCCAGATCATGGTTCTCCAGTTTGATCTTCACCACCTGGCACAGCAGCTCTCTGAGGAGCAGGCAGAAATCAGAACCTTTTTACTACCCAAATGCTTCTTTTCAAAGGTTGCAATCATGTGCTTTCAGCAGCCCCAAGGCATTAAGAAAGCCTAACTTTCACAGCAATATGAGGCACATGCTCAGCCACTGGACCCACAAACCCTCCAATGAGGCAAAATTTCAAGTTTTGGCACACCTGATCTCATCATTCCACTGGAACTTCTTCCGGGGTCCCATTATCCTCCGTCCCCCCTTTTCTTCATCTTCTTCCTCATCAGAACAAATCCTTTCTCTCTGTTCCTTGTCCTTCTCCTCTTCCAACATCCTAGAGGGAAGAAAGGAACCCTGAGGCCCTCCTGCCTACCACTCCCTGTCCTTCCTTATGCAACTCTCCCCTGGACTCTAAGATCAGACAGTGAAAATGCTAAAGAGACAAGAGTATCATTTGAAAAGGTAAATCAACACTTAGAAGTGTGAACAGAAGAGACTAGAAGATAATGACAAGCAAGAGTGGCACAACATACTTACTTAGCAACCTTTGCTTGTGTGTGTGCCTGGCATTCATCCTGATACTTGGCCACTTGCTCAGGCATCGCCCTGCCAATGGCTTCCTTGAGCTTCTGGAGAGGCTCCTTGAGACGCCCACCCTGCAGAGAGCAGGACACAGCACAGATCTGGCTCTGTGCCACTCTCACACTGAGGACACATGGCAGGTAATCAAAAGGAGGCAGCTCAACAGCAGATGTGGTCCCTGTGCAGACTCAGCCACCCACCTGTTCATAGAGGTGCAGTTTTCGAGCACGTTTGACCAGTGCATCCTTGCTGCAGGGCAGGAATGAGGCCAGATAAGCATACACCCCAGAACGAATTTGGCTACTCATCTCCCGAGTCTTCACCTCTATGCTGAAGAACAGAACAGAGTTATCAATGGCCTGCAGCTCACTGCAGCTTCTCTCTCTTCAGCAGGTCACCCTACATGGAGAGAAAAGCTAGGGACAAAGAGGAGGCCCAGCCTTATCTTGATGGTCACACAATGCAACTGAGTGGCCAAAGTACCCTATCTTCAGCATCAACAAACAAACAAAAAACACTCCCAAGTTTAATGAGGTTGACTAGGAAATGTGAGTTAAGGCTCTCTAGTCAAGGACAGGACCAAGACAAAGGTAATCAAAAGAACACAGCCTAAGAGAACAAGCCATGAGTGCTAAATCTCATACACAAAGAAAACATAAAAGCTTTCAAAGGGAAAGTAATGGGTTACTTAGGGTTGGCAGGAAACATTTTCTGGCAAGGTTTACATTTTCCAGCTCCAAGTTTTATCCATGATTATGAAGTCAGGGAAATCCTCACCCCTCCAGTTTCCCCAACTGGATAAGCAGAAAAATATTTTCTTTATTGCCCAAGCTTTCCATATTTGGTATACCCAAGTGGACTCTTTGTTGACACAAGCCTCTTGCCCCTGCTGACCCTCAAGTGTCTTTGAAGCTCTGTACTCACTGCCTTAAGTAGTCAATCCATACCCTGGCCAGTGGAAGCCATTTGCTACAACATGCTCATGTCTTGACAACTATCATTACATAGGCAAAATCCTCTGGTTGAGCAACATACTTCTGTTACTTAATGCAATGAGGAGAAACACTGCCAAGCTGGAGGCCAGGCAAAGGAACTGGGTTTAGATGTGGATTTGCCATTTTGCTTCTAAGTCTAGTTCACACAGTAAAGTGCCTTGATGTTTGCAGCTCTGGGCAAAATGTGATGAGGTACATTTGGAGCACAAGTGAGAATAACCAGGGCACTGAGAAGTATCCCAATGCAAGCAGGCCCAGAGGCCACCACATTGTCTCTCATTCTTCTAGAGCCTCAGGAAGGGGAAGGAGGAAAGGAACCTTTTCTCTCTCTTCCTATCTCATACTTGTCAAGATATCCTTTTCCAATAGACCACAACAAAACTTTTATAATGTTTTCAGCCAAAAACAGTAAGGCTTATCACTTGAGACAGATATTTAGTGTCTTTTGATAGAAACACAATAAAAGCATACAAACCCAATTCTTCTATCTCTTTGCAGGTCATCTGTATGTAATTCATCTGTATTCCCATGGCTCCCTAGCCTGCTGAAGCCAGACACAGTAACAGCAGATATAAACACATGAATAATACTCACTCTAGCAGGATGCCATTAATATCCTGAGTGAAGAACTTCTGCTTGCTCTCTCCCTCAGCAGCTCGGGCAGCCTGGTTCACAGCAGACAGGAACAGTCGTTAGTGTCCTTTCCCCATGCATCCCTCATACTCACTCACAGACGAATGATCTGTCATTCCACAAGAGCATCTGTGTACTTAACTTTCCAGGATTTGCAACACGCAGAGAACAGAAGCCACACAGACACTAGGTGATTCCTAAGGCATCTGGTCAGTGGCCAAATGGGCCCAGACTCATATCAACTACAATTTCCATACTGTCCATAATAGAAAAACAAGACTTTCAACTAACCTGTAGTATTTAAAGGCTTATATATACCAAAGAATAAAATAAAAAATACTATGTATTTTCAGCATTGAAGAAAATCAACACCTTATGGAAATTCATAACTTTATGGTATCCCAAAGTTTATCACCCAGACCACTGGGATGACATGTGACACCAGAGATGACACCCTAGAGAACAAGCTTGGAGACCACAGCAGTGAACCCTACAAGTGTTAGATGTGGGTGTGGTGTTCTCACACTCAGCTATACATATACATGGAAGTTACTTGGGCATTTTTCTCCTACTCCAGACCAATCAATCTCTGAAGTTGGACTCAGGAATTTTTTTTTTTTTTTTTTTTTTTTTTTTAGGTAAGGTTTCACTCTAGTCCAGGATGACATGGAATTCACTATGTAGTCTGAGGGTGGCCTCAAACTCACAGTGATCCTACCTCTACCTCCCAAGAACTGGGATTAAAGGCGTGTGCCACTACACCTGGCTTAGTTATTATTTTATATAAATATATATATATATAAATATGTATGTATCTTTTTTTTTTTGGTTCGTTTTGTTTTTCAAGGTAGGGTCTCACTCTAGCCCAGACTGACCTAGAATTCACTATGTAGTCTCAGGGTGGCCTCGAACTCACAGTGATCCTCCTACCTCTGCCTCCCGAGTGCTGGGATTAAAGGTGTGTGCCACCACGCCCGGCTTCAGTTATTACTTTGAAAAGACCCAAGCATCAGGTCTTTTAAATGTAGCTCGGGTCACCCTACTGGGCAAAGAGAGTTGAGAACCAATGACCTAAATAAAAGAGTTGTTACCCTGGAGGCTTTAGGCAGACACAATTCTAAAACCAGACTTTATACAATAATGATGGTATAAGGTGAGTCTACTAGAAAAGATGAATCTGAAACCCTCTGCCTTCCTCTAATTGTACCCCCTGGGTCTCTCTAGTTTCTCTGGTCACTTCATGGGTTTGTTCCACTAGCTCACTTATTATAGAAGCTTCTCAAGGTGTTGGAGGTATGTGTGAGAAACAGAGCGCGCGCGCGCGCGCACACACACACACACACACACACACCCCTTCATTCATCCCAGGTAGAGGCCAGAAGAAAATACAGATGTCTTTATCTATCACTCTTTTCTCTTATCCCCATGAGACAGGAAGTCTTTCACTGAACCTGGAGCTCTAAGTTGCTCTTTGGTTAGGCTGACTGACCAGGGAATCCCAGCAATCCTCCTGTCTCTATCCCTCTTAGCGACAGAGTTATAGACATGTGTGGCTATGCCTGGCTTTTTTTAAAAAAACATTTTATTTTTATCTATTTATTTGAGAGAGAGAAAGAGAGAGTGTTCTTATCTACTGAGTGATCTCCTCAGCCCCACAACCCTTTTGACAGGGTTCAAATTGAAAATGACCTTGAACTCCTGATTCTTCTGTCTCTGACTCCTAAGTGCTAGAATCACAGGCACGTACTATCACTCCCAGCTAAAAGAGCTCTCTTCTCCCCATAACTTCTCCCTTGTGGCTTCAAAATAAAACATGGCTCTTTTCAGGTCTATAGCCAAACCCAACTCCTTCCCATGGTACATAGGGTTCCCCATCATTTCTCCCTGGGCATCCCCTTTAGCTCCCATCTCCTAAGACACCCTTGAGGGAATCCCACTCATTCAACCTCAGTTCTTCCTTGCCTTATGACAAGGTCATCTTGCTTTCCAGACTAGGCTAGCAAGGGTGTACATGTGCATCCCAGTCAACTGCTCCTTGGCCCCTTTTGAGTCTCATTGGCCAACCACGAAAACTAGTCAGTCATTGGACATAGCAAAGGGTTCTTTCTGCTTATCCCTACAGTCTTATTCTACTGCTTATTTTCCTAACAAGCTCAGGGAGAGTAAGAACTGACTCTTCACCAATATATTTCTCACAGCTATCAAGTCCTTAGCACACGTCAGCTAAATGAATGGGTGAGCAAATAAGTGAACAGATATGATCGTAGAAGGCAAGAAAAATTTAGTACTGCCTAACCAGAAATAACTAGGAACAAGATATGAAAATGCTAGAAAGGCTGGGCATGGTGGTGCATGCCTTTAATCCTAGCACTTGGGAGGCAGAGGTAGGAGGATTCGAGGCCACCCTGAAACTACATAGTGAATTCCAGGTCAGCCTGGGCCAGAGTGAGACCTTACCTCAAAACAAACAAACAAACAAAAGAAAATGCTAGAAAGAAAAGGCATTTGTATTTAATTTTTAATTTTTTTGTGGGAGGATGGTTCCAAGGTAGGGTCTCCCTTTAGCCCAGGCTGACCTAGAATTCACTACGTAATCTTAGGCTGGCCTCAAACTCAAAGTGATCCTTCTAGCTCTGCTCCCCCCCACCACCAAGGGCTGGGATTAATGGCCTGTGCCACCACACCCATCTTATTTTTATTTCTTTACTAATTTTTTTTTGTTTGTCTTGTTCTTTTTGTTTTGTTTTGGTGAGGGTTTTGTTATTGTTGTTTGTGGTTTTTTTGTTTGTTTGTCTGCTTCTGAGGTAAGGTTTTCGCTCTAGCCCAGGCTGACCTGGAATTTACTGTGTAGTCTCAGGGTGGCCTCAAACTCATGGTGATCCTCCTACCTCTCTCTGCCTGCTGGGATTAAAGGCGTGCACCACAACACCCGGGCTTTTTTTTTTTTTTTTTTTTTAAGAGAGAAAGAGGCAGAGACAGAGAATGAGCACACCAGAGCCTCCAGCCATTGCAAACAAACTCCAGATGCATGCGCTACCTTGTGTATCTGGCTTATGTGAGTACTAGGGAATTGAACCTGGGTCCTTTGGCTTCACATGTAAGCACTTTAACTACTAACCCATCTCTCCAGCCCTGTTTTATTCTCTTTTTTTGTTTGTTTGTTTGTTTGTTTTGTTTTTCAAGGTAGGGTCTCATTCCAGCCCAGGCTGATGTGGAATTCACTATGTCATCTCAGAGTGGCCTCGAACTCATAGTGATCCTCCTACCTCTGCCTCCCAAATACTGGGATTAGAGGCCCGCGCCACCACGCCCGGCTTGTTTTATTCTTTTAAGACAGGATCCTGCTACTACCTATCCCATGGCTGGACCTCTAACTTGCAGTCTTCCTACTTCCTGAGTGCTGAGACTACAGGTGTGAACCACAATAGTAAGGGCAGATGCAAATTTTATACTTTCAAAAAGCATTCAGTTCTCTCTCCCCCTCTCTGTCTCAAATAAAAATATATTAATTTTAAAAATTAAGGCTGGAGAGATGTCTTAGAAGTTAAGATGCTTGCCTGCAAAGCCTAAGGACCCAGGTTTGATTCCCCAATACCCACATAAGCCAGATGCACAAGGTGGCGCATGCATCTGGAGTTTGTTTGCAAAGGTATTATGCCTGATGTGCCCATTCTCAACCTTCCTCCCTTCCTCCCTCCCTCCCTCACTCCCTCTCTCTGAAATAAATATTTTTTCAAAAAAAAGAAAAAGAAAGAAATGATATTCTTGGACTGGAGAGATGCTTCAGTGATTAAGGGTTCAATTTCCCAGTACCCAAGTAAAGCCAGATGCACAAAGTAGCACATTCATACGAAGTTCGTTTGTACCAGCTACAGGCCCTGGTGTGTGCATATATTCTGTCTCCTTCCCTCCCTTTGCAAATAAATATATTTTAAAATTAAAGATACCATGGTGCTGGGGAGATGGCTCAGCAGTTAAAGGTGCTTGCTTGTAAAGCCTGACAGCCAGGGTTTAATTCTCTAGTACCCACATAAAGCCAGATGCACAAAGTGGTATATGCATCTGAAGTTAGTTTGCAAAGAAGACATGGTGTGTTCACTTTCTTTCCCCTTCTCTTTCTCTCTCAGCCCTCAGTTAATAAAGACAGAGAGAATCTCCATGTATAAGAATTAAGTCCAAATGGATTAAAAACCTTAACACCAGACCTGAGACTTTGAAACTGCTAGAGGAAAAAGTAGGGGAAACCCTTTAACATATTGGTCTTGGCAAAGACTTTCTGAATATAACCCCAATTGCTCAGACAATAAAACCACAGATTAACCACTGGGACCTCATGAAATTACAAAGATTTTGTACTGCAAAAGACACTGTGAATAAAGCAAAGGGGAAACCTACAAAATGGGAAAAAAAAATCTTTGCTAGCTATACATCTGATAGAGGATTACTATCTAGGATATACAAATAACTCAAAAAATTAAATAACAGGATATCAAACAACCCAATTAAAAAATGGGCTATGGTGCCGGACATGGTGGCGCACGCCTTTAATCCCAGCACTCGGGAGGCAGAGGTAGGAGGATCGCCATGAGTTCGAGGCCACCCTGAGACTACATAGTGAATTCCAGGTCAGCCTGGGCTGGAGTGAGACCCTACCTCGAAAAACCAAAAAAAAAAAAGGCTACGGAACTAAATAGAGAGTTCTCAAAAGAAGAAATACGGGGGCTGGAGAGATGGCTTAGCAGTTAAGCACTTGCCTGTGAAGCCTAAGGACCCCAGTTCGAGGCTCGGTTCCCCAGGTCCCACGTTAGCCAGATGCACAAGGGGGCACAAGCATCTCGAGTTCGCTTGTAGTGGCTTGAAGCTCTGGCATCCCCATTCTCTCTCTCTCCCTCTATCTGTCTTTCTCTCTGTGTCTGTCGCTCTCAAATAAATAAATAAATAAATAATGGACAAAAAAAATTTTAATTAAAAAAAAGAAGAAATACCGATGGCATAAAAGCATCTAAAAAAATGTTCTACATCCCTAGTCATCAGGGAAATGCAAATTAAAACTATGTTTAGATTCCATCTCACTCCTGTCAGATTGGCTAACATCATGAAAACAAATAAGCATAAATGCTGGCAAGGATGTGGAAAAAGAGGAACCCTTCTACACTGTCAGTGGGAATGCAATCTGGTCCAGCCATTGTGGAAATTAGTGTGGAGGTTCCTAAGACAGCTAAAACTAGATCTAACATAAAGAGAGAGAGAAGATATTCTTGTCCAAAGAGCTGTATAACTAACCAATCCTAAATTAACTAGGAAATAAGTTAAACCAAACACCCTCATCATGCTAAGTTACAATAGCTCCAACAACACTCGTCCTTCTTTTATTCCTTTTTCTTTCTTTCTTTTTTTTTTTTTGTTTGTTTGTTTGTTTGAACTATTGGACTCAAATGATCTCTCCTGCCTCAGCCTCCTGAGCACCTGGCAGACACTGTGATATATACAACTTCTATGGCCAGATCTCAGGACACTTTGTGGTTTCCACCTTCACCCTCTTGAGATGCTTCCAAAACCATGGATACCCTACAGAAGCCCATAACAGGGAGAACCAGCCAGCAGCACAAGAATGAAACTTGGAAGGATCAAAAAAAAAAAAGCCACCCAGGGAGCCGGGCGTGGTGGTGCACGCCTTTAATCCCAGCACTTGGGAGGCAGAGGTAGGAGGATCGCCATGAGTTCAAGGCTACCCTGAGACTACAGAGTTAATTCCAGGTCAGCCTGGACCAGAGTGAGACCCTACCTCGAAAAAACCAAAAAAAAAAAAAAAAAAAAAAGCCACCCAGACATTCCACAGTCAGGAGCAATGCATCACTACAAACACTTAATTGTTTTTAAGTAGCAACAGAAATGAACATGTATATCATCTGAAGACAAGATTTAAAAGCTTACCAAACCTTATTATAAAAGTAAAGGAAAGGGGGGAGGGGGTCTCCGGAAGATTAGGGAAGTGAGAAATCCCTAAATTGCTAATGATACAGTTATATACCTCAAATTAAATTTTTTGTTTTGTTCTGAGACAAGATTTCATGCATCCAGACTGCCCTTGGATTTGCTATGCTGCCAAAGATAACCCTGACTTTCTGACCCTCCTGCCTCCATTTCCCAAGTACTAAAATTATAAGTCGGTGCATCAGCACATTCAGCTATCAAGTTTATTTAAAAAAATGCAATGTTAGGTTGGAGGGATGGCTTAGCGGTTAAGGCATTTGCCTGCAAAGCCAAAGGACCAAGATTCAATTCCCCAGGACCCACGTTAGCCAGATGCACAAGGGGGCGCAAGCATCTGGAGTTTGTTTGCAGTGGATGGAGGCCCTGGAGTGCCCATTCTCTCTCTCTTTCTCCCTCCCTTTTCCGCTGTCAAATAAATAAATAAAAAATATTTTTAAAGCGCTGGGCATGGTGGCATATGCCTTTAATCCCAGCACTCGGGAGGCAGAGGTAGGAGGATTGCCATGAATTCAAGACCACCCTGAGAATATAGAGTGAATTCCAGGTCAGCCTAGGCTACAGTGAGACCCTACCTCAAAAAACCAAAAATAATAATAATTATAGCAATAATAAATATATATATACATATACATACACACACACACACACATACATACATACATACATACATACATACATACATATATATAATTTTTTAAAGCAATGTCCTTTTTAAGATCTAGCACAGGGCTCCTTATTAAGGATCCAAATATTCACATGGCTTTTGGAATATGCAGTGTTTTGTGTAAAAATACATTCTTCCTTGGGAAGACTACCTTTCCCAGCAAACAGCCACTAGAGCCTGGAGGTCAGGACACCTGTGCACATATGTGAAGGGTTTGAGGTGCAGCCTACTCAGACCCTAGTCAGAAAGGAGCACCTGGGAACCCCTTTGGAGTCATTAAGTAACTCTCTAAAATAACTCTCGTTAATTCAACCATTAAAAATAATGAGGGCTTTATAATAATATTTATTAATTTGAAAAATCAGAAAACAATTGTTCACAACTATAATCACAACTACATAAAAATACATACATGGAGGCTAGAAAAGAAAATGTAAACTGAAACTGCTTTTGTTGGGAGGGTTGCTTTTGTTTTTGTTTTTTGGAGATAGCATGACCTTGAACTCCTGACCCTCCTATTTCTGTTTCCCAAGTGCTGCTGCTACCATGCCAGGTTTTTGTGGTGCTGGGGATCGAACCCAGAGCCTCATTCCTATTAGGGAGGCACTGTACCAACTGAGATACATCCCCAGCCTCTGAAGCTTTTTAAGATGCCCAACTCAGTTTATTAATGCTGCTGCAGGAACAGGACCAAGTAAAGACTAAACTATCAGTTTCACACTTAAATTCTGATTTTTCAACACATAATAGAAACCTCTGTCTGTAGTCACCACCACCTTCTCCCTCTGCCTGTGAGTCCTGAACTCTATCATGCCCCAGAGGAATCATTCAGGAAGAACAGCTTGACAAACATCATTATCTACCAAAAGAGGCTTTCTTGGACCATAATCCAACATTGTTTCAGGCCATGACACTTCATTCATCTAAATGTGTACCCATCTTTCTCAAGAAACTGAAATAATAAGAAACAACCTATGGTGGGAATGACAACATACCGAAAAAATCTATTTTGACTTTTCTCTAAAGTAACTGCTGTTACGTCATTTCCACTGAACTTATTAACAAAGACTTCCAGATACTACAAAAAAAAAAAATTGATTACAGATCAAAGCACTGAAAACAAGGAGTCTTTTTTTTAACATGACTTCTAAGCAAGTACAGGACAGTGTGCTCAAACATGCCAAGTCCTTTCATCTCAATGTCAAGTTACAATATACTCTTGAATCCCCAACGCAGCACAATGTCATGGCACTGAAAACACATTCAAATAGAACATGTATGTTCACTGCACTCTGGCCACCAAGGAACTAGAGATGTGAATAAGATGTTTTATTTACTTTACAGTGTTCAAATAATCTCCTAGAAGTGAGAAAATCATTTCTAGCTATGGCAAGAATGCCCTGAAACATACAAGGTATTACACATAACAGTGATTCTGAAAATACTAAGAATCACTGATTCAAAAATGCCCTGGAAGCTGCAGTACAAACCACAATGCCTAAGGGAAACTGTTAATTTAACCAAAGGCAATGTCATCAAAACTAATGATCCACACTTAGCTGATAGTACTAAGTTAATGAAGTGACAGTCCTTAGCATTTAGAGATCAGTTTTAAACACTGAAGGGAAACGGCAGCAACAGCTGCTCTATACTTAAGGCTGATTAACAGTTTAACAAGGGGCCAAACAGTCTAGCGCCTTTCTCTCTGTCACCATGTAGGCACTCCTGTAATCACTGCTACCACAAGGAAACCACCTGAGCCTAAGACATGTGCTCTGTGTGTTTACACGTATGTTAACCAGTGACTTTTCAAGATTTTCAGAATACTAAGATGATCTCCACATCAGTTACTTGTTAGTTACTAATGCTCAATGCTGGTGTGCCACACAAAAGCACACAGCATGGGAAAGAAGCTTAAAAACAGAGAATAGAAGAGGAAATATTCCTAAAAATGAAGCCTGCTGGGTAAAGCTTATACTGTTTCCTTCCTCAGGATGAGAGAGCTTGAGAAAAACTTCCATATTCACTGCCAACTCACTAAGGATTCTTGGGCATCAAGCTTCATGTGGTGCAGAACCAATGCCAATCTGCCCAAACCACTTCCAGGAAAGCCCAGCAACACTGTGTCACCATACCTGAGCCAGCTCCTTAACGCGCTTCTCCAGGGGTGTTGGCAGGCCTTCAGGGAGGGAGGAGGGCTGCCTGAATTCCTGGTCCAATCCCACCCCAAGGGAATCACTTTCATCATCCATGTCTTGGAAGGGGCTTCCTTCTGGAGACTCACTGAGCAAATGCTCCAAGTCCAAATCCGTCAATGAGTCCATGGCAGTGGCAGCCTGGAGCAAGTCATTGTCAGAAGTGGAGCCAAAGAGTGAGAGCAAGGGGTCAGAGGCACCCTCCAATTCCCTCAGGCCCTGAGCCTCTGTCGAGGACATAGTTACAGGCTTATGCTCCTCCTCCCTCTTTTTCTGAGCCTCCTTCTCCTTCTGAAATTTCTTTAGCATCTCTTTAACACTTAATGCTCCAGAATACTTCTTCTTCTTCTTTTCCTTACTTGCGTTGAGGGCAGTGAAACTGTAAACAAGAGGGAAAATGGTCACGTAGGCTGTAGGGCCCTCCACAGGAAACTCAAGAGACCTTCACCCTTGCTCCCAGGAAAGGGTCTCCATGGAAGACTGTCAGTCCCCCTGATATCATGCCTGCCTCTTTTCAGCATAAGGAGCTTGTTCTTGATGAACCAAATCTTAAGGGTGAATACAAGTTAGTAACACACTGTCATATAATGCTAAATATTGGGTGTTGTCTTTCTTTTTAAAATATTTTATCTTTATTTATTTGAGAGAGATGGGGGGAGAGAATGGGGCAGGCCAGGGCCTCCAGGTACTGGAAATGAATTCCAGATGTGTGTGCCACCTTGTGCATCTGGCTTACATGGGTCCTGGAGAACTGAACCTGGGTCCTTTGGCTTTGCAGGCAAGTACCTTCCATCTCTCCAGCCCATCTTTGTTCTTTGAAAATGTTTTTAAAATTTATTTGCAAGCAGAAAAAGAATGAGAATGGGAGCACCTATATCTCCTATTGCTGCAAACAAACTCCAGATACATGTACCACCCTATGCATCTGGCTCTATGTGGGCACTGAGAAATTGAACCTGTGCTGTCAGGTCTAACAAGTAAGCGCCTTTAACTACTGAGTCACCTCTCCAGCCCTCTTGTATTTTTATATGTATTTGTGTGGTATATGTATGGGACACATAAACTCCAAATGCATGAATGACTTTTTATGTCTGGCTTGCAAAAGGTTGCAAAAAAAAAAAGTGGGGGAGCAAGAAAAGTATTTCAAGGAAGAAAGCAAGAGTGCAGAGAACAGCAGCAACCTGAAAGCAGCTGGGGAAAGACTAAGTAAAAAGGAAGCATGACCACAGAAGACAAAGTAAACTATCAGACAGAAGTGAGACAGAGAAGAGTACTGAGAGAACAACGAACATCAGTAGTCACATGATGACAGAATAACTGCCAGCAATGACAGGGGAGGAAAGGGCTGGCTATGTGACACACAGAAATGTGCATGGTCCTTTTGGAGGCAGGAGGTGCAGAGAGAGCAAGGTCAAGCCCTCAGTCCCTTCTGAAGTGGCATGTGTAGGTAGCTAGCTCTTGGGTGTCCTGCCTTCACTTTTTTTGTTGTTGTTGTTTATTTTTATTTATTTGAGAGTGACAGACAGAGAGAAAGAGTTAGAAAGAGAGAGATAGAGAGAGAGAGAGAATGGGCACGCCAGGGCCTCCAGCCACTGCCAATGAACTCCAGACGCGTGCGCCCCCTGTGCATCTGGCTAACGTGGGTCCTGGGGAATCGAACCTCGAACTGGGGTCCTTAGGCTTCACAGGCAAGCGCTTAACCGCTAAGCCATCTCTCCAACCCATTCACAAGACTTTTATCCTAGTGAAAAGCTGTTGCATCTCACCCAGCTTTGGAAAACTTGGACTTTTTTGATTTCTTCTCCTTGTCATAAGTGTCATCTTTTTTCTTCTTCTTTATCTTCTCACCACCTTCCTTCAATTTCCGCTTCTGAGAATTAAAAACAATATACAGTTCCCTAACTCAGGAAGCAAGTGTACTACACAGCACTGGTCTTGCTTTGCCCAGGGCACTACTTGAAACCTGTCTTATTTCCTTCATAAACAAAAAAGCTCTCTCTCAAAGAAGTCCTTGGGTCACAAACCCATAGCATTCCTACCAACTGCCCCTACTGGAGACAACCAGAATGAAGACCACAGCAGCCATTCTGAAACCTGATTTACAATGGGCTGCAGGTGGGCCCTTTCTCTCATTTGAAACAACAGGCAGTGGCAAGCAGACCTCCAAATATGCTTAGCTTAAGGCTAAATGCTTTTCAGTATGTGACAGCCCTGGGAAACGAAATCTTCTGTACGTCAACCAAGGGTATCAGCAAGGATGGGTCACACTCTTCTTGCTCCATTCCCTCACTGTTCTCCTCTCCCTGAACCTACAAGACATAACCCTGCTGTTTTCTGTAACATCCTATGAAGTGGAGACAATGACTAAGGGCTGACCAAGGGCCCTCAGATTCCTTTCCTCTAGCCTCCTGAGCCACCCTAAGCTATCACAAAATCTGGAATTACCATTGATCTCAAAAAATCACATCAAAAAGAATTCTGGAAATCCAAAAACAAGCATGTTCTAACCTTTGGGGATTTTTTCTTCTTTTCTTTAATGAAGTCATCCTCAGATTCTGATGCTTGTCTAAACTGCAGGGTTCCCGAATTGATGTAAAATCCTCCATACTTTGTGGTCAGAGATGCAGGAACAAGTTCATCATACTGAAGGGGAAAACACACCATCAACTCCAGTTCTGGTTCTATGGTCCACAGATGCAAAGTGCAACTCAGAAGAGGTACTATGAATTTCATTCTTCAGAAAGCATGCTGACATCCTCCTCCCAATCACCAATGTATGAAAAACTAGGCATCATAGCAAGAAAAGGCCAAAATTGTCAGATAAAAGAACCAAGGCCTGGTCCAGGAAGCTTCCACTCATGTCAGCGTTGATGTGCTAAACAGTATGCTGTGCCACTCCAACCCACTTCCCAACCACTGTCTGTATCACACCTTCATTATCACTCACCGCCTCAGAGTTATCGATGAAAGAATCTGATTCATCATAACCATACCCCATATCAATCAAATCCTGTATTCGGTCTTTTCTACGTTTCTTTCCACCCTGAAATTTAAAAGCAAGAGGTGCTATGCTTTTTACAAGTATACTGAATTTAATACTTCTCTGAGCTTCATCAACTAGTGATTAAAAGTTGTAAAGTACTAAATAGTCCCTCTCTTATGCACAAACCACAAAACCTCATTCCCTAAAGACCTTCATGAAATTTTTTTATTTTTATTTATTTATGTGAGAGAGAAAAAATGGACACACCAGGGACTGCAAATGAACTCCAGATGCATACACCACTTTGTGCATCTGGCTTATGTGGGTACTGGGGAATCGAGCCTCAAACTGGGGTCCTTAGGCTTCGCAGGCAAGCACTTAACCACTAAGCCATCTCTCCAGCCCCCTATAATTTTTTAAATAAATTTTTTTTTAATATTTAATTCCTTTGAGAGAGAGAAGGAGAGGTAGATAGAAAGAGAGAATGAGTGCTCCAATGCCTCCAGGTACTTCAAACGAACTCCAAACACATGCACCCCCTTATGCATCTGGTTTGCATGGGTCCTGGGGAATCGAGCCAGGTTCCTTTGGCTTTGCAGGCAAACACCTTAACTGCTAAGTCATTTCCCCAGCCCCTAAAAAAATTTGTATAACACACAGAGAGAATTGGTGTACCAGGGCCTCTAGCCACTGCAATCCAACTCCAGACATGTGCCACCTTGTGCACATGCATGACCTTGTGCATCTGGTTTACACGGGTTCTGGAGAGTTGAACCTGGGTTCTTAGGCAAGTGCCTTAACTGCTAAGCCATCTCTCCAGCCCAAGACCTTTAAAAGTAGAGTGTATTCATAGCTACACAGAATGGCCAAAAACAAGCTGGGCGTGGCAGCACACGCCTTTAATCCTAGCACTCAGGGGGCAGATGTTTGTGGATTGCAGTGAATTCAAGGCCACCCTGAAACTACAGAGTGAATTCCAGGTCAGCCTGGGCTAGAGCGAGAACTTACCTTGGAAAAAAAAAAAAAAAAACAAGGCCTAAAACAAGTATGAATTAAATCTCTGTAACAAAATACATCCCATTTAACTCACAATAGCTCCTACCATACACGTTTCTAAACCTCAATGCATCTACCTCCCATCCAAGGGAGTTGCTATCTTGCCCTACAAAGAAATCTTACATATTTTTCTTCAAATTTCCGTGCAAGGGCCTCCACTTTATGCCTTTCCTTTTCTTCATCATTGAAAGGATCCAAGACATCTTTTTTCTGTAAAGAGATCATTCCATAAAAAATAAGTCACAAAAAAGTGTTACTGTTCTGATCATAGAAAACTTGATTGACTATTCAACACCTAAAAATTTCATAATATCCAAGCTGGGCATGGTGGTACACATCTTTAATCCCAGAACTCAGGAGGCAGAGGTAGGAGGATCACCGTGAGTTTGAGGCCACCCTAAGACTACATAGTGAATTCCAGGTCAGCCTGGACTAGAGTGAGACCCTACCTCGGGGGGGGGGGGGGGGGGGAGAGGAGGAAAGCAAAAGGTAAAATGGGACATGGTGGTGCACACCTTTAATTCCAGCACTCAGGAGGCTAAGGTAGGAGGCTCCCTATGAGTTTAAGGCAAGCCTGAGACTACATAGTGAATTCCAGGTCAGCCTGGGCTAAAGTGAGATTCTACCTTGAAAAATCATGTGTATGCATATGTACATGTGAATGTATATATATAAAATATTATATACACACACACATATATACATATATATATTTATACATATACAAATGAAGTTGGGCATGGTGGTGCATACCTTTAGTACCAGCACTTGGGTGGCAGAGGTAGGAGAATCACTGTGAGTTCAAGACCACCCTGAGATTACAAAGTGAATTCCAGGTCAGCCTGGGCTAGAGTGAAACCCTACCTTGGGGGTGGGAAGGAGAAGAAAACATTCTAAAGGGGCTAGAAAGATTGCTCAGTGGTTAAGAGCACTTCCTGTGCAAGCATGAGAGATGAAGATGACCTGAGATCACTCAAGTTAGATACCCAGGACCCCCATGAACAACTGGGCATGTCCACTTGCAATTGTAACCCCAGCCCTATAGATAGAGACTCAAGAAGAGGTGGGGGCAAGATCTGAGATGAGTATGAGACTCCAGCTCAAATAAGAATGGGTGGAAGTAGCCAGGCGTGGTGGCACATGCCTTTAATCCCAGCATTCAGGAGGCAGAGGTAAGAAGATCACAGTGAGTTTGAGGCCACTCTGAGACTACACAGTGAATTCCAGGTCAGCCTAAGCTACAGCGAGACCCTACCTCAGAAAACCAAAAAAAAAAAAAAAAAAAAAGGACAGAAAAGCTATGGAGTAGGACACCTGACCTTCTGCTCCAGTTAACTCATGGGGCACTGCATAGGCATATATACACACACATACCACATTACACACACAAAAAAATGAAAAACTCTAAGGAGGGATCCATATACTTCAAGTTTCCAAAATAATTATTAATAATAGTTAACCTACTGACTATAACACAAGTTCTTGAATCATTCTGCCTTTAGAAAAGTGATATAAAGAGTCTGAACATTCACATTTTTTCAGTATTTTTTATTTATTTGAGTCTGGGTAGGGACACACCAGAGCCTCCAGCTGCTGCATATTCCACATGTATTTTCTACTTTGTACATCTGGCTTAACATGGGTGCTGGGGATTTGAACCCAGGGCCATAAGGTTTTGCAAGAAAGTACCTTTAAATGCTAAGACATCTCTCCAGTACCAAGTCTGGAGATTTAACTCAGTGGTAGAGTGCTTGCCTAGCAAGTACAAGACCCAAGGCAGGAAAAAGAAAAAGGGAAAAGCACAAGAGAACTAAAAAACACACCTTCAAAATCTTACCATTGCTTCTCGTTCTCCAACCCCAATACTCATTTCAAATATTCTTATGTAGTCTTCCAAAGTTCCTACTCTATAAGCTTATTTTTACTTTTTATTCCCCTGCAAGCTAGGGTTTCACTCTAGCTCAGGCTGACTTGAAATTCACTATGCAGTCTCAGGGTGGCCTCAATCTCACAGCGATCCTCCTACCTCTGCCACCGAGTGTTGGGATTAAAGGCATGCACCACCACGCCTGGCTTTATTTTTAATTTGTTAAATTATTTTATCTGTTTATGGGATGGAAGAGGCAAGTAGAGAGAGAAAATGGGCGTGCCAGGGCCTCCAGCCACTGCAAATGAATTCCAGATGTGGGTACTTAGGAACCAAACCTGGGTCCTTAGGCTTCACGGCAAGTGCCTTAACTACTAAGCCATCTCTCCAGCTCCTTTTTACTTTTTGCTTTGTTTTGAGATAAGGTCTCACTCTAGTCCAGGCTGACCTGGAATTCACTATGTAGTCTCAGGGTGGCCTTGAACTCATGGCAATCCTCCTACCTCTGCCTCCCAAGTGCTGGGATTAAAGGCATGCACCACCATACCCAGCTCCTATTTACATTTTAATCAAGCACTTTTTCTTTTTTTCTTTTATTTATTTATTTATTTATTTGAAAGCGACAGACACAGAGAGAAAGACAGATAGAGGGAGAGAGAGAATGGGCGCGCCAGGGCTTCCAGCCTCTGCAAACGAACTCCAGACACGTGCGCCCCCTTGTGCATCTGGCTAACGTGGGACCTGGGGAACCAAGCCTCAAACCGGGGTCCTTAGGCTTCACAGGCAAGCACTTAACCACTAAGCCATCTCTCCAGCCCACAAGCACTTTTTCTATAGCTAGGCCTTATGAAGCTTCTTGGGCAAAAAAAAAATTAATCTGAATTAAGTCTTATACCAAATATACTAAGACTTCCAAGTACACCAAAAACTGAAAAACTGGATGCTCATTTGAAAAACAAAACTCTTGGCCAGGTGTGGTGGGACAGGAGTATAATCCCAGCATTGGGAGGCTGAGGCAGCATAGAGTTCTAGATCAGCCTGGGCTACATAAAGAGGGCCTGTCTCCAAAAACAAACAAAAAAGAAAGAAACAAATTACACTTACTCCTATTTCTGTCTACCAGAATTCAACTACCAATAAAAAAAAAAAAAAATCAGTTTTAGTCTGGAGAAATGGCTTAGCAGTTAAGGCACTTGCCTGCAAAGTCAAAGGACCATGGTTCAATTCCCCAGGACCCACATAAGCCAGATGCACAAGGTGGTACATGCATCTGGAGTTTGTTTGCAGCAGCTAGAGGTCCTGGCATGCCCATTCTCCCCCCCTTTTTTTTTCTCTTTTTCTCTCAAATAAGTAAGTAAATAAATTTTTAAAAATCAGTTGTGGGGGCTAGAGAGATGGCTCATCAGTTAAGGTGCTTGCTTGCAAAGCCTAATGACCCAGGTTTGGTTCCCCAGTCCCACGTAAGGCCAGATGCACAAAGTGGCACATGCATCTGGCATTTGTGGTTAGAGGCCCTGGTGTGGCTTTTTATTCTCTGTTGTTGCTTGAAGATAAATTAAAAAAAAATTTTTTTTAATCAGTTGCGTGGCCTAGAGAGATGGCTTAGTGGTTAAGGCATTTGCCTGAAAAGCCAACAGACCCAGGTTCAATTCCCCAGGACCCACATTAGCCAGATGCACAAGGGGGCACACGCATCTGGAGTTCATTTGCAGTGGCTGGAGGCCCTGGTGCACCCATTCTCTCTCTCTCCCTCCCTTTTTCTGTCAAATAAACAAATAAAAATTTTTAAAAATCAGTTGTGTAACTTATAGTAGCTTCTAATATTTCTACAATGATCACATACAACTTGAGCAGCTAAATTAACCAAAAATCCCACCAATTTTGAGCACTACAGGATTCAATGTGAACTCACTGCCTCAAAAACACATCTTCCTATAAGTATTATTTCCTGAATGAAGGTCCAGCTCTGTCCAAACACAGCATACTGGATGTTAAGCATGCCCCAGCTGAAGCTCTGGGGTTTCTATTTGTAGCTGACTTAATAGCATTAACCACATTGTAACTTGAGCTACTAATGTTCCTAGAATTCTCCTAACATTTCTACAAGTTCCCATGAAGATGAGACATCTTCCCCATCTTTATATAATCTTACATATAGTCCTCACTATATATGGGACATAGCCTAGATGAATCAATGTACAAATGATTCAGATTATACTGAGCAAGACCTCAAGCATAAGTACACTTTATAACTTCAGAGCAGACCCACACGACTCAGGAGTTCTAAAAGGTAAGTCCAGGAGTGTATGGCCTGAAACTAGATCCAAATTTCTCTGTATATGTTTCCATGTATTTTTCTGCAACGATGAAAGTAATGTGAACTCCCCCTAAAAAGTGAGGTCAGCACTGGAGTTTTAATTTCAGTTGTCTTACCATTTGGTTTGAGCCCATAAACTTGTTAACCAACTCCTTTTAATATTTTTATTTATTTACTTGGGAGAAAGAAAGAGGTGGGGGTGGGAGAGAATGGGTGTACCAGGGCCTCCAGCCACCACAAACAACTCCAGATGCGTGTACCACCTTGTGTATCTGACTTACATGGGTCCTGGGGAAATCGAACTAAGGTCCTTTGGCTTTTCAGGCAAACACCTTAACTGCTTAAGCCATCTCTCCAGTCCCGTGTTAACCAACTCCTGATACTGTCTCTTCTTTTCAAGAAAGAAGGTAACATATCTATTTTGCAAAAGGAATGATAAACAGACATGAAATTATTTCTCATCCTGTTTACTGACCCTTATACAGAATGGCATGACCCTTGCTATAGATTCACTGGCTTCCATTTCACCAATCAGATCTCAATCAAGAAAACACATTTTGCCAGGAGTGGGCACACACTTGTAATCCCAGCATTCAGGAAGCACAAGACTGAAACCAGCCCAGCCGAGTCTACATAGTGAGACCCTGTCTCAACACCTGCCCTTCACAAAAAAAAAAAAAAAAAGTTAGCTGGGTGCGGTGGTACTTGCCCATAATTTCAGCACTCAAAAGAAAGGTAGGCAAGGACTGGGAGTTTAGGGTCATCCTCAGCTGGTCAGCCTGGTATACATGAGACCCTTCCTCAAAAAAAAAAAAAAAAAAAAAAAACCACCACAAATAGGGCTGGAGAGATGGCTTAGCACTTAAGGTGCTTGCCTGGAAAGGCTAACAACTTGAGTTTGACTCCCCATTACCCACATAAAGGCAGATGCACAAAGTGGTACATACATCTATCTCCCTTTATGCCCAATGGCAAGACCAATAAACCTTGTGCTTGCTTCAGATCACTGACTTGATCTTGGGGCAGCCTAAGCATCCCTAGCCTTGCTTCCCTATTATGAAAGCCCATGTGCACATGCTGACACCTTCATGTTAAGTATGTGGAGGGACTCCGAGGACCCTGTAATGTACCTTGTCTCCAGTTGGAAGGCCTTTCACTTTCCCTCGTATATTCTTCACCAGCTCTGGGTAGAAGAACTCAGGACAGCGTTTGTGATCTGGTTCAAAGAGGGTTAGTGTAATCCGAACAGCAGCTGCAGCTGGCTCACAGTCCTGATGCTGCTCTGCTCCCCCAACCTCCTCTTTCCTGGACTTCTTCAAAAATGCGGGATTCAGAGAACCGGGGAGAGAGGTGAACTGGACCCTGTGGGGCTCCGACATGGCTACCAACAAGTCTCAGCAGGTGTCACTGCATGGTTTCTGTAACAGTGAAAAGAAAGGCCAAGTCAACCCAACATGACAAAAAGAAACATTTTCCTGCTCAGTTACACAGATTTAAGTTCAAAAGAACTTTACCACCTAGCAGAATCCATTAATAAATTTATTATAATTGCTATTTATTGCTTTTTTCCATTTAAGAAATTCATTGTAGATATAAGTTTTTATAACTATTTGAAATCACCCCAAATCACATGATTCAAGTCAAAAACCTATCAACTTTCACGGCACATTTTAATACTTTGAATTAAAAGTCCACGTTTATTCTTTTAAAAATATGGTGCATGGGCTAGAAAGATGGCTCAGCAGTTTATGTACTTGCCTGCAAAGTCTAAGGACCAGATTCAATTCCACAGTACCACATAAAGCCAGATGCACTAAGTGACACATACATCTGGAATTCAACTGCAGTGGCAGGAAACCCTGGCACACACATACTCACTCTCTCTGCCTGCCTCTTTCTCTCTCTCTAAATAAAATTTAAAAGAATATATAATCTAGGTATGGTGGCACACTCCTTTAATTCCAGCACTTGGGAGACAGAGGTAAGAGGACTGCCCTGAGTTTGAGGCCAGCCTGGGACTACACAGTGAATTCCAGGTCAGTCTGGGTTACAGTGAGAACCTAATCTCATCAAAAACAAAATAAATAAATAAATAAATAACCCTAGGGCTGGAGAAATGGCTCAGCAGCAAAAGGTGCTTACTTGCAAAGTCTGATGGACCTGATTTGATTCCCCAATAATCACATAAAGCCAGATGCACTAAGTAGCACGTGTCAGGAGTTTGTTTGCAGTGAAAGGAGGTCCTGTTGCTCCCATACTCTCTGTGTGTGCTTCTCTATTTTATTTTATTAAAAAAAAATAAACTAGGGGCTGGAGAGATGGCTTAGCAGTTAAGATGCTTGCCCACAAAGCCAAAGGGCCCAAGTTTGATTCCCCAGGACCCACATAAGCCAGATGTACAAGGTGACATATGTTTCTGGAGTTCATTTGCAGTGGCTGAAGGCCCTGGCATATCCATTCTCTCTCTCAAATAAATAAAAGAATTTTAACGAAAAATTAAAAATAAAATAAAGCTAGGTTCTTTGACCATATGACTCCTATTTGTTATACCTAGAAAGTTTTGTTTTGTTTTTTTGAGGTAGGGTCTCATTCTAGTTCAGGCTGTCCTGGAATTCACTGTGTAGTCTCAGGGTGGTCTTGAACTCACGATGATCCTCCTACCTCTGCCTCCCGAGTGCTGGGATTAAAGGCATGCACCATCATGCTCGGCTTTAGGAAGCCTTTTGTAAACCAGATCCTAGAGAATTCACCTCTATGCTCTTTTATATATTTCTTTCAAAACTTTTATGTATTTATTTATTGGAACTACAGAGAGAAGCAGAGAAGCCTCACAAGGGCCTCTTGGCCACTGCAAATGAACCCCAGACTCATGCCTCCTTGTGCATCTGGCTTTAAGTGGGATCTGGGGAATCAATCCTGGGTCCTTTGGCTTTGTAAGCAAGCACCTTAACTGCTAAAGCCAACTCTCCAGCCCTATAGGCATATTTCTTATATTTAGCTCTTTCACTCAAACTTACTATGCTCTTAACTTGGTTTCTCCCTAGCACCAATCATTAAATAAACTTCCTTTACACTGTTAATTTAGTATATACCATAGGAGCACCTCAAGCAGTAAGTTCTATTTCTGAAAGTCATTTACTACGTTAATCTACTTCTTAAGATATATTTTAAAATCAATACCACAGTGTTTTTTAAATGTTTTTCAGCCGATTGTGGTACTGCATGCCTTTAATCCAAGCACTTGGGAGGCAGAGGTAGGATTACTGTGAGTTGAGGCCACCCTAAGACTACATAGTGAATTCCAAGTCAGCCTGGATAAGAGTGAGCCTACCTTGAAAGACCAAAAAAAAAAAAAAAAAGGATAATTATGGGGCTGGAAAGATTGCTCAGTGGTTAAGGCACTAAAGCCTAAGGACCTGTGTTCAATTTTTCAATACCCAAGTAATGAATGCCAGATGTACAAGGTGGCACGTGCATGTGCAGTTTATTTTCTTTCTCAAATAAATAAATTTTAAAAAGATAAAATGAGTTTCATGACACATTTTAATATCTTGTATGAAAAGTTCACTTTTAAGCCAGGCGTGGTGATGCATGCCTTTAATCCCAGCACTTGGGAGGCAGAGGTAGGATTGTCATGGTTGGAGGCCACCCTGAGACTATATAATAAATTCTAGGTCAACCTGGGCCAGAGTGAGACTTTACCTCGAAAAGCCAAAAATAACTAAATAAATAAAAATTCACCTTTACTCTTTTAAAAAAACAATAATTGGCTTTTCAGGTCTGTTTATTTCAAATCAATTTTAGTATCATTTTGTCAAGTTCCCCTCAAAATGTCACTGCACACTACTTGCAGATTACTCACAAATACAAATGAATTCAGAAATATTTGTATATATTCACATATATGTATACATATTAGTATATCCAATGGTTTATTCTTCTCATCAGCATCAGAAAGTGACTTGAAAGCCAGGCGTGGTGGCGCACACCTTTAATCCCAGCACTCGGGAGGCAGAGGTAGGAGGATCACCGTGAATGTGAGGCCACCCTGTGAGACTCCATAGTGAATTCCAGGTCAGCCTGGGCTAGAGTGAGACCCTACCTCGAAAACAAAACAAAAAAAAAAAAAAAAAAGTGACTTGAGGGCTGGAGAGATGGCTCAGTGGTTAAAAGCACTTGCTTGCAAAGCCTGACAGCCTAGGTTCAATTTACTAGTACCCATATAAAATTAAGCCAGATGCACAAAGTGGTGCATGCATCTGCAGTTCATTTGCACAGGCAAGAGGCCCTGGTGCACATAATTCATATTCTCTCTTGCTCTCTGAAACAAATAAAGAAAAACAAAGAAAGTGACTTGGCTGGGCATGGTGGCACATGCCTTTAATCCCAGGATTTGGGAGGCATAAGTTTGAAGCCAGCCTGAGATATAGACCTTACCTGGAAAAAACAAGAAGAAAAAAAATAAACGAAATACTTATCAGACTGGGTAGATGGCTCGGTGGTTAAAGGCTCTTGCTTACAAAGAGTCCAGGTTCAACTCCCCAGTATTCATGTAAAGCTAAATGCACAATGTCATGCATGTGGTCCTGACTTGCACATTCTAATACATAAAAAATATTTTTTAAGTTAAAAAGAAAAATATGATTATGCAAAATTCATTGGCCTAGATGGGGTGGTACACACCTTTTAAACCCAGCACTAGGAGGCAGAGGTAGGAGGATCACTGTGAGTTCGAGCCCACCCTGAGACTAAACAGTGAATCCCAGCCTGGACTAGAATAAGATTGTACCTCAGGAAAGAAAAAAAAAAAAAGCCAGCCATGGTGGCGCACGACTTTAATCCTAGCACTGGGAGGCAGAGGATTCCACTGCGAGTCCGAGGCCACCCTGAGAGTCCATAGAGAATTCCAGGTCAGCCTGGGCTAGAGTGAGACCCTACCTCGAAATACCAAAAAAAAAAAAAAAAAAAATTATTGGCCTTTGTATCTAGGGCAGCCCCAGAAACTGTGTATGCTTTTGTTACTGTAGGTATTTTCTTTCTAACCACTCTCATTTCAAAATGGTTACTGATGAAACAGAAAACTTATGTGTGCTAACTTTATCACTGATCCCATCAATGAGTTCTTAGTTTTCTTTTTCAAAACATAAGGTACTCTCTCATCCATAGAAAATAGAATTTTGTCTACTATTTCCTACAAAGTCATACTGATTGATTTTTGTTTCCTGTCTTATTGCATTGGCTAGAGTTTCCAATAGACAGTCAACAATGTATCTATATTCCTTACTTCAACAGGAATGTTTCCAGGTCCAGTGAAAAGATTCCTGTCTTTTTAAACAAGTCGCTACAACAGTTGTCACTGTAGCGAACATTCAAAATTACTAAGTTAGGAGCACGTGTTGTCTTAAGTTTTGTTTTGTTTTGCAATGTTACATTGTAAACGGTCAGCATGTCTTTAAAAGCGCGCGCACGCTCACACACAAACACACACACACACAGAGTAAAAGACAGTTCCTGCAACTAATAATGCTACAGGGAAGCTGATTTCCAAAGAAGAACCAGGCTGCAGGCCAACCAGCCCAGAAGGCTCAACGTCCCCCACCGGTGCGCCACCCAAGCCTCAGCACAGCACAGGGCCCGAGGGAAGCGGGTCGTGGACGTGCCGCCTTCCCGAGCAGTCAGCGACTCGGGCAAAGTCCGACTTCCCAAGTCCTGACTTGAACTCTGTGGGGTCTGTAACTGGGAGGAGCGGGACTTTGGGCCAAACGTCACGCTTTCCACCTCCCTGCAGGAAGCGTGGTGGTCCCCCTCCCCACGACGCTGTCACCGGTCTTCCGGCTGTCACAACTTCTCACCAAGTGTCAGTGTGTGCAGCGGGGCGACCGCGGGGGCCACACGCAGACAAGCACACGCACCTTTGTCCCCAGCGCCGACGCGGGCTGCAGACGTCGCCCCGCGGCGGTCCTCATGACGGCCCCGGACCCCGGATGACGCCGCGCGCCTAGCGGCCGGCTTCCCAGCCCGGCGGGCGGCGGGCGGGCGGCGAGCCCGTGCCGGGGCCCATGGCCGGGTCCCCGCGCGGGGGAGGGGAAGGGGTGGTGGAGGGAGCCTCGTCAGCCGCGCCGAGCCGGGAGGAAACGGGAGCGGGTGGGGGGGGGGGTTGCCAAGTCCAGGTCCAGAGAAGCAAGTCCCCGGCAGGGCGGCCCTGGGCCCGAGCCGAGCGTCGGGCGCTGCTCCGGAAGCCGGCGGTCGGGGCGCGCTCGCTCTTCCGAAGCGGAAGGCTGGCGCGGACCCGGGGCGCGGACCCCGGCGGGGGGATGGGGGGAGACCTCGCGGCCCGCACGGACCCGGATGGACGCGGGCTTCCAGGCCGCGCCGAGGTCCCTCAGAGGAACCAGACGGGCTCCGGGGACGCCTCACAGGCTCAGCAATAGCCCGGGGCCCGCGCCCGACTAACGGCCGTAACGGAAACGCCGAGAAAGGAAAGGAAGCTGAGTCCGGAGCTCTTAGGACGGGTCGAGTCACGAGGCAGGCTCTTTTCCGTGCTCGGCCAGACGCACAGTCGCCGCCGCCGCCGCCTCGGACAGCGGACGCTTCGTTGTCACGAGCCGGAGGGAGGGGTGCGAGGGGGGAAGAGGGAGCCGGGAGTCTCTGGGGCTCCGGCGCGCCGAGATCGCGGTGCTGGAGTCACGTGCGGCTCGCTTGGCCAATCAGCGCTGGCGGGCGCGGTGACGTCACGCCATCGGCGTGACTGATGACAGCCGGCCTCCGTCACGTGGCCGGAGCCACTCCAATGGGCGGCGCCCGAGCGACCTGAAGCTCCCGGCTGCCCGTGCGGCGGCGGTGGTTGGGTGGTAAGATGGCGGCGGTGAGCCTGCGGCTCGGCGACTTGGTGTGGTGAGTCTCCCCGAGCGGGGCGCGCTGGCGCCCGGAGAGGTGCTTTCTCGGGGCGGCCTGACGGGTGTGGGACTCGCGGCCCGTTCGGAGCTGCTTCGCTTGCACGCTCCCGGCCACGGAAAACAAAAAAAAATAAATAAATAAAACGGGAAGACCCTGGTGCCGGCGCGGCGGGCGACGCGGGGCGGAAGGGGCCGTCCGGCCCCCGGGGGGGGACTGTAGGCCGAGCGGGGCCGCGGCCGTCTCGGAGGAAGGCTACGCTCCGGACCCGAGCGCCGGCGGCCCCCGCGGACGCGGCCCCCCGCATCACGCGGCTTCCGAGGCCGCCGGGGGCTGGGCAGTGGGGGAGAGTCCCCGGGGTCCCCCGAGGGTCGTCGGGCAGCGGCAGAGCCGCGGAAGCCGCGGGGCCACCTCCCGGGCGCGGGGCCGTCGGCTGCCGCGTTCCGATGGAAGCGACGTGTGTCCAGGCTCCGCTGGGAGTGTCGAAGCCCGACTGCCGGCGCTGCCCGGTGGAGCGGGGGCGGGGGGGCTTCTTTGCCACCAACCGACGGCTTAGCAGGTGCCCACTGCCTTTCGGGAATCTCTTCCTGTGTCCCGGACAGCCCCCCGAATCCCGCCTTGGTCCTTGTCGCTTTCTTCTCTGCGTACTTTGTTTGCAGACCTGAGGAAGGCTTCCATTAGCATTTGTCAAAAGCAGAGGGCAGGGCGACTGGTGAATGAAACCCGATTTAGGGGAAGCCTGTGTTTACGGAAGGAACTGCCCCCAAACCTGTCGCTGGGAGGCTCCTGACGAATGGCTCTGAACGGTTTGGTTATTCTGTCTTCCTTTTCGGTGGGAGAAAGTACAAACCTCCTGCGCATACGCACACAGTTTTGCATTCCCCGGCTTAGGGTCCTGTGGAAGGCCGATTAAGAAGTCCGGTTCGCCAGCTTTTCTATTCTTGAGAGTGCCAGCGGAGATTTAGGAGTATAAATTGCATGCTGAGTGGGTTGAAGGAGATGGACTGGCTTTTCCAGGACATGTTCTGACTCTTTGTATTTTCTTTAGGGGGAAACTCGGCCGGTATCCTCCCTGGCCGGGAAAGGTGAGTGTCTTGCTACTCAAGGAAGACATCTGAAGTTGAGTTTGAGGACTCAGGGTTAAACTGGGCTTTTTCAAGTAACACTCAGATTTTTTTTTTTTTTTGTCTCTTTCTGGTAGTATGTCAGCTTAGAAAAGGTAACATAAACATAAACATAAACCAGATCACCTAATTTGCAGTAATCATATACTTCTTGAATCAGAGATGGTTTATGAATTAGTTGGTTTAAACCCTGGAAATTAATTAAAATTTGAATGTAGATATATATGTTCAAATCCAACAAAAAGAGGAGAAAATAAATTCTCCAGGAAGAGAGAGATCTAAATGTAGGTTAGTGAAAACCCAAAGTATTTTTGTCCCAACTAAGTTTAAATCTTCCCCTTACCATATGTGCTGCCCCAGTACATCATTACAGAAGTTGGCATTCCAGACTTTTCATGAGGTGATAGCTTTCCAAATGTTCTGGTTTTATATTCTCCCTAAGAACCCAGGAAATGTCTTTCGGCTTTTTACAATATGGTGTTTTTTGTGCCTGGGCTGTCCTTTATTTTTCTTATTTCTTATCTCATTTCCCCTCTTTAAAAAAAAATTGTTTTACTGTCTTAACTCTGTCTGTACCGAAAGTATCTTGAGAATGTTCTTTGCATTTCTTCACTGATAACATCATATGGAGAGGTTGCTGTTTGTTGTAAGTTCTTGAATAACAGGTGCTTTTGTATTAAAAGGGATATTGTATCTTCTGAACACTGTGCTACATGTTAGCTACAGGGACTCTCTGGAATATTTGCACATTTCTACACATCTCAGTGGAAAAGTGCCAATATGGACTGAGAAGTATGAAATCCTCAGTCATTTTCATATTGCTTTTCTTTTTTCTTTTAAATATTTTTACTTATTTACTTGACAGAGAAAGAGAGAGAAAGAAATGGGTGTGTCAGGGCCTCCAGCCACTTCAGATGCTGCGCCCCCTTGTGCATCTGGCTGACATGGGTCCTGGGGAATCGAACCTAGGTCCTTTGGCTTTACAGGCAAACAGCTTAACCCTAAGCCATCCCTCCAGCCCTCTTTTTTTCTTTTAAACCTTCCCCCCCTCCTTCCAGCTCACTTAGAGCTATGGAAGATTACTTTTCTGGTAGGTATGATCTTTAAACTCCTTTTTCTTTTCACCTTTCATTCTCCAGATAGTTAACCCACCCAAGGACTTGAAGAAGCCACGTGGAAAGAAATGCTTCTTTGTAAAGTTTTTTGGAACAGAAGATCAGTGAGTATTATTCTCTGAGAGTTTGTTGCCTTTGTGGATTTCCAAGTCAGCTGCTGTGGGAACATTGTAAGGGTTGTTAGCTGTTACTTCTTGTGTGTAAGAATGGCACATCACTCTGGCTTCAGGTCAAAATAAAAGGTGTACTTCTTATTTGGCAGAAATAATTCTGGTATGAATTAGAGTCTCTCACTTTAAAAATTCTTTTTTTTTTTTTTTTTTGATTTTTTGTTTGTTTATTTGAGAGAGAGAGAGAGAAAGGGCATACCAGGGTCTCCAGCCACTGCAAACAAACTCCAGATGCATACACAACCTTATGCATCTGGCTTACGTGGGTCCTGGGGAATCAAACTTGGGTTCTTTGGCTTTGCAGGCAAGTGCTTTAACTGTTAAGCCATCTCTCTGGCCCTTAAGTTTTTATTTTTAATTTCTTTTTGTGGTCCTGGAAATGGAACCCAGAACCTTGCCCATGCTAGATAGGCCCTGTCACACTGAGCTATATATCCCCAGCTGATTCTCTTTCACTGACCGTGGTCTATTCATGACTGATATATTTATCTTATTAAAAATAATCATTTAAGGGCTGGAGAGATGGTTTAGCAGTTAAGAGCTTGCCTGTGAAGCCTAAGGACCCCAGTTCGAGCCTCAATTTCCCAGGACCCATGTTAGCCAGATGCACAAGGGGGCACACGTGTCTGGAGTTCATTTGCAGTGGCTGGAGGCCCTGACGCACCCATTCTCTCTCTCTATCTGCCTCTTTCTCTCTCTGTCTGTCACTCTCAAATAAATAAATAAAAATGAAAAAAAAAAATTTTAAGTAATCATTTAAGAGCTGGAGGGATGGCTTGGTGGTTAAAGCATTTGCCTGTAAAGCCAAAGGACCTCAGTTCTATTCCCCAGGACCCATGTTAGCCAGATGCACAAGGGGGTGCACATGTCTGGAGTTTGTTTGCAGTGACTGGGAACCCTGGTATGCCCATTCTCCCTCCCTCCCTCCCTCTCCCTCTCTCCCTCTTTCTCTGTCAAATTAGTAAATAAGAATAAAATATTTTTTTAAAGTAATCATTTAATTCTCTTTTGACCTTTTTGGTTTTTTCAAAGCAAGGTCTTAGTCTAGCCCAGGCTGACCTGGAATTCACTCTATAGCCCCAGGCCAGCCTTGAAACTCACAGCAATTCTCCTACCTAAGACTCCATAGTACTGTGAGTAAAGGCATGCACCACTGCACCTGCCTTCTCTTTTTTTTTTTTTTTGTTTTTGTTTTTGTTTTTCGAAGTAGGGTCTCACTCGAGCCCAGGCTGACCCGAAATTCACTATGTAGTCTCATGGTGGCCTCGATCTCATGGTGATCCTCCTACCTCTGCCTCCCAAGTGCTGCAATTAAAGGCGTGTGCCACCATGCCTGGCTGAATGTTTATTTTTATTTATTAGAGACAGAGAGAATGGGCACACCAGGGCCTCTGGAAACAAACCCCAGATGTATGCACCACCTTGTACATCTGGCTTACATGGGACCTGAAGGATCCAACCTGGATCCTTAGGCTTCGCAGGCAAGTGCCTTAACTGCTAAGCCATCTCTCCAGCCTATATCATTCATATATATTTGTATGTATATATTTAATTCTGGATATATATGTATGTATGCATGCATGCATGCATGTGTATATATAGATATATGCATATACGTATGTATTTAATTCTGAAAGATCAGATGAATAAAGTAGGCTCCCTGTGTACAGGAACTGCTAGACCAGGACACAGGAAATGGAAGTTGAATGAACTCAACCACTCAGCCCACACTGGCACACCCAGTGATAAAGGATGTGCTCCAGGTGCTGGTTGGGATAGTAGTGAAGGTGAGATTCTGACTAACAAGCTCTCTGGAGTGGAGTAAGCAAGTGTAGACAGGGCAACTGCTAGGTATATCTTTAAGCCTCTTGCCTCCCTTGATGGAGTTCCACATTAAAAAACAAATAAATAGGCTGGAGAGGTGGCTTAGCAGTTAAGTGCTTGCCTGTGAAGCCTATGGACCCCGGTTTGAGGCTCTATTACCCAGGATTCACGTTAGCCAGATGCACAAGGGGCACATGCATCTGGAGTTCGTTTGCAGTGGCTGGTGGCCCTGGCATGCCCATTCTGTCTCTCTGCCTCTTTCTCTCTGTCTGTCACTCTCAAATAAATAAACAAAAAAAATTTTTTTAAATAAATAAATAAAAGGCCAAGCATGGTGGAGCACGCCTTTAATCCCAGCTCAACAGAGGCAGAAGTAGGAGGATCACTGTGAGCTCAAGGCCACCCTGAGACTACATAGTGAATTCCAGGTCAGCCTGGGCTAGAATGAAACCCTACCTCGAAAAACCAAAAAAAAAAAAAGCTATTTAAGGGCTGGGGATGTAGCCCCAGTAGCAGAGTGCTTAGACTTCATGAGGCGGGTTGCCCTCAGTGCTGAGGCTGGTTTTCTTTAGTGTCTTTACATCATTGGTGGTGATTTCTAGATCGGCTGGTACCAGGAAGGTACTCAAGGAAAGAGCTCTGGATCTGTTACACCCCCCCCCCCAACCTCCATTCAGATACTGCTTCTGCCTGCTGTCTGGTCTTGGCAAACTGGTTTCGCTTTCTAAGCTACCATTTTCTCAGCCACATTAAGGGAAGGATTGCCACCTTCATAGTTACAAATGTAAGAGGGAATGTGTACTTGAAAGGAAGGTGCAAGGAAATTGTCCTTATGTCGTTAAGAATGGATTATGTGAGACAATGCATTGCTCCATTTTTATGTGAAAACACTGTCTTACCAGGAATCTTATGTGTAGTGCAGTTCATGTTTCTAGGAGGATGAGATAGTCAAGATCCAGAGAAGGGGCCTGTCTGGTAACTCTTTAACATGGGAAAGCACAGATTGAAAAGGACATGATGAGAACGTTTGAGCAGCTCCTGGCCTGCAGGAGTAATGCAGGGGCACGAGTGGAATGTGTGACTGTGTTCAAGACCTGCACTAGGACTCCTCTCTGAAGTACCACAGGTGGGTGTTTAGAGCTGAGAACTACTACTTGAAGGGAAAAGCTCTAAGTGACTATGGAAGATGCTGGAATTTACTCATCTTTAAGGCTAACATCAGGGACAGAGTGGATATGATCCTGGACCATCCTGAACTCGGGGCTCTGGTAGTGACTGGACCCTGGCCCAGATGGGTGGAGCCTGACCAATGAGGACATTCCTGTATTCCCAAGGAATGAACGTGGATTCAAAGATACTCCATTACAAAATGACAAAGGGCTTATCGGAAAAAAAGGTGTGTCTTTTTATATTATCAAGGGCCTTTATTAAAGAGTACAAAGGTTGAGCTGGGCGTGGTGGCGCACGCCTTTAATCCCAGCACTCTGGAGGCAGAGGTAGGAGGATTGCCATGAGTTCAAGGCCACCCTGAAATGACAGAGTTAATTCCAGGTCAGCCTGGACCAGAGTGAGACCCTACCTCAAAAAAAAAAAAAAAAAAAAAAAAACAAAGGTTAGCCCCTTTACTAAGACATATGACAATGCCAAAGTTTTAGATACCTGAGTTTTTTCCCCCTCCCCCCCTTTAATCCCAGCACTCGGGAGGCAGAGGTAGGAGGATTGCTGTGAGTTCAAGGCTACCCCGAGACGACACAGTGAATTCCAGGTCAGCCTGGGCTGGAGAAAGACCCTACCTGGAAAAAACAAAAAATAGGAAGACAAAGAGATGGTCAGGGATGGAGAGAAGGCTTAGCAGCTATAGGCACTTACTTGTAAAGCTTAAGGTCCCAGGTTCAGTTCCCCAGGACCCACGTAAGCCAGATGCACATGGTGGTACATGCACCTATAGAATTCATGCGCCTCTAGAGGCCGTGGGGTGCCCATTCGTATTCTCTCTCTTGGACAGGTGGTGGATGGATGGAAGACAGATGGACAGACAGATAAAATATATATATAAATCGAGGGTCAGACCTGCCTCCTCAGGCCTCCCTCAGCTCTCCAGATCAGAACAGATGACCAACAGAAACCTTAACAGTACCCCTACACTAAGGAAACAATAACTTCAGCATAATGTTGCTAACTCCATCATGTGACCACAGGCAAACATTAATGTAAGTCAGTCTATGAGAGTCCACTGTGGACAGGGTTGATCATATAGCAGGTGCGTCGACACCAGGTTCAGGGTGTATATCTGTTATGTAGAGTAAAAAAGATACCAATGAGTGGCTGCCCATCAGAGAAGAGACGGAGCTCAGAGTTGAAAAGTTTTGTCAGTGGCAGTGGAGTGAGAGTGTTCGTGTGGTTTATAGGTGCTCAGGAGGCACCACCTCTTCAGGAGTATTGTGGCCAAACAGCCAGCAGTTTTCAGTTGATGACCCGGCATTTCCATAGCATTTTATGTCCCTTCTTCCATGCTACCCTTTCAGAAAATAAACTGAGTTCTTAGTTTCCCCACATGAGTAAGGTGAGAGGCCAGGGGATGTAAATTTAAGTGGTAAGATGTCCAGGATCCCAGCCTCAGGTGCTTCTTTATATGTATTTATTTAACTTTTTAAATTTATTTGAGAGAGAAAAAGGAGAATGGGCACACCAATGTCTCTAGCCATTGCAAATGAAGACCAGATACATATACTACCTTGTGCATCTGGCTTACGTGGTTCCTGGGGAATTGAACCTGGGTCCTTTGGCTTTGCAGGCAAGTGCCTTAACCACTTAGCCATCTCTCTAGCCCTGAGGTACTTTTTACATGAGCCACATCTAAAGTGAGACAGGGGCTGGAAGGATGGCATAGCAGTTAAGGCGTTTGTCTTCAAAGCCTAAAGACCCAGGTTCTATTCCCCAGGACCCATGTAAGCCCAGTGCACAAGGTAGTACATGCATCTGGAATTTACAGTGGCTGAAGGCCCTGGCATGCCCATTTTTTTTCTATCTGGACTTCCCTCCCTCCCTCCCTCCCCTCTCCCCTTCCTTCCATCTTCCCCTCCTCCCTCCCTCCCTCCCTCCCTCCCTCCCTCCCTCCCTCCCTCCCCCCCCCCAATTAATTCACTAATGAAAAAACAAAAATCTAAAGTGGGACAGACCTGACTGGGAAAAATGTCTGAGTCAGTACTAAAAGTAACTTTTCTAGCCAGGTGTAGTGGCACACGACTTTAATCCCAGCACTTAGGAGGCAGAGGTAGGAGTATCACTGTGAGTTTGAAGCCATTCTGAGAGAACATAGTGAATTCCAGTTTAGCCTGGGCTAGAGTGATACACACCTCAGAAATCCAAAAAAAGTGACTTCTAGGAAAATCTGCTATAGTCAATAATGAGGAGCACACTGGTTTAGTACTATGTGAACCATCCCTTTTTCTTTTCACTTGACACTGACTAACCCACTTTGCCTATATTTGACGCTACGTAATGGTTGAAAAGTTGAGCCAGGTGGTTGTGAGGACCAGTGTTCTGGATAATTGACTGGCACAACAGTGTCTCTGCACCAGAACTGGATGGTAGTCTCCTAGAAAGCATTGATTAGAGTCATTTCTCCCAGCAGCAGGAGCCCCTCCTGTCTGAACAATGTCCCCACCACCCCCAACCCCTGTGGCTGATAGCATGCCACAATAAGCAGATGTCATAAAACCAATCCTGGCCATTCACTTTGTCCAGCTTGAAAGGCTCAGCCAGCACTTGGGAATGTTAACCAAGCTTTCGAAACAAAGTTCTCTCAATCTGTTGTATCCACAAGTCTATTTAGATGTCATATTTCTTTGTATTTTGTTGCTCTTCTCTTGAGACGGGGTCTCATGTTACCCAGTGCCGCCTTAAACTCACTCTGAATTGAGGCTGGCCTTGACCTGATGATGCTCCTGCCTCTATTTCCCAAGTGCTGGTATGCATAACCCTACCTAGCTTTATTGATATCTTTAAGACAATCATTGCTTGAAATTAACTGAGAAAATTTTCAGTATTTTCTGTTTGTGTGTGCATGCATTCACACCTGCCTTTTACTTTTCTAATACCTGTTTAGGAATAGCTATTTGGATCTATAACACCAGTATCCTCAGCATCTTTCCATGGTTTAAAAAGAAAAAGGTGGGCTGGAGGGATGCCTTAGCAGTTAAGGCATTTGCGTGCAAAGCCAAAGGATCCAGGTTTGGTTCCCCAGGACCCACATTAACCAGATGCACAAGGGGGTGCACGTGTCTGGAGTTTGCTTGCAGTGTCTGGAGACCCTGGAACACCCATTCTTCTCCTTCTCTCCCACCTTATTTCTCTGTCAAATTAAAAAAAAAAAAAAAAAATGCCACCACAGACAGGCCTTTAATCCCAGCACTTAGGAGGCTGAGGTAAGAGAATTGCTGCAAGTTCAAAGGCCCCCTGAGACTATATATTGAATTCCAGATCAGCCGGGGCTGAAGCAAGACCCTACCTTGAACAAACAAACAAAAAAAAAGGGTGGGTGGGGGGTTGCTGGAGAGCAGTGAAGGCATTTGCCTGCAAAACCAAAGGACCCAGTTTGATTCCCCAGGACTTATGTAAACCAGATGCACTAAGTGGCACCTGGTGTCTTGAGTTTGTTTGCAGCAGCTGGAGGCCCTGGCATGCCCATTGTCTGTCTCCCTCCATCCCTCTCTTCCTCTTCTTTCTCATAAGTAAGTAAATGAATGTTATTTTTTTAAGAAAGAAAAAGAAAAAGGCAGGCCAAGCATGGTGACACTCGCCTTTTTTTGTTTTGTTTGGTTTTGGTTTTTGGTTTTTTGAGGTAAGGTCTCACTGTAGCCCAGGCTGACCTGGACTTCACTATGTAGTCTCAGGGTGGCCTCGAACTCATGGCAATCCTCTTACCTCTGCCTCCTGAGTGCTGGGATAGGAGGGTTGCTGTGAGGTCAAGACCACCCTGAGACTGAATCTAGATCAGCCTGGGCTAGAGCAAGACCCTACCTCAAGGGGGGAGAAAAGGGCAGAAATGGAGATTATTTTCAAAGTATTGCCTCATCCATATGGAAAAGGGAACTCATATATTCTCCTGTTTGCTTGTCTCTCCTGCGTCCACTCTGCCGCTTCACGTCAACCCCGTCCTAACCTGTCGTCACACATCAGCCGCCTCATCAGAGCTCGAGCCCAGGTCATCGTGTTGAAGCACAGTGATGAGGGGCTCATGAGTTTTTCACTGGAAAAGTTTTTGAAAAGGCGAATTTTTTGTTGTTGTTGTTTTGGTTTGGTTTTTAGGTTTTTTTTTTTTAAGATTTTTATTGATTTATTTGAGAGTGACAGAAAGAGAAAGAGGCAGATAGAGAGCGAGAGAGAGAATGGGCGCGCCAGAGCTTCCAGCCACTTCAAACGAACTCCAGACACGTGTGCCCCCTTGTGCATCTGGCTAACGTGGGTCCTGGGGAATCGAGCCTCGAACTGGGGTCCTTAGGCTTCACAGGCAAGCACTTAACTGCTACGCCATCTCTCCAGCCCCTGGTTTGGTTTTTTGAGGTAGAGTCTCACTCTAGTCCAGGCTGACCTGGAACTCACTATGCAGTCTCAGGGTGGCCTTGAACTCACAGCATCCTCCTACCTCTGCCTCCCGAGTGCTGGGATTAAAGGCGTGTGCCACCACACCCGACTTGAAAAGGCGAATTTTTTTAGTTTGGTTTGAGCTTAATGGCTGCTCTGTTTTGGTTTGGTTTTTCAAGGTAAGGTCTCACTGTAGCCCATGCCAGCCTGGAATTCACTGTTGTCTCAGGCTGTCCTCAAACTCAGGGCGATCCTCCCACCTTGGCTTCCCAAGTGCTGGGACCCGGCTCTGTTTTCTATTTGAAGAATTTATAGGACTGTGTGTTAGGACACCAGAGTAAATTGGCTACTCAGGGCTATGTCACAGCAACTGCCAGGAGGAGCTTCCCACTGCAGCAAACCTCCAAACCAGGAAGTCTGGGAGAACACACTGACCAACTGAGTAACCCATGATCTGCATAGGAACCTATAGTCTTGATTGGTAGGGTTGTGTTTGTTTTATAATGTATATTTATCCCCCCTCAAAAATATAAAATTGAAGCCAGTCGTGGTGGCACACGCCTTTAATCCCAGCACTCGGGAGGCAGAGGTAGGAGTATCGCAGTGAGTTCAAGGCCACCCTGAGACTCCATAGTGAATTCCAGGTTAGCCTGGGCTAGAGTTGAGACCTTACCTCGAAAAAAAAAAAAAAAGGAAAAAATTATAAAACTGGACTGGAGGGATGGCTTAGTGGTTAAGGCATTTGCCTGCAAAGCCAAAGGACCCAGGTTCGATTCCCCAGTACCCATGTAAGCCAGATGCACAAGCGGGTGCACACGTCTGGAGTTCATTTGCAGTGGTTGGAGGCCCTTGCACACCCATTCTCTCTCTCCCTCTTTCTCTGTCAAATAATAATAAAATATTTAAATATATAAATATATATATATAACTGAAATGGGTGAAGTCGTTCCATTTGCTCCCACTCCTTGGCTGTCTACCAACTTCTTGGGGTGTGCCATTCAAGACATCTTGGTACAGGATCAAGAAGCTGTATGTTCCTTTACACAGTTGGGAGCTTGTTTGATAGTATGCACACTGCTCTGCCTGCTTTTTCCATGGAGCCAGATACCTGAAGGGACATGCCATTTATTTCTCTGTAATGGCCTTTTGGATTGCCAGTTAGCTTGTTTTCTGGCACTTAGTACCACAAGGAATGTGTAATTAAGTTCCTCGTACATAAAAGTCAGGGCTCATATTTAGACACAGACTGAGTAAGCCTGCTTTTTCTGACTTCCCAACCCACAGCAAAGTGGACAGAACTTCACGTAGGTCTTAGGAAGGAGATAAGACAGATGACAAGTTGCAGCTTACTGTGAGTGAAGACTTCCCACGAGGAGCGGTCACCTAGGACCGGGGTTAGCTTCATCCTAGCCCAAGAAAAAGAAAGGACTCTCATTTTAAAAACCAGCACAAAACAAATGCCAAACTCTTGCCAAGTTTTTAGTGCCTTTTCACCCATTGATGAGCATGCACCCTTGAACATGGCCAGAGGGTATCATTTCCCCAATGAGTATTTACTGAGAACCACTTGCATTCCTGCTCTGGCCAGCATGCCTTTTGGAATTGGAGTCGTGGGTTACTGAGGGTCCAGCTGAAAGCAGGCCCTGTTTGAGTAAACAGGCCTTTGAGGTATGTTTGTGAAGAACATAACTCTGGAAGGCTGAAGTGACTCAAGTATGCTTGGCTTTTGAGGTAATACTGAGCTCTGATGAGCTGACATGATATTGACTGTTTTTCTGAGGCAACAAGATGCCTCTGACAGGTCAATTTCCTAAGAAGATTAACATTTCTTGCCTTTATCCTGTCTAAGTCATACTTGTGTTGATGGTTCATTTAGAATACCTCTTGAACATGTCAAAGACAGTTGTAGAGGAAAATTTCATTAGCATGTATCAGATTCCTATCTGGAGGGTGAATGGAATTTTTTCGTATACTTCCTTCTGGCAGAAATCAGTAATCCACTGAAAACACTTTGACCAGGAAAAGAGTGTTAATTTTTTATTGGTGCTTCTTCCACAGTTGTCCTCACCTTTGCATTTTCTCTGAACCAGAGATTAACGGGAGGCTGGATGGGAGGCAGGGATGGCAGTACCAGGGAGGAAGGAATGGAATGATTGTCACCTTAGCATCTGATGGGCAGGGAAGTCCTGAGAGCCATGGCTCTTTACACTCCACCCATGTATGATCCCAGATCTGCCATTCAGCACTGCAGCTAGACTGCCTTTGCCTCTGTCTGCCCTTAGTAACTCTGAAAGTACAGTGAGGGCCAGTATCCCCTGTGACACACTGGCCAGACATGTGTAAGTACACAAGGGGCAGAGAGGGGCTCAGTTAGGGTCCTTAGTGACATACCACACAAGTATAGGAAGTCAAGACTTCATCCATGGGGTCTTCCTGCGACCAGGCTCATGACTCTTTCCTGTCAAGTTGGAAACCAAAGCTGAGGGCTGGAGGAATGGCTTAGCAGTTAAGGCGCTTGCCTGCAAAGCCAGTGGACACAGGTTCGATTCCCCAGGACCCACAACAGCCAGATGCATAAGGGGGTGCATGCATCTGGAGTTTGTTTTCAATGGCTGGAGACCCTGGCATGCTCACTCGCTCGCACTCACACACACTCATAAAATAAATAATTTTTTAAATGTTTTAAAAGAAGAAAGAACGAAACCAAAGCTGAGGTGATCACTGGGAAGCATCTGTTTCACTGCTGTGTGTGGAGCTCTGCTCCACAGGAAAGTGTCGTTGGCTTTGCCATGAGCACCATGCCAGGCTCGGGTTTGGTCCCGGGGCTGACGTGTTCACTCTACTCATCCTCACATTAATGGCACAAACTCCCAGGTGCAGGCGGCTGGAGGTAGACTGGGTGCACTTCAGTTATTAGTGAATATTCTCTCGCTTCTCTAAGGAAAGAAACTCAGGTTAGTGCACTAGCCCAGTTTCTCTATCCTTAGACTGACCTACTTTTTCTGAAGGTTATGCTGTAAAACCTGTGAGTATTACAGAAGAAGACATGTAAATTAACTGATGGTATTCTCTTTTATACTTGGATTTTGTAAGCCTGGATATCATTTAAAGCTACCTGCAGCAGACTTGCTCAGATCATCATAGTAGACCAGAACTGAGAGCTGACTACCTTTTTCACTTTAATGTGTTGCATGTTGACTATAAAGTTAAGAATTAAATAACAGGAATGTGTTCTGCCTTTACTCTCAAGGAAAATACCTTTTTTAAAAAATATTTTTATTTATTTACTTGCATTATGGGGGGAGCATGCCAGAGCTTCTTAACAAGACACATGTACCATTTTATGCATCTGGCTTTACATGGGATCTGCGGAATTGAACCGGGGCCATCAGGCTTTGCAAGTAAGTGCCTTTAACCACTGAGCCATCCTCTAGCCCAAGAATACCAGGTTCTTCGTCTTATTTGTTCTTTTTTAAAATACATTCATTTTGTAAGCTGAGTAATTCAGAGACAGACAGACAGAAAGAATAGGCACGCCAGAGCCTCTAGCCACTGTAAATGAACTCCAGATGCATGAGCCAGATGTGCATCTGGCTTCACATGGGTACTGGAGAATCAAACCCAGGTCATTAGATTTTGTAGGCAAGTGCCTTAACCACTGAACCATCTCACCAGCCTAAGAATATCATTTTAAAGGCCTCATTTTGCGACTGTTGCCCTCATCCCATGCCATGTGTGTCATGTGATTCAGTAGCCATAGATACCATCATTTAAGAACAAATGCAGGCTCAGTGGCTACAAATATCTTTTAAGAATAGCAAATTTTAGAAGATGGTGTATCTGGGCTGGGTATATAGCTCAGTTTGGTAAAATGCTTGCCTTGCTAGCTAGCATTCAGGAAGCTCTTGGGTTTGATCCCCAGCACTGCATAAGGGTGGTAGCACTCCGCTGTAGTCCCAACACTTGGGAAGTGGAGGCAAGAGCATCAGAAGTTCAGAGTCATCCTCAGCTGTATAGTAAGTTTGAGACCAGCCTGAACTACATGACATACTGTCTCAAAAAAGAAGATAGGAGGTCTAGAGAGATGGCACAGTGGTTAAAGGTATTTGCTTACAAAGTCTGCTGGCCCAGGTTTGATCCCCAGCCCTCTCCCCCAATAAAGCTGGACACAAGGTATGACATAAGTGTCTGGAGTTTGTTTAAAGTGACAAGAGACCCTGTCACACCCATACATACACATGTAAAAATAAATTAATTAAAAGTGTTAGCCCTGGCTCCTAGTTGATGAGTAGATCATAAATCTGGTTCAGATAATTGACCAAGCTGATTGTTGTGGCTCTCACCTATAATCCAAGCACTCAGGAGGCAGAGATAGGACAATCACCACAAGTTCAAGGCCAAACTTGGCTTCATGTGAATTCTAGGGCAGCCAGAGCTAAATAGCAAGACTATATCTCAAAAAAGCAAGCAAAAAATAGTTGGACAACAGAAAATGTGTGTGGCAGTTCTGCCATGGTTTATAGTACTTCTGGTGCCCTGGGACTTATGTGTGGCCTTCATGCTGCACACAGAATAGCAGACTGCAGGTTTCTCGTGCTTTCAGCAAGAAGCAGAGTGTATGTGGTTGGGCATGAAAGGCTGGTGCCTGAGAGTGGAAATAAATAATGTGCATTGCAATGATTTCACTTGAGGAATGTTCTGATCTACAGTTCTGCTTGACTTGTTTCAAGAAAATATACTTTAGACTCAAGAATTTAGAACGGGGCTGGAGAGATGGCTTAGCGGTTAAGCACTTGCCTGTGAAGCCTAAGGACCCCGGTTCGAGGCTCGGTTCCCCAGGTCCCACGTTAGCTGGATGCACAAGGGGGCGCACGCGTCTGGAGTTCGTTTGCAGAGGCTGGAAGCCCTGGCGCGCCCATTCTCTCTCTCCCCCTCTATCTGTCTTTCTCTCTGTGTCTGTCGCTCTCAAATAAATAAATAAATAAATATTTAAAAAAAAAAGAATTTAGAACGGTTGCTAATATGTTTTGAAAGTGTCAAACCTATCAAGGTCCAGCTAAGGCAGATGGATGCTTGTGTCCTCCCCTGGTGAGATCTCTGGTGCATTTTAGCCTATGATTATGGATGAGACCCTTTCTGTATGTGTTTCCTGTTAGTGCCTGGATCAAAGTGGAACAGCTAAAGCCATATCATGCTCATAAAGAGGAAATGATCAAGATCAACAAAGGCAAGAGATTCCAGCAAGCTGTGGACGCCGTTGAAGAGTTCCTCAGGAGAACCAAAGGGAAAGACCAGGTGAGAGCCTGCAGTTCCCCTTTAGCACCAGGCTGCTGGTTTTGCATAGTCACTAGCAGGTGGAATGTTTCCCCAGAACCACTCACTCCCACGTGATGCCTAGAAGGAGCTGCCGCAGCTGAAGTCCCCAGCTCTGCACCTGCACTTGGCCTTCCTGGAGCTTACCTTACTGAGGGCGTACTGCTTTCAGGACCAGCTAAGCTTTTAAATGTGGCAAAGAACTTAGGAGCTCAACTTCCCCAAGAAGCTAAATCCCACCTCCTAGCTTTGGAGCTAGGGACAAGTGACTTGATTTTCTTTTTTTAAACTGCTTTTCCCACTGCAAGTGAGGATAAGCATGGAACCTGTTTTTGAGAATGGCTGGGAGGATGAGTCACAGAAGTATCTGTAGCAGTGTTGTGGCAGCAGCTGTTGTGGTTATCATCAATACTGTTGAACTTTCAGGCATCATCCCACACTTCTGCTGATGACAAGAATCGGCGTAATTCCAGTGAGGAGAGAAGTAGGCCAAACTCAGGTGATGAAAAGCGCAAGATTAGCCTGTCTGAAGGGAAGGTGAAGAAGAACATGGGAGAAGGAAAGAAGAGGGTATCTTCAGGCTCTGCAGAGAGAAGCTCCAAATGCTCTCTGAAAAGAGCCCAAGAGCAAAGTCCCCGGAAGCGGGGTCGGCCCCCAAAGGACGAGAAGGTTTGTCTTACATTGTAGCTTCTGGCGCTAGTGACTTAATTTTGTGTAAGGTAGAGCCACACTATTAAGTATATTTTTACTCACTCTATGGGTGTGGAGTCCTTGCCACATGCTGCCTAAAGAATCCTGTAAACCAGCTGAGCATGGTGGCACATGTCTTTAATCCCAGCACCTGGGAGGCAGAGGTGGTAGGATCGCCCCGAGTTTGAGGCCACCCTGAGACTGCATAGTGAATTCCAGGTCAGCCTGAGCTAAAATGAGACCCTACCTCAAGGAAAAAAAAAAAATCCTGTAAACCAGTTGAGTGCAAATGCTCAGGTGCAATAGGACCTGAGTGCAGGGGGGAGAGCTCCTGAGCCACTCAAGTGTGCTGGCTTAGTCGTGGGAGGGCAATGTGAGGTGAGGATGCAGCAATGTTAGGCTTGAGCTTAGTGTGGGCATGAGTTTACCCATGCAGGTGTTGGGTTGGGAAGCAAACAGAAATGTAGGCAGGTCAGCACTGGGTTACAGAGGGCCATACCCCTCACAAGTTAGTGGGACCTGAGGAAGCTGGGTATTGAGGTGACAGTGTATGCCAAGCTGGACCTTAATAACTGAGGGCAAAGAAGAGTGGCTTGAAGCTAACTAAAAAGCCATTAGAGGGTCAGAGAGATGGCTTAGCAGTTAAGGAGCTTGCCTGCAAAGCCAAAGGACCTAGGTTCAACTCCCCAGAACCCATATAAGCCAGATGCACAAGGTGGTGTATGGCATCAAGAGTTCACTTGCAGCATCTATAGGCCCTAGCAGGTTCTTTCAATCTATCTATCTGCCTCTTTCTGTCTCTCAAATATATTTTGGGGGCTGGAGGGATGGCTTAGATGTTAAGGCATTTGTCTGCAAAGCCAAAGGACCCAGGTTCAATTCCCCAGTACCAACGTTAGACAGATGCACAAGGGGGCCGCACGCATCTGGAGTTCATTTGCAGTGGCTGGAGGCCCTGGTACACCCATTCTTTCTCTGTCAAATAAATAAAAACAAAATACTTTAAATATATTTTGGGAAAAAAGCTTTAAAAAGGCCATGAGAGGTGATAGCATATCTTGAAAGGAGTGTTAAGGGGGCAAGAGGCAGCATCTAAGGAAGCCCTCCTGTGATTCGTTAACTCCTGTGGGGAGTTAAATACAAAAGGGCGAGGAAGGCAGCTACAGGCTTCACCACTGGGGAAATAGTGATGGTGGCTTCCTCATACACACAGGAGTCAGGAAAAAAGAGCTGGCTCACAGAGAGATGTGAGCTAGTTCTGTGGGGCCTTGGGAGGAGCTTAGAGGGTTCTGTTGTTTGGTGCTAGGGAGGAAACCCAGAATTTCGTGCATGCTAGGCAAGCACTCTACCACTGACTGACATTCTTACCCATGGTTCTCTTGTCAATGTGAGTTTGAGGCAAGGTCTAGACAGGACTGAAGCTATAGGCTTGGGTGGCTGTTGGAGTTACTTTCTTGTTACTGGGATAAAACACTAAAGTAGAAGCAACTTATGGCAGGAAAGGGTTTATTTGAGCTGACAATTTTAAGGAGTAATTTCATTGTGGTGAGAAAAGCATGGAATGAGTAGGCAGCCAGCAGGGCAACATTCCTCCATACCAGAAAGGAAGTAGTCTGAGAACTGGCTTAGAGCTGGGCTATAGTACCTCAGAGGCTGCCCCTAGAGCACACCTCCAGGAAGACCCCACCTCCCAAAGGCTCCACCACTTGGAGATAAGTATGAGGCAGGCATGGCATGTGCCTTAACTTCTGAGCCATCTCTCCAGCTCCAAGTATAAAGCTTAATCCTAAACACATGAGGCTATGCAGGACATTTTACCTTCAAACTACCACAGAGACCATTCTGGAGAAAGGATAGTTCAATCCATGAGACTAAGTGAGAAAAGGTATGCTAGGGTAAAGGCTACTGTATGGAAAGAAAATGGGCCAGGGTTGGTAAGCTGGAAGTGCAGCCAGATGAGCTGAAAAGGAAATGACCACCAGGCATGGAGGTGCACGCCTTTAATCCCAGCACTTGGGAGGCAGAGGTAGGAGGACCACTGAGTTCTAGGCCTGAATTCCAGGTCAGCCTGGGCTAGAGTGAAACCCTAACCTCAAAAACCAAAAAAGGGAATGGCTGATCTTTTACTGTGCTATCGAGGCTCGAGCTAGTCTCAGTACATTTTCAGAAGAGGGTGTATGAGGTGTGAAGAACACAGGTAGATCAATGACCACAGAATAAAGTGAGCAGAAACCAGATGGCTGGTGGTGATAAAGCCACAGTGAAATACTGGACAGTAGAGCTGGACTGACAGGTTCAGACCTCAGTGAGATAAGATATTCCTGCCCAGTGGGAACAACCAAAGTTGCTTGGACAGAGGAAAGCATGATGGCTGGTCAGGTTATGCTCCATCCATAGGGTTCCTTGCCAACTGCAGATTGTCTGGTTTTCTCAAGAGAAGCTGGGAATACTATGAATACATATGAAACACCAAATACATCTTAATTTTAAAAGTTAAAAGCTGATTCAAACTCTAAAAGCAATTTATCAGTTCAAAGCAATATATATGGCTAGGCTCAGTCTGTGTGCTGCCTCTGTGGAGCCTCTGGTTGGAAAAAGTCCTTTATACTGTCCTAAGATGAATCAAGGTAAAAAAGCAAGAGTAACACCATGTGTAGGAGGTGGGGTGTTCAGGGCACTGCTAGCCATAGTAAGAGGTAGTAAGTAGTAAGAGGACTTTGCAGTGGCCTGACCTAATCTTAGCCACAAAAGATATAATGTGGCTTTCAAATAACTTTCTGGGGCTCCAGAAGGAATCATAGCAGTCAGGGTTTTACTGTCACCCAAATTTATACTGTCTTGAGGCAAGCTTCTTACCAACTTGGATCACCTTGGCAGAAAGAAATAGTGCCCTTTAGGGGAAAGGAAGTACAGTGGAAAGATCCGGAAGAAGACCATGAGTCTGGTTTGCAATGTGGCTTTCTGTAGCTGTGTGACCTTGGCCAAGTTCCTTTCCCTCAGGTTTTTTTTAAATATATTTTATTTATTTGAGAGAGAACATGGGAGAGAATGGGCATGCCAGGTCCTCCAGCCACTGCAAACAAACTCCACATGCTTGCCTTGTGCATCTGGCTGACATGGGTCCTTCAGAATCAAACCAGGATCCTTCGGCTTTACAAGCAAGCACCTTAACTGCTAAACCATCTCTCCAGCCCCTTTCCCTCAGTATTTTTTTTAATTTTTTTTTGTTGTTTTATGATTATTTATTTATTTGAAAGTGGCGGGGGGGGGAGAATGGGCACACCAGGGCCTCCAGCCACTGCAAATGAACTCCAGATGCATGCGCCCCCTAGTGCATCTGGTCCTGGGGAATTGAGCCTTGAACCAGGGTCCTTAGGCTTCACAGGCAAGTGCTTAACCGCTAAGCCATCTCTTCAGCCCTAATATTTTATTTTATTGATTTATTTATTTGACAGAGAAAGAGGGAGAAAGAGAGAATGGATGCACCAGGGCCTCCAGCCACTGCAAATGAATTCCAGACACACTCCCTGGTAACACGGGTCCTGGGGAATCAAACCTGGGTCCTTTGGCTTTGTAGGCAAACACCTTAACCACTAAGCCATCCGTCTAGCCCTCTCTCATTTTTTAAATTAGATCCTTATACCCCATAGGTATAAATGAGGATTGAGTTAGTTTGATGGGACAGTGCCCAGTGAAGATATGCCCGCAGAGCAGTGGACATCTGATCCAAGCCCTCTAAGGGATGTTTCCTGAGTGAGAACTGGATGTGTAGTGAGAGCCAGGATGGGAGGTGACTTCAGTGCAGCTCCTGAGACCCCACCCAGGCTTACTTATAAAAGCTTTCAAGCTGGTAATGAGGACTCTACCTGTACGGCCAAGTGACTTATTTGGAGAACTGTACTTTTTGTTTAGTTTTTGTTGTTGTTGTTTTTCAAGGTAGGATCTCACTCTAGCTCAGGCTGACTTGGAATTCACTATGTAGTCTCAAGGTATCCTCGAACTCACAGTGATCCTCCTACCTCTGCCTCCCAAATGCTGGGAATAAAGGCGTGCTCCACCATACCAGGCAAGGACATAACTTTTAGCCAGGCTGTAGCTGAGAAGCTCTTATCCTTTCTTGACCCTTTCTGGGCTTCTGAACCCAGCCTGAGAGGCTGGCCAGCAGTGCAGGGCAGGGGGTGTGCCTGACGCTGGGAGTGTGCTGCCTCTTAACCCCCCTTGTCCTTTAGCTCACCAGAGTGCAGCAATGGGGTGGGTGATTGCCATACTGGTGACCATATGCCTGATGCTAGGATTGTGCTGCCTCTTCTAACCCCCCTTTATTTAACACAGGCTTGCTGTCTACAGAAAGCCTAACAGACAGGGAGTCTGGCCTTTCAGAAAGAAACATGTCTATTTCTCCAGTAGTATTCAGCAGTAATGTATACCACACATAGTTCCATGGGTTGGGCAGAATTGGCAAGGTCTTGCTTTTCTAGAATGTGCTTGTAATAGCAGTGACTCTGGAGCCAAATTGCCTGAGTTTAAATTTGATGGCCACCAAGTGTCCTTAGCCAAGGCTACTAGAGCTCTCCATACCTCAGTTTTCTCTTCAGTAAAAAAAGATACAGGCACTGGAGAGATGGCTTAGTGGTTAAGGCATTTGCCTGCAAAGCCAAAGGATCCCGGTTTTATTCTTCAGGACCCACGTAAGCCAGATGCACAAGGGGGCACATGCATCTAGAGTTCACTTGCAGTGGCTAGAGGCCCTGGTGTGCCGATTCTGTTCCTCCCTTCCTTCCTTCCTTCCTTCCTCCCTCTCTTTCTTTCTCTCTCTTTCCCTCTCTCCCCCTCTCTCCCTCCCTCCCTCTCCTTCTCTCTCTCCCTGTCAAATAAATAATTTTTTTGAAGGATACAGTATTAGTTTTTTGTCATGGGTGGTGAGGGTTATATGAGGCTGTTCATCTGCAGTAGTGCTGATAGTGACACACTGTATGACCCTTTGCTGTCTTGGTTAACAGGACATTTCAGTTGAGGGTCAGTCCAGGTCAGGTAAAGCCTCTCTGATGAGTGACTTCTCATGCAGACCCCTAAAGTGAGCCTATGAGCCAGGTGGGCATCTTTTGGAAAAAAAAAAAATCCCAGCAGCACTAAGGCCTCTAGGGCGGATGCATGCTTGGGGTGTTTGGGATGAGGAGGACCAATGGACTGCTGGTAGGCTGGCATAGCAAGGGAAGAGAAGGAATTGAGATGGAGGTGAGCAGAAAGTAGAACTGGCCGACTGTAGGGTCTCCCTATAGGTTACCACAGTGAGCTTCAGCTTTATGGGGAGCTGGCTGTGGACCGAGACATGAGGAGGTCTGACGTGGCCTGTATAAGACTCAAACTGCTGTGCTCCCACAGAGGGAGCAGGAGACCGAGTCAGTATTTGTGGACTGACAGTGATAGTGGCAGACAGAGCTTAAAGTAAGCAGTGTAGATGACTAGTAGAGGTGGCTGTGTCGTGGTGAAGCAGTGACCACTGTCCAAGATATAGAGGCCTCCAGAGATTCCTCCACCTGACAGAGCAGGTGGAGGGTTTGTGGACACATAGACATTACATTCACCCTGGTGTCCTGCTGAGGTGGGGAAAGAACAATTGGAAAGAGGAGTTGTGCGGTCACATCACAGTCATGGGATGGAGGGGCAGGGCCAGCTCCCTCTTGACTGCCTTTGGTGTGTTCTGGCTTCATATATCACAGCTATAAAATGGAGGCAAGTCTCCCATGCAGTTGTGTTGTTTAGAATATGGTATATTTCCTCTGGTAACACCAGTCAGGCTTTCTAACTAATACATTCAATACATCCTTGTGACATTTAGGTGCATGAACAAGTTTTACTATAACAAGACTAGAAAAGAAGGTGGACTTTGGGTTGACAGAAGGAACTTGCCCTGTCTTTCAAGAGGCAGACGTCACAACCGTGATTGCAGCACTTGTCGAGGCTTTAGTTCAAGGTTGAAAGCACCCACAGGGATGTAATGTTCTGATGCCCTGCCTTCTTCCCACAGGACCTCACCATCCCTGAGTCTAGTACCGTAAAGGGGATAATGGCTGGACCGATGGCTGCATTTAAATGGCAACCAACTGCAAGTGAGGTAAGGAACTCTCCTGCAGGCAGTACTATCCATGACATCAGAACAAGCACAGTGTCTGTTGTTGTTACCTTAAACAAAACAGGGCAAACATCAATCATCAAGCTCTGAGTCCAAAATCTATAGTGACAAAGTCTCTTCAGGTCCCAATTCTGCCCCTCCAGCTGGGCTGCCCACAGCTCAGAAGAAAACACGATTCCAAACCAGCAGTTCCCACCATCCTGTTATCTTCAAAAATCCTGGGTTCTCCACTGCAACCCATGGTCATCCTCATGTCTCCATTGGGCCTCCATGCAGACTCCAGCAACCATTCCTCATACTACCAAGTAGCCATTTCTAAAGATCTATGCAAGTCTCACAGCCCACAGTTTTTTCTGCATTTAAGTCTTATAGCACTGAGAGGCTTCTTAGGCCAAGGTTTGAAATCCTTCATATTCCTCCTGCAAACCAGTTCAAAAGGCCAAAAGTCACAGGTCTGTAACAGGCTCACTCTGTTACCAATATTCTGTTGTAATTACCTTCTCGTAGCTGGGACAAAGCACCCGACCAAGAGCAGGTTATGGAAGGACAGTTTTTACCTTACAGTCTTAAGGGAAAAACCTCATGATGGCAGGAAAAAGCATGGCATGAACAGAGGCTGGACATCACCTCTGCCATAGTAGGTGGAAAACATCAGAAGAAGGGCAAGCTGAACTCTGGCAAGAGAGGGCTGGCTGTAATGCCCCTAAACCTGCCCCCAACAACGTACCTTCTCCAGCAAGGTCTCTACTTCCCAAATTGGCATCACATGGAGACCAAGCATTCAAAACACTTGGAGGGGGTGACATCTGATTCAAACCACCAATGTCAGAGCAGGATTCCTGACCTTTCTGTGTGATATTCTTTCCCCCTTTCTGTTTTAATTTTATTGGAAAGTAACACAGAAGTCTAGGAGGTAAAAGGTGAAAGCTTCCATCGTCACTGTGAACACTGTTAGTATTGATATTCCTAATGCTGGTGTGCCTGCTCAGCCATCATACATAGAATAACATGTCTATCCACTGTCATAGTTATTGGGAATACGGTTATTTTGACCAAAATGGGGTTGTTCTGTATGTTGTTTTTTTTTTCCTTGTGTTTTTGTGGGGGTTTTGTTATTGTTGCAATTTTTGATTTTTTTTAATGAGAGAGAGAATTGGCATGCCAGGGCCTCCAGCCATTAAAACTAAATTCCAGACATGTACACTACCTGGTGTGCTTGCATCACCTTGTGCGTCTGGCTTATGTAGGATCTGGAGAATCAAATAGGGGTCCTTAGGCTTTGCAGGGCAAGCACCTTAACCACGAAGCCATCTCTCCAGCCCTTGTTTATTTATTTATTTATTTTTAATTGAAGTAGGTAGGGTCTTTCTCTAGCCTAGGCTGACCTGGAATTCACTATGGAGTCTCAGGCTGGCCTCAAACTCAAAGCCATTCTAATGCATCAGCCTTACAAATGCTGGGATTAAAGGCATGTGCCACCAGGCCTTGTGGGTTTTTTGTTTGGGTTTGGTTTGATTTTTCAAGGTAGGGTTTTGCTCTAGCCCAGGCTGACCTGGAATTCACTATGTAGTCTCAGGGTGGCCTTGAACTCACAGCAATCTTCCTACCTCTGCCTCCCAAGTGCTGGGATTAAAGTCATGTGCCACAACACCTGTTGGGTTTTTCTTTTTTATATATATAATTTATTTATTTAAGAGTGAGAAAGAGGTGCTGGGGAGATAGCTTAGTGGTTAAGCACTTGCCTATGAAGCCTAAGGACCCCAGTTCGAGGCTCAGTTCCCAAGGACCCACGTTAGCCAGATGCACAAGGGGCACACACATCTGGAGTTCGTTTGCAGCAGCTGGAGGCCCTGGCACGCCCATTCTCTCTCTCTTTCTGTGCCTCTTTCTCTGTCTGTAGCTCTCAAATAAATAAAAATTTAAAAAAAAAAAAGAATGAGAAAGAGGCAGAGAGAAAGAGAATGGGCAGAGCCTCTAGCCACTGCAAACGAACTCCAGATGCATGTGCCCTCTTGTGCATCTGGCTTATGTCCTGGAGAGTCAAACCAGGATCCTGTGGCTTTGCAGGCAAATGCCTTAAGCGCTAAGCCATCTCTCCAGCCAGGTTTTTCTTTTTGATGGTCTCACTAATATAGCCCAGGCTGAGCTTGAACTCAGGATCTTCCTACTTCAGCACCCCAAGTGCTGACTAATACAACTCTTGATGTTCAGTGGCCTGGGTTATTCTACTCTCCCTTTGCCTGCACCTGGTGCTAGCCACAGTTGTGAGCAGCCTTGGAGACCTGATCATGGCCGCTGTAGGTCTCTGTCAGAATCCACCCTCAGCCTGGTGTGGTAGCGCACACCTGTAATCCCAGCCCTTGGGAGGCAGAGGTAGGAGGATCGCCAAGAATTTGAGGCCGCCCTGAGATTACATAGTAAATTCCAGGTCAGCCTGGGCTGGAGCAAAACCCTACCTATAATAAATGAATGAATGAATGAATGAATAGAAAAAGGCCAGAAACAGGAGGCATTTCTAGTCAGCTGTGAATGGGACTATGTTGGAGAGGTGCTACAGAAAAAGAGTCCCATCCCTGGGCAGAAGAAAGTGGCTTTGGTGGAGGGCAGCTTATTTGAGTTCATTGTCTTATGCTTTCAGCCAGTCAAAGACGCAGATCCTCATTTCCATCATTTCCTGCTGAGCCAAACAGAGAAGGTGAGTGCCGGCAGCTCTCTGCCCTTGCCCACTCCAGACAGGCCTGCTGCCGGTGGGCTTTGTGTAGGAATGCTTACGGTAGCTGGCATCAGTGGCACTGTCATATGAGTCAGGTGCTACTGAGATTTAAAATAACCCACGACAAAAAAAGCTTGGAGAATTCATCCAGCTGTACAGTTGGGACATTAGCAGTTGCCTTAGAATCTAAAACAGAAGGAGCCAGATACACAAGCTGTCAGCCTCCTGGGAGTCGCCCATGCTGCCTGGTGCAGCATCCTGTAGTTCACTGGTCAAGATGGGCCCCCCAGCCTTGTGGATACAGCAGGAAGCTTTCTTGTCCATCTAGTTGTTTTTGTTTGTTTTTCAGGTTTTCGAGGTAGAGTCTCACTTTAGCTTAGGCCAACCTGAAATTCACTATGTAGTCTCAGGATGGCCTCAAACTCACAACAGTCCTGCCTCTGCCTCCCAAGTGCTGGGATTAAAGGCCTATGCCACCATGCCCTGCTTGGTTTTTTGTTTGTTTGGTTGGTTGGTTTTTCTAGGAAGGGTTTCAGTCTAGCTCAGGCTGACCTGGAATTCACTATGTAGTCTCAAGGTTGCCTTAAACTCATGGCAATCCTCCTATCTTTGCCTCCCGAGTGCTGGGATTAAAGGCGTGTGCCACCACATATTGCTCAGCCATCTAGGTTTTAAGTCAGACAGATTTGCGTTTCTAACCCAACTCTATTGACCAGCTTTGGCCTATTAACTCAGTGCCTTTGACGCCCACAGTGTAAAGTCATATAAAGACCTTTGTAGAGTTAGTTGCATAGAGAATTGATGAGACAGTGTGTGCTAGCTTGTGAATGTTTCATCATCTAGAATTGAATAAAGTTATATGACAAAGAAGTAGTCAATGTCATCTTATCACTTAAGGCCTCACCCTTTAGAGAAATTACAGTGGAGAACTTTTAAAATAGAACTTTTATAATAATAGAACATTATAATCTTTTTCCTCCCTCTTTCTTAGCCAGCTGTCTGTTATCAGGCAATCACAAAGAAATTGAAAATATGTGAAGAGGTATGTAAATTCCCTGCCTTCCCATTTTTATTTCACCTGGGCCTCACTGTGGGCAGACTGCTGAATGACTTTTGCCTCCTGTCCCTAGGAAACGGGCTCCACGTCCATCCAGGCAGCAGACAGCACAGCTGTGAATGGCAGCATCACACCCACAGACAAAAAGTAAGACATTGAATGAGGGTGCCTTCTGGAGGCCCAGGATTCTGCTAGGGCTGAGGAGGTCACCCCAAGAGTTCCATGAGTGTTATGTCACAACCATTAATAATTCAGCAGTTCCACTTGCAAGAGACTGAAGTTGTCCGTTAGAGCCTTTGTGGGGTCCTCTTGGGAATAGGCTCAGATCTTGGCTTCCTAAGTTCCTGGTCAGACTCCAAGCAAGAGTACCTGCTTCAAAGGTTGTCTTGTCACCCAAAAGGCAGCTTACAAAATGCCATCACTATCCTCCTCCCTAGCCAGGCTTCACAGTTATAGATTAGGTCTGGAATGCAGCCTAGGAATGCATATGTTTAGCAAACAACAGGTCTCTTCCTACCACCTCTGCTAGTCTGGAGCCACACTTTGAAAGCCACAGCTTAGTAGTTTTCATTTAATTTAATTTATTTGAGAGAGAGAAAAAGAGGCATATAGAGAAAATGGCTGTGCCAAGGCCTCTAGCCATTGTATACAAACTCCAGACCCATGAGCCACCTTGCACATCTGGTTTATGTGGGTACTGGGTTTGCAGGCAAGCACCTAAGCCATCTCTCCAGCTGTTTTCTGTACATTTCTTTGTGGATAAAAGTACATTTCATGTTCTTTTATACTGTTGAAATGTCCAATTGTACAGGTTATTCTTAGTGAACTTCACTGTAAAGTACAAAAGATGAAAACAAGTTATATGCTAATCAAAGTGAAAATACACCCAAGCATGGAGTCATATACCCATGGTCTTAGCACTTGGGAAGCTCAAGCAGAAGGATGAGTTCTAGGCCAACCTGAGCTCCATGACAAAACAGAAATGTAGGAAGTTGTCTTCCAAACAAAAAGGTGGAGCAAGGAAGGGGGATTAGAAGTGCCATCCATTGGGTTGGAGAGATGGCTCAGAAGTTAAGAAGCTTAACTGCAAAACCTAACCACCCAAGTTCAATTCCCTAGTATCCACATAAAGTCAGATGCACAAAAGAGACACATGTGGGATGGAGGGATGGCTTAGTGGTTAAGGTGTTTGCCTGCAAAGCCAAAGGACCCAGGTTCAATTCCCCAGGACCCATATTAGCCAGATGAACAAGGGGACACACACTGGAGTTCATTTGCAGTGGCTGGAGGCCCTTACACGCCCATTCTCTCTCTTTGTCTCCCCCTTTCTCTGTCACATAAATAAATTAATTAAATATTTTAAAAAGAGTTAAAAAAAAAAAAAGACAAGTGCATCTACAGTTCATTTGAAGAGGCTGGAGGCCCTCACATACCCATTCTGTCTCTGTCTCCCTTCCTCCCTCCCTCCCTCCCTCCTTACCTTTCTCTCTCTCTGCTTGCAAATAAATAAAAATGTTTAAAAAGGGAAGGGGCCTGGAGTGATAGCAGTTAAGGTGCTTACCTGCAAAGCCAAAGAACCCAGGTTCGATTCCCCGGGACCCACTTAAACTAGATGCATAGGTAGTGCATGCATCTGGAGTTCATTTGCAGTGGTTGGATGCCCTCTGGCACACCTATTCTGTCTGTCTGTGTCTGTCTGTCTCTCAGATATACTTAATACATTAGAATAAATAAATAAGCCAGGCATGGCATGGTGGCACATGCCTTTAATCCCAGCACTCAGGTGGCAGAGGTAAGAGGATCACCATGAATTCAAAGACACCCTGAGAAGACATAGTTAATTCCAGATCATCCTGAGCCAGAGTGAGACCCTACCTCAGGGGAGGAAAAACGTGCCATTCATTAATAAGGATTGTAAGATTGGGGAAGTAACTCAGTGGTTAAAGTGTGCAAAGCCTGACAGCGTGGGTTTGACTCCCCAGTACGCACGTAAAGCCAGATGCACAGAGTGGCACATGCATCTGGAGTCTGCAGCTGCACTAGGCCCTGGCACGTCCATACTGTATCCATTCATTTATTATCACTTCTCTCTTTCTATGCAAATAAACTTTAAAAAATAAGGATTCTGTAAATCTGAAGCTGGTCATGGTGGCTCACGCTTTTAATCCCAGCATTTGGCAGGCAGAATTAGGATTGCTATGAGTTTGAGGCCACCCTGAGACTACCTAGTGAATTCCAGATTGCCCTGGGCAAGAGTGAGACCCTACTTGGATGGATAAATAAATAAATAAATAGCCTAGAGAACTGGAGAGATAGCTCAGCCTGCAAAGCCTAGGGATCCAAGCTTGATTCCCCAGGACCTATGTAAATCAGTACACACAAGGTGGTGCATGCATCTGGATTTGGTTTGCAGTGGCTAGAGGCCCTGGTGCACCCATTCTCTCTTGATCTGCCTCTTCACCCCCCTCAAATAAGTAAATTATTTTTTTTTAAGTGTCTGGGGCTGAAGAGATGACATAGTAGTTAAGGTACTTGCCTGCAAAGCCTAAGGACCCAGGTTTGATTCCCCAGTACACACATAAGCCAGATGCAGAAGGTAGTACATGCTCTGGAGTTCATTTGCAATGGCTAGCGGCCCTGATATACCCATTTTCTCTCCCAAATAAATAATTTTTTTTTTTTTTTTGAAAAAAAGTCCAAGGCTCGTCATAGGGGCACTCGCTTTTAATCCCAACACTCAGGTTACAGAGGTAAGAGGATCTTTGTGAGTTCGAGACTGCATAGTAAATTCCAGATCAGCCTGGGCTGAAGCAAGACCCTACCTGGAATGGGGGTGGGGGGAATCCAGGGCAAACTGAGAACTGAGTCCTGACACTCACCCAAGACCTTGAAGCACAGTTGCCTCTTTTTTATTTATTTATTTATTTATTTATTTATTTTTGAGGGAGAAAGAAGAGAAAGAGCTGAAAGAGACAGAATAGGCATGCCATGACCTATTACTAATGCAGACAAACTCAATGTTCATGTGCCACCTTTATATCTGGGTTTACATGGGTACTGGGGAGTTGAACTTGGGCCAGCATGCTTCGCAAGCAAGCACCTTTAACCACTGACCCATCTTCCCAGCTCTGTAATCTAATTATTTATTTTATTACTATTATTATTTTGGGGAGGGTATTTCAAGGTAGGGTCTTGCTCTAGCCGAGGCCGACCTAGAATTCAGTATTTAGTTTCAGGGTGGCCTCAAACTCATGGCAATCCCTCCTACCTCTGCCTCCCGAACACGTGCGCTACCACGCCCAGCTTGGGGTTTGGTTTTCTTTGTTATTGTTGTTTTGTTTTGTTTTGTTTTTAGAAGCAGGGTTTCTCTAAAACCTGGAACTCACTCTGTAATATCAGCCTTCTGAGTGCCCACATTAATGGGTACCACCACACCCAGCCTCTGACTTGTTTTAAGATGAAACTGAATGGGCAAGAGACTCTTCTGTTGACAGAGAAGATGTTGAGTTGATTCACATGACATCATATAGTCTGGGACAAGAAAGCTATGAACAGTGGGTTTTCTAGAAGGGGTTCAGGGAGCCTTCTATTAGAGGAGCCATTTTGCAATAGTGACTGCAGGTGTGATTCCAGAAGACCAGAAGTGCACAGGGTCAGAGTAGCGAAGCTGCAGAAGATGGCAAAAGCTGGGAGAAAGCCTGAACTGATGATAACAAGACTGTGATGGAGCCTGGCATGGTGGCACACGCCTTTAATCCCAGCACTCGAGGGGCAGAGGTAGGATGGCCATGAGTTTGAGGCCATCCTGGGAATAGAATGAATTCCAGATCAGCCTGGGCTAGAGTGAGACCCTACCTCAAAAAAACAAAAAACAAAAAGGAATCTAATGGAACTGGGTATGGTGGCCAACGCCTTTAATCCCAGCACTTAGGAGGCAGAGGTAGGAGGATTACTGTGAGTTTGAGGCCAGCCTGAGACTACATAGCAGATTTCAGGTCAGCCTGGGCTAAAGCAAGACTCTACCTTGAAAATCCAAAAAAAAAAAAAAAAAAACAAGTGATAGAATCCAAAATGAATACAGAGGCATTATTTGCCCATTTCCCAAGCAAGACATGATAAAGAAGTTGCAAGAGCCAGCTGGGTAGAGGCTTACTCCCAAATTCTACCATTCAGAATGGTTGATGCAAATTCTAGGCCAGCCTGGGCTACAAAGTGAGACTGTCTTTCTTTTTGAGGTAGTGTCTCACTGGCCCAGGCAGATCTGGAACTCACTATGTAGTCTCAGGCTGGCCTCGAACTCACAACGATCCTCCTGCAGAGTGATGGGATTAAGGGCATGCGCCACCGCCCTGGAGACTCTTTAAGAAACAAAAGACATGTAGCAAAATGAGAACCTGTTCAAGCACACTAAGAAAGCAGCCATCACCATGCTCTAAGGAGGCAGGAGTCGCAGACAGAGGAGATAAAGCAGGGCCAGGTCAGCCCACATGCGCTTCAGTCACAGAAGGTCATGGTGGAAAGAAGGCATCAGGAAGGACAGGCTCCAAACCCAGGCAAAGGGCTTAGGTTTGGAGGAGACGGCCAGGCTCACCTGTGCTGTTAGGTAGATCCCCTGGTGAGAGCAGTTGTGGAGGTTGCCAGGCCCTAACCATATTGCCTCTGACTTGTGTGCTTGCTGGCTATGGAGTGGCCTCTGAAAGCCTGGTGCTTGAGGAGGTTGATCAGGAAGCAATTTTGAGGGTTAAAGATAGCTCCATGCAAGCCGGGCGTGGTGGCACACATCTTTAATCCCAGCACTCGGAAGGCAGAGGTAGGAGGGTCGCCGTGAGTTCAAGGCCACCCTGAGACTCCATAGTGAATTCCAGGTCAGACTGGGCTAGAGTGAGACCCTACCTCGGGGAAAAAAAAAAAAAAGATAGCTCCATGCTTTTGTGCTAAAGGGAATTGGAAGTGCAGACACTCCATCCGAATAGCAAGGGAGTTGCCCTGAGCCGTCCAAGTCACACTTGGTCTGTGGTGGTCAAGAGTCTGCTATCTTCGAGACACTTTGAGACCATGTGGGAGAAGAAAAGGCACAATGTTGGGCTAAGGGTATAGCTCATTGGTAAAGTGCTTGCCTAGCATGTATGAAGCTCTAGGTTTGATGCACAGCATTGCAAAAAAGAAAAGTATAGTCATATCACTCTGTACTTCAAGAAAGACATACTCTTTCGTGAACTAACAGTCTTTCTCTTTCAGGATAGGATTTTTGGGCCTTGGTCTCATGGGAAGTGGCATTGTCTCCAACCTGTTAAAAATGGGTCACACCGTGACTGTCTGGAACCGGACTGCAGAGAAAGTAAGTATTGAGGATGGCGCTTTGTCAGGCCTTGAAGGGAGGGATAATGGAAGGTAGATGTCTGGTCTGTCTGTTCAGCAGTCTGTCACCCACCCCCGACTAAGCAGAAGCCTAGCTTAGTCCAAGCAAGAAAAAAATGTAGATATTTAAGTTTAGGGTTTTATTGAAAACAAACCACCAACAACCACCAAAAAAAAAATCAAGTTGGTCATGGTGGCTCATGCCTGAGGCAGAAGCTAGCCTGAATGAGCTCAGGCCATAGCATGTTCCAGCTAGGCCGCAGGTGAGGTATGATATCTCAAAAATAAAGCTTCTTGAGCTTGAGAGATGGCTTAGCGGTTAAGGCATTTGCCTGAGAAGCCAAAGGACTCGGGTACGATTCCCCATGACCCACATAAGACAAATGCACAAAGGGCACAGTGCATCTGGAGTTCATTTGCAGTGGCTGGAGGCCCTGCCATGCCCATTCTCTCTCTCTCTCTTCTCTGTGCTTGCAAATAAATAAATTTAAAATAAGTAAGTAAGATTTCTTTTAGGGGAGATGGCTCCATGGGTAAAGAGCTTTCCATACAAGCACATGGTCCTGAGTTCAGATCCCTCACCTACGCAGAAACTGAGCATGGTAGCACATGCTCGTAATCTCAGCCCTGGGGAAATAAGAGACAAGATTCCCCAGGGCCTGCTGGCTTATTAGTCTGTCTAAGCCCGTGAACTCAAGTTCAACAAGAGACCCCTTCTCAAAAATAAGATGACTGATTCAGGACAATGCCCAATGTCAGTCTCTGGACTGCACACATACATGACATACAGGTGCATATGGCAATGCACATATACACACAGGAGGGAAAAACGGTGTAGCCAAGCAGTTCTGAGATAGTAGGATTGCTGTGCGCACAAGACCAGCCGAAATAATAATAATACATGCTCCTTTTAAAAAATATTCCTCAAGGGACTAGAGAGATGGCTTAGCAGTTACGAGCCCAGCCTGCAAAGCTGGACAACCTGGGTTTGGCTCCCCAAGTGCCCTCATTAAGCCAAGTGCACAAAGTGGCGCATGCATCCAGAGTTCATTTGCAATGGCTAGAGGCCCTAGCATGCCATTCGCTCTGTCTTGTCTCTTCTTTCTCTTTCTCTCTGCTTGCAAATAAATAAATGAAAATTTAAAATATATATATTCCTCAAAAAGTCAGGCCTCCAGCTTTGGTTTCCCAGAGCCCTGGCCTCAGCTTCCTGCCTTGAGAGGCTGGCCTAGGACTGCTTGGTCTACATGTCTCTGGCCTGGCTGGCATGTTTGTTGTGCACTGCTTGCAGCTCACGTTAGGATCTGTGACTTTTGCAGTGTGATTTATTCATCCAGGAGGGGGCCCGCCTAGGAAGAACCCCCGCTGAAGTCGTTTCCACGTGTGACATCACTTTCGCCTGTGTGTCGGATCCAAAGGCTGCCAAGGACGTAAGGATCCCCTCCCCTCTGCGTCTCAGGTCCTAGCCAGGAGAGCTGGCTGGCCTCCTTCCCTTCTCCCCTGCATATCGAGTGAGTGGGTGCATGTGGGGGGTAAGGAGATTTTCCATCTAGGAGCCATTTCCCATTGCAAAAGGTGCTTGCCAACATAGAGTACAGACTTCCTTTAATTTAGAACAGAATGAAAAATATGAGGGTTCTTGCAATATGCTCCAAAATGAGTCCTAGGTAGGCTCTGGGTACTCTCCTGAGCTGGACTTCTTGTTGCTGAGTGTGCCTTAGATCTGAGGGCCAACTTTCTATGTTTAGCTATTGCTGAGTTTTTATATTTTAAAACTTCAAGCTTGAGCAGGGCATGGTGGCACACACCTTTAATCCCAGCCCTGGGAGGCAGAGGTAGGAGGATTGTCATGTGTTTGAGGCCACCCTGAGACAACCTGAGAATTCCAAGTCATCCTGAGCTAGGGTGAGACCCTACCTTGAAAAACAAAAGAATAAAATTCAAGTTTGGGCCAGGCGTGGTGGTGCACGCCTTTAGTCTCAGCACTCAGAAAGCAGAGGTAGGAGGATCACCATGAGTTCAAGGCCATCCTGAGACTACATAGTGAATTCCAGGTCAACCTGGGCTAGAGTGAGACCCTACTTCAAAGAAGAAGAAAAAAATTCAAGTTCTTTTACAAATGGTGCCCATTCTACTCCAAATAAATCCAAAGAAGTCCCCAAGCCCCCCAAAAAAGATGCTACTTTGGTTTTTTGAAGTAGGGTCTCACTCTGGCCCAGGCTGGCCTCAGTGATCCTCCTACCTCTGCCTCTCGAGTGCTGGGATTAAAGGCATGTGCCACCATGAAAAGATAGCTTTAGATGCTATCTTTTTAAACAGGGGAAAGAGGGCAACAGATAAAAGAGAGCATTCTGGAGTTACTTTTTTGTGCCTTGGATATATAGTGGCTCTTTCCTTTTCTGCTTTAATAGTGAGCTCCTAATTAGGATGTGAGCCAAAAAAGCATTAGGCTCTGCCCTGTGGGGGCTCCTGAGCTCTTAGCCAGGAGCCTGGGAATTGCTTCTGCTTGTGTCCTCACAGCTGGTGCTGGGCCCTAGTGGTGTGCTGCAAGGAATCCGTCCTGGAAAGTGCTATGTGGACATGTCAACAGTGGATGCGGACACAGTCACTGAGCTGGCCCAGGTAGCAGTTTCATCCAGGCCACCCTTTTAGTGGATATCCAACCCCTAGGCTGATTCACACTGTGAGCAATGTAGTTATACTAGAGCCATATCCCAGCAGTTGGTACCACATCCCTTGGTACCCACTGCTCTTGACCATCCATCTTCAAAGCTGGTCACGGTAAGTCAGAAGGCACCAAGTTCTGTGCTGCTGCCATCTGTAAAGTGAGAAGCCTTCCAGACCACCAGCATGGCCTTTATGGCTTAAACAGCTGTGTGCAGTTAAGTCTAGTGAAGTGTCTTCTTGATACATATTTGCTCTGAGAGTGGAGACCAGGATGGAGGAGCCAGGCTGTCTGCATCATGTTTGCTTCTTGGTATCTGAGAAACCCAGAATACAGCCAGTAATAGTGACTTACTTGCACCTTTATCCTCAGCACTTAGGAGGCTGAGCTTGGAGAATCATTATGAGTTTAGAGGCCAGCCTGGGCTAGAGTGAAGCTCTGCCTCAAAACAACAACAAAAATTCAAAAAACACTAGGAGCTGAGATGCAGGCACCAGCTTTTTCTTCTTCCTGTGACTCCCTTATGTCTAGGGTTAGTAGTTAATCCTCCACAGCAGTAGGCCTTGGGTCATGTGTTGGATTTGCTTCAGCATAAATAGCCACATACTCCATCCCTGTAATTCTGACTGCTGTGATTAGACACCCTAAGGACTATTTTGCTTCTTGCCTGGGGAGGCTGTGAGGAGCAAGTCTGTGACTTTCTCTTGCAGGTGATTGTATCCAGGGGAGGCCGCTTTCTGGAAGCTCCAGTCTCAGGGAACCAGCAACTGTCCAACGATGGGATGTTGGTGATCTTAGCAGCTGGAGACAGGGGCTTATATGAGGACTGCAGCAGCTGCTTCCAGGCAATGGGGAAAACCTCCTTCTTCCTAGGTAATGTGCTTGCCCACCCGACTGCCTACATCAGGCCTGGAGGCTACGGGGAGCCCACATTGATGATAACATCTGTGCCCTATGGCCTCCCCACCGGGTACTCTAGGAGAAGGCTTCTTTTGCCAGGCAATTAGTGCCTGGAAGGAGAAAACACCACTTCTGTCCAGGGCAGATGAAAGAGGCTCTTTGGTGCATGGGTGAGGTGCTAAGGTAGAATGGTCCTGCTCCTTTATTCTTGGGACATGACCTTTGCCCTGGCAGGTGAAGTTGGCAATGCGGCTAAGATGATGCTGATTGTGAACATGGTCCAGGGGAGCTTCATGGCCACCATCGCTGAGGGGCTGACACTGGCCCAGGTGACAGGCCAGTCACAGCAGACACTTTTGGACATCCTCAATCAGGGACAGTTGGCCAGCATCTTCCTGGACCAGAAGTGCCAAAGTAAGTCACCTTCAGCCTCCTGTATTTTTCTTTTTAATAAGAGCTGGAAAGCTGGGTCAGACTGATGCAGTATTTGGGGGTTTATTTGAGGGAACTTGTCATCTAGGAAGAAAGAGCAGAGTCACAAGGTATATGGAAAGCAGGAAACACTCATGTGGAAAACAAGCATAGCGGAGCATGATGGCACATACCTTTAGTCCCAGCACTTGGGAGGCAGAGAGAGGTAGGAGAGTCACCGTGAGTTCGAGGTCAGCTACTTAGTGAATTCCAGGTCAGCCTGGGCTAGAACAAGACCCTACCTTGGAGAGGGGAAGCGTAGTCCCTGGGATTCCTTTAAGAGAAATGGAGGTCTTAGGGGAAAGACTGGAGAGGAGCCACAAGCACACAGGATAGTTCATAAAGCTCACTGCAGGGCTGGAGAGATGGCTTAACGGTTAAGCGCTTGCCTGTGAAGCCTAAGGACCCTGGTTCGAGGCTCGGTTCCCCAGGTCCCACGTTAGCCAGATGCACAAGGGGGCGCACGCGTCTGGAGTTCGTTTGCAGAGGCTGGAAGCCCTGGCACGCCCATTCTCTCTCTCTCCCTCTATCTGTCTTTCTCTCTGTGTCTGTCGCTCTCAAATAAATAAATAAATAAATAAAAATTTTTAAAAAAATTTAAAAAGCTCACTGCAGAGAAGCTGAGGCTTTCAAGGAAAGATGAGTAGGGCCACAAGCGTGTAGAAAGTAGAGCTTAGCTGCATGTGTAAGATGGCTTTGAAGGAACACCCATAGCATCCACCCTGAGTTTCCCCATGGAAGAAATTTAAAAGGACAAATGATGGTGACTTAAGGAAGAATAGCAGAGAGAAAATAACCAGATGAGAAGTGAGGACTAAAGAGTGTCAAACCCATGGGTACACCGCATTTAGAGTAATTACACAGGTAAGAGGCCTAGAGTTAGAGAAAGCACCCACATGGTAGATTGAGAGACCAGAAGGAAATCATGCATGTAATCAAAATGACAACTTACTCCAAAGTATAAAGCAGAGGCAAGCAAAAATAAATAAACATCAAGACCAAGAAGCAGTACTCTGTCCTTGTCCCCCACCTTACCCAGCAAGGCTGGGTGAGAAGGTCCACTCACATGTAGCCAAGCAGGGTGAGAGGGAATCCAGAGAGAATGCATGAGGAGCTGGGATAGCCCTATAGTTGATTGAAATGGATTCTTACCTCAGAGTCAGGTACGCAAAAGGGAAGGGCCGATTGATTTATAGATTTGAAGGCGCAGTCAGACGTGGTGGCGCATGCCTTGAATCCCAACACTTGGGAGGCAGAGGTAGGACGCTTACTGAGAGTTCGAGGCCACCCTGAGACTATATAGTGAGTTCCAGGTCAGCCTGGACAAGCGTGAGACCCTACCTCGAAAAACCAAAAAAAAAAAAAAAAAAGATTTGAAGTGGCGGACTCCAGGGCCAGCCCATCTGGTACTGTAGGCCTTAGCGTGCTAAACTGTAGACAGCAAGGTGCACTGTAGCAGAGTTTTGATCAGACACAAGTTACATTCATGCCAGGGAGGGGTGGTGTCTCCTGGTTCTCTCTGGGCCTCAGTTTCTGAGACTGCCTAAAAGAAGCTAGCTTTCTCCTTTTCTCCTTCAGGGTCATCCCTAAAAAGCATCCTTTCTAGGTTTGTCAATCCTTACCCCAGTCAAAGGAGGCCCAGAGACATGGTAGATGAGATTTGGCACAAGTTGGAGCCGGTTTGTTGGATGTCAGGAATACAGGAGGGGCCATAAGGGCTTTACCCTTTGGAAATGCTGGTGATGAGCCTAATCTTTTGCAGACAATTCTCATATGGGTCCTTGGAGTTCTGATGGGTACCTTTCCCTCTGCAGATATCCTGCAAGGAAACTTTAAACCAGACTTCTACCTGAAGTACATCCAAAAGGATCTCCGCCTGGCCATTGCGCTAGGCGATGCCGTCAACCACCCGACTCCTATGGCAGCTGCAGCCAATGAGGTAACTTGAAAGAGTGTACAGCTTCTGTTTCTTTTTTTTTGGCGGGGGTGGCGGGGGAGCAGTGTTCTCAGGTGGAGTCTTGCTCTAGCTCAGGCTGACATGGAATTCATTATGTAGTCTCAAGGTGGCCTGAAACTCAGGGTACGTTTGCCTCCTCGGTGCTGGGATTTATGGCATGCAACACCACACCTGTTTTTGTTTTTTTTTAATGCCTAATTTAATTTCTTTATTTGAGAAAGAGAGAGTGAATATGTTGCCAGTACCTCTAGCTGCTGCAAACAAACTTCAGACACATGCACTACTTTGTGCATTGGGCTTTACATCATTACTGAGGAATCGAAGCCAGGCCATCAGACTGCAAGCCTTTAACCCTGGAGCCATCTCACACCCTATTTCTTATTTGTCTGTTTCTCTACTTCCCTTTCTTCACTTTTTCTTCCTTTCCATTTATTGAGGCAGGATCTTTTATAAATATTTTGTTTGTTTGTAATATTTTATTTATTTATTTATTTGAAAGAAAAAGAGGTACATAGAATGGGCACATCAGGACCTCCAGTGACTGCAGATGAACTCCAGGCTCCTGTGCCACTTTGTGCATCTGGCTTACGTGGGTTCTGGGAAATCCAGCCTGGGGTCTTCTGCCCTTGCAGGCAGGCGCCGTAGCTGCTCAGCCTCACGCCAGCCCTGACCTTGAATTTACACTCCTGCTGCCTCGGTCTTCTGTGACCATACATGCTCCCTTCACACCTGGGTTTTGCTTTGCTTAGCTTTCCTTTCTGTGTTGTTTTGTTTGGTTTTTTGAGGTAGTTTCACTCTAGCCCAGGCTGACCTCAAATTCACTATGTAGTCAGTCTCAGAATGGCCTCGAACTCATGGTGACCCTCCAACTCTTCCTCCCAAGTGCTGGGATTAAAGGCATGAGCCACCATGCCCAGCTTTTTCATATTTTGTTCCCCTGTCATTACACAGGGAAGAAAGGAAACATACATATGTGGAATTGCAGTATTCTGTGTGGTTCACATAATTTTAGCCCAGTTTCCACTTCCCTTTAAGTTGTTACAAGTCATTTTTTGCTTTTTCTAACCCTTTCAGGTGAAAACATAAGCAGTGGTTTCAGTCATTTCATATTTTTACTTATATATTTGAGAGGGGGAGAGAGAATGGACACACCAGGGCCTCTAGCTGCTGCAAACAAACGCCAGATACATGTGCCACCTTGTGCATCTGGCTTATATGGGTACTGAAGAATTGAACCTGGGTTCTTTGGCTCTGCAGGCCTCAACCACTAAGCCATTTCTCCAGCCCTAGACACTTTATCTTTATGACATGGTCATTAAAGCTGCAGATTTCCTTTTGAACCATACTATTTATTTCTCTTTGAGTTTCTTTGGTCTATTGCCCCAGGGTGGTTTCAGACTTGAGGCGATCCTCCTACTTCAGCCTCACAAGTGTTGGATTAAAGGTGTGAGTCACTACACCTGGCTTTTCTGGTCATTTCTGAGTCTTCATGCCACGGCTCTTTTGGGTTGTAGTACTATTTCATGTCCTTCCTGCTCTTTCTAATCATGGGCTCTTGGCAGTGAATCCATGTTCCTTGTGTATTTTACAACATAAGAGCTCTTCTATAAAAGCTTTTTTTTTTTTTTTTTTTTTTTTGGGTTTTTCGAGGTAGGGTCTCACACTGGTCCAGGCTGACCTGGAATTAACTCTGTAGTCTCAGGGTGGCCTTGAACTCATGGCAATCCTCCTACCTCTGCCTCCTGAGTGCTGGGATTAAAGGCGTGCGCCACCACGCCCGGCTTAAAAGCATTTTTTTGTTCATTTTTATTTATTTATTTGAGAGAGACAGAAAGAGAAAATGGGTGCTCCAGGACCCCCAGCCACTGCAAACGAACTCCAGACATGTGTGCCTCCTTGTGCATCTGGCTAACGTGGGTCCTGGGGAATCGAGCCTCGAACCAGCGTCCTTAGGTTTCACAGGCAAGCGCTTAACTGCTAAGCCATCTCTCCAGCCCAAGAGCTCTTCTTTAGATAGATAGTTCCAGAGGGTTCCAGCTGTGGCTTCAGCTAGAAATGCTTCTCTTTGGTAGGTCCTGGTGCTGAAGAGTTCTTGGGCATGGCAGCAGGGCTCGGCTTCATTTCACAGTGGACCCTGATCCTATGGACCACTGTATCTTGTGAGCTCAGGCTCTCTTGGTTAGTTCCCCAATGTGTAGCATCTGTGTTGAAGTGTGATTGGCTAGAGCCTCTGTCTTGACGTTTTACTTCTGCTTGTCCCTGTTGTCCCATCTTCATTTGTTTTCTCTCTCTCACCTTCCTTAGAGGTATGTAAATATATATTTTAAAATTCCATTTTCATCTGTTGGCTTTCTGACTGTGCCCCTTTGCACTTTTGATTGGCTGCTCAGTAACTTCACAGCCTCCTCAGAATCATGTGCCAATTTATATAAAATGGAAACAACCTCCCTTCTCCATCTACTTGTCCTAGTTCCTCTGGACTGACCATTTTCATTGCTCTCCATTTCTTCCTCTGATACTGTTTCTTTAAGCTGGAAGGTGTTCTCTAAGAGTTTCTTAGATGGCAGCCTGCCAGTGATTGAATTCTGATACCTGGAAAGGTCCTCCTTTAGCCTTCTTGCTGTTATCATAACAGTTCTGTGACTCTCGTTTCAGAGTCTCTGCCCGGACTATAGGAGGGACTTTGTGACTTAGGGACTTGCCTCAGCTCACTGGCTGCCACATGGCCTATCACAGGACTGCTCTGATTCTTCCAAGGCTCTTACATGGTTACTCCTGCCCCTAGAGTGGCAGAGGTAGAAAGATTGCCGAAGAGTTTGAGGCTACCCTGAGACTACATAGTGAATTCCAGGCCAGCTTGGGCTAAAAAAAAAAAAGATGAAGAAGCAAAAAAAGAAATAGGAGTAAGCTGAGAGAGATGACACACACCTGTAATCCCATCGATTAGGAGGTGTGTGTAGGAAGATCAGGAGTTCAGGGTCATCCAACACTACAGACCTAATTCAAGACCAACCTGAGATAACAGCCAAAAGAAAAAGATAAAGCTACCAGGCATGGTGGCGCATACCTTTAATCCCAGCACTCGGGAGGGAGGCAGAGGTAGGATCGCCATTAGTTCAAGGCCACCCTGAGATTACATAGTGAATTCCAGGTCAGCTTTGAACTAAAGCAAGACCCTACTTCAGAAAACCAAAAGAAAAAGAAGAAAGAAAAATAAAAGTAAAAGAGACTAATTGAGATGGGGAGGGGATATAATGAAGACTGGATTTGTGGGGAGGGGGCACAAGTATTATGATTTATTATCCATAATTTATGAAAGTTGTCAAAAGAAAAGTTTAAAAAGAGGGAGCACTCAAAAGGGACTTTGAGCTGATGGAGAGGCTCCACCCATTTTGAGAGGAAGAGCATTCCATGCAGAGGGGACAGCAGGGACAGCACCCTTGAGGATAATGACATCCTTAGAAAGTCATCTACAGCCAGGGCCACCCTGTGACTACTAATATCACTGAGCACTTTGCATCTGTGAGCACCCATGATCCTCCCAGTAAACCCATGAACGTCAGCAACCTGTCCCGCTCCACGTGGGAAAATGGTCAAATCGTGTAGAATCTGAGGTTCTTGGCCCAAGGGCTGGGTCTCAGTTTAGCGGCTTTGGCCAGAGACCAATCTCTGCCTTTCTTTTCAGGTGTACAAAAGAGCCAAGGCACTGGACCAGTCTGATAATGACATGTCTGCCGTGTACCGAGCCTACATACACTAAGCCTCACTACCCACCCACCTCCATCTCCTCTGGCCTCTTCCTGAAGTGGGGTGGGATGCCTGGACTTTGCTCTGGACCAGTCACCTGTCTCCATGTCCTTTTATACAGACTTTGAGACTTGTGTCAGCACAGCACATAGCATCACCCTCCCTCCCTGGGGCCCAGGCAGGGAATGAGGACCTCAGCAGGGTGACTAGTGAAGAAGCGTTTAAGCTGGGCCTGGGCCCTGGAGCAAGAGGCTGTGTATTTCTTTCTCTTTTTTCTCCTTCTCCTCTCATCTCTCTCCCTTCCTTCTCCTCTTCTCTCCCTCCCTCCCTCTCCCTTGCCAGCTCTCACTCTCAACACACACACAGGTTCTTGTCCCAGGACAGAATCTGTTGCCTGGCTTTTTTGTTCCAAGCTTGTCTGATCTTAACCCCCCTTGGGTCACGGAGCTGGAATCGGCAGGAAAGCGCTGGAAGCCTTCCCTCAGCTTCCCGAGGGCAGAGGCTGTCAGGGGACCAGGCCCCTGCCAGACCCCTGCAAGGAGAGGCCCTGGGCCAGCGTAAACCAGCACAGACCCCAGTGGAGGCCTGGCTCCTTGACCCTCATCCTCAGGTGACCAGCTGAGGAGGATTCTCCTGTCAACGGCCTTGTGAACTGAAGACAGACTGGCATCACCTCCCTCACTATTGCTGGGCACCCAGCCTGGCTGGCCCCAGCTCCTGCTTTGCTGTGGGAGCATGCTCCTCCCAGACCGCTTTGGATTTGCATTCCAGCTCTTGGGAAAGAAAGGGTCCTAAGGGCACCAAGAGCACAGTAGAGAGTGGGGGTGGCTCCTTCCTGTTTCCGTTAAGATTAAGACAGTCTCTTCATCTGGCCCTGAAGAGCGGCTCTGACTAGGCCACCTACTCCAGCCTTCCCTGCATGTATGTCCTGCTTCTCATTTCCTAGCCTCTCTTCCCTTGGAGATAGTATTTCTGCCTGTCCAGTTTGGCCCAGACCCAGCCTGACTGATGGTGAGCGTTTCTTAGGCTCGGCTTCTGATGGGGAATGATCATGATCTGTGGTGCTTCCCCAGGCTGGGGTCTTGTCAGGAGGGAACAGGGCCTGAACTAGCAGTGGAGCTGCCATGGCCTCAGGCCCTAGCATTTCTCCTTGGAAGAGGGGACCAGAAAGGGGCTCAGAATATCCATGAGAACAAGAAATCACCCAAGGGATGGGATTTCCAAAGTCTTGGTGTGCGGGTCAGCATTTACAGTGACTAATATATATATAAAGGAGGCCATGCCAGGGAAGGATCCCTCCTGACTTGGCCCATTTCCACGGGGTACATCCTGGGATGGTAGGGTCTCAGAGGACATGGGAGTGGCAGCAAAGAAGAACTGCAGATTCTGTGCGCTTCGCTTCACTGAGTTGGTGAACTCGGCCTGTCCTGGGCCTGAGGACACTGGGGGTGGGGTGGGGGGAGATGCTGTAAGGAAACCGGTTAGTCAATGTTGTCTTAATATTGTTGACAATTCTGTAAAGTTCATTTTTATGAATATTTCTGTTTAAGCTATTTCACGTTTGTTTTGAAATCCTTCCCTTCTAAGGAGAAAATGTGACGCTTGTGAAAATGCTTGTAAGAAAGTTCCCGCCCCTTTCATTTAAATCTTTAAATGACAAATCTTTTAGGTGATTAAGGTTGTGAATTTTTATTTTTGTTTTTAATGACATTTGTCTTTCAGAATAGGATTGTGTGGTAATGTTTAAATGGCAAAAACAAAACATGATTTTGTGCAATTAACAAAGCTACTGCAAGAAAAATAAAACATTTCTTGGTACCACAGTTGTGCCACTTGAGTCCCAGCCCTTGGGGACCTGGGCAGTGGGCGGGGCCCAGCATCCTGGTCCTTGCTGCCTGAGGATAGTCTCGCTGCCTGGAGAACCAATAGGGAGATGGTGCGATGAGGAGCAGCCCCATGAGCCAACCGATGGGGACGGGGGCGGGGCTGGCGGCCGAAGAGTGCGGTCGGACGGCGTCGGGGCCGGGTGCACGGATCCTGGTGCTGGCGGGCTCCCGGGAGCGCCGGGCCCACCTGCTTCGTGGCCTCCAGCCTTGACCCGGGGCGGACAAGGCGCTGGCCCGTCCGCAGCTCGGAGATAGGTTGGGGGCGGGGCTTGTGCCCGGTTCACCTATCGGCGCCGGGAGGAGGAGAAGGGGCGGGCACCGCGGACCCAGGGACCGGGATCCGAGCGACGGCCTGAGCTGCGCGGCGCTGCGACGATGGCGACCGCGATGGCTGCCACCGCGGCGGAGCGGGCCGTGCTGGTGAGGCGGGCGGCGGGGACGGCGGGGGGGCGGCGGGGAGGCGCCGGTCCAGACCGTGACTGGCGCCCTGCCCGCAGGAGGAGGAGTTCCGCTGGCTGCTGCACGCCGAGGTGCACGCTGTGCTGCGACAGCTGCAAGACATCCTCAAGGTAACGCGACCGCGGTCCCCGGGCGGCTTCTCCCAGGGCCTTTGCACACCCCACGTCCCCCGCTGGCCCTGCCGATCCTCCCTCCACCGACCGTGCGGTGGCTGCCTCCTGAGCACCTGCTGGTACCGAGAGTCCGGTCTTCAAACACGATCCCCCGCCCCCATCAGTAAGAGTCCAGTCGGGCAGGGCGAAGCAGCTGTGTGAGTGCAGAGTCCTGAGAAGACCAGACCTGGAGAAAGCCTGGGCTCAGGCGAGAGCTCCCTCTGAAGCAGACGCATTTAATCTGAGAGCTCAACTGGCGAGGTGACAAAAGCCTGTAATCCCAGCACTGAGGAGGCTGAGGCAGAATGATCACGAGTTTGAAGGCGACCCCGGGCTGTATAATGAGACCCTATCTCCAAGAAAAAAGAAGTTTGATGATCTGAGAGCCAAAAGAATTCTTCCCACCCCCTGCACTATGATCTCAGCCAAGTCACTTGACTTCTCTGAGCCAGTTTCCTAAATCTAGAGCTGTTTCATGTTGGCTCTATGCAGGTTACTGTAACTACCGTGTGGTTTCCTCCCACACCCAAGCTCAGCTGGGAGCCTTGCCCCTTTGTATTTGACCCCCTTCTTTTTTTTTTTTTTTTTTATTCTTTTGTTTGTTTTTCGAGGTAGGGTCTCACTCTAGCCCAGGTTGGCATGGAGTTCACTGTGTAGTCACAGGGTAGCCTTGAACTCACAGCGATCCTCCCACTTCTGCCTCCCGGGTACTGGAATTAACGCATGCCTCACCACAACAGGCTGTATTCCCCATCTTGTTGCCCACAGCAGGTATTCAAGACTAGAATGAGCAGGTCTGGGCCCACAGAGTCCTGGAAGCTTAAGTAGGGCTGCCCATCCTAGTTAACTCCAAGATGCCAGGTCAGGCCTATCTACTTCCTCCCTTCCCTGGCTGGCCCAGGGTCTGGGGTCCTCAGCTAGGGCACTGGACAGACGGGGGTGACCTGTACTTGGCTGCCCCTATCTCCCACAGGAGGCCTCTCTCCGCTTCACTCTGCCGGGCTCGGGCACAGAAGGGCCTGCCAAGCAGGAGAACTTTATCCTGGGCAGCTGTGGGTGAGCTGGGTTAGCCAGAAATTCCAGGGATAGGTTCCCTGGGTGGGGAGGGAACTCCTGGGGTACCTGGAGGAGGAGGTGTCCTCAGTGATCCACCATGGGACAGCAAAGGGGGCAGCCTGCTGGTGGGGGGAGGAGACAGCAGCAAAAGCCCTTCTGACTCCCACGTATTTTAGCACAGACCAGGTGAAGGGAGTGCTAACTCTGCAAGGGGATGCCCTAAGCCAGGCGGTGAGTCTCCCCCCGCCCCATCCCAGGCCCTGTCCTCTTCCAGTCCTGCCAGGAATGAGGGTGGTGGGGACCTTCAGTTTGTCTCAGCTCTGCCATCAGCCACCTGTGTGAATCTAGGCAGAAACCCCGACCTTTCTGGGCCTCAGTTTCCTTGTTTGTTACTAATATGAACACCAACTTTCACACTTCCTCATGGGCCCGGTGTGCAGATTCAGAAAGGGGGTGGCTTTGCACTTGCCATCTTGCCATCTGGACCCAGTGAGGTATGAGCACTGGCAACATAAAGCTGGCCAACATCAAAGTTGAAGGTGCCAACAATCCAGCTCTGGTCTTCACTGAGCCCTGGTCCAGGCGCCAAGGCACGGCATATAATCCCTCTTGCCCATGGCTTCAGTTTTGGTCTTGGTAGACACCCGCTTACCCTCCTTCCCTTCCCCTTTTCCCTTTCCCAATCTCTCTTCCCTTTCACTGTTTTGTGGCTCCTCTTGGGCCCAACTTCCTGTTTCCTAACCTTCCTGTTCACCAACCCCCAAAAAAACGGGCGAGGTGATGATGAGGCCTGAGCACCCACCCACTCACTCCTGCCCCTGCCTGGGCTCAGGAGGGTGGGCGTCCTCTTGCCGCTTATTGCTCTCTGGCTGTCAGGACGTGAACCTGAAGATGCCACGGAACAGTCAGCTGTTGCACTTCGCCTTCCGGGAGGACAAGCAATGGAAACTACAGCAGGTAAGTGGTCACTGGTGGCCAGGGCCTGGGCTGCAGGGCAGGCCTGGGCAGGTCTCTCCCAGAGAGTCCTGGGGGGAGAGATTTGTAGCCACAGTAAACCAGGGAGGGCACTGAGCTCACCCCCTACAGGGGCTTCCCACGGCCCTGGAATTAAGTTCTGGCCTACCTATCCATAGACCACCACATGACACACACTCAGCCCACCCCACTGTGATGTGGTCACCACAGGCCTTTGCCCGGGCACGCAGCCCTGCCCCACTCTCTCCCTGTGGTGGTTCTCAGCTCACAGGTGGCTCACTCAGGGCCTCACTGCACCCTCCCCCCCCCCCCAGGGCATCCCCTCCATGCTCCTGCCCCATGATTCTTTCTTCCCTCAGGTCCCACAGAATTATTACAGATTAACTTTTTTTTTTTTTTTTTTTTTTTCTTTCCGAGGTAGGGTCTCACTCTAGCTGGAATTCACTATGTAGTCTCAGGCTGGCCTCAAACTCATGGCAAGTCTCCTACCTCTGCTTCCCAAGTGCTGGGATTAAAGGTGTGCTCCACCATACCCACACAAATTAACAATTCTTACTTGGAGTTGTCTGTCCTTCGGACAGTGAGCTGCCAGGGACTGAGCTACCTGCCTCAGTTACCATTAGTGCCTTGTGCCTGGCTCTCTCAGGCACAGAGGAGTGGCTTTGGAGGATACAGTGACCACGGACTACACTGGCAAGAGATGCGGCTACTCTGAGTTTGCCGTGGCCCCAGCCTGTTGGCCAATTAGAGGGGCTCTCTTCCCAGATCCAAGATGCCAGGAACCACGTGAGCCAAGCCATCTACCTCCTCTCCAACCGAGATGAGAGCTACCAATTCAAGACTGGCGCTGAAGTCCTGAAGGTGAATCCCCTTGTTCCAGCCCAGTCCCCGTGCAGGGCCGGACCCCCAGCCTCAGACCTGTGCCCTTGCTGTAAGCTCGACAACCTAGAGTCACGTTCTTAGCCACCATGTGCCTGTGTTCCCTCATGGGGATCAAGCTAGAGTGGTCTTAACTATGGTCATGCAAGTAAAATGGCCCCCAAGTTCTAACTGCTAGTAGCCATTGCATTGATAGTAGAAAGGCCACATGCCATGTGGGGACACCTGACTCCGATCCCCACGCCTCCAGCTTTAGCTCTGTGATCCCCATGTGGCAGCCCCTCCTCGTGGTAAGCAACCCTGCCGGGATCACAGGGTTCAGGCCTAGGAACCATGGTCACCTGGCTGATGCTAACGGGTAGGAAGTGGAGAAAGCCAGGCTAGCCAAGAGTGGCAGCTGTGGTGTGCCCTCCCCAGCTCATGGATGCCGTGATGCTGCAGCTGACCAGAGCCCGTAACCGCCTCACCACCCCAGCCACCCTCACCCTGCCTGAGATTGCAGCCAGCGGCCTCACGGTCAGTGCCTCACACAGCCCAGCGCCCGGCTGGTGGGAATTCTGTGTGTTCTGGAATGAGGTTCTTGGTCTCTATCCTAAATCCTCCCTGGCTCCCAGTATGACTTTCAAACCCAGCAGTGCAGGAAGATTCCAGGGGCACATGGGAAGGGTCTGGAGCCCCGGAAGGTGGGGTGGTACTGGGATCCCCACCAAGTAATTCAGGGTCAGGAGACCTTCATCCCACATGACTTCCCCAGAGGATGTTTGCGCCCACCCTGCCCTCTGACCTGCTGGTCAACGTCTACATCAACCTCAACAAGCTCTGCCTCACCGTGTACCAGCTGCACGTCCTGCAGCCCACCTCCACCAAGGTGAGGCTGCCCCCCTGTCCCGGTGCCGCACAGCAGCCCTGCCCAGAGCCCTTCCCCTCAACCTCACAGGCTCTGGTGCTTGCTTCTGCCTAGAACTTCCGCCCATCCGGAGGTGCTGTGCTGCACAGCCCCGGGGCCATGTTGTAAGTACACAAGCAGTGGGGGGGGTTCTGGAGAGCCCCTCCCCACCCCTCTGCATCTTGGGGCTGGGTCCAGGCCCGCCCTCAGAAGCCTACCCTGTGTCTCCCCCAAACCCCAGCGAGTGGGGCTCACAGCGCCTGGAGGTGAGCCACGTGCACAAGGTGGAGTGCGTCATCCCCTGGCTCAACGATGCGCTGGTGTACTTCACCGTCTCCCTGCAGCTCTGCCAACAGCTCAAGGATAAGGTGTGTGCATGGTTGGGGAGGGGCCACTCGAGGGGATCTTGACACGCCTCCCAAGAGGCCCGCGTCATCCAAGTCCATTATATCCACCACCACACCAGGCAGTTGGGATCAGCTCCGCCCTATGTGGCTTGACGTCTCACCTAGGATAAGAAGGGTGCTGCACCGTGCTGACCACACTCCTTGCACCCACTGGCTATGCCTCCACCATGCCCTCTACTGACCACACCCCTCCCTCTGCAGATCTCTGTGTTTTCCAGCTACTGGAGCTACAGGCCCTTCTAAGAAGGACACCCCCACCCCACAGCCCCGCCGTGCCGTGCGGTCCCTCTCCCCCGTGTGCACTCCTTGTAGTGTCGGCCACAGCTGGGCACCGTGGAATACCTGTCTCTTCTCTCCCCACCCTGCAACATCTGCACTATCAGGAACAAACACTGGAGGTGCCCAAAGAAAGGGGCACGCCGCTTTGGTGTCTGTACGGGACGGCTGGGAAGGCAGCCTGACAGGTGGCCACACTCCCAGCCCTGCTCTCCTGGGCATCGGGGAAACCCTTGGACTCAGGGTGGGGCCAGGCCCAAGGCTCTCCTTCCTCCCCAGCAGTCACCCACTCAGCTCCCACTGGTGGGTAAAAGATGATGGGTAACACTGAGCTATGAGTTGGGGCTGGGGGGGGGTGTGGAGAACCAAGCAGAGGAAGCTGCCACGTGAATAAGCTACATAGTCCCAGTATTGTTGGTCCTGCAACCCCAATGGGACCCCTAAGAAATAAAGATAATCAGATTTTTGTCTGGAACTCTCTCTCATCTGTCCGTCTGAGCAGGTATCCAGCCAGGGAGTCACTGATGATCAGTGATCTCTCTTGTTCCTAACGCCTGGTTTCTCCCACTCAGCCTAATGCCAGGGCCAGGCATGAAACCCACCTTCTGTGTGTGTGAGAGGAGGTCTGGCAGCATTGCCCAGGGTGCCCTGAACTTGTAATCCTCCTGCCTCAGCTTCTTGAGTGCTGGGAAAACAGTCTGGGTCATCACGCCCAGACAGAACCCATCTTTGAGAGGAGTCGCTGGCTGTGGAACGGCCCCGGTGGGATGGTGACAAGGGCCTGCCCAAGATCACAGGCTGGGTGAGCAGGAGGCCGCAGGAGCACCAGTGAGCCCCCGAGTTGCCCACAGCGGAGTTTGGAACACAGTCCACACGGAGGCTTTGGCATACACATGCTTTGTTAGTATTGCTCAGCAGGCCCCATGCCAAGAGGCTAGTGTTAGGGTTCCAGGGCCAAGTTGTCCACACCCCTGGGCTTCTCCTGCAAGAAAGGCACAGAGAGGGGCTCTGAGGGCTTCGCCGGTGGGTTCTGCGGGGATGGTCTAGGAGGCCCAGCCCCTGTCTGTCCCGGTGTAGGTTCAAGGCTGCCCGTGGGGCTCACCTTCCCTGGCCTTACCTTGCGAGGCCTGGAGGAGGCACAGCAGCAGCTGCAGCAGCAGTGGGCAATAACCAACAGCAGGAGCAGAAGCACAGTGCCTGGGGACAAGACATGGGCTCTAGATGTGCCCAGCCCAGCCCTGATGTGGGGCTGACCGGGCCAACACCATACTCACCCACGAAGGTCAGGAAGACCACGAAGGCGGCGGTGTCCCATTGGGACTGGAACAACTGGTGGCTCTTCAGCCTCCCCAGCACTTCCTGGGCGGTGGTCTCCAACTCCTGCTTCAGCTCCTCTCCTGACAGCCCCATCTCCACTGCGGCACCTGCCTTGGTGTCCCAAAGAGCTGCCTCAGAGGCCAGGCCTCTCTCGGTCTATCGAACGCCCAAGCTCTGTGCCCTCCAGTCTCCCTCGTCTCGCCTCCCTCCGATTTCCAGTCTCTCCTTACACCCCCCCCCCCGCTGCCCCAGGTGCAGCCCCCTCCTCCACCAGCCGTGCCCCTACCCTGCTGTCTCCCACTCCTCTCCTGGTCCTCTCCTGACTCTAGCCGGGGCAACCCAAGCCCACCCACCATCTTCGTGCCTTCTGTCTCCCTAGTATGGCTGTCCAGAGTCCCCTCACCTGCCTCCGGTGGCCTCGGCTCCCCCTACCAGGCAGGTCCCCAGATCCTAGGAAAGCAGTGTGCTTCCTGCTTCCGGATCCACGCCACCTGCAGCCTTAGCAACCAGCCCCGCCCTCCCCAGGGCCAGCTGGGACAGCCTGAACCTGGAGAGACCTGGGCCCAGCTGGCTTGCAGGGACCTAGGGCGGAAAGCCACAGGCTGTCAGCTTTATGCCAAGGTTCTTTCCCACCAGTACTCGCTATTGCTGACAAGCAGCCTAGAACAGGTGCCAGTGGAGTCCAGTCACTGTTGACCTCATGCGGGGGGCGGTGGAGAGCACAGGGAAGGGGGGGACTTGTCTGTCCACAGTCCACTTGCCTGCTCTAGTCCAGGGAACTGGGTGTCTGGTGTCACACAATGATTTCTAGCCATTTCTCTGTTGTCTGTCATGACTTCTTTCCCCAGAACCCAGGACCTGAGGTCCTTGACTCTCACAGTTGAGGGCGGGGACACGGGGGGGGGGGGGGGCTGGATAAATGGCTTAGCGATTAAGGCATCTGCCTGCAAAGCCAAAGGATCACAGTTTGATTCTCCAGGACCCACGTAAGCCAGATGTACAAGGGGGCACTTGCATCTGGAGTTTGTTTGCAGTGGCTGGAGGCTCTGGTGCACCATTCTCTCTCTTTCTCTCTCTCTATTTCAAATAAATAAAATAATTTTTTTAAATGGCTAACAGAGCTGAAGGGATGGCTTAGCGGTTAAGGCATTTGTCTGCAAAGCCAAAGGACCCAGGTTCAATTCCCTAGGGCCCACATTAGTCAGATGCAGAAGGGGGCGCATGCATCTGTAGTTTGTGTGCAGTGGCTGGAGGCTCTGGTGTGCCCATTCTCTCACTCTCCTCTCCCCCCGGTTTTCTCTCTGTCAAATAAATAAAAATAAGTGGCTAACAATGAGCTGGGCATGGTGGCGCATGCCTTTAATCCCAGCACTTGGGAGACAGAGGTAGGAAGATCGCCATAAATTCAAGGCTATCCTGAGACTACATAGTGAATTCCAGCCCAGCCTGGGCTAGAGTGAGACCCTACCACGAAAAAAAAAAAAAAAAGGCTAACAGTTACCACACCTTGCATGGCATATGCCTTCCCTGGTTTATTCCTGCGGCAATCCTAAATCAGATAGCTTCACTATATCCATTTTTCCCATGTGAGAAAAGCGAGGCCTTGTAACGTTAGACAACTGGCCCAAGTGACATATATCATACGCTCATCTGCCCCTGGGGCTGAGGCACATACAACTCGACAAGGTCGGTGGCTCCGTTGTACCTGTGGATCTTCTCAGAGGGTCTATAGCTGAGATGCTGATGTGACCAGCTGGCTATGGAGGGGAGAATCTATCCCTTGCCTTTTCTAGCCCATCAGATTCTTCCAGTGTGTGAGTCTGGGAATGTTCCCTGACTCCTGTGCATCTGTCTCATCTGTAAAATGAGTGCATCAACAATGTCTGCCTCCTCGGGCTGCGGGAGCCCAATGCTCTGTGTGCTTTCAGCTCAACAGGATGCTCTTTTGTACCATGATAACCAAATATCCAAGAAAAACAAGAGAGGAGAGGGTTTTTTCTTTTTGGTTTTGGTTTTGGTTTTTCGAGGTAGGGTCTTGCTCTAGTCCAGCCTGACCTGGAATTCACTATGTAGTTTCAGGGTGGCCTTGAACTCACAGCAATCCTCCTACCTCTGCCTCCAGAGTTCTGGGATTAAAGGCGTGCACCACCACACCCAGCACTTGCTTTTTGTTTTTTTTATTGACAACTTCCATGATCATAAACAATGTTCCATGGTAATTCCTTACCTCCCCCCACTTTCCCCTTTGAAACTCCACTCTCCATATGCCCCCTTCCCCTCTCAATTAGTCTCTTTTATTTTGATGTCATCATCTTTTCCTCCTATTATGATGGTCTTGGATAGGTAGTGTCAGGCACTGTGAGGTCATGGATATTTGTGTCTGGAGAAGCACATTGTAAGGAGTGCTACCCTTCCTTTGGCTCTTACATTCTTTCCACCACCTCTTCCACAATGGACCCTGACTGGCTCTTGTTTTTGTTTTTAAATGTTTTTATTTATTTGAGAGAAAGAGTGTCACCGGGTGTGGTGACACATGCCTTTAGGGAGGATGAGATAGGATCAATTGCTGTAAATTAGAGGCCACCTTGGGACTACATAGTGAATTCCAGGTCAGCCTGGGCTAAAGTGAGACCCTACCTCAAAAATAAATAAATAAAAGAGAATATAGATGTGCAAGGCCTCTTGCCACTGCAAACCAGACACATATGTCACTTTGTGCATCTGGCTTTACGTGGGTGCTAGGGAATTGAACTCTGCCCGGCAGGCTTTGCAAGCAGGCACCTTTAACCAGTGAGCCATCCCCCCGGCCCCAAGAGGTGCGATGTCATGGTGTCAGAGGTTTCAGTCCATGTTCAGCTGGCTTCATTGTTTCTGGGACTGTGGTGAAGCAGAGCGTGGTGGAGGAGGGACATGTGATAATAGCCAAGAAGGAGAGAGAGAATGGGTGGCTTTACATGGGTGTTGGGGAATCGAATCTGGGTCATTAGGCTTTGCAGGCAAGTGCTTTAAGTGCTGAGCCATCTCTCCAGCCCTCTCTAAAGGTGTCTTACTGAGGACGGGCCTTGAGGTTAGTCTAGCCCACTGGGTACTCATACCTGGTTCGATCTTGCAATTCTCTATAGCTAGCTAATGCATGACAATGTGAGCCAGCTGCCATACCTTCTCCACCAGGATGAAACTTTCCCTCGAAGCTGGGCATGCTGGCATACACCTTGAATCCCTGAGTTCCAGGTCAGTCTGAGCTAGAGTGAGACCCTACAAAGAAAGCCCAGCACTTGTGAGACCGAAGTAGTGATAGGAGACAGAAACTGGCTAGGCAGCTTAGGGGTGATGGACCCCAGAATGAATAGCTTTCTTGGGCCTATTGGAGAAAGTCATTATACTTTATTTTTATTTTTTTATTTTATTTTTCTTTATTTTTTGGTTTTTCGAGGTAGGGTCTCACTCTAGCCCCGGCTGACCTGGAATTCACTATGGAGTCTCAGGGTGGCCTTGAACTCTCAGTGATCCTCCTACCTCTGCTTCCTGTGTGCTGGGATTAAAGGCGAGCGCCACCACGCCCGGCTTGTCATTATACTTTAGTACAGGTCAGAAACAGAAGGATCTGGCCTTTCCTTATCTCTCCCCTGAGGGAGTCCTTCCACTCCCCTCCTAGAGAATCAACACTCTGAGAAGATGCCCTTTTCCAAAATTCCTGACCCCAGGCTCCAGCATCAGGAGTGAACTGGCTAAACCAGACACCCATCTATGGGGCTCATAAACCTGCAAACCTAATCTTCCTCACATAGCCACTCCCCGTTAAAAGAAAGAAGAAGAAGAAGAAAACTAGCCGGGCGTGGTGGAGCACACCTTTAACTCCAGCACTTGGGAAGCAGAGGTAGGAGAAATGGCTGTGAGTCAAGGCCACCCTGAGGCTACATTGTGAATTCCAGGTCAGCCTGGGCGAGAGTAAAACCCTACCTTGAAAAAACAACCAACCAACCTTACTTCCCTCTCTTACTATACTAAGCCCTCTTCTCTTCCCCTTCCTAAAGCTTTAAGCAATAATAAAATTGTAGATGTCTTTCTTCAAATTCATAGGACAAGGATCTGGGAACACCCCAAATTATTGATGCATTGGCATACAAGGAAACCCAAAATTCCTATATCAGTAGGACTACAAAGTGAGTTCCTTAAGAATAATAAAAAGAAAAGGCCAGGCATGGTGGCACACGCCTTTAATCCCAGCACTCGGGAGGCAGAGGTAGAAGGATCGCTATGAGTTCAAGGCTACCCTGAGACCACAGAGTGAATTCCAGGTCAGCCGGGGCTAAAGTGAAACCCTGCCTCAAAAAACCAAAAAAATAAACAAATTAAAATAAATAAATATATATGCCAGAAATAAAAACTATCCTCCCATAAACTGCTTTTGGTTGGACTTTTTTTTTTTTTTTTTTTTGCGATAGGGTCTCACTCTAGCCCATGCTGACATGGAATTCACTATGTATTCTCAGGGTGGCCTTGAACTCACGGTGATCCTCCTACCTCTGCCTCCCGAGTGCTGGGATTAAAGGCGTGCGCCACCACACTTGGTTTTTGGTTGGATATTTTTTATTTTTTCTCAGCAACGAGAAGGTAACTGCTATGTACAGGGTCTGGCTATATGGCCCAGGCTAACTTTAAAGTCATGGTTTTCCTGCACTAGCCTCTCAAATGTTGGGATTAAAGGCGTGCAGCACACCCAGTCTGCCATCTCTACTACACAAGACTGGACAACTCCCTTCCTGTGAACAGCAAGAGAGGCGAGCGGGTAGGGGCCCCTGCCTGTAGCCCCAGCTCTGCCACTGGTGACCTTGAGCGGCATGCTTGTCCTCCCTTATCAGTCACCTGGGTGTGAGAACCAGGGCTACAACAGGGCAGTAACCTGTCCACACCCTAGGGCTCCTGAGGAGCAGGACCTTGGAAGGTATCTGCTAGGCCCATCTCTTGGGCTTTCCTTCTAATTTCCAGCACCGTGCTGCCAACAGTGAATGGACTGAAGGAGACATGTCCGTCTGGGCTGTGAGTCTTGGCTCCCTTTCCCAGCAGAGCAGCGAGGGGCAGAGACTGAGGAGGTGAGCTCCCAGACCAGGCTTCCACCAGCAGGTGACCTTGATGAGGAAGCTGTCCCGGGCTCTCGTCTCAGCTCCGTGTGCGATTCGGTCGGGGTCGCTGCCCTGCTGTAGCCCTGGTTCTCATCCCCAGGTGACCACCGAGAAGCATGACCTTCAAGGTCACCAAGTGTCAGAGCTGGGACTACAGGCAGGCGTCCGCTCCTGCCTCTCTTGCTGTCCACAGGAAGGGAGGCATCCAGTCTTGTGTAGTTTGCAGATTAGGTCGGTGCACAGGGATAAAGATCTGAGGAGCAGCTGCCACAGGGGCCCCTGTTGGGGGCGGGGCACAGGAAGGAGGCCCAGGTTCTGTGGCCAACTGTCAGCCCTCCCTGCCGTCACCACACATCGCTGCCAGCCATTCCCACAGGGACTCATCTACCAGGCGCCACACGAGCCATCTTCTCTTTGAGTATGTCCTCTGCTGTTGCCCTAACTCCCTGCCCTTCTCACCCAGAGGAGTGTGTGTGTGTGTGTGTGTGTGTGATTTCTGTCTCTCTCCGCCTCTGACCCCTCAACAGCTGCCTCAGCCTTCAATTCAGCCCACCCTACCCTTTGTCCGGGGTCAGGGGGAGTGGGCCATCTACTCCCAAGCCCTTGCCCCAGATTCCCTCCCTGCTGGGACACGAATGAACCAGTAGCTCACTCCCCCTCTGCCCCGTAGCCCCTGGACGCTAGTCTGGTCGCAAATACTCCCAACCAGGCTCTGGATGCCCTTCCACAGAGGAGCGCCTGGCCCGTGTGGGCAGCGGTGAAGGTGGCCACTCTGAGTTGGAGCACAGGGCCATAGAGTGTGGTCAGAAACAGAGCACAGATGTAGAGCTCAGCAATGAGAACGCTCGCTCGGGCGCGGTGCTTCAGACCTGTAATCCCAACACCTGGAAGGTTGAGGCAAGAAGATAGCCCTGAATTGGAGACCTTATCTCTCAAAAAGATGAAAAAGGCGGTTAGTGCTCTAGCTCCTTTGGTAGAGGGTGTGTCCCTAGACTCGGTCCCCAGCACCACATAGACCAAGCCTGTGATTTCAGCCCTGAGGAGGCAGAGGCCTGAAGACCAGAAGCTCGCGTCATCCTTGTCTACATAGCAGACACAAGGCCAGCCTAAAGTACATGAGAGTCTGTCTCTAATTAATAACAATAACAATAAGAAGAAGCCAGGCGTGGTGGCGCACGCCTTTAATCCCAGCACTCGGGAGGCAGAGGCAGGAGGGTCTCTGTGAGTTCCAGGCCACCCTGCGAATACATAATGAATGTCTGAGCTAGAGTGAAACGCCACTTCAAAAAAACAACAAAAAAAAATAAAAAGAACTCAGCCAGGCCTATGTCTCAGCCCCAGCAACACAAAACCTCTCCCCTCTTCCCCATGGCCCAGCGACAGGCACCGTTGTACGCCAGCTCTATGGACGAGAGGAGAGTCCTCTCCCCCTCCTCCTCGAGGCCCTCCAGCCCCAGGACCCCACCCTGCGAGATGCTTGGCTCTGTGGGCATCGAAGCTGTGCTGGACCAGCTGAGGATCAAGGCCATGAAGACAGGGTTCGAATTCAACATCATGGTGGTGGGTGAGTAAAGGGCAGAGAGAGCCTCTCCCAGCCTCAACCTTCCCATCTGTCAATCATAACACCTCTCAGTAGGGCTGACATTAGCTAGGCGTGATAGCATAATTCCAGCACTCAGGAGGCAGAGGTAGGATGATCACCATGAGTTCGAGGCCACCCTGAGACTACATAGTGAATTCCAGGTCAGCCTGGGTCAGAGTGAAACCCTACCTTGAAAAAAAAAAGCAACAAAAAATACATGCACATACACACACACACACACACAGTTAAGAAAGAGAGAAAGAGAGTGCGAGAGAGAATGGGCATGTCAGGGCCTCTATCCATTGTAAACAAACTCCAGACACATGTTCCACCTTCTGCATCTGGTTTTACATGCTACTGGGGAATCGAACTTGGGTCCTCTGGCTTTGTAGGCAAGCGCCTTAACTGCTAAGCTATCTCTCCAACCCTATTTTCTATTTTTATTTATGGGCTGGAGAGATGGCTTATTGGTTAAGGCCCTTGCCTACAAAGCCAAAGGACCCAGGTTCGATTCCTCAGTACCTTCATAAGCCATATGCACAAAGTGGTGCATGCGTCTGGAGTTTGTTTACAATGGATAGAGGACCTGGCATGCCCATTCTCTCTTTTTCTCTGCCTCTTCCTCTCTTTCTCTCAAATAAATAAAGAAATAACATTTAAAAATAAAAAAGAGAGGTGCTAGAGAGATGGTTTAGCAGTTAAGTGCTTGTCTGTGAAGCCTAAGGTGAAGCCTAAGGACCCCAGTTCGAGGCTCGATTCCCCAGGACCCATGTTAGCCAGATACACAAGGGGGCACATGCATTTGGAGTTCGTTTGCAGTGGCTGGAGGCCCTGGCGTGCCCATTTTCTCTCTCTGTCGCTCTCAAATGAATAAATAAATAAAAATAAACAAAAAAAAATTTTAAAGGTGGGGGGGTGTTGAAGAAATGGTTCAGCAGTAAATGTGCTTGCCTGCACAGCCCAAGGATCCAAGTTTGATTCTCCAGTATCCACAGAAAGTCAGATACACATGCATGTGGAATTCATTTGCAGTGGCTAGAGGCCCTGGCACACCAGTCTCTCTATGTATCTGCCTCTTTCGTTCTCTCTCTCTCTCTCTCTCTCAAATAGTTTGAGAGGTCTGAAGACGTTCTCAGTGGTAGAGCACTTGGCCAGCTTTTGTGAGGAGCAGGGTTCTGTGCCCAATACCTCAGCTTGAGAGCTACACCCTTTGCCATCATGCTCTGCTTCTCACAGGGCAGAGTGGACTGGGCAAATCCACCATGGTGAACACACTGTTCAAGTCCAAGGCGTGGCAGTCGAACCTGCCCAGCCTGGAGGTGCCCATTCCACAGACACTGGAGCTACACTCGGTGACCCATGGTGAGTGACCCCCGCCTCCCACCGCCCTCCCTGCGCGGGTCATGTTCTCGCTGCTCTCTCCCTTGCAGTTATCGAGGAAAAGGGCTTAAAACTGAAGCTGACCGTGACTGATACGCCCGGTTTCGGGGACCAGATCAACAATGACAAGTGGTGGGTCCTGCAGGCTAGAGGTTCCTGCCCCTGAAACTTGAGGGAGAAACCCTTGCCCCCGAGGGGTCTGTCTGTGTCACCACTGAACCTCAGTTTCCTTGTCTACATAATGTATATGCTCAACTCACCCTCCAAAACGGAACCGCACTGAGTTTGTACGGGTCTCGGCTTGCTCTCTGGTATACACTGGGCAAGCAAGAAAGGCCATGGTGTCAGGGGAGACAGGCATCCACATTCCTTTAATCCAGAACTTTGGTGGCTGAGGCAGGAGGATCATGAGTTCATAGCCAGCTGAGCAAGACCCTGTCTCAAAATTAAAAGTAAATAAGGGGGAATGGAGAGATGGCTCAGCAGTTATGGCACTTGCCCGAAAAGCCTAATGACCCAAGTTCAATTCCCCAGTACCCACATAAAGCCAGATACACAAAGTGGTGCATGCATCTGGAGTCTGTTGGCAGCAGCTGGAGGCCCTGGCACATGCATTCTCTCTCCTCTTTCTCTGCTAGTCCTAACCCCTACAGGCGCAGCCCGGCCCGTAGGTGTGCTCATTTCACAGACCGGCATGCTGAGGCCTCAGGTGGAGAAGGACAGGGAGCTCTGGGCTCACTAACTAGCTAGCAGAGGAGCTCAGAAAGGAGGAGAGGGTGACCATGAGTGTCCCTTAAGATAGGCTGTCTTGAGGCTCAGAGGTGGCAGGCCCTGGGATATGGTTCTGAGGAGGGGTCTCTGCCTCAGCTGGGACCCTATCCTGAGCTACATCAACCAACAGTATGAACAGTACCTGCAGGAGGAGCTCCTCATCACCCGGCAGCGCCACATCCCCGACACCCGTGTGCACTGCTGCGTGTACTTCGTGCCACCCACTGGGCACTGGTGAGGTGGCTACGCCAGCTATTGCAAGGCCACATGCATGGGGAAGGGAGGAGGTTGAGGGTCCCTGATGTGGGCTTTCAGTGGCTCCCCCTCCCCCGCCCTGCTCATCCATGTGCCACCACCACCACTGCCACCGCTGTGCCATCCGGGGTAGTCTGCGACCCCTGGACATTGAGTTCCTGCAGCGGCTGTGCCGGACTGTGAACGTGGTGCCAGTGATCGCCCGGGCTGACAGCCTGACCATTGAGGAACGAGATGCCTTCAGGAACCGGGTGACTTGAGAGTCTAAGGCAGGGCTACTGTCAGCGTGCAGAGAACAGAACAGACCGGGGAAGGCTGAGGCCACTTGTGCTTGGTTCCACAGATCCAGCAAGACATGAACACACACTGCATTGATGTGTACCCACAGAAGTGTTTGGATGAGGACATCAATGACAGGATCCTCAACAGCAAGATCCGGGTAAAAAGCTGTAGGGGTCATATGTGTCAGTTTTCTTTTTTCTTTTTCTTTTTCTTTTTACTTACTTGACAGAGAAGAAGAGAGAGAGAGAGAGAGAATAGGCACGCCAGGGCCTCCAGCCACTGCAAATGAATTCAAGACACATGCGCCCCCTTGTGCATCTGGCTAACGTGGGTCCTGGGAAAATCAAATCTGGGTCCTTTGGCTTTGTAGGCAACACCTTAACCACTAAGCCATCCCTCCAGTCCTCTTTTTTCTTTTTTTTACTTTATTTATTTGAGAGAAAGAGGCAGAAAGAGAGAGAGAGACTAGGTGTACCAGGACCTCCAGCCACTGCAAACAAACCCCAGGTGCATGCACCACCTTGTACAGCTAGCTTATGTGGGTCTTGGGGAATTGAACCTGGGTCCTTAGGCTTCGCAGGCAAACGTCTTAACCACTAGGCTATGTCTCTAGCTCAGCTTCCTCCTTTTTTTTTTTTTAGCTCAAGACCCCAGCCCATGAGATGGTGCTGCCCGGGGTGAGGGTGGGTCTTCCCACCTCAATGAACCCAATTTAGAAACTCCCACAGACATGCCTGGAAGGCTGTTTCCATGGTGGTTGTTTCTAGATTCTCACTGGATTGACAATCAACATTAATCGTCACAGAGGTGAAAGGTGAATGGGACTAAGATTCTGTCATCTTCTTTCCATTCATCCTTTCCACATGAAATTCATCTCTCTTGCTCTCTACAGCTCAGGGAAATGTGTATATATGTCTAACGATACAAATCTCACTGAGATTTGAGAGATGGCTCAGTGGTTAAAAGCACCGTCTTACAAAACCTGACAGCCTGAGTTTGATTCCCCAGGACCCATGTAAGCCAGATACACAAGGGGATGTATGTGTTTGCAGATTGTTTGCAGTGGTTAGAAGCCCTGGCACACCCATTCTCTCTCTCTCAATCTCTCTCTCTCTCTCTCTCTCTCTCTCTCTCTCTCTCTCTCTGCCTCTTCCTCTGTCTCTCTCTCAAATAGATAGATAAATAAATAAATAACTTAAAAAAAAAAAAGAACTGTAGGCTATCAGGCTTTTCAAGCAAGCCCTTTTAACTGTTGAGCCATCTCTCCAGCCCAATTCAAATCTTTAACTTTTTGTTTTTGTTTAATAGTTTTTATTTATTTATTTATTTTACTTGACAACAAGAGACAGAGAGAGAATGGGCACATCAAGGGGCCTCCAGCCACTGCAAACAAACTCCAGATGGGCATGTGCCCCCTTGTGCATCTGGCTAATGTGGGTCCTGAGGAATTGAACCTGGGTCCTTTGCCTTTGCAGGCAAGCACCTGAACCACTAAGCCATCCCTTCAGCCCCTGTTTTTTTTTTTTTTTTTTTTTTTTTTTTTGATTTTCGAGGTAGGGTCTCACTCTAGCCCAGGCTGACCTGGAATTCACTATGGAGTCTCAGGGTGGCCTCGAACTCATGGCGATCCTCCTACCTCTGCCTCCCAAGTGCTGGGATTAAAGGCGTGCGCCACCACGCCCAGCAGCCCCTGTTTTTTTGTTGTTGTTGTTTGTTTGTTTTTGAGATAGGGTCTCACTCTAGCTCAGGCTAACCTGGAATTCACTATGTAAACTCAGGGTGGCCTTGAACTTGTGGTGATCCTCCTACCTCTGCCTCCCCAGTGATGGGATTAAAGGCGTGCACCACCACGCCAGCCTTCTGCCTCTGGAAACCGATTGGAGACACAAGTGCTACCTTCTGCATCTAATTTTACATGGGTACTGGGGAATCCAACCTAGGCCATCAGGTTTTGTAATCACGTTTCTTTAGCCGCAGAGCCATCTTCCCAACCCCCTGGTTTGTTTTTTTTTTTTTTTTTTTTTTGAGTGACAGACACACAGAGAAAGAGGCAGATAGATAGAAAGAAAGAGAGAGAATGGGTACTCCAGGGCCTTCAGCCACTGCAAAGGAACTCCAGATGTATAGACCATGTTGTGCAGCTGGTTTACGTGCGTCCTGAGGAGTCGAGCTTTGAATTGGTCCTCAGGCTTCATAGGCAAATGCTTAACCGCTACGCCATCTCTCCAGCCCCCTGGTTTGGTTTGGTTTGGTTTCTAATTTGACTGACTGACCATGGGTTCCAGTGACCCTCCTGTCTCTGCTGGCCTCAACCCCGGGGTTACAGGCATTCACAGCCAAACCTGGCTTTGGACATGGGTGCTGGGAGACCAGACCCAGGGCTTCCTGCTCACACAGAAAACACTCCTACCCACTGGGCAATCTCCCCAGCCTTGGATCCCTTAGTTTTGTGCTCCGCCTCCTGCCTTGGTGCCTCCTCTTGCCCCATCCGCATTGAGGATTCCTGTCTCTTCCCTTCCCCTAGAAGCAGATCCCCTTTGCAGTGGTGGGGGCTGATCGAGAGCACCTAGTGAATGGGAGGTGTGTCCTGGGCCGGAAGACCAAGTGGGGTGTCATTGAAGGTGAGTTCAGGAACTTGGGGAGCCTCCAAGGTTGGGCAGAAATCAAAGATGCCCTAACCCTATGGCATCCTTGGCACCCCTCACTTTGCATCTATGGGCTCAACAAAATTTAACATGGCCCTACCACGTGGGGGGCACGATGGCGTGCAGTTCCCAAGGAGATGCGGTGAAAGCAGGGCTGACAAAGTCCGTCTCCACTGAGCTCGTGTGACAACAATCAAGGGAAACTCACAGTGAATAAAATTGGTGGTGGTGTCGGGCAGAACGGAAAGGCACTAGCTTAGAAAGCACCAGAAAGACCTGCTGAGAGCAAGGCTGGAAGTGAAAGTAAGAGACAAGGAATGGCCAAGGCCAGGCCCCTGACTTATTTATGAGGCTTATAAGTGTTTTATGGCCGGGCATGGTGGCACACACCTTTAATCCCAACACTTGGGAGGCAGAGGTAGGTGGATCGCCATGAGTTCGAGGCCACCCTAAGACTCCATAGTGAATCCCAGGTCAGCCTGGGCTACAGTGAGACCCTACCTCAAAAAAAAAAAAAAAAAAAAACTAAATAAAAAAGGTTTGATGCTCTTGTTCATGTGGGTGGGCTCTTTCATGTGTATGTGCAGGACAGAGAACAATTTTGAGTGTCATCTATAGGACTGCCTACCTCTGCTGTGCTGGGATGAAAGGCATGTGCCACCATGCCCGGCTCTGGTGGTATTTTAAATTTCATTTATTTATTTTGGTTTTCTGAGACAGGAGCTCACTGTGTAGCTCTGGCTGCCTGGAACTTGCTATGTAGACCAGGCTAGCTCAAATTCCTATGGCTCCACCTGCCTCTGTCTCCCAAGTGCTGGGGTTACATGTCTGGCTTCACTTTTAGTTTTGTTTGGTTTTGGTTTTCAAGGTAGAGTCTCACTCTTCTCAGCCTGACCTAGAATTCACCATGCAGTCTCAGGGTGGCCTTGAATTCACAGTGATCCTCCTACTTCTGCCTACCAAGATCTGGGATTAAAGGCATACGCCACCATGCCCGGCCCTGGCTTTACCATTTTAGCACATTATTTATTTGTACAACTCATGCCATGGTCTCTTGACACTGCAAACAAACACTAGACACTTGTATCACTTTTTTCTGCATCTGGTCTTCTGTGTTTGGCTTGGCAACTGAACCCACACTAACAGGCTTTGGAAACACACACACACCTTCAACTGCTGAGCCATTTCCCCAGCCCCTTCACCTTTTCTCAGGACAATATATTTTACTTATTTTTTATTTATTTAGTAAGACAGATAGAGAGAGTGGGAGAGGGAGGGAGGGAGGGAGGGAGAGAATAGGCATGCCAGGGCCTCTAGCCACTGCAGATAACTCCAGATGTATGTGCCATCTTGTGCATCTGGCTTATGTGGGTTCTGGGGAATTGAACCTGGATCCTTAGACTTAGTAAGCAAGCACCTTAATTGCTAAGCCATCTCTCTAGGCCAGGACAAGATCTTTTATCACTGGGCATTGTGGCAAACACCTTTAATCCCAGCACTTGGGAGATAGAGGTAGGAGGATTTCCATGAGTTCAAGGCCACCCTGAGAGTACATACTGAATTCCAGGCCTGGGCTAGAGTGGGACCCTACCTTGAACCCCCCCCCCAAAAAAAAAAAGATCTTTCATTACCATGGAGCCCACAAGTTAGGCTAGACTAGCTAGCCAGCAAGCTTTAGGGATCATCGTGTCTTTGTTTCCCCAGCTTTGGCATTACAGGTGTGGTGCCACCATGCCTGGCATGTTATGTGGGTACTGGGGATCAAACTGGGGCAAGCACTTTACGCACGGAGCGATCATTCCCAGATTCACAGTTTATTATTACCATTATTAGGGCTATATGTAGCCTGGCACAATGATATACTTATAACCACTGGAGAGAGGAAGGCAGGAGGAGCAGAAGTTCAAAACCACCCTGGGCTAAATAGCAAGTTTGAGGTTAGCCTGGGCTTCATAAGACCCTGTCTCAAGAATAAAAAGAGATATTTGTGCATCACCTAAGGTACAACATGATGAGGGGCAGTTCATCTTTTCACTAATGTTTGCAGGAGCCACTGTACCAGGCCCTGAGACACAGCAATGACTGAATGAGTGAATAATGAGTGCATGCGTAAACCAAGGGAGAAGAGATTGATGTGACAGTGAGGACTAAGGGGAAAGGCAGGTCTCAGGTGTCACTAGAGCACGCGGCAGGCACTTTCTCAGTGCTCACTGAGGAGGCAAAGCCATGTCAGGCCCCATGTTTTGCAGTGGAGAACGTGGCACACTGTGAGTTTCTTCTCCTGAGAGACCTGCTCATCCGGTGAGACCTGAGGCACCCTGGGGTTGAGTGACTGGAAAGGGGGCTCAAAGCTACCACCCCAGGGCTGACCTGTGCCTCTCATTCAGGTCCCATCTCCAGGACCTGAAGGACATCACCCACAATGTCCACTATGAGAACTACCGCGTCCTCAGACTCAACGAGAGCCACCAGCTGCCCCGAGGGCCAGGCTGGGTGAACCTCGCCCCAGCTTCCCCTGGACAGCTGACCTCCCCTGGGCCTGGGAAGGCCTCCAGGAAGTCTTACAGAGATACCAAAGATGATGAGTGCTGAGAGCCCGCGGTCCCGAGAGCCAGCCCCCGACGCACACCTGCTGTCTGTAGCATCCAAGAGGTGGATTTCGCTTTCTTATGAAAATCTATGCTTTGACAACTGAAGGTCTTTCAATGACGTCTGTGAGCTAGTTGGGCGTACAACTATGGTTCTTGGGCTGTAAGTGTGCACCTAAAAATAGGGTTTACCTCTTCCCAAGCCATGGACCCATGTGGCACAGGGTACCCTTTAAATCAATCATGCCCTTCCTGCCTGAGCCTCCTGCTTGCTGGCATTTCAGGTCCATGTCACCATACTCAACTTCTTTTCTTTGTTTTAAATTTATTTATTATTTTTGTGTGTGCATGCTATAGCACGTGTGTGGAAGTCAGAGACCAACTACGATGTGTCTATGTTCAATTTTCTCCCCCCGCCAAAATAGGGTCTCAGGCCAGGTGTGGTGGTGCATGCCTTTAATCCCAGTAGCCAGGAGGCAGAGGTAGTTGAATTACCATGAGTTCAAGGCCATCCTGAGAGTACATAGTGGACTCCAGGTCAGCCTGGGGCTAGAGTGATACCCTAACTTGAAACCACCCCCCCAGAAAAATAGGTCTCCCTCTCTAGCCCAGGCTGACCTGGAGCTCATTCTGTAGTTCCAGGCTGGCCTCAAACTCAGCAGTCCTCCTACCTCTGCCTCCCTAGTGCTGGGATTAAAGGCGTGTGTCACCATACCTGGCCTATGCTCCACTTTCTTTGAGACATTTGTCATTCCAAACAAACTTCCAGGTTGCAAACATGCCAGACTAGCTATCCCACAAACTATGCATTCTCCAGGCTAAGCTTCCCATTGTGGTAGGCATGTTGGGATCACAGGTGCATGCTGGGGAATTCAACCCCAGTGGGCAGGTTTTACAAGCAAGTAACTTTAAACACTGAGCCAGCTTCCCAGCCGCTCAGCTTCCTTTTGAAGTTAGAGCCAAGTTACTTACAAATTGGGCTCTCCCTGTTGTCCTGACTTCTCACTCTTGGCCAAGAGTCAGGCCAGGAATGCCAAGCCCCCTCCCCTGCCCCACATTGCTGGTGGCCTGAGTTTTGTTTCTTTTCCCTGAACCTCAGCCTTCCATCAGGCTTACATGGCGAGCCACCAGGTCCTACTGTGCTTTCTGGCGAGGCTGAGGCAAAACCCCAGTGGACAAAGCCCTTGTTCTTCCTTTTGCCTTGGACTCACACCAGCAGAATGGGGCTGGCGGTGCGCACTTGCAGCACCCTCGTTTAGGCAGAAGAGAGCAGCCCTCGAATGTGCCAGCCACAGCCTAGAGACGGCAGGAAGCCAAAGGACAACGTAGAAGGGAGCATGGCTGGTCGTGGGGCAAAAGTCCACAGCAGACTGTGCAAGCTGAGTTCTCCCAGAACTCTCCTGAACCCTCAAAAGTCCACAGGCTGGGAATGGGCCCTGGCGTAGGATACACAAGGCTCTGGGATTGATCCACAGCACTGTAAAAGGGAGGTGGAGGAGAAAGAAAGTTGATGGGCTTCACTTCATCCCACATGGTCGGGACAACTCCTAGAACCCGGGGAACTGGGAGAACACCCCTCAATCTAGGGGTGAGGGGACATTCGGTGATAATGGTGAGTGGTGGTATTAACCCAACTGTGTCATCTTCTCCATGAATCCCTTAATTTGAACTCCCCCGGGCCATGCACTTGTCACCCATTCTGTGGGTATCTATGGCTTGTTTTCTCCTCCGGGAGCTATGGTGACTGGGGGACAGAGATCCATCAGCTTCAGCCCCAGCATCCTGCATATGACTGCTGATCAGCACATGGCCTTCGACCCAGTGGAACCTAGAGTGCCTGCCATGTGGCAGTTTGGTCATGGAACTCACTGTCTCTCCCCTCCCACCCCTGGCTGACTTAACGTAACGATCTCCAGGGCCAAGTGGACACTTTCTCATAATCCAACATTTCAGAGGTAGCGTGTTGCTACACAGAGGATGAGACACCGTCCCACGCAAGAGGCTCCCAATGTTAAAATTAGCCCCAGGCAATCTGGCGAAGCCTGTGGTATTTCAAAAGTGCTCACCCTTTGGCTCGGCAAGTGCATTTCTAGGAGTGGATGTTACGCATAGCCCTGCTGGTAGCAACCTTGGCACTGCGCACATGCAAGGCTCCTTCCGTATCTTTGTTGTGAGCTGTCCTGTGCTGTTTAGGAAGTTTCGTAGCTTCCTTGGCATCCACCCACTGGATGCAAGTACCAACTTCCCTGTTGTGACAGCTGAAATAATCCTGGGCATTGCTACATGCCCCCTGTTGGAACACAGCACATCCTGAGCAGAGGAGGCCGCCGTACCCTGTGTATTAGTTGCCAGTGTCTGCTGGACAACTCAGCGCAGACTGGAGCTTTTCAGGAGTCTGAACTCGGGATCATTAGGCCAAAACCGAGGCCTCAGGTGGGAGTCGGGACGGCTGGGAGGGGGACTCAATGTGCAGCTTTTATTTTATTTTTCAGAAGAAAACTCAAGAACAATTTTATTAGCATTTCAGAGAAAAATAATGTTAGGCAAACTATCTTGGCAGCTGCTAGATGAGAAACGGATACTAGAAATCACGCCGTTTTTAGTTAAAATCCAGAAAACAGGCAGTCTTCAGAGAAACAGAAAACTCAGAATGTGCCGGACATGGTGGCGCACACCTTTAATTCCAGCCCTTGGGAGGCAGAGGTAGGCGGATCGCCAAGAATCTGAGGCCACCCTGAGACTACATAGTGAATTCCAGGTCAGCCTGAGCTAGGACCCTACCTCAAAAACAAAACAAAACAAAAAAGCTCAGAATGTCTGAGAAAGCATGCTTAGGGTTTAAGAAAAGATCCCGGGCTGGAGAGGTGGCTTAGTGGTTAAAGCATTTGCTTGCAAAGCCAAAGGACCCAGGTGCGGTTCCCAGGACCCCTGTAAGCCAGATGCATAGGGTGGTGCATGCCTCTGGAGTGATTGTGGTGGCTGGAGGCCCTGGTGCACCCCCCCACACACCTCTTTCTCTCAAGTAAAAGAAAAAAAGACAAGATCTAAAGAGATAGAAGTGGAAAAAGGAAAGTTACGTTTTTAGAGTTAGAACTCAGAAAAGCAGACAAATTTGGTAGTAAAGATTGCAACAGCCTGTTTCTTGTTTTGTTCTCGTATTTTATTTATTTGAGAAAGAGTCAGATAACATGGGCGCACCAGGGCCTCCAGCCACTGCAAATGAACTTCAGGCGCATGTGCCACCCTGTGCGTCCGGCTTTACTTGAGTACTGTGGGGAAAAAACCTGGGTTCTTTGTCTTTCCTCCCAAGTGCCTTAACTGCTAAGCCATCTCTCCAGCCTTTTTATTTCATTTATTATTATTATTTTGGTTTTTCGAAGTAGGGTTGCACTCTAGCTCAGGCTGCCCTGGAATTCACTCTGTAGTCTAAGGGTGGCCTTGAACTCATGGTGATCCTCCTACCTCTATCCCCCAAGTGCTGGAATTAAAGGCATGAGCCACCACGCCTGGCTCGTTTCTTGGTTTTGAGACAGGGTCCCATACCATCACCGGGACTAGACTTGAACTCACAGCAATCCCCCTGCCTCAGCCTCTTGACTGCTGGGATTACAGCTGTAAGCCCACCACACAGCTTTTAAACAGGTAAATGGATGCTTGTGAGCGAGTTACAACCTTCAGGGTTAAGACCCCATTCACCCATGTGGATACTGAGGCTCACAGGCCTGCTTCTAGAGGAGACTCAAAGCAGAGCCTGGGACACCAGAGCTTCCAGATGTCCCCGGCTTGTGGCCAGCGCAGGCAATCTGGGAAGTGTAGTCCCATTGCTCTGCAAACCACCTCCCAGGAGGGTGAAAACTGCAAGGCTGTATGCATGGGCCCATTCTGACACTAAGTGCAGCTCCTGGGGGCTTTTTTTCTTGTTGTCTCTCTGGTTTTGGTTCTGTTCTTCCTGCCCAGCTGCTCTTAAACCACTCAAGGGCTTCTTCAACTGTCAGGCATGCAGATACATGATCCCTCCCATTGCTGGACAACTTAGGGGTGCCTCCTTCTGTTGGAACTATGATCACAGAGCTGTGGTGCAAGTCGGAGCTCAGTAGGTCACTTCCCACTCGGGCACAGCTAGGATCTGCAAGGCATCCAGACTGCCACCAGAAACACCTCAGCAGCCAAGACCACTGAATTCCTCACTACCTAGTAACCTGCTGCCTTGCTGCTTTCACAGCTAGGCTTGCCTCTAAGTCTTTCTTCATGTTACCAGCTCAGCCTGCCTTACTGAACATAGCCAAGAAAGCGCCTCTTGAGAGAAGCCTACCAGAAAAAAGCAGGACAGAAAGGACTTCCCAACCAACAACCCGAATAAGCCTGAGGCAGCTTACTTATACAGCTGGAGCAGGAGTGTTTGGGCTAATCATAGGCCTTTGTTGGGACCAATCATAACCGGTTGGACCAATCACAGCCATGGTGACAATGAGGACTCTCATTTTCTTTTTCTTTTTCTTTTTCTTTTTTTTTTTTTTTTTTTTTTTGTTTTTTCTTTTTGGTTTTTTGAGGTAGTGTCTCACTCTAGCACAGGCTGGTCTGGAATTCACTATGTTCCAGGCTGGCTTCAAATTTACAGAGATCCTCCCAAGTGCTGGGATTAAAAGCATGTGCCAGAGGCTGGAGCGATGGCTTAGCAGCTAAGCACTTGCATATGAAGCCTAAGGACCCCTGTTTGAGGCTCAATTTCCCAGTATCCACATAAGCCAGACGTATAAGGTGGCACATGCATCTGGAGTTCATTTACAGTGGCTGGAGGCTCTGGTGCACCCATTCTCTCTCTCTGTCTGTCTCTTTCTCTGTGTTGTCTCTTGCTCTCAAATAAATAAACTTTTTTTTTTTAAAGCATGTGCCACCACTTCTGGTGTGGACTGTCATTTTGACTGACAAGTTTCAGAGCTCGGTGCCACCTCCTGAACGCATACACTGATGCCAAGGACCAAAGGCACGTGGGCAAGTGGCTGGATCCCTTTGCATCCTAGCTCTTTTCCCCCTGTGGTGCTGGGGCTTGAATCCACACATACAAAGCAGGAGTTCTACCACAGGGCTACACCTTAGCCATCCCTTCGGTCCTGCTTTTTACAGTGGTGGAGGAGGTGTACCCTGAGTCTCACATGGGCTAGGTAAGTGCTTTACCTCTGAGCTACCCAAACCGAGCTAAGAGCAGTTACCTCTTAGGTTTTAAATTTTCATTTATTCATTTATTTGTTTGCATATGTGTGGGCAACTAGACACACCACTCCTGGCGTCTGACTTTATATGGGGGGGGCAGGGAATTGAACACAGGCTGGTAGGCTTTGCGATCTCCCTACCCCTTAAAATGTAAATTTCCAAGGTCTCTCCCGTCGCTACTTCCCAATCCCCCTGGAGAATGGTGGAAAAGGAAGACTGGGATAGTGGCCTAATTCCTTGGTAACATTGACTCTAGTGTATTTTTAGTGGTATGGGAGGGAACTACATTACCCACAATGCATGCTGTGTTGTGGGCGCCAGCACTTGACCCCTCCCCCGAATCAACCAATAACACGAAGACTATACTTACCCACAATGCTTGACAAAGGCCCACCTTTGTTCGACAGCCAAGTCGGCCAATGGAAAATAAACTACAATACCCACAATGCCCGAGCTCACAGTCCCAGCCTGACAGTTCAGCCAATAGTCTCCAAGGACTACATTTCCCACAACACCTCGCAGGGCGCTGTCCACGCAGCCTCTTTCCCACTCCCGACGCGGCTGCTCCAGGACGGCTCCGCGCTTCGGCCGCCGTGCAGGCCTTTGGTCCAGGGAGACCTCAAACCCTCCACTCCCGCAGCGTTGCTGGTGAGTGCGCGTGTGGGGTCGGGGGTCCTGGCTCAAGCTGTCGCCAACCATGCGCCCACTGCACCTGAGGGGATGAAACAGGATTCCTGTCTTCCCCCGGCCCGGGAGGCCCGACCCGCTTAGGACCCTGGAGTTGGAGGGACCTTTGTAATCACTGCCCGCGCGGGGTACGCCGGCGCCCGCAGAGGGTCTTCAGACTCACCGGGCCCTCGCAGTCCGGGGTCCCTGGACAGAAGCAGCTCCATTTTCACTAGAGTCCCTAGGGGACCGTTGTAAAGAAACTGCCTCCTGTAAAATAGAAAAGCCAGGCCTTACAAGCTTTGACCACGTTCCCACTTCTGAAGTACATATTTGCCCAGCATATTGTCATGTCTGGTTGTCAAAGGAAGAACAAGCCAGAAGTCTTAGGTAACTTACCCAGGAATTAGGAGGTCAGTAGCAAGGACCCAGTAGTAAACCTATCACCAGGATATGCAGGGGCCTTCTGCAGGTTCTTAGGTACATTAAAAGAACTTAAGGTCTGGAGAGATGGCTCCGTCGTTAAAGGCGCTTGCTTGCAAAGCCTAAAAGCCTTGTTTCGATGCCTCATTACCCCTGTAAAGTCAGATGCACAAAGCACATGCGTCTGGAGTTCGCTTGCTTTTTTTTTTTTTTTTTTTTTTTGGTTTTCCGAGGTAGGGTTTCACTCTAGCCCAGGCTGACCTGGAATTCACTCTGTAGTCTCAGGGTGGCCTTGAACTCACAGCAATCCTCCTACCTCTGCCTCCCCAGTGCTGGGATTAAAGGTGTGCGCCACCACGCCCAGCTCTAAAATATTTTTTTAAAAAAGAACTCAAAAATGATAAATATTTTGCCAGGTGTGGTAGTATGTGCTTTTAATCCCAGAACTTGGGAGGCATAGGCAGGAAGGTCACTGTGAGTTCAAGGCCAGCCTGGAACTATAGAGTGAATTCCAGGTCAGCCTGGGTTAGAGTGAGAGCCTATCTCAAAAAGAAAACAAAACAAAAATCCAGACACAGAAATTTAAATTAAAATTTTAAATTAAGTTAAATTAAAGGCATGCACCACTACAGCTGGCTGGAAGTTGTAAAACAGAATTCCTTCCTTACTTTGGCCTTATGTAGGCAAGGGTAGCTCCTGCTGTCTACATCAAGTGTTCACTGATCAAGCCATTTGTAAAAGCGGGCTGCTAACCATTAACCATGCTGTTTACAAGCAGGTGCCTTTAACCTCTGAGCCATCTCCAGTCCAGCCATGCTGTTTGTGTGGGTGTGTATTCATATGTTTCAAAGGGTTCTCCAGGCATGAGAGGCCCCTGAAAGAACCTTATTGGAGCTGGAGAGATGGCTCCCTGGTTAAAGGGACTTGCTTACAAAGCCTGATGGCTGATGGCCTGGGTTTGATACCCCAGTACCTACCTAAAGACAGATACACAAAGTGTTGCTTATGTCTGGAGTTTACAGCAGCATAAAGGTATAGCGTGCCCATTCTCAGTCTTTTTGTTTTTTTTTTTAAGATGTGATGGTGTATCCTTTTAATCCCAGCATTCTGGAGGCAGAGGTAGGAGAATACCTGTGAACTTGAGGCTACTCTGGACCTACAGAGTGAGTTCCAGGTCAGCCTGGGCTAGATTGAGATCCTACCTCAAGGGGGAAAAAACTACTATTTATTTATTTGAGAGAAAGAGTGTGTGCCAAGGTTTTGTTTTGTTTTGTTTTTGGTTTGGTTTGATTTTTTCAAGGTAGTGTCTTGCTCAAGCCCAGCAGGCTGGCATGGAATTCACTATGTATTCTCAGGATGGCCTCGAACTCACAATGATCCTCCTACCTCTGCCTCCTGAGTGCCAGGATTAAAGACATATGTCACCACTCTCAGCTTAAAAAGTATATATACATATATATTTAGTATTTATTAATTGCAAGTAGAGAAATATAGAAGATGGAGAGAATGAATGTCTCCAGGGTCTCCAGATGCATGTGCCACTTTGCGCATCTGGTTTTACGAGCCAGGCAAGCACCTTAGCTGCGGAGCCACCTCTCCAATCCCCTACCCCCCTTGTTTTTAAAGAAAGGAGGGCTGGAGAGATGGCTTAGCTGTTAAGGTGCTTACTGGCAAAGCCAAAGGACCCAGGTTCAATTCCCCAGTACCCATATAAAGCCAGATGCACAAGATGCATCTGGAGTTTGTTTGCAGTGGCTAGAGGTTCTGGCATGCCCATTCTCTCTCTAGCTGTCTCTCTTTCTCAAATAAATAAATGTTTAAGAAAAAGAAAGGACTTTATTGCCCATTTTTACCAGAGGAAGCTGCCATCGATAAGCTTTATGTCCTTCATGGCACCTGGGAAAGCCGGTAGCTGCAAGTGGCCCCTTTTTTTCCTTCTCCCTCCCTAGCTTCCTTTATCTGGCCTACCTCAGTCCACCCTTTGCCTTTGACGAGAGTGTGGAACCTGTGGAATCACGCAGGCCCTACAGATGCGGTAGGCTTATCCATCCAGGTTCTGTACTACATATAGTTTCCTTTCTTCAATGCTAGGATGGAACCTGGGCCTCATACATGCTGGGCAAGTGTCCCACTGATTTCAGTGTTTTTCCACAGAGCCCTGAAAAGCATCTTTTCCAGTTCACTGGCTAGAGGTGTAAGGAAAGGCGGGCTTAACTTCAAGGCCTGGGAAGGAATAAGGTCCACCAGAAACCATGGCGACTGCCTCTGGCTTCCAGCCTCCATCACCCCTGGAACAGGACTTGGAACAGGACGAAATTCTGATTGTGAAGGTGGAAGAGGATTTCCACTGGGAAGATGAGTCCTCCCTGGAGACAGAAGAGGCCAGCCCAGAGACCTTCCGCCAACTCTTCCGGCTCTTCTGCTACCAGGAGGTGGAGGGTCCCCGGGAAGCCCTGAGCCGACTCTGGGAGCTCTGCTGCCGCTGGCTGCGGCCTGAGCTGCGCACCAAGGAGCAGATCCTGGAGCTGCTGGTGCTGGAGCAGTTCCTGAGCGTGCTGCCGGGGGAGATCCAGGCCCGGGTGCGGGGACAGCAGCCCAAGAGCGGTGAGGAGGCCGTGGCCCTCGTGGAAGGGCTGCAGCGGGAGCCCAGGAAACAGAGGCAGCGGGTGAGGTGGGGGCATGTTGGCCCTGAGGTGAGGAAATGGGGCCCCATCACCCTGTGGGCCCTGCTGCTGAGGTCTGCAGCCAGGGCTCCTGTCAGCTCTGAGCCTCAGCTAGCCGTGGTCACTGGGAGGACCAAGGGCTGCTGGGACGCTGAACTGAAGGCAGCTATAGAGTGCTCTTCAGCCTGGGGCAGTGGGTGTCCGCCTGATCAGTGTCATGCAGTCTCTCCTGTCCTTTATAAGCTAGCATGGACTGGTTCATTGCCAGGACACAGCTGTGGATGCTGAAGAGATTCCCCCAAAAGAGGAAGAACCCTGGGAAGGGACCTTAGCTAGAGCCCGCAGAGGTTCCCTAACATGGTAACTGCCAGCCACGTGGGCATTATTTTTATTTATTCAGTTTTTTTAACTTTAAAAAATATTTTATTTTTTATTTATTTGAGAGAGAGAAAGAGACAGATAGAGTGAGAAAATGAGTATACCGGGGCCTCCAGACGCATGTGCCACCTTGTGCATCTGCCTTATGTGGGTCCTGGGGAATTGAACCTGAGTTCTTTGGCTTTGGAGGCAACCACTTGAACCACTAAGCTATCTCTCCAGCCCTCAGTTTTTTGTTTTTTTTTATTTTCTTTTTTTGGTTTTTTGAGGTAGGGTTTCACTCTGGCCCAGGTTGACCCGTAATTAACTATGTGGTCTTAGGGTGGCCTCCAACTCACGATGATTCACCTACCCAGAGTGCTGGGATTAAAGACATGTGCCGCCACACCCGGCTCCCTCAGTTATTTTTTGTTGTTTTTTTTTTTCAATTTTTTTTCAATTTTTTTTTTTTTTTTGGTTTTTCGAGTTAGGGTCTCACTCTGGCTCAGGCTGACCTGGAATTCACTATGTAGTCTCAGGGTGGCCTCGAACTCTCGGCGATCCTCCTACCTCTGCCTCCCGAGTGCTGGGATTAAAGGCGTGCGCCACCACGCCCGGCTTTTTTTCAATTTTTTGAGGTAGGGTTTCACCGTAACCCAGACTGGCCTGGAATTGGCTTGGAACTCACAGTGATCCTACTACCTTAGACTCCAAGATTAAAGATGTGCACCAGCACCACCATGCCTGGCTTTTTTTTTTTTTTTTTTTTTTAGTTTTTCAAGGTAGGGCTTCACTGTGGTCCAGGCCCACTATGTAGTTGCCTCCAACTCATGGAGATCCTCCTACCTCTGCCTCCCAAGTGCTGGGATTAATGATGTGTGCTACCACTCCTGGCTTCTTTTTTCTTCTTAGTTTTCCGAGGTAGGGTCTCACTCTAGCCCAGGCTAACCTAGAATTCACTATGTAGTCTCAGGGCGGCCGTGAACTCATAGTGATCCTCCTACCTCTGCTTCCTGAGTGCTGGGATTAAAGGCGTGTGCTGCCATGCCCGGCTTCTGGCTTCATTTTTTTAAATGGTAGAATCTTTATTTATTTATTTATTTATTTGCAAGTATAGAGAGAAGAGAGACAGACAGAATGGGCGTGCCAGGGCCTCTAGCTACTGCAAATGAACTCCAGACACATGTGCCACTTCATGTACCTGGCTTTACATGGATACTGTGAAATCAAACCTAGGACATTAGGCTTTGTAGGCAAGTACCTTAACAGCTGTACCATCTTTCCAGCCCCTTTTAAAAAAACTGAGGGGCTGGAGAGATGGCCTAGCGGTTAAGGCATTTGCCTGTGAAGCCAAAGGACCCAGGTTTAAGCCAGATGCACAAGGGGCACATGAGTCTGGAGTTCATTTGCAGTGGCTGGCAGTCCTGGTGCGCCCATTCTCTCTCTTTGCCACTCTCCTCTCTGTCTGCTTGCAAATAAATAAATTAAAAAACATTGAATATATAAAAACATTTTTCTTTATTTATTTGAGAGGAGAGAGAAATAGGCAGGGAATGAGTAAGAGAGAGAGAGAGAATGGGTGTGCCAGGGCTTCTTGATGCTGCAGACAAACTCCAGATGCATGCGTCCTCTTGTGCATCTGGCTTACATGGGTCCTGGGAAATTGAACCTGAGTCCTTTGGCTTTGCAGGCAAGTGCCTTAACCACTAAGCCATTTCTACAGCCCCCCACCCTTTTTTTTTTTCTTCAAGACAAAGTCTCACTATGTAGTCCAGTCTCACTTTCAACTAAGTGTCTTTTTTGTTTGTTTTGTTTTTTTGAGTTGGGGTTTCATGCTAGCCCAGGCTGACCTGTAGTCTCATTCTATAGCCTCATGCTGGCCTCGAACTCATAGTGATTTGCCTACCAATAATTTTTTTTTGTTTTTTTTTTGTTTTGTTTTGTTTTGTTTTGTTTTTCAAGTTAGGGTCTCTCTAGCTCAGGCTGACCTGGATTTCACTATGTAGTTTCAGGCTGGCCTCAAACTCACAGCAATCCTCCCACCTCTGCATGCGCCACCACACCTGGTTACCAGTTTTTGTTTGTTTGTTTTTGTTTTTTTAGAGGTAGGATCTCATTCTAGCCACCTGGAATTCACTATGTAGTCTCAGGGTGGACTTGACCTCACAGCAATCCTCCTACCTCAAGGCCTCTTGAGTGCTGGGATCAAAGTTGTGTGCCACCACACCCAGCCTACATGTGGCTTTTAATTGTAACTAAAGGAAATTTAAAACCTGTTTCTCAGGTTCACTGACTGCCTTGAAAGGGCCTGGTGACATGATCAGCAGCCATTGAGATAAACATGGGGGCTTGTGTATCACTGCAGTATGTTCTGTGGACAGTGCCCCTCCCAAGCAGATGTGTGAAAGTGTGGACCATCTCACATCTTTCCAGTTTTTTTGTTTTGTTTCGTTTTGTTTTTGTTTTTGTTTTTTCCTTACTGAGCTCCTCAAGACTGAAAACGTCCTGCCACCTGTTGGTTTCCTTGGTCTGTCCCATGCCTAGAATAGGCATTCTGCGAATGCTGGCATGTCCCCTTTCTCCTGCTGACAGTGTTCTTGGCCACATACTGCTGTTCTATTTCTTCACATCTGTAATACTGGAGATTGAACTCAGCCTCACCTCTGCTGGGCAAGTGATCTTCCTCTGAATTACGTTGCAGGTCATTTTTTTGTTCTATGTCAGGATCTCCTGCTTTAGCCTAGGCAGTCATCTTTGTGCTGGAGCTTCCCAAGTACTTGGATTTCTTTTCTTTTTAATTTTGTTTGTTTATTTGAGAGCAAGAGAAAGAGAGAGAAAAAGCTATATAACGAGGCACCATGGCCTCCAGCCCCTGCAAACAAAGTCCACATACATGCACCACCTTGTGCATCTAGCTAACATGGGTACTGGGGAATCAAGCCTTGAACCAGGATCCTTATGCTTCACAGGCAAGCAGTTAACCACTAAGCCATCTCTCCAGCCCCCCAGTACTTGGATTTCTAGGCATGCACTGCCATGCACAGCTGAGAACCACTTCACTTAGCTTTGGTAGAATTAGGAGAGAGTGTTCATCCAGAGCTGTGAGCTCCTGAAACACTTCTGGACTGGTTCAAGGCCCTGTGGCCTGAGGTAAGGGCAGCAAGGAATGAATAGGAAGCATGTGACGGAGGGAGGACAGGAGGAGAGCAGGTGTTCTTTGTCAGGCTCGAAGCCTGCCCTGTCGTGCGAGCTGACCTCTAGTCAGACACCCACAGTCCTGTGTGTGACACAGCGGACCAGAGGGTCAAATCTAGAGAGGAATGGGGGACAGGTCCAGGTACTAGAGACAATGGTTGGGACCTTGTGGGATGGCCTGCCTTTGGGAGCTGGTGGGCAGATAAGTGTTTGTACCCAGGATTCAGAGGTGCTCTATGCTGATGTGGTGCCTCTCGAGACCGAGGGACAGCCCTCCAAGTCCCAGCCGAAGGCTCATTCCCTGGAGGAAGGGGCCGGATGCTCCAGCCAGCGGCTCCAAGTCCAGCAGCACCACAGACCCAAGAGGGGTGAGTTGCCTTTCTAGAAGACACAGCATGCCAGGGAGGGTGAAGAGGACAGCAGAGCACAGCAGGAGCTGAGCCCGAGAAGTGGGTGTGCAAGCTCTCTAGTAAGGAGCTGTGTGTGGGGTGGACCAGCTGGGGGCTGCTTATGTGTTTGAGCAGGGGTGCCGGCTTGAGCTGTGTGAGCTCCACTGTGACTCTCTGCTGCTTCCCAGGCATGCTTGGCCCCCAGGATCAGGAGACGGTGTCACCATCCGCAACGGTGACCTCATCTTTCCTGTCCCAGGTGAGCAGAGCATTCTTGGTCTGCAGCATTCCAGCGTCCCCCTATGTCCACACCTCCAAAACATGTCATACTCCCAGTCCCGTGTGGAGGAAATGGTCAGGGCTTAGAAGTCAGAGGACTCGGGTGTGGCAGTCTTAAGCCTGTAACCCTAGTACTCCGGGGGCTGAGACAGGAGGAGTGTAAGGCCCAGGCCAGGCTGGGCTACATAACGAGGCTGTCTCAATCAAAGTCTCAGACTTTCCTGAGTCTCCCCATTGCTGGATGCTGGCCCCAGAAGCTTTGCCTTCCATTGAGATGGCATCTGGGTATCGGGCAGTGCCTTCTCAGGGAGGAAAGCAGTTCCTTCAACCCACTGGGCACAAGAGGCGTAGGACCTTCGGCCCTCTACAGGCTCCTCCTGTGCCACCGGCATGGGCTTCTCGCTTACCTCCTGCATAACTTCTGTGCTAGGGAACCGTTCACAGGCCTCGCGGCTCACGTACACGTACTCTTCAGTGTATTTGCAGCTGTGCCTCCACCCTGGAGTCACCCCAGCCCCGTTGTAGTCATTCCCCACATCTCCCCAATCCCCCTTTTTAATCTTTTTTTTTTTTTTAATTTGTGTTAGGATCTTGCTGTAGCCCAGGCTGACCTGGAATTTACTGTGTAGTCTCAGGGTGGCCTTGATCTCACGGTAATCTTCCTACCTCCGCCTCCCAAGTGCTGGGCTCAAAGGTGTGCACCATCATGCCTGGCCCCAGTCCCCATTCTTGGGCCACCACATATTTGAGCATTGCTGGGTTTTTTCTTTGTTTTGTTTTAGGCTACACACACACACACACACACACACACAATGTACAGTATGATGTGTATGTAGTATATGCACTTATGTGTGCAGGTGCGTGTACCCTGTGTGTGTGCATATGGAAGCCAGATGAGAACGCTAGGTGTGCTTGTTTTGCTCCTCCATTTTCTTTTTGGTATTTTAAGGTAGGGTCTCACTCTAACTCAGGCTGACCTAGACTCTTCTACATAGTCTCAGGGTGGGCTTGAACTCACTGCGATCCTCTAATCTCTGTCTCCTAAGTGCTGGGATTAAACACATGCGCCACCACACTTGGCTCCTCTCATTTTCTTGAGCTGGAGTCTCTTACCCCAGAGCTGTTTTGTTCCCAGCATGTTCTTCCCCGTCTGCTGCTCCCCTCCTCCACAAGGTCAGGGTTACAGGTGGCATTGCCATGCCCATCTGAGTGCTGGAGAATCAAACTCAAGCACTCTCTGCCCTGAGTCATCTCCCCAGCCACTCCCTGGTTTTTTTCTTGTTGTTGTTTTTTGGCTTTTCAAGGTAGGGTCTCACTCTAGCTTAGGCTGACCTTGGAATTCACTATGCAGTCTGAGGGTGGCCTAGAATTCATGGTGATCCTTGTACCTCTGTCTCCCAAGTGCTGGGATTAAAGGCATGTGTCACCACTCCCAGCTCGTTTTCTTTTTAACAATTAAAAAGAAAAATTATTTATCTAAGGGCTGGAGGAATAGCTTACTGGTTAAGGCACTTGCCTACAAAGCCAAAGGACCCAGGTTCAATTCCCCAGGACCCACGCAAGCCAATGGTGGCACATCTGTCTGGAGTTTGTTTGCAAGGGCTGGAGGCCCTGACAAGCTCATTCACTTTTCTCTCTCTCTCTCAAATAAATAAATAAAAATTAAAAAAAAAACATTTATTTGAGAGAGAGAGAGAGAATGGGCACACCAGGGCTTTCAGCCACTGATGATGAACTCCAGATGCATTTGCCACCTTGTGCATCTGGCATATGTGGGTCCTGGGGAATTGAACCTGGGTCCTTTGGCTTTGTAGGCAAGCACCTTAATCATAAGCCATCTCTCCAACCCTTTTTTTTTTTTGAGGCAGGTTTTCACTCTAGCCCAGGCTGACCTGGAACTCACTGTGTGGTCTCAGGGTGGCCTTGAACTCACAGCAGTCGTCCTGCCTCTGCCTCCTGAGTTCTGGGATTAAAGACTTGTTCTACCATGCCTGACTTAATTTTTTTTCTTCCTGAGGTAGGGTTTCATTCTAGTTCTAGACCTGAAATTCACTATGCAGTCTGAGGGTGGTCTCGAACTCATGGTGATCCGCCTACCTCTGCCTCCCGAGTGCTGGGATTAAAGGCGTGCTCCACCACACCTAGCATAATTATTTTCTTATTGAGTGTGCATGCATGTTTGTATGTGTGTGCGCGCGTGCACACACATGTAGAGGCCAGAGGACAACCCTGGAGTTGTCCCAGACTCTCATTTCTTTTTTTTTTTTTTTTTTTTTTTTTTGAGGTAGGGTCTCACTCTAGCCCAGGCTGACCTGGAATTCACTATGGAGTCTCAAACTCAGAGATCCTCCTACATCTGCCTCCTGAGTGTTAGGATTAAAGGCGTGCACCACCATGCCCGGCTAATGGCTTAATCTTTTAAGCATCATCTCCTGGTCAGCTGGGCTTGATTTGGCAGCCATTGTCCTTAAAGCATCCTGAATCCTCCTGCTGTCCTGTCTGGAGCCCAGAGCTGCCTGATCCCCTTGCAGAGCACAGACCTGTAGTAGATTAAGGGGCAGCTGCTGTGTGTGGCATGCCCATCTATTCCTCAGTGGGCAGCACAGTATTGTCCCAGAGAGCTAGTGTGGTGTGTCGAGCCAAGGCTCAAGATGAGGGAGGGAACACCAGCATCAGGCAGTGTGGGGACTAGGACAGGCAGGGAGGAGGCAGGACTTGCCATTTTGACAGTAGTGGAGGGGATAGGGTGACCACCAGCTTCTACCCCAACCTGAAGGAATAGCGAGGAGGCAGCACCTTGAGCCATGGCCTCAGTGGATGACAAGGGACTAAGTGGTTTGTGTTCCAGCAGGTGCCAGTGACCTTCAAGGACATGGCCGAGTACCTTTCCAGGGAGAAGCAAGGATGCCAGCACCCTAGTCAACAGGACCAAAGCTGGGCCGTTTTTCCTGAGAACCAGGGTAATGTACTGGAGACCCTGTCCCCTGAAGAGAGTCACAACTGCATGTCACAGAGTTGTTTCAGGTGGCTTGGGGTGAGCATTGGTGAATCTGTGGTTGCAAGCCAGACTGCAGCCCACAGGGCCAGAGTTGCTAGTCTCCTAGCCAAGAGGCCAGCATGGCTTCTCGTCCATATTCCAGGGAGATGGCCAGAACTACCTTCAAGTCCTTGTTCTTCCTGCCACTCACATGGTTGGTCCACTGTTGTCCTGTCCTACCCCTCTCTCTCTCCAGATGGTCACCTGTGCTGTCCAAAAGATGCCCCTTAGAACTGCCTAGACCGTCCTTCAACTCTGTCATTTCCTTTTATTTATTTATTTATTTGTTTGAGAGACAGAAGAAGAGGCAAAGAGAGAATGGGTACACCAGGACCTCCAGCCACTGCAAACAAACTACAGACACATGCGCCCCCTTGTGCATCTGGCTTACGTGGGTCCTGGAGAGTTGAACTGGGATCCTTTGGCTTTGCAGGCAAACACCTTAGCTGCTAAGCCATCTCTCCAGCCCCTTTTTTTGTTTTTCAAGGTAGGGTCTCACTCTAGCCCAGGCTGACTTGGAGTTCACTATGTAGTCTCAGGGTGGCCTTGAACTCATGGAGAGCCTCCTACCTTGCCTCCCGAGTGCTGGGATCAAAAGTGTGTGTCACCATGCCCAGCTTCTTTTTTAAGTTTTATTTATTTGAGAGAGAGAGACACAGAGAAAGAGGCAGGTAGAATGTCACCTCCCTTTTGTCTCCCTTCTACTCTGGGCACTGTGGAAACCTTCCCTAGGGGAATTGAGGGGCTGCTTTGTACCACAACCAGTAGGAAGTCCACCTGCGTCCAGACATGCCTTAAGGACTCAACATACAGGGTCATGGAAGCTGACAGTCCCGAATCCACAGGCCAGAGGGCTGCAGTTCCGGTTGCAGTGTTATAGTCTCCACTCTAGGAACACTCTGATTTTGCTCCCAATGCCTTCAGCTGTTTGGGTGAGGCCTGCCCACATGATGGACTAGTGTCCTTTACTGAGAGCTGACCATCATAGGTGCATCTCATCTGCTAACTCCTTCACAGCAGCATCTGGTTCTGCATTTGGCCAAATGGCTAGCATCCCTGCTGGGCCAAGCTGGCATATGAAATCAGCCACCATGGTCTTTCCTTTTTGTACCTTGTAGTAGTCAATTTTTTTTTTCAATTTTTCAAAAATTTTTTTTTGACTTTTCAAGGTAGAGTCCAGGCTGACCTGGTATTTACTATGCAGTGTCAGGGCAGCCTCAAACTCACGGTGATCCTCCTACCTCTGCCTCCAGAGTGCTGGGATTAAAGGCATGCACCACCACACCCAGTTAGTTTTCTTTCTTTCCTTCCTTCCTTTTTCTTTTCTTTCTTTTTTTTTTTTTTTTTTTTTTTTTGAGAGAGAGAGAATGGATGCACTAGGGCTTCCAGCCACTACAAACAGACTCTAGACATATGCGCCACCTTGTACATCTGGCTTACATGGGTGCTGGATAGTTGAACCTGGGTTCTTAGGTTTCACAGGCAAGCGTTTTAACCACTAAGTCATCTCTCCAGACCCTTTATCCAGTTTTTTGTTTTGTTTTTTTTCAAGGTAGGGTTTCACTCTAGCCCAGTCTACACCTGGAATTCACTGCGGAGTCTCAGGGTGGCCTCAAACTCACTGCGTTCCTCTTACCTCTGCCTTCGAAGGGCTGGGGTTAAAGGCATATGCCACCATGCCTGGCTTTGGTGTATTTTTGTTTTGTTTTTCTTTTGTCTTTCCAGGTAGGGTCTTGTTCTAGCCCAGGCTGACCTGGAATTCACTATGTAGTTTCAGGCTGGCCTTAAACTCACTGTGATCTTCCTACCTCTGCCTCCCAAGTGCTGGGATCAAAGACGTGCAACATCATGCTTGGCAAGTGCTTGTTTTTAAGACCGAGTCTTGCTGTATATTCAGGATAGCCTCAGACTCCGACCCTGCTGCCTCGCTCTCTGGAATGCGGGGCCCACAAGCATGAGCCTCCACTCCCACTCTTTCCTGACCTATTCTTACAATGGCCCATGCCATGAGGTTGTGGCAGTTTTATTCCTGTTTACAGGTCAAGGGTTGGGGCTCAGTAAACTCCAAGCCCACATTGGCTTTCTGAAGGACAGGTTTGGAGTCAGGACTGGGGTGATGGTGCCCTAAGGCAGTCATTCCCAAGGGAGGAGGAAGGTTCCCCTCCTCCCTGCAGGTCTTTTCTCACCCATTGCATCCAGAGCATGGAGGCACTGCCTTGAAGACTTCTGCAACCCTCAGCCACCCAAGTGCCCAAGCAAGTGCTTTGTGCCTCGAGATCCTAGACAGGGTCACCTCCAGTGCCCAAAGGGAGTTACTTGCCCAGAATCACAGATGCACAGTGGGTCAGCTTGGGTTCCTGCAACCTTTTTCTTCTTCTTTTTTTGTTTTTGGTGTTTCAAGGTAGGGTGTCTCTCTAGCCCAGGCTACCTGGAATTCACTATGTAGTCTCAGGGTGGGCCTTGAACTCACAGTGATTCTGCTAACTCTGCCTTCCAAGTGCTGAACAAAAGGCGTGCGCCACCGTGCCTGGCTCATTCCGTGTTCTTGTCAAGACAGGGCTCCTGACCTTAGATCTGCCAACCTAGCCCCTGGGAGAGCCAGCCCCTGGTCACAGGTGCTGCAGTTCCACCCGTGTCTACCTCCCAAGCCACAGGCACACTGGAGAATCTGAACTCCCTTCCACCTGTTCAGGACACGGTCTGCTCTGCTTGAAAGGCGAATGTGAAGAGCCCACCCACCCTGTTTTGTGAGACACTCCTGCAATGCAGCCACCTTGATGCCTTCTTTACTTTTTTTTTTTTTTTGAGGTAGGGTCTCACTCTAGCTCAGGCCGACCTGGAATTCACTATGTAGTTTTAGGCTGGCCTGGAACTCACAGTGATCCTCCTACCTCTGCCTTCCAAGTGCTGGGATTAAAGGCATGCGCCACCACGCCTGGCTTCTCACCCCTTTTTATTGGTCACTCCTCCCCCACCCAGGACACTTACAGCCTCTTTTCTGTCACAGGACTTGGTATCAAGCTGGAGGATGGTGGCCACAATGGGGAGGACATGCCATTGAGGACTGAGTGGTACCGGGTTCTATCAGCACGGTGTGGGGGGACAACCCCCAACATGGGATCAGCCAGGCCTGAGCAGCTTCCAGGATGCCCCCCAACAAAAAAAGCACCCCAGGAGGCTGACAAGCGGCACAGGTGCCCCACCTGTGGCAAAGGCTTCAGTAAGACATCCCATTTGACCAAGCACCAGCGCACACACACTGGCGAGAGGCCCTACAAGTGTCCTGTCTGTGGGAAGGGTTTCAGTGACCGCTCTAACTTCAGCACACACCAAAGGGTGCACACAGGTGAGAAGCCCTACCCCTGTCCCGAGTGTGGGAAGCGCTTTAGCCAGAGCTCCAGCCTGGTCATCCACCGCCGGACGCACACTGGGGAGCGGCCATACGCGTGCACCCAGTGTGGTAAGACCTTCAGCAACAGCTCCCACTTCAGCGCCCACCGCAAGACTCACACAGGCCAGCAGCCCTACATGTGCACGGCCTGTGGCAGGGGCTTCCGCCGCGGTCCTGACCTCCACAAACACCAGCGGACCCATGCTGGCCATGGTGCTCTGCCAGGGCAGCAGAGCCCCAGGGTGCAGGCCCGGAGCCTGACCACTACGCATGGTGCTCTCCATCGCCAGGACCCTTTCCAGAACTCCCAGTCCCCAGTATAGCAATCCTGATCCAAAAGCCACCTTTGTGCACCCTAAGGACACTGGAGGGGCCCTAAGGGTGTTCCAGCTAAGGAGAAAGGCAGGTGCTGAGCATAGAACAGGGGCTGAATGTGTCCTCAGCGTTTGAGCAGGGCACCCATAGCCAGCAGCTTCTAGGAAATCCATGGTCAAGGTGTTGGAAGTGTGTGTGTGTGTGTGTCTCTCTCTCTGCAAGGCCTGGCAGAAAATCCATGTTGGTCTCTTCCAGATGCAGGTGGCTAGCTGGGCATGGTGGCACACGCCTTTAATCCTAGCACTTGGGAGGCAGAGTTAGGAGGATTGCTGTGACTTCAAGGCCGTTCTGAAGACTACACAGTGAATTCCAGGTCAGCTTGGACTAGAGGGAGACTCTACCTCAGAAAAGCAAAGAACAAAACAAACAGATGCAGGTGGCTGCTGGTGCTCTTTGGGTGGAGCCTTGGTGCTCCCTTCTCAGCCTTCTCCCCTGCACAGGGCTCCATCTCTCTGCCTGTCTGTCTGTCCTCTGAGGACACCAGTGTGGGTTAGGGCCCTCACCTCCATACACTGTGACTTCATTGTAGCGAGTCAAAACCATGAATACCTCTTTTCAAATAAGGTCCTTCTTAGGTTCAGGTGAGTGTGAATTTGGGGCACCCCCTGCAGTGTGCGTGCTTGCCCTAGGGTCTTACCACGGGCAAGGCCTGCTTGCTGGCCAGCAACACCTCCTTGGCAGACTTCATTGAAGGAGCATGAAGGGTTTGTTCTGGTGTCAGTAGGGACTAGGCTGGGTCTGCGTCCCTTTTGCAGGTTCACAGCTACTTTGTAGAAAGGGGGTGGTGCATGAGATCAGAACGTGTCACTTCCCTGATGTCCTGTTCTGAGGAAGCCTAGGGAATGGAGCCTGCACTGTCCTGGAGCAGGGCGCCCGGGCTACCTTTGCTTCCATCTTTCCAGGCTCCATACGCCCGCTCTGCTGAGTGGCTGAGGGCTGAAGTAGATGCCTTGGCAGTGTTGGCTGTCCCTGAGTCATGGGGCAGCTGTTGAAGTGGGATGCTCATGCAGGCACTATGACTGTTCCTCATGGCTGCATGGACTTGACTTCCCACGAGCCCAGTTGCTCCATTCTTGTTTTGTTGCCCAGATGTGCATCTTTTCACACTTTTGTGTTCCAGCGTTCATGACCTGCTTTCTTTGCTTCCATAATAAATGTCAGTCCTTGTCCTGACCCTGTTTGCTCCAGTGTGTTCTCTACAGAGTGCAGCTATCTGGTTTCCACAGGGTTTTTATCTCCCAGACCATTCTTGAGCACTCAGGGCCTGTAGGGGCAGAAGGTGGAGCCAGCCATGTACCCACAGAGCCCTTCACTCTCCTGGTCTTCATGACTCCTCCCACTGCCTGGGTCTTTTCTTGCTACTTCACACCTCATGGCCTTGTCATCCTTGATGTTGATGGGATTTCAGATGTCAGGTGTTATGATGTCACTGCATCTGATCTTATGAGGTAGGGCTTCCATGGCCTTCCACTTATGGGTGGGGAAACTGAGGCACGGGTGGCAGAGCTGGTTCTGGATCCGGGTCTGTTTTTCTGCCACCTGCTCCCTCCAGGTTGCCTTGACCAGACAGTAGCTCATGAGCAGAGTTTAACTTGCAATGGTTTATTTTCTACTGTATTCTCACCAGGTTCACTGGCATTAAAGGGGCCAAGAGGGAAGGACTATGTGGCCTTGACTATCGACAGCTGGGTGCTGCAGCAGAGGCTGCTGGGCTGTGAGGGCAGAGGAGTGCTGCGTGGGGCCACACTGCCCGGAGCCTAGGTGAGGGGACTCTGCAGGTGGGAAGGGCAGCTTGGCTCCCAGCCTGCGAGAGGCCTGTGCTTCTGGAGGCCTCACGTGGATACACAGTCTAAAGAAAATGCCCTTGAGGTTCTGAGTGGGGCTGGAGGTGGGGTCCCCAAGTTCACATCAAGTAGTTTGTGGAAGTCTTAAGTCTGTGGCCCTGTGCCGGGTATGACATTGCCATGAGGCCTGTCTTGCCTGGCTCAGAGCTGAATACTGTGGCCCTTGACAGCCCTCAGTGGCAGAGCAGCTGGCAGTGACCTCCCCGCCCCCTCCCAAGATGAGTGCTGGAATATCTGTCCAATGCCAAGTACTGCTGTGCCACCTGAGCACCTGCCACAAAGACACCCACCATGATAACAGTTTCACTGCTTTTTCACATAGCAGGCAGGCACAGCCTCTTGGAGGCAGGGTGACGAGAGAGGGGGCCACAGCAGGGCTGAGAAGGCAGACAAGGGACTGGGGGTAAGGCCTGCAAAGTACTCGGGAGAAGGGAGGCCGGGTACCCCATGTGAGGCCAGCTCTCAGGAATGGACAGCGGGTGCCACTGCACTATGGTGTTCGGAATGCAGCGAAGATCAGCACCACCTTGCATTTGCAGCAGTCCTGGAAACTGCTTCTGCCTCTGTACCTTGGCAAAGAAAAAAAAGAACTTTCAGTTGTTACCCTCTTTCTTTCCTTCATTTTATTATTTTTTAATTTTTTGGTTTTTCAAGGTAGGGTTGCATTGTAGCTCAGGCTGACCTGGAATTCACTATGTAGTCTCAGGGTGGCCTTGAACTTACAGTGATCCTCCTACCTCTGCCTCCCTAGTGCTGGGATTAAAGGCATGTGCCACCACACCCAGCAAGGTTTTGATATTTTAAAAATATTTAAATATTTTATTTATTTGTTTATTAGAGAGAAGAAGATAAAGAGGCAGTGAGAGAGAGAGAATGGGTACATTAGGGCCTCCAGCCATTGCAAACAAACTCCAGATACACGTGCCACCTTGTGTATCTGTACTGTGTATGGGTACTGGGGAGTCAAACCTAGTCCCTCAGATTTAGCAGGCAAGCATCTACACTGTTAAGCCATCTCTACAGCCCTGACTTTTTTTTTTTTTTTTTTTGAGGTAGGGTCTCATTCTAGCCTAGGCTGACCTGGAATTCACTATGTAGTCTCAAGGTGGCCTCAAATTCACAGCGATCTTCCTACCTCTGCCTCCTGAGTGCTGGGATTAAAAGTGTGCACCACCATGCCCAGCTGTTGTGTTTCATTGTTTTGTTTTTTTTCCAAGTTAGGGTCTTGCCTAGCTCAGGCTGTAGTCTTAGGATGTCCTCAAACTCAGCAATCTTCCTACCTTGGCTCCTGAGTGCTAGGATTAAAGGCATGCACCATCACACCTAGTTGGTTTTGATTTTTTTAAGTTTATTTAGGAGAGAGAAAGAATTAGTATGCCAGGGCCTCTAGCCACTGCAAGTGAACTCCAGACGCGTGCGCCCCCTTGTGCACAACCTGTGTGCATACGTGGGTTCTGGAGAGTTGAACTCGGATCCTTAGGCTTTGCAGGTAAGTGCCTTAACCACTAAGCCATCTCTCCAGCTCAGGTTTTGATTTTTTGAGACAGTTTTGCTACAAAGCCCAGGCTAGCCTTGAATTATGATAGCCCCACTGTGAGGGCAACTTCTAAACTTTTCAGAGGGTAGTGCCTCTCTTGAGAACTGCTGTCATGCTTTATGACTAATGTGTATTTGCAGCCTTGACCTACATGTATGAAAAGGTTGTGGGTGAATTCTAACAGGGCTGGATGGGGTCTGGCACCTGCTATTAGATACACTGATCTGCTTCTCAATTTTTTTTTTATTTGTTTGGTTTTTCGAGGTAGGGTCTCACTCTAGTCCAGGCTGACCTGGAATTCACTCTGTATTCTCAGGGTGGCCTCGAACTCACAATCCTCCTACCTCTGCCTCTAAAATTTATTCATTTATTTACTTGAAGGGAAAAAGAGGCAGAGAGAAAGGGAGACAGACAGAATGGGCACGCCAGGGCCTCTAGCTACTGCAAACACATGCACCCTTGTGCATCTGGTTTATGTGAGTTCTGGGGAAAAGAACCAGGGTCCTTTTGCTTTGCAGATATCACTAAGCCATCTCTCCATCCCTGCTTCTCAAATCTTTTACCTGAGACACCTACAGCTGGCCCAGGGCAGGCACCAACACATCCTTGCCTGATTCTGGCTGAAGCAGGTCCTCTGGTATCCCAAGAAGTCCTCCTGGGAATCGGACCTGGGCACTCTGTTCCTCAGACCAGAGTTTTATATGTTTCTTCCTCCCAGTTCCCAATTCAGCTGCATCTTCTGGGACCTGAGCCTTCTGGTCTCCAGGGTTCTTGCTGGTGGGCAGCTGGGATGGAGCCATCCCCTTCCGAAAAGCCCTCAGCTGCTGAAGAAGCTGACTTTTCCCCGTGCAATCCCTGAGGAAGATAACCAACTCAGCCAGTGTTGTAAGAAGGCCAGACCACCTACCACTGCAGCTTGAGAAAGTGGGTAGTTTCAGTTCCAATCTCAAAGGAAGGGCATGATTCCACTAACCTTATTTATTTATTTAGGCTTTTCAAGGTAATATCTCACTTCAGTCCAGGCTGACCTGGAACTTATTACTATGTAGTCTCAGGGTGGCCTTGAACTCACAGTGATCCTACCACCTCTGCCTCCTAAGTGCTGGCATCAAAGGTGTATACTACCATGCCCAGATAAACACTTGGCTCTTTAACTCACCCAGGCTTTTCATTTCTAGCTAACAACTTCACTTTGACCTTACACTTGGCCTTCTCTTCCACTGCAATAAAAGGCAGGGGCAAGACCAAACTGGGGAGCTGTTTTGCAGAAAGAAAATGGACTAAGATACCCTAAAGAGGGAACCAGGTATCTATCACAGTGCCTGGGCACAGCAGGCCTAGCTAAGCGGTGAGTGCCAGGCCCCCATGGGTGCCTTCTCTACCTGCTATGCTCCCACCCCACCCCCCACAGGCCCTAGGGCGCAAGGCAGAGCTGCAAGCCCACATATCCAGCGTCCAGTGAGCAGGGAGGGCTGCGTGAGGTGAGGGGGTCACTGGGTACCGTAGTCTGCGGGAAGAAGACGCCGCCTGAGCTGCAGCCTGCTCTCCTCTCCTATCTTCCTCCTCTTCCTCGCTGCTCTCAGAGGAGCTGTGTTCAGAGCTGGGCACAAGAAATGGGTTCTTTGGATGTGCCTCAGTCACCCTGGCAGCCCGCTTCCCACCACAGACCTGGGGATCCAAGGCAAGGGTGGCAGCCAGCTAAAGCCAAAGGACCACCGGGCTTCATGCAAGGTGCTGAGGATAAGATACAGCAATGCATCCAGCCCAGATAAGCTTTGTCCTACGCCCCTCTGCTTCCCTCCTTGCAGGGGACCAAGCAGGACTAGGCAGGCCCAGTTCTGCCCAAAAGCACCTATCAACCCAAACACGTCCTGAGCCTGTCCAAGTCTCTGCTTCCCCCCAGCAGAAGTGTGGAGACCTCGTGAGCCAACAGCAGACTTGCCAGGCGGCATGAGCTGCGGTCTGGCTCTGCTCTGCACCTTTCCGCGGGCTGGAGTTTTCCTGGCAGCTCTGTCTGTCGCAGGTCAATGAAGATGGTGGGAGGCTCTGTCTTTATCCTCCAGTCTTCCGCTAGCTTCTGGCATAGCTCAGCTTGGAAGCCGGGCTCAGGCAAAGCACATCTGTGGTGCGAGAAGTAGAGAGCTGCTGAGTGTGTGCCCATTCTGTGTTAGGCACCTGGAACCCATCTGTTCTCAAGGCCACCTCAAGATAGATCAGCACTGTCCCCCAACTGGGCAGGGCTGAAATGCTAGATATCAGCCAGGCTGGAGGGCAGAGGCTAAGGCAGGAGGATGTAAGCAACTAAGTGAGACCATGTCTCAAGAAGTAAAAAAAGGCCAGGCATGGTGGCACAGGCCTTTAATCCCAGCACTTGGAGGAAGGTTTAGGAGGATCACCATGAGTTTGAGGCCACCCTGAGAGTACATAGTGAATTCCAGGTCAGCCTGGGCTAGAGTGAAACCTACCTGGAAAAAAAAAAGGAAAAAGAGGGATGGAAGTGTAGCTAGGTGATAGAGCACTTGCCTGATGGGGCAAAAGGCCCTGGGTTCAATCTACAGTACCACAAAGAAAATCTGTATATCTGAGTCACCCCATCTGGGGACCACTTAGCACAGGAGGTTGTTATATTTAAGCTACTTATTGAAAGTGGATCATAAGGTGAGAGTCAGTTCTCAGTCACATTAGCCACATTTCCAGTGCTCAGTAACCACAGAGGGCAGGAGGTTTCCACACTGGACAGTCCAGGTCTAGGCAGAGCCTACAGCCACTTCAGGGGAAAGGAGACACTCTGGTTGCCAGAGTCCCAAGAGGGTGGAATGATCAAAATGTGGAGAGACACGACCGAGCTAGGGACATGAGGATTCCGTCCTCTCCCCTACCACTTCCAGTTCACTGTCCCTGGAGATTACCTTTCTCTTTGCTTTCCATCCCCCCCCCCCCCAGGTAGGGTCTCACTCTAGCCCAGGCTGATCTGGAATTCACTATGTAGTCTTAGGGTGGCCTCGAACTCACAGCGATCCTCCTACCTCTGCCTCCCGAGGGCTGGGATTACCCCAGGTAAGATTATCTTTCTCTATACAGGACAGGTGGCTGTCCACAGTCCTTCCATCACCACACCCACACATAGAAACTGGAAAATCCCAGGGAAAGGCCTAGCTAGGGTCCCATGCCTAAGGCTGGGTCAGTGAACTTGGACACAGGGGAAGGTCATGTGGGCAGTGAAGGGAAAGTACTCATAGGGTTCAGAAAAATTGTGTGTGGGGGGGGGCTTAAATACCAGGTCTGCCACTCATGAACTGGCAGAGGTAACCTTTCTGAGCCTTATTTTTCCATCTATAAAATAGGGATATTATGACATCTGCCTGATCAGATTTTTTTTTTTTTTTTTTTTGATTTTTCAAGGTAGGAGGTAGGGTCTCAGTCTAATCCAGACTGACCTGGAATTTGCTCTGTGGTCTCAGGGTGGCTTCAAACTCACAGCAATCCTACTACCTCTGCCTCCTGAGTGCTGGGATTAAAAGTGTGTACCACCATACCCACCCTAATCAGATTAGCATCATTATTTTGAGGTAGGGTCTGGCTCTAACCCAGGCTGATCTGGAATTCACTAGCCTCAGGCTGGCCTTAAACTCACAACAATCCTTTTACCTCAGCCTCCCAAATGCTGAGATTAAAGGCTTGTGCCACTATACCTGGCTTTTCAGATTCCTTTTTTTTTTTTTTTTGGTTTTTTGAGGTAGGGTCTCACTCTAGCCCAGGCTGACCTGGAATTCACTATGTAGTCTCAGGGTGGCCTCGAATTCACAGCGATCCTCCTACCTCTGCCTCCCAAGCGCTGGGAATTAAAGAAGTGTGCCACCACACCCTGCCCCAAATTCTTGATTAAATGAGAAAATGTATACCAAGTGCCCTACTCACACTAGGCCAAATCAGTGATGCCCAGCCATGAGCTGGTTCTAAAGAGAAGACAGGGGCTGTGGTTGGAAAAGAAGTCCCACCTGTTAGTGACCTTCTGCTGTGTGGTGTCTTGGGATTTGTCGGTAGGTATCTTCCGGGCAGGGGCGCAGGCTCTGGACTGAGTGGCACACGGAAGGGTGAGCTGCTCGAGAAGTCTGTCCTGAGAGCGCCGCAGCGTGAGGTCTGGGAGTGCCGGGAAGCAGGGCTGCTTAGCAGTGAGCCTCGGGACACGCAGGCTCATGTGCGTGTGCCTCAGACTCCCTTGGTGTGGCTTCCCACCCTCTCTGAGGCCACCAGCTCTGCTTGGCAATGCCAAGGAGAGTTGAGCAGGGTCTGCTTCTGCTGCATTTGAGTCTTGTGAGGCACCACCATGAACAGACCTGGACACTTTCAAATGTAACAAACAGGATCATTCTGTAGCTTTAATTCACCTTTTTACTTACTGTACATGCTACCTTTTTCTACATCAACTGTAATTTCTCTCATTAAGCTGCGGAGTCCTGGGGTGTGCCCAAGTTAGCTGGGCTTCTGCTGAATGTGGGTCGGTTACAGGTTTTGACAGTTTTTAATCAACACTGCAATCAACATCCTGGAATGTACGTCTTTACCAGCTACGGCATGTGCTTAGGGAAGATTTTTCAAAATGGGATAGTTGGCTGCTGGGTGTGGTGTATGCCCATAATCCCAGCTCTCGGAAAGGTGGAGGCAGGGGGATCAGGAGTTCAAAAGTTATCCTCAGCTACATATCAAGCTTGAGGCCAGACAGAGCTATGTGAAACCCCATCTCAAAAAATGAAAAAAGAGCCGGGTGTGGTGGCACATGCATTTGATCCCAGTACTCGGGAGGTAGAGGTAGGAAGTTCAAGGTCAGCCTGGGCTAAAGTGAAACCCTACCTTGAACCCTCCCCTCAAAAAAATGAAAAGACAAAAGGGCTGGGGAGATGGCTCAGTGGTTAAGGTGCTTGCCTGCAAAACCTAACAACCTGGGTTCAATTCTCTAATGCCCATGTAAAGCCAGATGCACAAAGTGGTGCATGCATCTGGAGTCTCTTTGAAGTAGCTGGAGGCCCTGGCATTCCCATTCTCATTCTGTCTCTGTATGCATGCATGCATACACAAACACACACACACACATTTTTTAAAGAGCCCTGTTTTCCCAGTGTGAGCCAACTGGCACATTCATGACCCCACAGTGGTTACTGATACCCTCACAAAACCAGCATAGATCTGAGCCCATCAACATCTTAACACGGAGGACAGAAGAGGACAAAAGGAAGAGCTGCCTTGAAAGAGGAGGGTCCCAGGAGATGGCAGTGGACAGAGGGAACAAAAGAGGATAAAGGGATGAGAACATGAACACATTACTGGAGGTTCATACATTGAAGTTCTCAATAAAAATAAAAAGGACTGGAGAGATGGCCTAGTGGTTTTAAGGCACTTGTCTGAGAAGCCTGAGGACTCACGCTCGACTCTCCAGGTCCCACATAGACCAGATGCACAGTGACGTAAGTGCGCAAGGTAGTACATGCGCATAGGGGGCGCGTATGTTTGGAGTTCAAGTGCAGTGGCTGGAGGCCCTGACATGTCAATTCTCTCTACTGCTCACATTAAAAAAAAAAAAAAAAAAAAAAAAAAAGCCAGTCTGTTGGGCCTCAAAAAAAAGAAAGTTGGAGAATGGAATGTCAAAGGGGAAACTGTTGGGGGGAGGGAGAGTATTACCATGGAATTTTTTTTATAATCATGGAAAATGTTAATAAAAATTAAATAAATAAAAGTAATACTAAAGAGCCAGGCATGGTGGCGCACATCTTTAATCCCAGCACTCTGGAAGCAGAGGTAGGAAGATCATTGTGAGTTTGAGGTCACCCTGAGACTACATAGTGAATTCCAGGTCGGCCTGGGCTAGAGGGAGACTCTACCTTGAAAAACCAAAAAAATAATAATAATAAATAAATAGTAATGGGCCTTTAAGCAATCTTGCCAGGACATGTACCCATTTGGTATACCCTCCCACGTGCAGAGGCTCTGTTCTTCCATGTCCCATGCCAGTGGATGAACTATAGTCCAAGCTCTGCTGAAGGTATATGGTAGCTTGCATCTGTGATCCCAGCCCTTGATAGGACTGCCTAAAGGCTCAGGCCAGTCTGAGCTGGTATGAGACACTGTCTCAAAAAAAAAAAAAAGGGCTGGAGGGATGGCTTAGTGGTTAAGGTGCCTGCCTGCAAAGCCAAAGGATCCAGGTTTGATTCCCCAGGACACACATTATCCAGATGCACAGGGGGCACGTGTGTCTGGAGTTTGTTTGCAGTGGCTAGAGGCCCTGGTTCACCCATTCTCTCTCTCTCCCCCTGTCAGATAAATAAGTAAGTAAAAATAAAAGCCGGGTGTGGTGTTGCATGCCTTTAATCCCAGCACTTGGGAGGCAGAGGTAGGAGGTTCGCCATGAGTTTAATGCTAGCCTGGGGTACAGTGAGACACTGCCTTGAAATCAAAACAGGTAATGGAGTGGAATCTTTGTCAGTGTTCCCATCTCAGACCTATTTCCACTTGCTGAACCCTGAGTGGGTGGTGAGAGCATGGGGAGCTTTTGCATCAGTTGTAGAGCCGCTCTCAGCAAGACCAGCAGTACTGATGGCATGATATCCTTACGCTTCCTTCTGAAATGGAAGTGGTGTGGGAAGCTGGCTACAGGAGCAGGAGCGGCAGGACGGACTTTCCTCAGGAAGAAGCAGCAGAGAAGGAAGGAAGGTGAGGAGGGAGAGGTGTGAGTCATGGGGCAGGTACAAATCTGAAGGCTTCTTGTGTCCCCAAGGGCTGAACATGCCTGGCACATAGCAGGCAGCCACATGTAATGTTGAAGGGATGAATGGATGGATAGAGTCTTGTAAAGACCAGCAATATACATGTTCAGGAGAGTGAGGAGCTGACAAGCAGAGGGCAAACATGGCTGCAGAGCTGCCCCTGCAGCTAGTGTTGAGGTCAGACCTTGGCCTTGGCAGCTGTCTGCTAACCACCACGCGGTTCTGCGTGCACCATCTCCCTGGTCGTCTTCCTGTGTTCGCAGGCTCTGCAGGATGTAATCCAAATCCCACTCTTCAAGTTGCTAAAAAACAAAGAAACTGGTAATGACAAGGCTGTGGGTGGATCCCATAGGTAGGAGCACCCACTTTCGCAATCCAGCAGAGGGGGTCATGGGATTTTGTACAGCAGGATTCTGGTTTAAATACATTAATGGCAAATAGATATGCTATCCCTTTTGATTGGTTACAGACAAACCCATTCTTTAAGGTGGAGCCTGTATTTCTTGGCACCTCTTTCCTAGACCTTTTGGCTGACCTGGAATCCACTATGTAGTCTCAGGGTAGCCTCAAACTCACAGCGATCCTTCTACCTCTGCCTCCTGAGTGCTGGGATTAAAGCCACACCTTGCTTTCCCATGTTGTTTTTAAACTTTAAAAAATTTTATTTTATTTTATATTTATTTAAGAGTGACATAGAGAGAGAGAAAGAGGCAGACAGATAGAGAATGGAAATGCCAAGGCCATCAGCCACTGCAAATTAATTCCAGATGCATACACCACTTGGTGCATCTGGCTTACGTGGATACTGAGAAATTGAACCTGGGCAAATACCTTAGCTGCTGAACCATCCTTCCAGCCCTTGTTTTTAAACTTTTAAGGCTCCTACTGGTCCAGGTTTGGAAGTTTGAAAACTTTTGCAATTTTAGTGGCTCTAGCAGGTGCTCAAACCGGGAACTTGGACAAGATGGCTTTGGGGGAAGAGTAGGTATGCTAAAGGGAGGAAGTAAGTGAATGAATGCTTGTGCTGAACCTTTCAACTTCTCACAGCCCTAAAGGCGAGGAAACATTAGTGTGTCAGAGATGAGCAGTAATGAAGCAGCTGTCTGTACATGCCTGGCAGCGAGGGGGCAGTATTCTCTACACTGCTAAGAAAAGAGCTTTGGGACTAGGGAAGTGGCTCCCTGGGTAGAGCCTGGCATTCACAAAGCCCTGAGTTTGATCCCCGGCACCACAGCAACTAATACCAGCACTTGGGAAGTGGAGGCATGTGGTGATTTAATTCAGGTGTCCCTCATAAACAGGTGTTCTAAATGCTAGATTCCCAGCTGATTTGGGAATTACTGCCTCCTAGAGGGAGTGTATCACTGGAGGCGGGTTTATGGGTGTTATAGCCAGTTTCCCCTTGCCAATGTGTGACACACTCTCCTGTTGCTATTGTCCACCTTATGTTGGCCAAGAGGTGATGTCCACCCTCTGCTCATACCATCATTTTTGCCTGCCATCGTGAAGCTTTCCCTCGAGCCTGTAAGCCAAAAGAAACCTCTTTTTCCTACAAGCTACTCTTGGTTGGGTGATTTCTACCAGCAATGCAAACCTGACTGCAACAAGGCAGGAGGACCAGAACTTCTAGGTCATCCTTAGGTACATACTGAGTTCAAGACCAGTCCGGGCTACAAGATGCCCTGTCAGAAAAAGAGAAGGGTTTGATAAAGAAAGGAGAGAGAGAGGGAGGAAAGGAAAAATGGTCCAGGAGTGCATGGGCTTCCCAGGTCAGGGTGTCTTTACCATCTCCACTTAGAAGAACTCTGCACAGCTGACTAGGTCCTCCTACTCTACAGCCTTGTGAAGCTAGGGAAGTGTGATGGCTTCTTTCCTGACCACCGGGCAAGGTGACCCCAAAGGTCAGGACTGTGCTAGGGACACAGACCCACCCTGCACTGTGGTTTACTGCTCCGTACTGTGTTGTCTTTAGAGCACAAGACACACCCACCTCCACATTTCTTCCTCTTCTGCAGCACTTGATAGCACCCCTTCTCCCAGTCCCATGAAATGGTTTCTCTGACGTGCTGGTTTTCTCACTAGTGCACCACAGGTGACTTGAACAGGTGTTCAAGTGTGTAGGGCTGCCCGCTGGGAGACCTCTACTTCGCACCATCTAGTCCTGCCCCACGCGTGGCTGTGTGCGGTCAGAACCCCTGCTTGCAAACAGCACAGTTCTCTCCAGAAGGCTTCAGTCTGCTTTTCCCTGAGGGTGAGCTTCCTGCCTAGCACCAATGCACCAGGACAGGCACAGCTACTTGCTGGCTGGCGGGCCTCAGATCTGGGCCTAGGGTCCTAGAGGGGCAGTCCTCAAGCTGGTCTGAGGAGGAACGGCTGGTTCTACCCCCAGAAATGTGCTGGTAAGATGGCCAAGCTGCAGGGGACAGGCCCAAGGGCAGGCGGGGCAGTGGAGCCACCCACCTGAAGAGACAGCACTGGCCAGCCTTCCTGCGGCTCTTCTGAGGGGGCCTCTGGCCTGGGTCCTGCCTCTGCACCCTGGCCTTGGTTACTGCAGGCTGGGCCCTGGGTTTCCAGAGTCACTTTCTGGAGCACATCCTTCTCTATCATCTTCCTCCTCTCTCGGCGGAGGGCTTTGCGCCTTGCAGAGTCTGTTGGGTCAGCAGCTGAGGGATCTGCCTTCAGCTCTCCTTCCTGTGAGATGGCTTCTCTTCCCTGGGGGCTCCAGGGAGGACCCTGGTATCCTTTAATGTTGCAGGACAGGCTCGCAAGGTTGTCTTCCAGCCAGGGGGGGTCCTCCTCAGCCAACAGAACGCTACTCTGGGCATAGCTCGGGTCAAACAAGCCAGAGACCCTTCCTTCCTGAGGGGCCAAGTCCCTCGTCCATTCCTTCTGACCACTTCCAGGTTCTGTGGTGAGGCCCCCAGGCACCAGAAGTAGCTGTGGAGAAAACAGGCATCCTCTGTGAGTGCCCACAAGGACAAACAGAGAAACTGCTATCCTGGGAGAATAGGCATGTGACATAAACCCCATTTTAACCCTTTTAAGCGTGTGATTCAGCCACTTGTGCAAATCACAATGTCACCATCCATCACCATTATTTATAAAACTGTTCCATGGCCCCAACACAAACTGTATCCATCATTAGTTACTCCCCACTTCCTGGCTCCCAGCACAAATTAAAAAAAAATATTTTATTTATTTGCAAGGAGGCAGATAGAGATAGACAGAGCCAGGTGTGGTGGTGCACACTGTTAATCCTAGTGCTCAGGAGGCAGAGGTAGGAGAATTGCTGTGAGTTCGAGGCCACCCTGAGAATACAGAGTGAATTCCAGGTCAGCCTGGGCTACAATGAGACCATACCCTGGGGGAGGAGGGAGAGACAGAGATGGGGAAGGGCATGCCAAGGCCTCCAGCCACTGCAAATAAACTCCAAGTAAATGTGCCACTTTGTGCATCTGGCTTTATATGGGTACTTGGGTGTTGAATCTGGGTCATTAGGTTTTGCAGGCAAGTGCCTTAACCACTGAGCCATTTATCCAGCCTCAAGCACAATTTTTTAATTTAATTATCAGAGAGAGAGAGAGGGGGGAAGGGAGGGAGGGAGGGAGGGAGGGAGGGAATGGGTACACCAGGGCTTCTAGCCTCTGCAAACAAACTCTAGATGCATGTGCCTCCTTGTGTATCTGGCGTATGTGGGACCTGGACCTGGAGAATCAAAGCTGGATCCTTAGGCTTTGCAGGCAAGCACTTTAGCCACTAAGCCATTTCTCCAGCCCACCAAGCACAGTTAAAAAATATTTTATGAGCCGGGCGTGGTGGCGCACGCCTTTAATCCCAGCACTCGGGAGGCAGAGGTAGGAGGATCGCCAAGAGTTCGAGGCCACCCTGAGACTACATAGTGAATTCCAGGTCAGCCTGAGCCAGAGTGAGACCCTAACTCGAAAAACCAAAAAAAAAAAAAAAAAAAAAAAAAAAAATTTTATGGCCGGGTGTGGTGGTGCACGCCTTTAATCCCAGCACTCGGGAGGCAGAGGTAGGAGGATTGCCATGAGTTCAAGGCCACCCTGAGATTAGATAGTTAATTCCAGGTCAGCCTGGACTAGAATGAGACCCAACCTTGAAAAACCACAAAAAAAAGAGGATTTATTTATTTAACAGAGAGAGAAGCAAATAGAGAATGGGCATGCCAGGGCCTCTAGAACATGAACTATGCATCTGACTTTACGTGGGTACTAGGTGCATGGAACCTTGGTCCTTTGGTTTTGCAAGTAAGCACCTTAACTGGTAAACCATCTTTCAAAAAAAAAAAAGAAGTGAAAAAAGCAGGAAGAGTCTTGAGGAAACTGTGCCACCTGAATGGAGCCAGGACTGGTTTTAGCTGCCCTGTGGGTTTCTTCTGGGTGGGGTGAATTCGTATTCACTTCACCATGAAGCTGGGCTGAGACTATGTGGATGGCAGTGACGGGTCAGGTGATCTTGCTCAGCTCTCATACACCCAGTCTGAGCTTCTCTAATGTTTTTATTGGAAACCATGGTTAACCACACACAGCCACATCAAGAAGACAGAACAGGTCTGACTGGTCAGGCTATCAGGGAGGAAATCTGGTGGGTGGGTTCTATTTATAAAGGCAGCTACTCATTTCTAGTGTCATGTCACTAGTTATTTTTGTTTGAGACAAGATCTCGTTACATAGGTCAGGGTATGTTGCCATGTCTGATTCTGAACTCACAGCAAGTCTCCTGAGCCAACACACCAGGTATAAGCCATGGGGGTTAATTTTTTCAGTGCTGGGGATTAAATCTAAGGTTTCCCATAGTGGCAAAGGCAAGCACTTTGCCACTGAGCTATATCCTCTTGTTATTTTATTTTTAAAATATTTTATTTTTTATTTATTTGAGAGAGAGATACAGAAATAGGCAGGGGGAGAGAGGGAGAGAGAGAGAATAGGTGCACCAGGGCCTCCAGCCACTTCAACTGAACTCCAGATGCACGCGCCCCCTTGTGCATCTGGCTAACATGGGTCCTGGGGAATTGAACCTGGGTCCTTCAGCTTTGCAGACAAGCGCCTTAACTGCTAAGCCATCTCTCCAGACCATCCTCTTGTTATTTTAAAAAAAAAATTTATGACAAGATCTCTTATGTTTCCCAGGCTGGCCTTGAACTTTTCAGGCCCCTGCCTCAGCTACCCAAGTTTGGATTACAGGCTTGTGACCAGGACTGGCTAAACTATGGATTTAGATGGGAGTTCTCAGTCTTATCTGGAGCCATGAGTAGAAAGGGCAGTGGTTGTGATGGTGGTAGTTTTAGGACTAAAAGGCTCATCGAGTGTGTACTGTGGCCTCTTCCCCCAGCCTTCCCACCATGATGGTGGCAGGTGTGACTGTGCAGGCATTTATACAACCTGGGTCCTGTAGTAACTCAACACAGGTTCAGCAAGCTCTGTGCCAGGCAGTTAAGAAGTCAGCTGGGTTAGAGAGAACCTCTTAAGACAGGTACCTGTGACAGTGGCCAGCCAGAGGAGTAGAAAACAGGATAGAGGGCAGGGGCAGCAAACATGGCCAGTCAAGTGTGCTGGGCGTGCTAGGAAGGGAAGTGTCATGCTCAAGTGCTGGGAACATAAACACTGGGCTGAGTGTGGTAGGGAGTCCAGAACAATGATTTTAACCATTTTAGTTCTATGCTGCTGGTAGAATCCCCCAAGAGGTGTGCGTATGTACACACACACACAGACACACCCCCTCCCTCCCTGTCTGAGGGTGCCAGGTTTATTCCACAAACCTCAGGTGGAGAGCTCCACTCCACAGGGAACCAGGTCCCAGGCTTGTCACCACCAGCAGGGTCTTCAGCCAGCAACTCAGCCAGGTCTGGAATCAGGATGGGCTCATTTCGCTGAAAGATGTAGGGCTCCTCTTCCTCACAGTCTGACTGTAGAGAGACCAGGGGATTCTGGATAAAACACAGCTCTCCAGTTGTCCAACCCATCCAGGGGAATTTGGAGTGATCTGTTCACCCCCAAAGGGCCCTTCCCCGTGCCCCTGATTTAGAAACAGGCATGACAGCACCACCTTGTGGGGATGAGATCAGGCTCCTGCCACAACCAAGACTTTCTACACTACAGGCTGCAGGTGGGCAGCTGAAAGCAGAGGCCAGCCCCCTCCCACCTTGAGTCATGGGTTAACAACACTGGGGCCACCTCTCCCCCCCCCCTCCCACTCTCCCTCCCTCCCTCCCTCCCTCTCCCTCTCTCTCCCCCTCTCTCTCTCTCTCTCTCTCTCTTTCTTTTTCTAGCCTAGGCTAACCTGGAATTCACTAAGTAGTCTCAGGGTGCCCTTGACTCATGGCGATCCTCCTACCTCTGCCTCCCAAGTCACTGAGGCCAACTCTAAAGGAGAGTCTTAAACTGTTGTGTCACCTTACAGGGCCACCAAGAAGCCATAAAAGTTATGCTATCATCTTGCCTTCTCCTTGGTTACCATGTACCAGATGATTCCTGAGTCCCAGCTCTATTGAGTTCATTTTTGCAGATGCCCAGGTATGACCTAAACCTGACCTCTTGCTCCTTAAATCCTTGTCCCCTGGTCTAAGTGCCTTGTGCCAACATGTGTGCAATGAGCCACTACCCAGTGGATCACTGGTACTGGGCAGCTCCAAAGCCACCTCAGTGACTTCAAACTACCACTAATGAGAGAAGCCCTTTAAGGGCTCATCATCATGCCCTCGTCTTTCATTCGCAATACTGGCCCTGACCTGGTCCAACAAGGTCAAGAACAGCACAGCAGCGGGTAAAAACCCAGGAACTTGGCATCAAACACACCTGGGTCCTGTGTTGGGGCCAGAACCTACCATGGTAGTACCTTTGGGGCTTCTAAGCATGGGTATTTGGACTCAAGCGTGCTAACAAACGCAGAAGGACGAAGGAGGAAGCGGCACCCAGAAGACACTTGGAGTAGGCCCAGGGACTGACGGTAAAGCAAAAACAAACCCCGCTGTTCTCTTTGCCCAAGTTGTGCTGTGTCTGTCAGGGGCACAAAGCAGGGTTGGCATCTAAAAGCTGGGCATAGTGGCACACACTTTTAATTCCAGCATTGGGGAGGCAGAGGTAGGAGGATCGCCATGAGTTTGAGGCCACCCTGAGACTACATAGTGAATTCCAGGTCAGCTTGGGCTACAGCAAGACCCAACCTCACATACACACACACACACACACACAAACACACACACACACACACACACACACACACACACACAGAAAGTTGGCATCCAGGAGAAAGCTTTTACTTACCAGGGAAGAGTCCGAGTCCAGGGATGGCAGCTGGTGTTTGGCAGCCTCAAGGATGGCACCCCAGGGGGAGCCTGGCAAGGACATCATAGCTTTGTCTTTGGATGCCATGGAGCCCCAGGTTCATGGGATGCCATCTTTGTGTGCCATTATCAGAGGAGCCCTGTGGAGTACACGGAGATGACAATGTCTAGGTGGCTAAGAGTAAGAGATTAGGGGCTGTCTTTCCAAAGTCTCCAAGCTACAGAAGAAAACAGACTTGCAGGACCTGGAGAGATGGCTCAGCAGTTCAAGGCACTTGCTTAAAAAGCCTAGACTGGATTCAATTCCCCAGTACCCATGTAAAACAAGATGCACAAAGTGGCACATTTGTCTGGAATTTTTAAAAAAATTTTTTATTTATTTGAGAGCAGCGGGGGGGGGGGGGGGGGAGGAGAATGGGTGCGCCAGGGCCTCTAGCCACTGCAAACAAACTCCAGACACATGTGCCCCTTGTGCATCTGCTAACGTGGGTCCTGGGGAACAGAGCCTGGAACCGGGATCCTTAGGCTTCACAGGCAAGCGCTTAACCGCTAAGCCATCTCTCCAGCCCTGGAGTTTCTTTACAGTGGCAGGAGGCCCTGACCTGCCCATACTCACTCTCTGTTTGCCTCTTTCTCCCCCTCCCAATATATATGTATGTGTGTGTGTGTGTGTGTATGTGCGTGTGTGTATGTGTGTTTCCGAGGTAGGCTCTTGCTCTAGCCCAGGCTGATCTGGAATTCCTTATGTAGCCTTAGGGTGGCCTTGAACTCACGGCAATCTTCCTACCTTTGCCTCTATATTTTTAAAAAAGAAAACATACTTGCAGATTTCTACCTCCCAGACATTTCCTTCTGGCTCTGCAGGCTGTTGTTACTGGGTACCAGAGATGAACACGTGTGTGCACTAGTGAGCACACAACAGCACAGAGCCTTTGTATGTATGTGATGATATATGTATACAAAAACATAGGTGTATTGAGCCAAGTATGTGGAGTGACATTTATATACACACACACACACACACACACACACACATATATGACGTGTATGTGTATATCCCAGATAATATATTATGTACATTTTATAGCCTCAGAGAGACTGGTAAACAGCAAAGAGAATTTGAATCAAAATTAGGGGAGACCTGGGGACATACCTCAGTGGTAAACATTTGCCTAGCATGCATGCTTAAGTACATGGGTTCAGTCCCCAGCACTGGGGAGAAAGTGGGTGTATTTTAAGCCCTATTAACCATGAGTTTTGTTTGGAGTCATCACTCAAATTGGTCTATAACCCAACACTGGCTCAGCCCCCATCTTCTGTATCTTAACCCTGAAGGGAGGAATTGACTTTAGGAATGTACTGAAGGTCGGATGGGCCCTGCGGCTAGGGCCACTGTGCCTCTGGAAAGGTCGGTCAGCCATCCGTGCCGCACCAGGGTTGAGGCAGAAGGCCAGCGAGGGCTTCTGTTCTCTGGGTGCTTGGAGGGCCCTGAAATGGAAGCAGCATGCGGAGATACTTCTGGTCTCAGTATCAGGGGGTGCTGTGGGACCGTGGCTCTGGCAACTGGGCACAGCATTTTGCCAGGACAACAGAATCTCCGAGGTGAAGAGGGCCAGCAGAGACTGATAACATTCTGCAGGTGCACCGGGCTGCAGGGAAGGGAAAAAGCATGGACAGAGGAGTGGAAAACAAAACAAAAAACCGCCCACGCGTCTGGGGAACAAGGTGTCGAGTGCTGGACTCTGGTGAAAACGAGCCCGACAGTGCAGGCCGGGACGTCAAGCGCAGGAACTTCTCAGGCCGTCTCGTAATCGGTTTCTCCGCTTACCGGTTGGTCCTCCCACCCCTCCCCCCCACCGCCACCCGCGCGAGACACCGTTGTCATGGTGACAAGACGCTAGCGGGGATGCCTAACGCTGCGGGAAAGAACCTCCGGCCGCCTTCCACCCACCCGCAGGCCGCACTCCACGTCCCACAGCTCTCCGCGGCCGCGCACGCCAGCCGCCACTCGACCTACAGCCGCTGGCCAGCGAGATCGCCCAGGGCCCCGACGACCCCACAGCAGCCGAGCCCAGGCGGTCCTCCCCACGCCTCTTCCGCTGGGTGAGTCCCGCCTCTCTGCGACATGATTGGTTGATCACCGGCTCCATGAGGTGCTCTTTCATTGGCTACCGTAGCCGTCACTCGCGAGCTGAGGAGCTGACTGGAAGGCTGAGGGGCCGGGAGGGCCAATAACAAGACGTCTGCCAATGTCCCGACGTGCTCCACGCGCCCCTGAAGTCACTTCCGGGTGGGCCGGGCCACAGGCCGGGCGCTGGGGCGGCGGCCAGTGAGAGAGCGTGCTGTTGCGGCTCGTGGAGACCGGAGGCCCGCGCAGGTTAGACGGGTGCGGCGCGCTGTCCGCTACTGTGTCCCCTGGCCTGGCGCTCGGGCGTCCGGTTCTGCGCTTCGCTGGTGGTGTGGCTTGGTGACGCGGAGCCGCAGCTCTGCAGTGGACTGGGTTCCCAGTGGACTGGGAACCGTGGGGCGCGGGGCTACTGGGTTGAGCGAGGTGCCTGTCCGGAGGGGATATCATTGCGAGGACCCCTTTTGGGGCGTTGACGGACCTTCTGCGAGCGTGATGCTCGCCATCAGAATAATTTTAACTTTAACAGTAATAGGTATTGAATATTTACAAAATGGACAGGAACTTGAGGGGAAGGAAAGTTAAGAGATCATATCCCCAGGGCTACTTCTGGAGTTCCGGAAGCAAGGTGCAGGAGGCACTTTGCAGGTGCAGGCAGATATTTCCATGAGTATAATCGTTTTATGGTTTTGTTTTTATTTATTTATTGCAAGGAGAGGATGGGCATGAATGAGGACGGGCACTGGGCATGCCAGAGCCTCCTGCCACTGCAAACGAATTCAAGATTCACACACCACTTTGGGCATCTAGCTTTACGTGTGTACTGGGGAATCGAACCTGAGCTGGCAGGCTTTGCAAGCAAACATCTTTAACCACGGAGCCATCTCTCCAGTCCCGGTTTGTTTTTTGAGTTAAGGATTTTACTTTGTAGTTTAGGCTTGCCTCCAATTCCATGGCAGTTCTCCTGCCAGTCTCCCAAGTGCTGGGATTGCAAGTGTGAGTCTGTAATCATTTTGTTAGTGCTTCCCCATGGTGGGACACTTGTTGTGTAGGGTGGTAACAGCATAGATTTGTAGCTTCCCCTGGAATGAGAGTTCTCCCTCCACAGGTGAGAGGTGGACTTCATACTCATTCTTGGAGGTGGGTCTGTTTCTGATTGCCTGTCAGTACTGTGGGGATGCCAGATATGGATGTCCAGTAAATGGGGAGAAACTGCAGGCCCAGCCTGAAGGAGGTGTTTGGAGTAGAAGAAACAAGCCTCAGGAAAGCTAGAGGCCATCCCTTGGAAGGAGACTTGATTCCTCTTAGGGAATTGCTCTCCATGCTCTGTTGATTCAAGATCAGTGGTCCCACCTGTGAGATGAGGCGCTGCATTTCTGATTTTAGAACTTCCAGTATGAGAAGCTTGTAGTTCAGGAAGCAGGCTCTGTTGCCTACTGGTCCATCATATCCAAACGTGCTTATCAAGGTCCTGCATTTCTTCATTCCCTGATTGGTGGCTTGTGAGATGTTTATTGGTGCATCTTTTTGTGGTATGTGTGTGGGTTACATGAGGTGCTAGGGATCAAACCTAAGGTTTCACATTTACTAGACAAACACTCTGTCAACTGAGCTGAATTTCCAACCCTCCCTTTTCTGTACTGATTTGCCATCACTCCTAGACCTAAGAATTCTAGGAAGGGAAAGGCTTGGCTTTGGTTTGACTAAGATTCCCAGAATAAAGGACTGACACACTCATTGTCCTGGGGTCATCCTATCTCAGGAAAAGGTTCACCCCACCAAATTGCCTGTCTGGCAACACCCCTCCCCAAAATGGCTCACTTTCAAGGGTTGCATAGGTAGATTCTTGATCACGTAATGTTTGCTGAGTACCATGGATCATATCCTAGTTTGTTTTAGGAACATTCTCTCCTTCCCACCCCCCTCAAAAGTATACTTAAAACACCTGCAGTAAAATCCATTTTGGGGGTTAGGTCTTGAGTTTTGCTGAATGCACAGTCATATATGTCCCACCACAGTTAAGACTGGCAGATTTAGACCCCCCAAATTTCTTCTTTCTGCCTCTTTGTGGTCCCATTAGTCTGGCCTCTCATCCTTCCCTTTGTCTTTTTTCCCCCTTTGGTTTTTCCAGGTAGGGTCTCTCTCCCTAGCCCAGACTGACCTGGAATTCACTATGTAGTCCCAGGGTGGCCTCAAACTCATGGTGATCCTCCTACCTCTGCCTCCCTAGTGCTGAGATTAAAGGCATGTGCCACCACACCCGGCAATTTTTTTTTTTTTTTTTTTGAGAGAGAGTCTCACTCTGCCCAGCTGGCCTCTTCCAACTCAAAATCCTCCTGCCTCCATCTTCCAACTGTTGAGATTAGTCATGCACTTCCACACATATCCTTCTCTGTGTTTTCTTTCAGTGCTTCTTCTAAAGTTTGGAATCTTAAAGTTTGGGCCTTGCACGTTTGTTTATTTATTTGGGGGCGGGGGATGGGTGCACCAGGGCCTCTAGCCACAGCAAAGGAAATCCAGACACATATGCCACCTTGTGCATCTGGCTTGCGTGGGTACTAGGGATTGGAACCTGAGTCCTTAGACTTTGCAGGCAAGCATCTTAACCACTGAGCCATCTCCACCCCAATGTGTGTGTTTTTAATTATTTATTAATTTGAAAGAGAGTGAGCGTGCCAGAGTCTCCAGCCATTGCAAACGAACTCCAAACCCATGCCCCACCTTGTGCCTCTGGCTTACGGGTATCCTGGGGAATCAAACCTGGGTCCTTTGGCTTTGCAGGCAAGTGCCTTAACCGCAAAGCCATCCTTTCAGCCCCAATGTGTTTTTAAGTTTTTTTTTTTTTAATGTAATTTATTTATTTGAGAGAGCGAGAGAGGGAAAGAGGCCACCAGACAGAAAGAGAGAATGGGTGTGCCAGGGCATCCAGACACTGCAAACGAACTCCAGATGCACGTGCCACCTTGTGCATCTGGCTTATGTGGGTCCTGGGGAATAAACCAAGGTCCTTTGGCTTCTCAGGCAAACACCTTAACCACTAAGCCATCTCTCCAGCCGTGTTTATTTTTATGAGGTAGAGAAAGAAAATTGGCATACCAGGGCCACCAGCCACTGCAATCAAATTCCATATGTGTGCATATGGGTCCTTAGTCTTTACAGACAAATGCCTTAACTATTAAGCCATCTCTCCAGCCCGTAATGTGTGGTTTTGGTTTTTCACTCTAGCTCAGGCTGACCTGGAATTCACAATGTAGTCTCAGGGTGCCCTGGAACTCATGGTGATCCTCCTATCTCTGCCTCCCAAGTGCTGGGATTAAAGGCGTGTGCCACCACGTTGGGCTTTTCTCGTTTTGTTTTTTTTTTTTTTAATTTAGGTTTCATTGGCTTTTTCTACTCTATTTTAAATATTTTAAAAATTTATTTATTATAGAGGGAGAGAGAATGGGCACGCCAGGGCCTCTAGCCACTGCAGACAAACTCCAGATGCATGTGCCACCGTGTACATCTGGTTGACATGGGACCTGGAGAATTGAACCTGAGTCCTTAGGCTTCACAGGCATGCACCTTAACCGCTAAGCCATCTCTTCGGGCCCCAATGTGTATTATTTTTTAAATTTTTTTTTTTTACTGTATTTTTTTTTATTTTTTTTTAATTTAATTTATTAGTTTTCTTTTCAGTAAATACAGGCAGTTTGGTACCATTATTTAGGCTCATCTGTGATCTATTTTTTAAATTTTTTTAGTTTGTTTATTTATTTGAGGGTGACAGAGAGAGAAAGAGGGAGGGAGGGAGGGAGAGGTGGAGGGAGAGAATGGGCACATCAGGACCTCCAGTCACTACAAACAAACTCCAGATGCATGCGCCACCTTGTGCATCTGGCTTAAGTAGGTCCTGGGTAATCAAACCTCAAACCGGGGTCCTTAGGCTTCACAGGCAGGTGCTTAACCATCTCTCCAGCCCCCCAATGTGTATTTTTAATAGTGATTCTTTGAGATATCCTATGCCCATGAGGTCAACAAACTAGGAATCATAGAAGTCAATTTCAAAGCTAAATTTTTTGGGGGTGAGGGTGGGAGGGTCTCGCTATTGCCCAGGCTGACCTGGAATTTACTATGTAGTCTCAGGGTGGCCTTGAACTCTTGGTGATCTTTATACCTCTGCCTCCCAAGTGCTGGGATTAAAGGCATGTGCCATCACACCCGGCATCAAAGCTAAATTTTTGCTGTATGTTCAAACACAGGAGCTGCTTTGGCTGGTTGACTCAGCACTGTTTTTATTTATTTATTTATTTAATTTATTTGCAAGCAGAGAGAGAGAAGACAGGAAACCAGGGCCTGTAGCCACTGCAAACGAACTCCAGATGCATGTGCCCCCTATGCATCTGGCTTACATGGGTCCTGGGGAATCAAACCTGGGTCCTTTGGCCTTACAGGCAAATGCGTTAACTGCTAAGCCATCTCTCTAGCCCACCAGCACAGTTTTACTGCTCACTCAGAGGTTTGCAAGCTCCTGGTTCATCCTCCTTCAGCACCTGTGGAGTGAAGCAATCCAGCAGCCCAATGAATGGTTCTCCACAGATGCTTCCCTTGTGCTGCTTGAAGAAAGCTAGCTCAGTCAAACCCTGGGGTGACCGTCAGGCTCTCAGCAGTGATGGGTAGGAATCTTTCACTCCCTGGAAGAACCAGGAAGGCAGACCTAACCCTTGGGCCTTGCTCCACAGCTATGTCTGAACTCAGCGATGAAGCCAGTGAGCCAGAGCTCTTGAACCGCAGCTTGTCCATGTGGCATGGGCTCGGCACACAGGTCAGTCGGGAAGAGCTGGATGTCCCCCTGGATCTTCACACGGCCGCCTCCATCGGCCAGTATGAGGTGGTGAAGGAATGTGTGCAGCGGTAAGAGGGCTTGGGGAGTGTGTCTTGTTGTCTCACTTTTATTTTTTTTTAATAACTTTTTTTAAAATCTTTATTTGTTTATTTATTTTAGAGCAACAGACAAAGAGAGAAAGAGGCAGAGAGAGAGAAAGAGGAGAGTGGTCGTGCCAGGGCCTCCAGCCACTGCAAACAAACTCCAGATGTGTACGCCCCCTTGTGCATCTGGCTAACGTGGGTCCTGGGGAATTGAGCCTTGAACCAGGGTCCTTAGGCTTCACAGGCAAGCACTTAACCGCTAAGCCATCTCTCCAGCCCCAACTTTTAAAATTTATTTATTTGAGAGACAGAGAAAGAGGGGGAGAGAGAGAATGGGCATGCCAGGGCCTTCAGCTACTGTAAATGAACTCCACATGCATGCACCCCCTTGTGCATCTGGCTTATGTGGGCCCTGCGGACTCAAACCTGGGCCCATTTCTCAAATTTTGAGTAGAAGCTCAGTGACCCCCAACTCCCACAAACTGGGGCCTCATACACGGTTATAGTCTTAGTGGGTGGGGTAGGTTCACCTGCTTGTTGCAGGAAGATGACATTGATGACACACAGTGGGCACTCAGGAAGAAGGCAATTTATTTATTTTGATTTTTGAGGTAGATTTTCACTTTAGCCCAGGCTGACCTGGAATTCACTATGTAGTCTTAGGGTGGCTTTGAACTTATAACAATCCTCCTACCTCTGCCTATTAAGTGCTGAGACTAATGGCATGTACCCCCATGCTTAGCTTAATTAGAGAAAGAGAATGGGTGCATCAGGGCCTTTGGCCACTGCAAGCCAACTCCAGACACAGGTGCTACCTTCTGCACCTGGCTTATGTGGGTCCTGGGGAATTGAACCTGGGTCATTTGGCTTTGCAGGCAAGCACCTTAACCACTAAGCCATCTCTCCAGCCCGTCAGACTAATTCTTGCTGTGGCAGGGCCTTTGCACTGTGGGGTGTTTCGCTGGACCCCTGGCCTCCACCTGCTGTGTGTCTGCAGCTCTTCCCAGGCCATGGGAACCAGAAGTGACAACATGCCTTGCTCATCCCCCCTGCTTGAACACTATGGATCATGGTGGTGAAGAAGAGAATTGCCGGTCCTGGGCTAGGAGGCAATGGGACAGATGAAAAAATAAATAAAAAATAAATAAAATGAGAAAACTAGGGTAGAGGATAGAAAGGCATTTGCATGTCTGTCTTTCCCCCATTCTTGGAGCGGGTGACTTCTCCTTCTGGAAGGTTATCTCATCTTGCCAGTTCTAGCTTGGCCTGGACTGGCCACTAACTCTGGTGAAGCCCATGGGTGAGGCGCTGGGCATGTCCAATGTATCTTGTGTTTGCTTAGGGGAGAGTTAGATTTGAATAAGAAGAATGGTGGTGGCTGGACCCCGCTGATGTATGCCTCCTACATTGGACACGATACCATTGTGCACCTGCTGCTCGAGGCAGGGGTGAGTGTGAATGTACCGACCCCTGAAGGGCAGACTCCACTGATGCTGGCCTCCAGCTGTGGCAATGAGAGCATCGCCTACTTCCTGCTTCAGGTGAGCTACGAGGGGTCACAGACCCAGAAACCTGAGGGACTCCCTGGCCTCCCTGACAGGACATGAGGCACTGTAGGCCACTGTGTAGGTGTGCACGTGTAATTGCTTGGCTCTGTAGCTGATGGCCCGGAGGAAGCTGCTCACCCACCACTCGGGATGTGTGCCATAACCCACAGTATTCTCTCGAAGCAAGGTGCAGAGCTGGAGATGAAAGACATTCACGGCTGGACTGCGCTCTTTCACTGCACCAGCGCTGGCCACCAGCAGATGGTCAAGTTCCTTCTGGATAGCGGAGCAAATGCCAACGTGAGGTGAGTGTTGCCATATGTGGCCACAGTGGGCTAACTTGTTTGTTGTTTATTTATTTATTTGACAGACAGAGATAAAGAGAGAGAATGGGCACGCCAGGGTCTCCAGCCTCTAGAAACAAACTCCAGACCCATGTGCCACCTTGTGCATCTGGTTTACATGGGCTCTAGGGAATTGAACCTGGGTCCTTTGGCTTTGCAGGCAAGCACCTTAACTGCTAAGCCATCTCTCCAGCCCTTGGGGTTTTTTTGTTGTTGTTGTTTGGTTTTTTGTTTGTTTTACAAGATGGGGTCTCACTCTTGCCCAGGCTAACCTGGAATTAACTATGTAGTCTCAGGGTGGCCTTGAACTCGCAATAATTCTTCTACCGCTGCCTTCCAAGTGCTGGGATTAAAGGCATGTGCGTTGTGCCTGGCTGCTTTTAATTTATTTGAGAGAAAGAGGCAGTGAGAGAGAGAGAAAGACTGAGAGAAAAAGAAGAATGGGCGCACCAGGGCATCCAGCCACTGCAAGCAAACTCCAGATGCATGTGCTACCTTGTGCATCTGGCTTACGTGGGTCCTGGGGAATCAAACCTTTGGCTTTGCAGGCAAGCACCTTAACTACTAAGCCATCTTTCCAGCCCTTTTTTTGGTTTCTTTTGTTATTGTTACTGTTTTTAACTTATTTATTTATTTATTTGAGAGAAAGAAACAGAGAGAGGGAGAAAGAGAGAGAGAATGGTTGCACCAGGGCATCTAGCCACTGCATACAAACTCCAAACGCATGTTCCACCTTGAGCATCTGTCTGACCAGGGTCCAGGGGAATCAAACCTGGGTCCTTTGGCTTTGCAGGTAAGTGCTTTAACCACTAAGTCATCTCTCCAGCCCAAACAGAAAGTGGGCTTTCTTTATTTTTTATTTCCTCCCTTTGGTTTTTTCAAGGTAAGGTCTTGCTCTAGCCCAGGCTGACTTAGAATTCACTATGTAGTCTCCGGGTGGCCATGAACTCATGGTGATCCTCCTACCTCTGCCTCCCAAATGCTGGGATTAAAGGCATGCACTGCCATGCCCGGCTTTGGACTGGGACTTGTCCTACTCTATAGAAGTCTATAGGGCCACCTTGCCCTACATGAAAGGATAAAACAAATGGTAGAATGGGCAGGCCTGTCCACTTAACGGACTTTGTGCATATATGTTAGTGGTTATTTAAGCGCATCTTTCTGCATCCCTGAGCCTCATTTCCCCCCCCCCCACACTTTTTTTTATCTTATTCTAGTCCAGGCTAACCTGGAATTCACTTTGTAGTCTCAGGGTAGCCTTGAGCTCATGGTAATCCTACTACCTCTGCTTCCCAAGTGCTGGGATTAAAGGCATGTGCCACCACACCTAGTTTGAGCCTCATTTTTTTAAAAATGTTTATTTCTTTATTTTTGGTTTTAAGAGGTGGGGCCTCATTCTAGCCCAGGCTGACCTAGAATTCACCGTGTAGTCTCAGGGTGGCCGTGAACTCTTGGTGATCCTCCTATTTCAGCCTCCCAAGTGCTGGGACTAAAGGCATGTGCCACCATGCCCGCCTCTTTACTTACTTATTTTTTTACTGAGAGAGAGAGAAAGAGAATATGAATGCCAAGGCCTCAGCCACTGCAGTTGAGCTCCAGATGCTTGAGCTACCTTGTGGCATGGGTGACCTTGCACTTGCCTCACCTTTGTGCATCTGGCTAATGTGGGATTTGGAAAGTAGAACATGGGTCCTTAGGCTTTGCAAGCAAACACCTTAACTGCTAAGCCATCTCTCCAGCCCCTGAGCCTTCTTTTGAAAAAATATTTTTTTTAAATTTATTTATGAGAGAGAGGGAATGAACATACCAGAGCCTCTAGCCACTGCAAATCAACTTCAGATGCATGTGCCACCTGGCTTTGTGTGGGTATTGAGGAATCGAACCTGCCTAACTACTGAGCCATCTTTCCAGCCTCCCTGAGCCTCCTTTTTTTGGTTTTTCGAGTTAGGGTCTCACTCTAGCCCAGGCTGACCTGGAATTCACTATGGAGTCTCAGGGTAGCCTCGAACTCATGGCAATCCTCCTACCTCTGCCTCCTGAGTGCTGGGATTAAAGGTGTGGGCCACTGCGCCTGGCTGAGCCTCCTTGTTTAAGGTAAAAACAGGATAGCAAGACTTCAGAGCATTGGTAGAATTACATGGCGTACATATGGCCAGGGACCTAGCATACTGAGTGGCATTTAAATACTGTACATAAATGCCAATTCCTCTTTCTTTCATACCTGTTGTCTGTGTCATCATATAGACAAATGGTAATGGGACAGAACCCTGGAGACCTCAGTGCCACCCCTGCAAGCACTCTACCACAGGGACAGCTGGTCTCATTGCGACTCTGTTTGTTTGCATGTGCATAGTATGTGTGGTCTGTGTGTGTGTGTGCGCCAGTGCAGCACCCCATGCATTCCCCTGCAGCGGCTGGAAAAGAACATCAGATGTCCTCTTCCATCACTCAACCATCTGTTGTTTTCTTGTGATGGAGTCTCACCAGTTTTAAAATTTGCCATTCATTTGTGAGCCCCAGCAATGCTCATGTCTCCACTCCCCACAGAACTGGAATTAACAGATACATGTGGCCACACCCAGCCCTCATGCTTGTGCAGGAAGCACACGTAACTGCTGAGCAATCTCTTCTCTTACTGAATGTTTTTAAGACACATTGTGATCCTAACAATGTTTAGATGTGAAAAAAATATTATGTCTTAGAGTGGATGAGAGGCAGTGTTTTAACACAACTCCTGGCTTCTGGACCAGCGGGAAGGAAGAAACAGTTGAGGGAGTCCTCTGAAGACAGTGCTGGGGCATCATTGACCGTGTACAGGATCAGCTGTAGCCACTGAAACTGTGTGCTGGGGCATCAGTGACCGTGTATAGGATCAGCTGTAGCCACTGCAACTGTAGGGACAATCAGGATTATTAGTGTATGTCCTTCTCAGGAGCAGTTCTCAAGGTTGTCAAACTCAAAAGTTGAAGCTTGGATAAGTAACAGAGTATAAAACAGTACCATGTATGTATGTATGTATGTATGTGTGTGTGTTGGTTTTTCGAGGTAAGGTCTCGCTCTAGTCCAGGCTGATCTGGTATTCATTATGTAGTCTCAGGGTGGCCTTGAACTCACAGCAGTCCTCTTAACTCAGCCTTCTGAATGCTGGAATTACAGGCATGTGCCACCACACCTGGTTTAAAAAAATCTTTTTTTATTTAGGGCTGGAGAGATGGGTCATTGGTTCAAGGTGCTTGTTCACAAAGTGTAACAGGCCGGGTTTCATTCTCTAGTACCCACATAAAGCCAGATGCACAAAGTTGCACATGTGTCTAGAGTTAGTTTACAGTGGTATAAGGCCCTGACATGCCCATTCTCTCTCTGTGTGCTAGTGAATATAAATAATGCCAGGTATGGTGACCTATGCCTTTAATCCCAACATTCGGGAGGCTGAAGTGGGAGAATCACTGTGAGCTGGAGGCCAGCCTGAGACTGCATAGTGAATTTCAGGTCAGTCTGGGCTAGAGGGATATCCTACCTCAAAAAACCACACAGACGGGCTGGAGAGATGGCTTAGCGGTTAAGCGCTTGCCTGTGAAGCCTAAGGACCCCAGTTTGAGGCCCATTTCCCCAGGACCCACATTAGCCAGATGCACGAGGGGCACACGCGTCTGGAGTTCATTTGCAGTGGCTGGAAGCCCTGGCGCGCCTATTCCCTCTCTATCTGTCTCTTTCTCTCCCTCTCTCTCTGTCACTTTCAAATAAATAAATAAAAAATGAACAAAAAAAATTAAAAAAAAAACCACACAGACACATATATTTTGTATTTCTTTAGAGAAGTTAGGTAGGGAGGGAAAGCTGATACTAAAGGTGTGTGCCACCATGCCCAGCTTGTTTGATTTATTTTTTTATTTGCAAGGAGAGAGAGAGAGAGCATGCACATGCTGGGGCTTCTGCCACTTCAAACCTGAGCTGTGTGGACCACTTTGTGCATCTGGCTTTTCAGGGGCACTGGGGAATAGAACCCAGGTTGTTAGGCTTTGTAGTGGAGCCATCTCTCTGGCCTTTGTTTGATTTGTTTTCAATGCCTTGTCTACTTAAATCCCAGCTGATCTAGAACTCACTCTGTAGTCCAGGCTGCCCTGGAGCTCACAGCGCTCTTCCTTCCCTAGCCTTCTGGTATCTGGGACTAAAGGCATGCACCACCATACCAGATTTGTCACCACAAAATTTTTTGTTTGTTTTTGTTTTTTCCAAGTAGGATTTTGGTCTAGCTCAGGCTGACCTGGAATTTACTGTCACTATGTAGTCTCAGGGTACTCTCAAAGTCTTGATGATCCTCCCACCTCTGACTCTGTAGTGCTAGGATTAAAGGTGTGTGCCACCATACCCATCTGCTCACCAAACTCTCGAGAGAGCAGGAGTGTGGGCGTGAGTCTGTGCTGTGCTCTACACTGAGGTGTCTGGGCTTGATTTTGTCTTTGGCAGGGAGCTTTTGTGTGGCCCATCTTCCCTCTGCTAACCACCTGACTGTGGCCCCTTCTTGCAGGGAGCCTGTTTATGGATTCACTCCTTTGATGGAAGCAGCTGCCTCTGGTCATGAAATAATTGTGCAGTATTTTTTGAATCATGTAAGTGACTGATCATCACCTCATAACTCATTCACAGCAAATGGGGAATCATGTTACTGAATTATAAGTTCTAACGATTTCCTTATACATAGCTTCACACAGTTACACATTTCATTGAACAGTGTCATTGTTATTCACATGTGTGCTATCATTGTGTGTAAAAGCTTCTTCTTATTTAGGGTCTAGCCTTAGGTTAGAGTCACATGTGTGGAATGGTTGTACCAAGACTATAAATGCATTTATTTTATATATTTTTTTTTGTTGTTGTTCATTTTTATTTATTTATTTGAGAGTGACAGACAGAGAGAAAGAGGCAGATAGAGAGAGAGAGAATGGCCGTGCCAGGGCCTCCAACCACTGCCAACGAACTCCAGATGCATGCGCCCCCTTGTGCATCTGGCTAACGTGGGTCCTGGAGAACCGAGCCTCGAACCGGGGTCCTTAGGCTTCACAGGCAAGCGCTTAACTGCTAAGCCATCTCTCCAGCCCTATAAATGCATTTAGAACTTTGGATAAACGATGTCAAGTCGGGCTGGAGAGATGGCTCAGCAGCCAAGGCGCTTGCCTGCAAAGCCTAACCACCCAGGTTCAGTTCCCCAGGACCCATGTAAAGCCAGATGCACAAAGGGGGCTCATGCATCTAGAGTTTGTTTGCAGCAGCTAGAAGCCCTGGCACACCCAATTCTCTCTCCCCACCTTCTTATTACAAATAGATAAATGAAAACATTTTGAACAAAGTTGCTGAGTTCATGCCAGTGTGGCGACACATGGCACTTGGGAGGCAGAGGGTCGATTACTGTGAGGTTGAGGCCAGCCTTGGACTACAGAGTGAGTTCCAGGACAGCCCAGACTGTACTGAGACCCTACATCGGAAAAAACAAAAAACCAAAAATAATGCCAAGTTTAAGAGGCCTGGGAGGATGGCTCAATAGTTAAAGATGTTTGCTTGCAAAGCCCACTGCCGGGATTCAATTCCCAAGCCACCCACATAAGCCAGATGCAAAAGGTGGTACAAGTGTTTGGCGTTTATTTGCAATGACAAGCAGCCTTTGGCATGCCCATCCACACACACACAAGTAACAAAAAGAAGTCAAGTTTGAGCTGGGCATGGTGGTGTACACCCATCGTACCAACACAAGGAAGATAGGGGCAGGAAAATCAGGAGTTAAAGGCCATCTGTGACCACAGCCTGTCTCAAAAATAACAGGAAAGTGGGGGGTGCCAAGTTCATTTTAGGTGGGGGTGCAGCCTGCATTTTGAGGGTCGGCTAAATGGCTGCTTCTGTAGTGAGTGGCGTCTCGGTGTTGTGTGATCTTTGGTGAGTCAGACACAGTGATTATGCAGGCTGAGGGTAAACCTTCGCTGGTGGCTGCAGATTCTCCCTTCTGCTTCACTGCCGTCAGCAGGAGCCATCAGCACCTGACAGGCAGCTGCGGGATGGGTTGGTCACTATTCCAGTGATGGGCTTTGTAGACCTCTCCCCGTCATGAAGGAGACAGAGCAGGGGTAGCAGTAGGCCAAACCGGTTTCCCTCCTCGTCAGCATAGTAGTGTCTTCCCCCAGCCACCCTCCCAAGCAGCAACCGAAGAAGCCAAAAGTTTGGCTAGAGTTCCAAGTTCTTTCTTGGACTTTTGTAGGGAGTCAAAGTCGACACAAGAGACCACAGTGGAGCCACAGCCCAGATGCTGGCTAGGCAATATGGGCATATGAAGATTGTGGCCCTGATGGACACCCACTCTCCTGCCCTGCCCAAGGGCCTCTATCGGAGCTCAGGTATGTGCTTGTGCCTCCACTCTCTCATGGAACGGGGCTGTGGGAGGCAGGAACAGCCCCTCACTGGAGTCTCTACTGTTGTGACGGTCTGCTCTACTGGCCCTGCCCAAAGGCCTTTTCTGCCTTGCTGCCAGCTATATGGTGGAGTTGAGGCTCAAGGCCTATAGAGACAGGCAAGCCTGGCCTGGAGAATGGTTCCTGCCAGCTGATCTTGTGCCCTATGGGCTATGGAGAGGAGGCAAACCTCACAGAGGGATCTCCTCTGGCTTTCAAAGTTTTTGTTGTTTGTTTTCTTCTTCAAGGTAGGGTCTCACTGTAGCCCATGCTGACCTGGAATTCACTGTGTAGTCTCAGGATGGGCTTGAACTCAAGGCCATGATCCTCCTACCTCTGCTTCCTGAGTGCTGGGATCAAAGGCAGGTGCCACCACGCCCGGCTGGCTTTCAGATTTTATGCTCTTTCCTTCCCTTCCTTCCTTTTCCCTTTCCCTTTCCCTTTCCCTTTCTCTTTCCCTTTCCCTTCTCCTTTCCCTTCCCCTTCCTCTTCCCCTTCCCCAAGCTGGGGTCTCACTGTAGCCCAGGCTGACCTGGAATTCACTGTGTAGTCTCAAGGTGGCCTTGAACTCACTGAGATCTTACCTCTGCCTCCCAAGTGCTAGGATTAAAGGTATGTGCCACCATACCCAGCTTGTGGTTTTTTTTTTTTTTATTTTAAAATATTTATTTACATATTTATTTATTTGAGACAGGCAGATATAGAGAGAGAGAGATTGGGCACACCAGGGCCTTTAGCCGCTGCAAACAAACTCTAGATACATGTGTCACCTTGTGCATCTGACTTACATGGGTACAGGAGAATCAAACCTGAGTCCTTAGGCTTCTCAGGCAAGCACCTTAACTGCTAAGCCATTTCTCCAGCCCCCACCCCCTTTTTTTCAATTTAACTTTATTTATTTTCAAGCAGAGAGAGCGAGAATGAATAAGAATGGTTGTGCCAGGGTCTCTAGCCACTGCAAATGCACTCCACATGAATGTGCCACTTTATGCTTCTGCCTTACATGGGTACTAGGGAATCAGACATCAAACCTGGATTTTTAGGCTTTGTAGTCATGCATCTTTTTTTTTTAAATTTATTTATTTGAGAGTGACAGACACAGAGAGAAAGACAGATAGAGGGAGAGAGAGAGAATGGGCGCACCAGGGCTTCCAGCCTCTGCAAACGAACTCCAGACGCGTGCGCCCCCTTGTGCATCTGGCTAACGTGGGACCTGGGGAACCGAGCCTCGAACCGGGGTCCTTAGGCTTCACAGGCAAGCGCTTAACCGCTAAGCCATCTCTCCAGCCCTAGTCATGCATCTTAACCACTGAGCCATCTCTCCAGTCCTATCCTTAAGTTTTTTGTTTATTTCTTTTCCCCCCGAGGTGTAGGGTCTCATTCTAGACTATGCTGACTGGAACTCACTCTGTAGTCCCAGGCTAGCCTTGAACTCATGGCAGTTCTCCTACCTCCACCTCTTGAGGGCTGGTATTAAAGATGTGTGACACCATGCCTTGCTTGTTCTGAAATATTTAACTCTCTTTGTTACTCTTGGAGGTGGGGTTTTTACTAGCATGATGTTCCTTAACTAGCCATTGCTGCTTGTGTTTTTATATAGAAGCCAGTTGGTTTCTGCATGCTGTTATCTGTTCTGCTCTTGCTGAATTCTTTCTTGTTCATGTTCATTTATTACTGCCTCTCCAGGACTTTCTAGGTGTACTACCAGTCTGCAAGCTTAGCTGCTCTGCTGCTTCTCATCCTGGTGCTAATGCCTGGTAAACACAGTGAAGATAGTGCATAACCTTATCTTTGGCCTGTTCATGATGGAAATGCCACTGTTAAGAGGCTGGTTGTTGGTGCTAAAGAGATGGCTAAGTGGTTAAGGGCACTTGCTTGCCAACTCTTGACAGCCCAGCTTCAGTTCCTCAGTACCCACGTGTACTCAGATGCTCAAAGGGGCGCATGTGTCTGGAGTTTGTGGCAGGAGGCACTAGCATGCTTCTTCCCTCTCTCTACTTGCAAATAAGTTAAAAAGATTTTTTTTTTTTTTGTTTTTCGAGGTAGGGTTTCACTAGTCCAAGCTGACCTGGAATTCACTATGTAGTCTCAGGGTGGCCTCGAACTCACAGTGATCCACCTACCCTACCTCTGCCTCCCAAGTGCCGAGGTTAAAGGCGTGTACCACCATGCCCACCCTGATAAAAATAACTTTTAATGGGCTGGAGAGATTGCTCAGTGGTTTAGGCATCTGTTTGCAAGGTCTAAAGGCCTGGGTTCAAGTCTGCACCCTGCTTGCTGCATTATTTGATTAAAAAATAATCAAACTTTGAAACTGGGTGTGGTGGTTCACGCCTTTAATCCCAGCACTCAGGAAGCAGAGGTAGAAGAATCACCATGAGCTTGAGGCCATCCTGAGACTACATAGTGAATTCCAGGTCAGCCTGGACTACAGCGAGACCCTACCTCAAAAATAAATAAATAAATAAATAAATAAATAAATAAATAAATAAATAAATAAATCAGACTTTGAATGCTAACTAGTGACACTGGTTGTACCTTCTTCATCATATGGAGCACTTCTTGGCCTCAGCTCTGATTTTTCTGCTCTTCACTGGTCCTTTTTTTTAAATGTTGGTTTTTCCAGGTAGGGTCTCAGCCCAGGCTGACCTGAAATTCTGTGTGTAGTCTCAGGCTGGCCTCGAACTCAGTGCCATACTTTTTATCACTGCCTCCCATGTGCTGGGAGAAACAGAGAGGCAAGATGATTGCTTCAAGTTTGAAGCTAGCCTGAACATAGGGAGACTTTTTCTTTTTTTTATTTAAAGACATTATTATTTTGGGGGGTATTAACTATCAGGATTGCTAAATTAGTCTATCACTGAACCAACTATCTTAATTTTGGTTTCTGACCTGCAGAAAAATATGAAGATCTGAGTTCTTCGGATGAGTCCTTCCCTGTTCCTCAGCGACAGAGGCCCTATCGGAAGAAGGGCCTCAGCATTCACGAGGGGCCACGTGCCCTGGCCAGGATCACAGCTGTTGGACTTGGAGGCAAGACCACGCAGCCCAGCTATGGTGAGAGTCCCCTTTCCCAAGGGTTCACTGGTAGAGGAATATCTCCAGACTGTGTTGATGGATACAGGACTTTTTCCAGAATTTACGCTGCTGGGGTGTTCGGTAGGAGTGAGGCTCACATTGTGTGTTGTGCCATGCTGAGCATCAAATTAGGGTCTTAAGAATGCTAGGCAAGCTCCCTTCTCAGTTACAGACTGCCTGCTCACAGGCAGATAGGTTGCCGAATGAAGAAGCTTGTATTGCTGTTGTTCCTTTCTAGCCCAGAGCCTCTTCCCTGGCAGTATTCATGTATTAAAAACAAGCCGTGGCAGCTGAGGATGTAGCTCTGGTCCACTTGCCTAGCATGCATAAGGCCTTAGGTTCCATCCCTAGCAGAGGGCTTGTGTTAAGTCAGGGTCTGTGGAAGGGTGGTGCTAGCTGTACTCCGCTAACAGAAATGCCGTGGGGGAGTGGTCCTTTTCCAGTTGAAGAGTCTTTAGGGCTAGCCTGCCACTGCCCACCTCTCTCTGACAAAGTAGCAGGTACTCTCCCTAGGTGCTGGCCCTGGCTCCACCAGGGCATCGCTTTCTGTGTGTAAACTGCAGGTGACAGTCACCACCAGACTATTGTGCAAGCAGATGAGCTGGCAGCTGTGAGGCTTCCTGCCTATCTAAATCTTGGGCCTTCCTTACCCCAAGTACCCTCAGAGGGTTAATACCTATGGAACAAGGGTGGTGCCTCAGTGGTGTTCACGAGGGCTTACACACCTATTCCCTACAGAACAGGTGCCTCCACGGGGCTACGTGACCTTCACCAGCAGTGATGACAACCCCCTGGCAAGTGAAGGTCTCTGCTGCAGAGATGTCACCTCCCCCATCAACGAGCGCGATGTGGAGAGCAGCAGCAGCAGCAGCCGCGGTACGCTGTGGTAGGCTCCTGTGCCTGTGAGGAGAGCCAGTCTGCCATAACAGCTGAGGGAAGTGTCTGGCCCAGGGTTCTCACAGGCTGGAGCCATTCAAAATGCACAGGGTCAGCTCTGAGGCCTTTAAAGCTCTCATAGAGGCAGTTGGCACCACTTTACCATTTGCCTGCCCGCCCCAAGCACCATCCTAGATGTGGTGGATTTGTGAGCATGTAGAAAAGACAAGCACCGCCATTCTGTCTGAGAGTTGGGATGGGCAGCCAGGTGAGCAGGCAGTGCCGGGCTGTGTAGATTGCTGCTAAGAACTGAGCCCACAAAGCTCAGCCATGCCATCTTCCCTGTTACCAGAAGAACCTGCTTTCTGTGCCAGCCTTGGGCCTGTGTGGAGAAGCAGCAGCAGCGAGGGCCTGGCTAGAGCCCAGGGGCTCAGCAGTGAAGCCTCCTTGGAGAGCAATGAGGTGACACTCCCTCTCCCTCCTTTCCTGGTGTCATGGGAGATCACTGACCGTTATGTGAGATAGGCAGAAGTTTACTGTGTGCCTGCCTCATGCCCTGAGGATACTCAAAGCTTAGGTTGGGGACGGGGGCTGCATGCAGGGAGGTCACAAAGGAAGCCTATGTGGCAAGATGGGGGACATCTCATTAAAGGGTCCAAGCCTCACAAAACCAGACCTAGGTCATATGAAGTGGCCAGAGGTGTGGTGCTGACAGGAGCGAGGCTTGAGTCCCTGTACACCCCCTTAATGCAGGATTCCGATCATGCCCACAAAAGCTCTGTTCGCAAACAAACCAAGAGTTATTTGAAGACCAAGAGTCGTTACAGCAACAGTGACAGCCAGTGGCCTCCCAGCACAGGGACTGCCTGTACACCAGCATCTGACCCCCAAACTGAGAGGCCACCTTACTCAGGACCCCAGGTAAGAACACTGGGGAAACTAGCATCTGCATGCTTGAAGAGGTGGAAGCTCTGTGACTTGGGAGGCATTTATTGTGTATGCATGATTGGCCAAGCTCTGCAGAGAGGAGAGGCTTTCGAGTTTCTCATAAGTGACCTGGAAAGTGACTTGGCTCAGAGACAGCTCCTGATGAGCAGCAGCTCTCTGCAGAGTTGATGTTGCAGCTTGTCCCACCCTGGGTGTGTGTCAAGGGTCCAGGATTTGTAGTATAGTTGGCTGTCCCTTACAAAACCAAGGTTCTGAGTAGCCATTAAATGTCCCAGGGCCTGGACATGAAACAAGGAGGTAGTGGAGGAGAGCAACAGGCATCACCAGAGCATCTTAAAATTTTTTTTGTTTATTTTACTTTTTTTGAGAGCGACAGAGAGAGAATGGGCACACCAGGGCCTCCAGCCAATGCAAACGAAGTCCAGAGTGTGTGCCCCCTTGTGCATCTGGCTAATGTGGGTCCTGGGGAGTTTAGGCTTCACAGGCAAGCACTTAACTGCTAAGCCATCTCTTCAGCCCCATCAGAGCGTCTCTCGGGAAGCCTCAGCCTCCCTGTGTCCCCTGTTCTGCTCAAGGCACTGAAGCTGGAGGGGAGAGTTGGGAACCTCTAGTAGTTAGTATTGAGCTCAGAATGGGGAGGAAGCCAGTTCTTAGTCACTAGACACCTCTTGTCCCCCAGGCCTCCCACATCTCCTTCGTTCTCCAGGATCTTGCCACGCTGCTGGAGCAAATAGGATGTCTGAAGTACCTGCCAGTGTTCGAGGAGCAGGATGTGGATTTGCGAATTTTCCTGACACTCACTGAGAGCGATCTGAAGGAAATTGGTATCACGTGAGTCCCCAGGGGCACACCTCCTTATTAAACCACACATTCTGTGGCCAGGGTTACACTACTTCCCAGCCTGGGTTTGTCCTGCTCACCATAAGGCTCAGGTTCACATGACCTAAGATAGCCCAGCTTCTAGAGGCCGAACTCTTGAACATTGGCAGCTCACTGTTTTAAGAATTTTTTGTTTTTGCTTTTCAAGGTTGGGCCCCACTCTAGCCCAGGCTGACCTGGAACTTACTATATAGCCTCAGGTGGCCTTGAATTTATGGCAATCCTCCTACCTCTGCCTCCCAAGTGCTGGGATTAAAGGTGTGCGCCCCCATCCAGACTTCGTTCTTTCTTTACTCTTTCTTCCTTTCTTTCTCTCTTGGTTCCCACAATGGAAACTCATGTCCCTCAGGCATTCTTCATGTTCTTTTAAACCCTTTTTCCATCATCTTTTATTTATTTATTTATTTGCATGTGGTTAGGATGTCTGTGGTATATGTACGTGCATGTGCTTATGAAGTGGCCCAGCAGAAGCCAGAGGATTTGGAGTGTCCCATTCCATCACTCTTCAGCCCATTCTTACTTGAGTCTCTTACTGATTCCAGAACTTGCCTTCTGTACCCCTGTAAGTCCTAATGATTTTCCAGTTTCTGCTACCTGCAGGACTGGGGCTATATATATGCCCAGCTGTTTAAATGGATGCTGGGGGGATGGAAATAAATAACACACCATTGAGCCATCTTACTCCATTGTCTTAAGTTTGCTGGTTCTTTCCTTTGCCTGCACACATCTGCTTTTAACTGCTTATGAGTTCATTTTTCAGTTACTGTACTTTTCAGTTCAAGTTTGCTTTTCTATGTTTGACTATCTTTAGTTCTTTGAATTTCATGGGTTTTTGTTGTTGTTGTTTTTATGAGTGAAGGAGAGTAAGGGAGAGAGAATTGGTGCACCAGGTCCTCCAGCCACTGCAGCCGAACTACAGACGTGTGTGTGTCACCTTGTGCGCATGTGCAACCTTGTGCACTGTGTCACCTTGGGTGTCTGGCTTACATGGTGCCTGGAGAGTTGAACATGGGTCCTTAGGCTTCGCAGGCAAGCACCCTAACTGCTGAGCCATCTCTCCAGCCCTGCAATTGCTTTTGCATGTCCTCGTCTTATCATCTGGCTCCCAGATGGGGAGAATGGAGAGAGAAACACTTTGCCCTTTAAGTCCCCTGGACATTGCTTTAGGCCGAGGGGAAGGGACTTTCATCAGTGCCCATCAGTGACCAGAATTCCTACACTTGTCATTAGGGGGACAAAGGCTGCACTGCCTCCCTTGCTTCTTGCAGGTAGACCCAGATGGCTGCTGCTGTGCTCAGAGCTGAACTTAGCCTGAGTTGGCTGCACTTACCATCCAAGCCTTCTGTAGACGCCAAGGTGGCCCATGCGTATCCTGCAGAGCAGTGTCCTGTAGGGGAGACATTTCCTGGGGACCTTTCCAGAATCCTCCCTTTGGGTTCACCATAATAGCTCCTGCAGAGCCAGTGATGTCTGCGGCTCTGGGAAGCTTTTTGTTGCTTTCTTCTGCCCCAGTCTCCCTGCAGCCTCTCCAGACCATCACAGCTAGGGGATGGCCTTGAACTTAAGGTGGCCCAACGTTCACACACATGGCAAATACCAACATGCGCCCTCTGATTCATCCCTTCAGGTTGTTTGGGCCCAAAAGGAAGATGACTTCTGCCATTGCCCGCTGGCACAGTAGTGCTCGTCCCCCCAGTGACTCCCTGGAGCTGGCCTACGCCGATCGGCTGGAGGCTGAGATGCAGGAGCTTGCTATCCAGCTGCACAGAGCAAGTGGGGAGCTTGGGCAGTGGGCACGTCCAGAACTGCGTGATACAGGAAGCTTGTGGGGTGGGTGGTGAAGTCAGTCAGATGGAGACAGGAGAGCTTGAGGCCCAGGAAAAAGTGGTTACTCAGAGCCCAAGGGAGCAGTTCCAGAGCAGTCTGAAGTGGAGGTGGGAAGAGGTGGTCAGAATCAGCTTGACAAGGCTCCAGGCCCTGTGGTGAGCCAGGGCGCTGTGGACCTTGGACCCTCCAGCCTGGCATTTGTCTGCAGCGCTGTGAGGAGGCTGAGGCCCTGCGTGGTCAGGTGTTCCAGGAGCAGGAGCTGCGGGCCGTGGTAGAGAGCTGCCTGCTGGAACAGGACAGTGCGCAAAAGGACATGCAGACCCACCTGCAGGAGGCCTGGACCCTGGCCCAGGATGCTGCCCTTGTCCTCGACCAGCTGCGGTAAGTGCTGTCAGGTTCTCACTCATCAGTCCCTTCCTACTCCTCTAAATGAGGGGGGATCACAGTGCTGCCCCCGCATCCCTTGGGCCCTGCCTCCCACAGTATAGACCCAGGCATTGACATGGGCTGAGCACTGGAGTTGGTCTGGCCAGCACAGCTTCCGCGGCTGCTTGCCAAGCCTGGTCGTAGGGCTAAGGCAACTCTTTGCCCTTGGGGTTGGGGCTAGGAGTTCAGCAGGGGGGCCTCTGTCTCACTACACTTGATCTTGTGTCCTGCAGGGCTTATCAGGCTGAGCTGTCAGCCCGAGTGAGACAAGACCAGTCCCCTAGCACAACCACCCTGAGCCCATCCCTTCTCCCAGCAGGTAAGAGGAGGTACAGCTTGGCTCTAGACTAGGCTGAAGGGTGGGCTAGAAGCCCTAGATGGCATATCGCATCAGCATCACCACCTCAATGCTCTGTGAGCACCATCTGTGTCCAGCGATAAGTTTTTGAGGAGCCAAGGCTCTTGGCTGAACCTGTGATTGGAGATGTACTGTTCCTCCCCCCCTCTTTTCCTGGGAGGGAGGAAGTGACATGCCCACCAGACAGTGTCATGGCAGACAGTGCTGTTCATTTAGTGGTTAGGGCCACTCTTGAGTCCATCTCTGCATGGGTCCGAGACCCTCACTCCTTCCTTGGGCTGAGTATCAACTGGCAGTGCATTTTAATGCCCCACAGACTTCTAGTTGGGGACAACGTGACAAGGCACCCTAGCTTTGGGCTTTGGGGTTCACTTGTGTACCAGCACCTGTGTGGGACACACCTAGGTCAACCCACTCTCTTGTACTGCAGATCTCAAAGGCTGGCCTCCATCCCTGCAGGCCTTGAGCCTCTCGGAGTTATCAGGAGCCCTGGAAGATCGTGTCCACGAGTTGGGTAAGTCCTCTAGGTAGGCTGTGAGGCTTCAACCTCACCCCTCCCCCAGACTCCCTTCCTCCCTGTCAGACTTGACACGCAGTACTAACTGGCCCTGTCCTCAGGGCGGGCACTATGTTCAGTGACACAGAGCCTGGAGAAACTGCAGGTGCTAAATGGGAAGAAGTGGCGGGAGCCCTAGCCAGGAGGGATGGTAAGTGCTGGCTTGCCTAGGGCCTGCTCTGGGTGGCCATACACCAGTGGTCCCCTGGGCCACCTATATGCCTGTCCCTTCTCACCAGGGCCCTTTGGTTTTCAGAATCTGACGTTGGGTGATCGATCCACCCTGAAGTTCTATGTCAAAGAAGACAGAAGGGCAGTGAGCAGGCCACAGCTGTGGCCCAGGCCCAGGGAGCAGCCTGTGGACAGGCAGGATGGGGCTGTGGCCCCTGCCAGGGCAGCTTGGACCAGCACTGAGGCAGGACGAGGGCCCGGCACCCAGATCTTGGTGGAAAGGTCCCAAGCTTAGGGGCTGCTCTGGTCCAGACCAGGTGGGGCTGTGAGGAAAGAATATGCAGGTGTCACTCTAAGGTTTGACCTTACAGGTGAGGACTGGAACACAAGGAAACATGCCATTTGTTTGAAAATAAAATTAAGCATAAGCTGGTGGGGGCTCATTTCTGGTCATATGACATGCCTTGGCCAACAGCAGCATGTCATGTCCTCTGTCTCTGACTAGAGCCCATGTGACTACAGAATCTGATTTGACTCAGTTTGGAAGCTGCTAGGAGTAAGCAAGGCCTGGTGCCTGACTGCCCAGCAGCACGCCTCTGCCCTGCTCAGTGGCCTTTCCTAAGCCCCAAGGTGAAGCTGGAAGTGCCGCCTTCCTTTCCAGCCAGCCTTGAGCTGTGCGGGTTTTCCAGATGTACCACTGCCCTCTTCACACGGGCTGTAAAAGACTGTCAGTCGTGGCCCTCCTGTCCCACCGTGGCTCTGCTTTGCCCCTCTGCAACTAAACTGCAACCCAGACCATCCCCTGGAGCCGCTTGCAGCCTGGGCTGAGAAGGGAGAAAGGCTGGTAATGTTCTGGTAGTCACAGGACGGAGGCTTCAGCTCAGTGCCCATGGACTCAGTCCGGCTGGGCGTGGCCTCCACATCTCAGAGGAAGATGTGGCCATGCCCTAGGGACCAAGGAGGCCACTTAGCCTAGACTGGTCTGCCATCCAGAAGTGAACACAAGCAGAAGAGAAGCGGCTTTATTGTCTTTCTCCATAATACATCCGAGCCTCAAGGCCCTACCGTCCTCAGGAACCAGGCCATGTGGGGCAAAGCTGCTCTGAAGCCTTGCCCACAGTTCACACAAGAGAAAATCCAACAACCCAAACGAACAGCACGACATCCCATCCCAAGCTGGCTCAGACTCTGGGCTGAGGGAATGAGTTGAATCTGACAAGGGTCACCTCCACTGAACAAAACTCCTGACGGGTCCAGGAGCTGTGCACTTTGGAAAAATGGGTGCAAGCTTAGCCTCCACCGGCCATGAAGATACTCACTGGATGGATGCCTTTGGTTGGCTAAGAACATCCTTAAGCCAGGCCCAGGCCACTTACTGACCATCCTGAGAAGGTAGCTGGGTCCCAGAGACTGCTTGGGGCAGTGGAGAGTAAGAGCTGCCTGTGTGTCCTGTAGTCAGAAGGGGGTGCAAAACCAAACACGCTAGAAGGCACACTTCACAGGAATTCTAGGGCCTGTGGGTAGACACAGCCAAGGGAGGGCAGCAAACGGTGGGCACAGGAGCGCCCTCAGGAGGAGGCTGGAAGCACCTTCTCCAGCGCCTTCTTTTGCTTCTCCGTGGCAGCTGCCAGAGCCTCAGCCAGCTTCTCTGAGGGCATCATGTTGAGCACCTTGAGAGCGAATAGAAGTTGGTACTTGGCAGTGCTGACAAAAGCGTTGCTCAGGAAGTTGGGAAAGCCTCCGACTCGATCCTTCTGGGTGTACAGTGGGACGCGCACAAGGCCCAGGACCTGGCGGACAGGGACCGAGTGGGGAACCATGTACACCTCCCTAGGGCTTCCAGCTAGATGCCCATATGCCTCCCTCCTCCCTGTGCCCCAGGCTCCAGGGACAAATCTCAAGGGCCTGCACACACCTCGCAAAATCCCTAACGCCCTACAAAACCCTTTCATTTTCCACCTCCCCAAGGAGGCCCATCCCACCAATCCCATACCCGGCTCCTAGGACTGGTAATGGCAGGCAGCAAGGTAAATACAACAGCCAGAGGATCACGGGTCCCTGGTTCCCAATCCGCTCTACGCACTGCTGGCGACCAAGGGCCCACCCAGCACGGACCTTCGACAGAGCGCGTTACCCCGTCGCTGCCTTCCGGCTCTGCCAGGCCAGAGAGCTAACCCTTGGGGTGTGGGGGTAAAGGGAGAGACCCAGGCGCGGCCCCACCTCCAGGCCGTGGTCCCGCGAGTGCACCGCGCTGATCTCCACTGCGTGCAGCTGCTCCAGCGTCAGCTGCCGTGCATACAAGTGCGCGACCACGCGGTGCGGACCCTCAGTGAGGTGTGAGCTCAGGTAGTCGGCTTCCGTGAGGCGCAGGCCGCCCAGCCCCAGCCCCAGCACCCGGTTCAAACCATCTTCCAGAGACCAGAAACGCCGGTCCACGAAGCCCCCGGGGAAGCCCAGAAGCCCATCAAAGCGCATCTGCATCTGCAAGAGAAGTTGGTCAGTGGGCGGGGTAATCGAGGCTGCCCGCCCCCGCCAGCTAGCCCACCCGCCCGCCCAGGTCTCACCAGCACGGAGAAGCGCATGGGGATGCGACCGAACAACTGCCCGGGGTTGGCTGCGTACAGCATGGCGTGGCAAGAATGGCTCCAGCCTGGCCCGAGGCGCATCGCCTCCTCCCTGCTGATCTGCTTCAGCTCCGGAACCGCCGTGGTCGACATTTTGATGCTCCCAAGGCCCACCGCTGCCCCTACGAGCATGCGCAGCCCAGCCTGTGCGCCGCACGGCCAATCCACAAGCACCTGCGCGCGGGGCCCCGCCCCCGCCAATGGCTGGCTGTGCCTGGGAGGAGCCACGGGGCGGGCGGGGCGAGCCGCAACTGCTGCCCAATAGCCGCTGCCCTTGGCGATGGCCCCAGCCCTTGACCCAGGAAACTACAGCTCCCAAGATGCAGAGAACGGAGGCGGCTCAGGTGTGCACGACTCAGCACCCCAGACCCGGAAAGCCTTCGGGTCTTCAGGCTGTCATCACGCCTGAAGGTGTCTTCCCAGAGCGCGACTCCGCCCTCTTGTGGCCACACGAGGCAGCGACGGTGCAGGCCTCCTGCCTTTGGGCTCCACAGCACCCTGCTTAGGAGAGACTTCGGAATGATGGCCCTCATCAGGTGAGCAGAGACAGCAGGGATTGGCAGCATTCTACTGCCCTCCTCAGTCTCGGAGGCTCCCTTGGACTCAGCTGGAGGAGCAACCAAGTGACTTAAATCCAGGAGCTTAAAGACCCAAGTAAGCCAACACATCCCAAAGGCACCCAACAGTTAGTGAGTGCCAAGATCCCACTGCCTTATGCAGTTTTCACAACAAAAAGCGGCAAGACTGGAGGGTGTTTAGTGCTTACTCAGTGTTGGTCTGGAGAAGTCTTCCCATCGCAGAAGCATTGGAAGAACAGCCACTCAAGGGAAGGCAATGGAACCTTCTGAACACTCTCTTCACCACCTGCTCATCAGGGCCCAAGCGCCACTTTCCTCTCCACAATGACTTGACTTTGCCAAGAAAAACTCGCCAAACCTACGGTGAGTATACAGGGCAAGGGCCATGCAGTCTGGAGAGCCATGGTCAGGTCCTGCTCAGGTCTATGTGGGAAGGCAGAACTGGACAGAGGAGCAGAAGGCTGGGTGGCGGCTGACAGGACATACTGAAAATTCGCTCACATGTCAGATCCGGTGGCATTGGGAGGTTGGGTGTTAAGGACCCAGAGGGAACCTCTCTCTCCTGAGACTCAGGTGGAGCAGGCAGAGCTGGTAGGAGAAGCCCAGATTTCCAAGGGTATGACCACTTCTGAAGAGGGCAGGGCAGTAAGGGAAAGGGGTCTCCATCCAAAAAGGGTCCTCAGGTGGAAGCACGTGGTCTAGGGCACAGCAGATCCAGGGAAGGGGTGCCCTTTGCCCCCCCCAACCTGGTACCAGACACCAAAAAAGGTGCTGTTTGTGGGAGGAATGTAGGGTCCCACCTTGGCCCTGCAAAACTCACCTGGCCCTTCCCACACTGGATCCCTACTACAAGAGTAGTCTCTCTGGGCAGCTGCAGAGCCCATGGGTGGCAAGCATTCCCTGGGCTGGGTGGGCCCAGGACACGAGTTCCTTCTCTGCTCCCGGGGGTTTCAGAGAGCGGCTATGGCGGCAGCTCCAACAGTTTGTCAAGAAACTGACCACTGACGCTGGGAAGCCAACACCCTGGGCAGGGGAGCAAGGGCCAAGCAGCTGGGCATGGCCACGCATCTGGGAATGGAGACCAGGGAGTCGCTGAGGCTCGTTGATCAGCCTGTCTGACTGAAAATAGCAGGTCCTGGTTCAGTGAGAATCTCGAGTAACAGAAAGAAACGCACTTTCTCCTCTGGCCTCCCATTCGTGCATGGGGCATGTGCACACAGAATCCATATCTCAAAGCCAACTACTGGGCTGGAGAGATGGTTCAGTGGTTAAGGCATTTGCCTGCAAAGCCTAAGGACCCAGATTCAATTCCCTAGTGCCCACATAAGCCAGATGCACAAGGTGGCACATGCATCTGGAATTTGTTTGCAGTGGCTGGAGGCCCTGGTGTGCCCATTCTCTATCTGCCTTTTCCTCTCAAAAAAAAAAAATTTGTTTTTCAAGGTAGGGTTTTCCCTCTAGTCCAGGCTGACCTGGAATTCACTGTGTAGTCTCAGGGTGGCCTCAAACTCACGGTGAGCTTCCTACCTCTGCCTCCCAAGTGCTGGGATTAAAGGCATGTGCCACCATAACTAATGACAATAAAAATATTTTTAAAACTAACTACTTAGGCTTAGCAGTTAAGGTGCTTACCTGCAAAGCCTAAGGACCCATTTTTGATCTCTCCAGATCCCACGTAAGCCAGATGCACAAAGGTAACACTAGCACAAGGTCGCACATGCCCACTAGGTGGCACAAGCATCTGGAGTTCAATTTCAATGGCTGGGGCCCTGGCAAGCCAATTCTCTTACTAAAAAAGATCTACTTATGAGAAGTCTCCAGGTACAAGGTCTTGGGCATCTACTACTAACACCCCTTGCTCCAGATTTTGTGGCCAGTTGGCTTCAACTCCTGTCACCAGGTCTTGGCACTGGCTGCCTACCCAGAGCACTATTCTAAGACCAGCTGCTAACCATCTTCTAGAACTCAGCTTAAATCTCTCTTCAGATACCTGGTTAAGGATCACTGTGAGCTTGAGGCCAGCCTGGGACTACAGAGGGAGACCCCTGCCTTGAAAACAATAAAAAGATACCTAAATGAAGTTCCCCTGCCCCATGACTTCATCGCACTCCACTGACTTTCTCCTAACTGAACCCACACCTGAAAGACTGATGATCTGTTCACTGACATTGCAGGTGCCTGAGGACCAAGTCCTGTGAATTTTGTCCTCTTCTGGCAATAAACACCAGAGGCTTATATAACGGTGAGGGAGGAGCTAGGACAACTTGGACCCCACGCTCCTTCACCATGTGCTCAGGAGCCAAATTCCAAGTGTGACTTCACTCCAGCTTGAGTGAGGAACAGTGATGAAAATAAGCAAAAGCCCTTCACCCATGCTTGCAGCTATGCTCACCGTCCTTTTAAATCAAGGTGACACCACATCAGGAGCAGCCGCAAGCCACGCAGCGTCTTGTTGCTGCGTTCAGAACTAACTCCCCTTACAGTGCCATGCCTGGAGAAAGGCACAGACAGAGTATTGCTGTATGGTTTTATTACTATAAATATACAGTAAAAACAAATCAAAAACTAGCCAATCAGAATACATAAAATGATAGCATGTTTGAGTCCCAGACAGGCCAGTCTGCATCCCATCCTTCAAAGTATGGTAGCAGTACTGTGGCCAAAGGCCAAGGTGTTGGCAGAGAAGGGGGCAGGGCACACGTGCTCCCGTGCGCATTCCTAGGCAGAGGCAGACAGCTGTGCACACGAGGCTCACAAATTTCCAGAGACTGAGTTGGCTACTTCTGAGTTATCCAAGTGCCCCACCAGGCAAAGCCAGAGTTCAAGCCGACCCCGAGCCTTAGGGTGGCCTCTGCACCCTAACACAGGCTGCCACAGCCCTCCCCACTTGAAGGCAGCTCCTTGGTTGGGGAGCGGCAACAGCACTGGCTCCAGTTCGCCACCGGAGCAGCTCTGCCTAGAGCCACCAGTGTCAGGGGTCCCCTTGGTCCTTCTGTTTCAAGGTTGCCTGAGAAGCCAAGCATCAGACTGGAACCTCGCTCCTGGGCGGGCTCGTAGTCTGTTCCTCCCCTAGACATGCCCCACTATAGAAGTACAAAGGAGCACGTCAGGAGCGAGCAGTGGAAGCTGGCAGGCCACTCCCTGGAGAACGGACAGTGAGGCAGCCGAGCACAGACATATCCAAGGCGTGGAAGGAGATAAGCTAAGCGGGAGTCATGAGAACACATGGGGCGTGGTGACCAGACTGCTGGACACCAACCACCGCAGGCAGCTGTGGTGCTAGCCCAGTGAACCCAGCCGGGCCTGGCCCACAGCCATCCCAGCCGTGGGAGGAAAGGCTGCATGCTGGGACAGGTACCAGAGGGCACCAGCAGGGAGCAGCAGCCCACAGAGCACAGCAGGTAGGGAGGGCCGCCACGGCCGGGACACAGAGTGATAGGCAGGCTGCCTCGGGACACGCGTGTGGGGCAGGCAGGCAGATTCCTTCATTGACCGTTACTTGCGTCCTCCCACCTTCCAGAATCTGTGAATAGGACACTTCTCATGGAGACATTCTCTTCTGCTGGTTTGCTAAGTTCTCAGGGCATTGACCCTGGTATTTGGGGACCCTTTACGGCCTGTGACCCTGGACAGAAAGCCGCTGTCCTTCATCTTGTACCATTTACAAATATATTGACCATAAAAAAGAGGATTTGTAGAGGGAGCAGTCTGCTGTGCTCTTTCATAGAGGGTCACTGTGGCCCCTCAAAGCCTGGTGGCCACATGAGGCGTGCAGGAGAGGCCAGTCACGCTGGGGTCCGGGGAAGCCCCTTGGCAAAGTCTAGGGTGCTGAGGACTCCATGCTGCCAGCTCAGCCAGGCTCTCAGAGTGGGGTCAGCTCAGTGGCTCCAGGCTCAGGACTGGAGCCACCAAGCGGAGGCCAGGGTGGGGCAGTGGTGTCGAGGTTGTGGGGTGTCTCCATGGAGGTGGACCATCCTGTGGGCAGAAGAGGCAGGAGGGGGTCATGCTTGGCTAGTGGTCACACACCATCTGTGTTTCCATAAACTCAAGAGCCCATGGTGGCAAGGCCACTCATCACCCCCCACACATGACTGGTGAGAATAGCAGAAGTGACCAGAGGGCCTGAGGACCCTTCAACCCTAGCCAGTGAGTGAGGCCTGTTCCCACTCAGGACAGATCAACCCTAGGCAGTGGGCACCCAAGCTTCATAGGCACTGCCCATTGTTTCCAGCCCTCACCTGCACTGCCCAGTCTCAACAGCCTAAGTCCAGCCCTGCACAGGGAAGGACAGCAGCTGGGACTGAAGCGAGATGGTGTTTGGGCAGCCTGAGTGAGCAGCTCCTCCATGAAGCAGGCCTCAGAGCCCCCCTTCCACAGAGGCCTGCTCTGTCACTTTCACAGCTGTGCGGGCTTCTGTCCCGGACCACAGGCTGGTCCCAGCCGGAGCCCCAGACCTGTTGCCTTGCACAGGGCAGCCCTGTGGCACAGCCCCTGGCTGCACACCACTGCTTCCAGCCTGACCCAAGCTCCAACTGCTGAAGCCTGACGTAAACCCAACACGCAGCTGCCTTTTCCACCCAAGGTGGCTGAGGTGACTATGCCTACCACTCGAGTGCTATTCCAGTGAACAGGGACCGTCAGGAGCAAAGCTCAAGGACCAACAACCAGACTGCTGCTGGGCACGGGCAAAGGCCTGGCTGACATAGTGCCATCCTGCTGAGGAACCCTGCCTTGAAGGTCCCAGCTCCCCTGTCAAGCCTTCAGGTCTGCCTAGTTTTCAAGAATGCACCTATGAAACACCCATCTGGGCCACCCAGTGGCTGGCGTATCCCTGTCAAACAGGACACCAGCCTCATAGTCCCCAACAGAACATCTGTGTGTGGCTGAGGGACAGGATCCAGAGTCAGTGGGGACCTCCCGGTAGACAGGCTCAGCAGTCCACAGGTTGCTGCTGTGTGCAGGAACATGGGGCCATGTTGACAAGTGGAGACAGGCATGGCCAAAGCCCTCCAGACGGGAAGCAGGGACTGTGCTGGGAAGAGGTGACTCACGGCTCCTCACAGCTAGTAGGAACTTGAGTTGCTTTAAGCCACAGCCTGAACCTGACATGGAAGGATCATAAATCAAGGACTGCCTGGGCTACAGAATGAATTTAAGTCCAGCCTGGGCAACTTAGTAAGACTCCTGTCTCAAAATAAAGTAAAAGTGAAAAGAAGCCAGGTGTGGTAGTGCACGCCTTTAATAACAGCACTCGGGAGGGAGAGGTAGGAGGATCTCTGTGAGTTTGAGGCCACCCTGAGAGTACATAGTGAATTCCAGGTCAGCCTGAGCTAGATGTGAGACCCTACCACGAAAAAAAAAAAGTGAAAAGAAGCTGGGCGTTGTGGTGCACGCCTTTAATCCCAGCAGAGGTATGAGGATTGTTGTGAGTTCGACGCCAGCTTGAGACTACATAGTGAATTCTCTCTCCTTGCAAAATAAATAAAATGTTAAAAAATATATATATATTATGGGCTGGAGGGATGGCTTAGCAGTTAAGGAATTTGTATGCAAAGCCAAGACTCAGGTTTGATGCCCTAGGACCCACGTAAGCCAGATGCACACGGTGGTGCATGAGCCTGGAGTTTGTTTGGTGCTCCCATTCTCTCTGTATCTGCCCCCACTCAAATAAAATATTAAAGAAAAACGGAAAAAAAAAACATTTTGGACAGACATGGTGGTACACGCCTTTGATCCTAGCACTTGAGAGGCAGACGCAGGAGGATCGCTGTGAGTTTGAGGCCACCCTGAGACTACACAGTGAATTCTAGGTCAGCCCGAGTTAGAGTGAAACCCTACCTCGGAAAAAAAAAAAAAAACAGGGGGCTGGAGAGATGGCATAGCGGTTAAGCGCTTGCCTGTGAAGCCTAAGGACCCCGGTTCGAGGCTCGATTCCCCAGGACCCACGTTAGCCAGATGCACAAGGGGGCGCACGCATCTGGAGTTCGTTTGCAGAGGCTGGAGGCCCTGGCACACCCATTCTCTCTTTCTCTCTCTCTCTCTCCCCCTCTATCTGTCTTTCTCTCAAATAAATAAAATTAAAAATAAATAAATAAATAAAAAACAAAAAGGACTGGGGCTCAGTGATAAAATGCCTGCTGTAGCGGCTTGATTCAGGTGTCCCCCATAAACTTAAGTGTTCTGAATGCTAAGTTCCCAGCTGATGGAGATTTGGGAATTAACACCTCCTGGAGGTGGTGTATTGTTGGGGGTGGGCTTATGGGTGTTACAGCCAGTTTCCCCATGCCAGTGTTTGGCACATTCTCCTGTTCCTGTTGTCCACCTTATGTGAGCCAGTGGGTGATGTCCACCCTCTGCTCATGCCATCATTTTCCTCTGCCATCGTGGAGCTTCCCATCGAACCTGTAAGTCTAACTAAACCTCTTTTTCCCCACAAGCTGCTCTTGGTTGGGTGATTTCTACCAGCAATGCGAACCTCACTGCAACACCAGCCTAACAGAGAAAGGCTCTAGTTTCAATCCCCAGCACTGCTATTATTTACAAAAGGGGGGGAGGGGACACAGCCAGAGAACAGGAGCAAAGCTTGCTGACACCCCGTGTGCCTACTGTGGGATGATGGGTCCCAGCTTGGGGTCACCCGGAGTGAAGCGAGGGTGAGATGAATAGCCTCAGGTCACTGCCCTGACGCTCTAGCTCTGCCTCCTACTGGGTGGGTAACTCCAGAAGCCTTGGCTGAGAGCCTGTGCTGGGGGCCTCCAAGCTTTAGAAGAGCCTGAATGGGCACCTGTCCAGATGGGGAAACCTCCAGCTCCAAAAGTCAGGACCCTTAGGAGGCCATGACTTGGGCACAAAGGTACAGCGGCCATCAGAGGGCTCTGGACTCGGAACCCAGAAGGAAACCCCTAGGGGAGTGGGCTCCTCTGTGCAAGGACACCCAGCTGAGCCACCAGAAGTGTGGAGGAAAGTCACGTGCCAGCTCACTCCTCTATAGCAACAGAGCAGGACTCAGGCCCCAGGGCTGTGCAGAGAGGAGGGAGAGACAGACGAGCTCAGTTAGTGGAAAGGCATGAATTTTAAGATGGGGTGAGGCTGCCTAGAAACAAGACCACCCACCGATCATCTGCTGCAACCACGGAGAAAGAGCTGCTGTGACAGACCCCCATGGAAAGGGACATGGCAGTGCTGCCGGGTCTCCCCGCCCCCGTCAACTACCGCAGCAGGCGCAGGCCACGGGCAAGGCCGGGCTCCTGGAAGCACAGGGCAGGCAGGAGCACCTACATCTCCACCATGTTATGGACTTTGCCCAACCTCCTTCCCCCCTCCAGGGGACCTGGGCTCAGGGAAGGATGCCGCTTCTACCCAGGAGACGCTGTGCTTGTCAGAGAATGAGAATTCCTGTATGTGTACGCACTTTCAGATGTGGAAAGGTGTGCAACCCAGTTAATCAGCAAAATAAGACAGTGGTACCACCACGTGAGTAAAGGGCACACACACAGGTGTGCACAGCTGACACAGCCCCGCCCCCTGCTGCCAGCACCATGCAAGAGCCAGCAATCTGGGCTGCTGTCAACAAGAAGCCAGCTAGCTTGTGTCAGGTGGCTCTCAGCGTGGAGCTGGGCTCAGAGGCAGGGACACTGACACGGTCCCTGTGCTGGGCTGGCTGCAGCCAGCTTTTCACGTTCGCTTTTCCTACAGCCTCCACGGCTGGCCACCTCCTGGTAGACCCTCGCTGGGGGACTGAACACAACAGCGCTGCAGGCGTCTGTCTCTTCTGTGTCCAGTGCACAAAAGGAGGCAGGGTTTTTGGATGGCAGATGGTCAAGGTACCCCCAGGGGCTCCCTGCACAGCTTACACCCATGACCCTCCTTTCACCCCCACGTCTATAATGGGAAGGAATTACTGGAGGTCCTTCCAAGAACATACTGGAATCCTATGTCCCTTTAGTATGTGCTTGAGGATGTGTTTCAAACACAATTCATCAATGGGTTGGTTCTGGGTGGGCCATGGTGGGCCAATAGACCACCAGCAGCTGCTCTCCCACAACTGCTGATTCCTATATCCCCATCAGCCACCATGGGCCACTCCTCATTCAGGAAACAGGTACACCCCACTCATGTCACAACCACCTGATGCCCAGGTCAAGGACACAGAAAGAGCAATGCAGGCCCCGGGACTAAGCAGGGGACCAAGGGGCTTCCCTGTGACATGGAGGAGCCAGGCTTCTTAGGCAGCAGCTCCTAAGATCCTGTCTTTCTTTGAAAGCAACATGGCTGTGTATTCTGACTACAGGAGCTGCGGCAAGCCTAAAAGCCAGATTTGGGGCCCAAATGTGACGCAGAGAATTTCGCGCAAGCAGAGTACACAGCAGAGGAGCTAAGCTTAGGGCCCAGGCTTGAATTGCGGGCAAAGGAGCAGCACGACCACTGCCCCACCATGGCCCCACTCGTGCCTGCCACACCCAGCCTGCCCCTGCCTGGCTGGGAGTGTGCTGCTTCACCTGAGCAGTGGTGGAGATCAGTCCTGGTATAAATGCTCCCTTGGCATGGACCAGGGACAAAGGACAGTAATCCCAGCTGGTACTGGCCTGGGCTCCAGGAGATGGTAGACAGTGAAAAGGCCTTTGTCCCTGTGCAAGCCACCTGTCCTGTCTTCCCCAAGCTGAGCTTGTCCAGGATGGGAAGGAGCCTACACACAGGCTCCACTCCACAGGACCAAGGCCTTGTGGGAGGCAACCCTAGCCTGGCCCAAGTCTTGCTTTGGGAGTTAGAAGATTTCAATGCAGAGCCAGAGAGATGAACTGGAGTTGCAAAGGTCACACAGGTTATCAGAGAAGACTTCCCACCCTGGGCCTGGCTGGGAACACAGGCAGGCTCTACCCAAGGCCTTGGAAGGCCACATGCTGTTACCTGGTAGGTAGATGTCAGCAGGAGGGCCTGGCTGGCTACAGCCATGGTGCTGGGGGCTGCCATCCTGCAGGACGTCTTCAATGGAGGGCACACGGCTCCCTGAAGCAGTGGAGGGGCAAGATCAGGACCCCAACTCCCAAAACAAATACAGGGAGGTGGGGCTGGAGAGATGGCTTAGCTGTTAAGGCGCGAAAGCACTGTTTCTGCCCAAGGCCTTTGGATCTTTCAATGGAGGAGCCAGCCCATCAGCCCACAAGTGGGCCTCACAAGGGTAGAGGAACTTTTCCTTGGAAAGATTCAAGGCATAACAAAGGAGCCGTTAGCATTCTGTTGTCCTCACTGCCAGCCAGGGCCACATCCCCTCTCTGTCACTTCCAGTCAATACTCTACAGGCCCAAGGTTGCTTTCCTCGTGTGTCTCGCAGTGATATGTGAAGGGACTGAGTGGGCAGAGACAGGCCGGGGAGGCCCTTCACCACATGGTACTGCCAGTATGAGACTGGCAGGGACCCAGGTCATACAGGCTGTCCTGTGCCAGTGGTTTTTGGTTCATTATTAACCAAGAGAGATGGCCAGGCAGCTCACAAAAGCCAACAAAATAAAGGGCTCTCCTTCCATATGAAGGCAGCCATCCCCAGACAAACACGGAGGGGTGGCCAATAATGGCAAGTCCTGAACACTAACCACCCAGGATCCTAAGAAACAACGTAAGGAGCAAGGAGTCCAGGACCACCAGGGAGAAGGGACTCACCTTGCTTTAGTGACGACTCATCAACCTCCTCTGTTCCGAAACTCTAGGGGACAAAGAAGAAAGGCCACTGGTGCAGATAGCCTCAGGCCTGAGCAGGCCAAACTCCTGAGACTGAGGACAGCTGCCATCCCAGGGGCCAGGCTTCAGATATGGCCTCCCCTACAGCCCTCCCAGACTCCACCCCACGGTCAGGACACCAGGGTTGGGCCACGGAGTCTGGGCAGGGCCTCGCAGAGCGGTAGAGTCTGGGGCTTGGCACTGGAGGCCTGGCCAGGAGCGGGCTCACCTCAGGGGAGCTGCTCTCCCGCAGCGCCAACTCTGCGCCGCCAGGCGGGAGAGGAGCGTCGGAGTCCTCCGAGAGCTTCTCCTCGTCCTCCTCATGAACGGGCGACGACGGGGCCCGCGGCGCGCTAGAGGGGCGAGCATGGAGGCAGCTGGTTTGGAGGACGGCTGGAGGAGCAATGCGGAGCCCGCAGACCCCCCAGCCTGACGTCAACCACAGGGACCTTTACTATCTACCAGGAGTGAAAGAGGTGCTCTGGGAGGCAGACATGCCCAAGAGAGGACCTCTAAGGGCCCCGCCCAGGACCGGAGGGCCTCTGATTTCTAGACGAGAAGCTGGATTCCTGACAAGAAGCAACTCCACGGATCTCTGGGTCTCCGGAGTTGCTCTGCTATCTGTCAGGGACCTGGGCAGCTTCCTTTTATCCTCCTTGTGTTTTTCTTCTGCTCAGCGTTTTTTTTTTAAGACAGAGTATGCCACTTGTTCTGTAATTTAGGCTAGCCTAGAACTTGCTAAATAGTCCAGGCTGGCCTGAAATTCTCATTAATCCTCCTGCCTCAGCCTCCTAAGTGCTAAGATAACAGGAACAAGCCACTGCACCTGGCTCACCTACACTGGGGCCTCTTGCTGCTGCAAACAAATACCCAACTGACTTTATGTGGATGGATACAAAACTGGACCTGGGCAGGCAGGCTTTGCAAGCAAGTACTGCTGAGCCATCTCCCTAGCCCCCAACTCTATATCTTTCTATTGAAAAAAACAAAACAAAAAAAAAAAACTAACAGCCTTAAGGAAGTCAACACAACAGGGCTAATCAGCCACCCATTGCTTGTCTCTAAAGGAGCCAGCTAGAGGAATAGGAACCTTGTAAGGCCCCTTGTAACATTAGGTATGAAGACAGAGCTTTGTGGTAGAAACACATAATCTACCACCATCACCACCAACAAAAAAAAAAAACATCTGACAGGGAATACCTAAAACACATAAGGAACTCTAAGAGCTGAACCTCAAAACACCAAATCATCCAATAAATAGGCAAGTGAATCTCAAGAGAAGACATATAGCTGGGGGTGGAGTTATACACCTTTAATCCCAGTGCCTGGAATGTAGAGGCAGGAGAATCAGGGGTTCAAGGCCAGCCTTGGCCACATAAGACTATCTCAAAAAAGACAATGTGGTTTTGAGCCAGATGTGGTGGTGCACACCTTTAATCCCAGCACTCAGGAGGCAGAAGTGGGAGGATTACTGTGAGTTCAAGGCCACCCTGAGACTCCTTAGTGAATTTCAGATCAGCCTAAGCTAGAGTTAGATCCCACCTTGAAACCCCCCCAAAAAAAATCAATAAAAAAGATATAAAAGTGAAACATTCTGTAAAATCAGAGAAACCTTATAAATTTTACACACACACACACACACACACACACACACACACACACGGGGCTGGCACATACCTCCAGAGGGAGCCCAGAAGACACTGGCCTGTTAGGAACTTGCTCCTCACCTGTCTGGAGACTTGGTCTGCTGCTGGCCCTTCTGGTGGCCACTTTCCATGATTCGATCAAGGCCCGAGAGAGGACAGCTGGCTTGGGACAGGCCATCTGAGATGCCCGAATAAGTAATTTCCTCATAGAGGGGGGCTGAAGGGATGGCCGGAGAGATGGCCCGCAGACCATTGAGCGCCTCAAGCAGAGAGATGGGCTCATAGCCAGGTGGGACAGTGTCAGAGCTCTGTGGGGACAAGGGCAAGTGAGGAGGGACAACTAGACTCCTTGAAAATAGCCACGAAGCCCCAGAAATAGGCTCCAATCCCAGGGATACTCTACTTCCCAGATATGCTTTGCTGATAGTATCCTGTTAACCTTCCAGGGACTTAATGTCAAGAGCCTCCTTGCAGAGTTGAAGACACCATGCCTAGGACTCCCCCGGACACCAGTTCTAGCGCAAACCCTGACCCAGATGCCCAGGATGAGAGTCACGGGTGTGTTTGCAAAAACCATACCCCCATCCTTGGCCAGCCCCCAGCCGGCTCGCTGTCCCCGCCTTGCAGGAATGGAGAAAGCGAGGTTAGTGACAGCAAAGGGAGCTCAGGAGTGGGGAGAGCAGAGCCAAGCTAGGCAAGAGAACCAATGCCAACACGTGTCCTGGGCAAAGGGAAAGTCTGGCTTCCACGAACATTAAGCCAGGTGGCAGTAGGGAAACAATGTAGGTAAGAGCTACTGCAGCCTCACTGGGAGGAGATGGAGTCAGCCAGGCTCAGGAGGAAGGAAAGCGCCTGGCTTCCACGGAGCAGCAATCAGGCCCCAGCGTGCTGTGGAGGGGCAGCTCTTCCCTGCCGCTCTAAGGGCCACACGCTGGTGATGCTCCTCACAGCCACCCCACGCGCCACACAGAAGCAGGCTGTGGTGAGTCTGTACCTGTAGCTATTTACTCCTCATCTGTTCCCACTTGTCTTTGATTTAAAGGTACAGAATGGGCTGGAGAGATGGCTTAGCAGTTAAAGTACATGCCTGCAAAACCTAAGGACCCAGGTTCAATTTTCCAGGTCCCATGAAGCCAGATGCATATGGTGGCACATGCGTCTGAAGTTCATTTGCAGTGGCTAGAGGCCCTGCAGCACCCATCTTCTCTCTGTCTCTTTCTCTCCCTCTCTCTCTGTCTCAAATAAATAAAAATAAATATTTATGGCTTAGCGGTTAAGGCGTTTGCCTGTAAAGTCAAAGGAACTCAGTTCATTTCCCCAGGACCCATGTAAATGCACTAGGGGAGCCACACCTAGAGTTCGTTTGCAGTGGCTGGAGGCCCTGACATGCCCATTCTCTCTCTTTCTCTCTGTCTGCCTGCCTTTCTCTCCCTCTCTCTCAAATAAATAAATATATTTTTTTTAAAAAAATAAATCTTTAAAGGTAAAGAACTACTCCAAACCCCACATCACTCCAAAAAGCAAAACCTCTAGCTGCTTCTCAAGCAACTTCCTTAAGTCACATCATGGGGTTTCAACTGGCTCCACCCAGGTCAGCCGGACTCCAGGCAGAAGTCTGCACCCACCTCTTGCTCCCCTTGCCTGTTCTCTGGGGTGCAGAGAAAATGCCAGGAAACCAGAGTCCTTGGCCCAAAGAACCAAACACCAAGGGACAGAGAGCCAGAGCTGCAAGACCAACAAGCACGCCTGGGGAATGCTGTTTGCACAAGGAGCAGCCAGCGAGACCAGCTCCACTGTCAGCATCCATTCCGCTGCCAGCAAGAAAAAAAAAGGGAAACAGGGGCACTTGGGAGCTGTGGCAGAGCAAAGCTGGCAAGAAGGGTGTGGCCTGAGGCTGGCTACTGCCCAGCAGCAAGACCAGGGGACTGGCTCTGTGCCAAGAGGCCCTGAGCTTTGCCTGTTCCAGCAAACTCCCTTCCTGAGCAGGGCGCTGGGACTGGGAGAGCAGATTGACAGGGTGTTAATTCAACATATTAGCCGGCGGTGAAAATGACTTCCCACACTTGTTGATGGTCTAAAAATACGGGTGCGGGGCAAAATAATGGAGCTGTAGGACCAAACACACTTACTGTTTCCCTTTTAGGTTTCTTGCTGGCCAGGGAGGCAGGGTGCGACTTTGCTTTTTTAAAGGGACACTGTCAAAATAAAAATCACATGTTTTACAACCCTACCCCACACGGCATGGGTCTGGGGCAGCTGGGCCTCCAGTTTACTGCCCTCCACGCACGCCTGGCAATTCACAAACAGGACGCCACGAACACAAATTCTGCCTGGTCACTTCGGGAGGACTGCCCGCACATGTGACCAGCTCCTGGTACCCCTCACTCGGAGCAGCGAGGGTGTGGGACCCACCCTCATCCTCAACCCCCACCCACCCGAGGTCGGGGTCTTCCCCGTCAAGATGGTGTGAAAAGGGCCGGGTGCTCAACCCTGCCATTATCTAAGCCATGACTCCCTGAAGAAAATGCCACGTGTGGGCTTGACACAGAAATGGCCTAGACAGGGAAAGTGGCAGAGAACAAGAGCCCACGGGGTACTCTGAACTCTGCGAAGTGCCGGTGGTTCCCAGGGAGGGTTCTGACCACCCCTCTCCCCCACCCCCCTGGGCCAGGCTAGAGCTGCTGGCCGGTTCCAGTCAAGGCCAAAGCCACCCGGTACTCAGCTCACTCACTATAACAGGGACACACAGGAAGGGACCAGAGTTGTGACAGAGATGCGCAACACCAACTAGCCACAGTCCCAGAGTGCTAAGCCCCAGCCAATGCCTCTGCAACAGCCAGAGCCTGTCCTTCAAGGGGCACCCCACCTAAGCACATTTCACCATAACAAATCAACAGGCATGGGGGGGGGGGGTCTCAAAGCCCACGCAGTGTACCGGGAGGGGAGGCAGAACAGGAGCCCTCATACCAACCGGGACCAGCAAGCACCACTGTGGAGTAAGCCCATAGGAGCTGGGTTCTCTCTGTAAGAAGGACTCTTGCAGAGTAATAACGACTGTGTTCTAGAAGCCCAGACACAACTTCAAGGTTTTGAAAGAAAAGCCAAAAAGTAAAAAAATAAAGCAAAAAAAAAAAAAAAAAAGTCTGGGTTTTACCAGGTGTGGTGGCGCACGCCTTTAATCCCAGCATTTGGGAGGCAGAGGTAGGAGGATCGCCATGAGTTCGAGGCCACCCTGAGACTACAGAGTGAATTTCTGGTCAACATGGACTAGAGTGAGAACCTACCTTGAAAAACCAAAAAATAAATAAACAAAAATAGTAAAATAAAATAAAAATCTGGGTTTTAAGGGACCCTTCTGGACTTTTAAATGTTGGGTCAGTGTTTGGAAGCAGATCACACTTGCTACTGGGGTGGTTGGTGGAACCAGCTCAGGTGCAGATGTAAACAAAGGAAGCCTCAAGGAATTACCACAGGAAGGCTTAATCCCAGACATTCCAGGCCCCAGGGTTTACTGCTCTTTCAAAGAGGAGGCCACTGACTCAACCCCCTCAGTGGACAGCCTAGAAAAGAAAGGAGCCTAGGCAGGAAGGAGCCTGAGGCCATGCCATGCCCTGCCTAGCCAGCCACCACGCTACTTCAAGTTTCTAGTCTACATTCCTGCTCCACACCTCCTACCCATCTGAGCACCCCCGTCTCCTCTATTTTTAAGTCCTGAGTCTGTTCTCTTCATTGCTCTCCTTCTTTCTTTCTTTAGATCATTTAAGTAACAAGACCTTGGCCTGCCTGAAGCAAGGTCTCCCTGTGCGTGTGGCCAGTCCCCTGTGGAGGGGTCTCCAGGCTGAGGCTGTGGCTAGTCCACAGGCTAGGTGTACTTGGGAAGAAGGCGACAGCAGAGATGGTGACCTGCACTGCAGACATCGCTCAGCGAAGGGCCCATGCCTGCCTTGCAGGCTCTTGTCTTGTGGGCAGGGACTCACAGCCCAGATTGGTATGCCATCAGCATCTCAGTCTCCTGCGGGGCCCATTTCTGCTCGGTGGGCAAGATGAGGAAGGAAGAAAGAGGCACTTACGGAGTGCTCGTCATGGTCCACGCTCTGGGCCAGGACAGGGCTGAAGGAGATGGGAGACAGGGCCCCTGGCTTCTTCCTCACAGCCCGGATCTGCAGGAGAGCCCGAAAGGCTGCGACAGAAGAAAAGGCCCGTAAGGAGGACAGCATCTCCACCGCGGGGAGACTTCCCAGACGAGGAGCGCGCTCACACCATGCCACCTACAGCACCCAGGGAACAGGTTTCCAGATCAGGCGCGGGGACCATTAATAAATGGGTTCACAGGCAGTTTCTAGGAGCCCGAGAGGTGGAAAGCCATCCTAAGGCCCAGCCTTTCCGAGACACTGGTTGTGGGTGCTGGTACCAGCAGACTGAAGTGACGGGGACCGGGGGTGAGGGAGGTGTGCGACACCTCAAGGACAAGTGGAGCAGACGCTGGCTATGCAGAGCGTGGAGGACGTATCAGGACGTGGGTCTCCTGGTGCCAGTTCTGCCCACTGAAGTGGCTCAACAGGTGACATTCCCAGGATACAGCAGGGGGAGGTGCAGCCCATGAACTACAATAACTAGGTCATAAAATGGGGAAGAAACACCTCTTTTGGCTGTTCATCTCCCCCACACCCTAAGGTAGGGTCTCATGCTAGCTCAGGCTGGCCTGGAATTCACTCTGTACTCTCAGGGTGGCCTCGAACTCACAAGTGATCCTCCTACCTCTGCCTCCCAAGTGCTGGGACTAAAGGCATGCGCCACCACGCCCATCTGTTCATCGTTCCCGATGTCTAGGCCTCCAGGTCCCTGCTCTGGCAAGCCCTTGCTTCTCTCAGCCAGGACCCCACTCCCACAGACTCTCCACGCCTTCTACCTTCCGCAAGGCAGGAGCTCTCTACACTTCCTTCTCTCTTTTTTTTTTTTTAATAGTTTTATTGCTGATAGTCCTCTCTTTATTTATTTATTTTTTTTTTAAATTATTTATTTATTTATTTGAGAGCGACAGACACAGAGAGAAAGAGAGATAGAGGGAGAGAGAGAGAATGGGCGCGCCAGGGCTTCCAGCCTCTGCAAACAAACTCCAGACGCGTGCGCCCCCTTGTGCATCTGGCTAACGTGGGTCCTGGGGAACCGAGCCTCGAACCGGGGTCCTTAGGCGTCACAGGCAAGCGCTTAACCGCTAAGCCATCTCTCCAGCCCCACTTCCTTCTCTTAATCTAACAAAGTCTCTCTAAATCTTGAAAAAATAAAATGGGAAAAAAAACAGGACAAGTCAAGAATCTGCACCCTGGTGCCGAGGACAGTTAGTATAGGCACAGGACAGCGGTACTTCTTTCCAGCTTAACCGTAATCGTCTACCAGGAGTAGCTGGGCCAGCTCTTGGTCTGTGATGGGAGGCTTCCATTCCCATCTCCAAGAGAAACTGGCTCAGAGGCACCACAGCCACACGGGCACTCTGAACTCATCTGTGGACCTCAGTTTGATGCCAGCTCCCCACGTAAGAATTTCAGGGGCTGGCTGGTGTGTCCGAGCATTTGCTGTACTGGCCCCGGAGGAGGGCTGCCCAGGAAGGGCTTCCTTCTCTTCCTGCCAACCACAGCCCTCCATGGAGCTGCCATCCTGATCATACACCATTACGCTTGTGGTTCTGTCCCTCAGTTACCCATCTGTTCCTTGTAAGGGACACAGAGTTCACATGGGGGAGACCTATGTGCTTCTAGCATCTGGAGCTCATGCAACGGTCAACCTCCCACACTCAAAACTGTCCACATCTGGAGGTTCAGCACCCAGACAAGGAAGGCCATGTGCCATGGGCTGGATCTGGGGTTCACAGAGCTTCACGGCAGCAGCCCCATGCCAGCCAAGGAAAGGGCCCCGCTCAGCAGCCCACAACAGGCTACATACTTGCTCCAGCCCTACTCTGGCCTCTTGAGGTCTCAAACCAGGCTTCCTGAGAGCCCCAGAAAGCCACAAGCTGGGGACACTTGACACTTAGCTCCACTGCAGCATCTCCTCAAGCTGAGGTCTGTGGGGGCCCTGGGGGAAGCCTTGAGCAACAGAATATCCCCTGGGCGCTCAGTGGATGGCACTGATCAGGCTGCTCCAACAGGCGGCTTCCCGGCCTGTGGCTGCCTCAGCGTGCTGGGCACCGGGGCTGCAGGGATGAAGGGCCGACACCGCTTCCCGGCGGGAGGGCCTCAGAGACCGGCCCGCCCTGCCTCAGCTGGGGCTTCCACCCGGCCTCCGGTCTGCCAGCCCATGTGCCCCATACCTACACCTCAGCCTGCCCACAGTGCCGAGGAGCTGCCTTGTCAACTGCCTTGGCTCCTATGGGACAGCCACCAGGAGCTGCCACTACTTTCAAACAACGGGGTCAAGAGCAGGAGCCAAAACCCAGCCTAGACTCCACTTCCCTCTCTTACTAGCCAGAACTTGGGCAAGTTTCTTGTGTCCACAATAGTGGCAGACAACCTGACCACTGCCTGTGATGTTTTTGTTTGTTTTGGTTTTTCGAGGTCGGGTCTTATTCTAGCCAGGGCTGACGTGGAATTCATAATGTGGTCTCAGGGGGGCCTCAAACTCAGGGTGATCCTCCTACTTCTAGCTCCCCAGTGCTGGAATTAAAGGCTGCACCACTACACCTGGCTTCTGCCTATGATTTTCTACTTAACACTTGTTCCCACTTCAGTGTCTTCAAAAGACTTTCTCTGTAACCTTCACAGTAACTCCCTTCACTGTCCTTGGCCAGTGCAAGTGTCCCACACACCTGTCCGCAGTAGCACTGCGGCCGCCTTCCCCTCCCCCGGCCCCAGGCAGCTGGGGTCCACACTGCTGTGCACACACGGTTGCTGTGGTACTTTGAACAGATGGTCCCCAATATATTTAGCGTTTTATTAGTTTGTAGTTTGCATTGGTGGTGGGTTTGAGATTCCAATCTAAAGATAAGCAAAGTGTGCCTAGCTGGAGTTCCTGAAGTGTGCTGTGCTGTGTGACTTTTTGGCTTGTGCTTCTCTCTCTTGGCTTGGGCCTGTGAAGGCAGGCCAGCTGCTTCTGCCATTATGGAACTTCCTCTAGATCCGTAAGCTTCAATAAATCCTTCCTCCGTAACTGTGCCTGATGTGAAAGTTTATCTCAGCAAACCTAAAGCTGTCTGCTACAGTTGGCATCACGCCCTGTGTGAAAACTCCATGGTACTTGGTGGTCCTTACATCATGCTGGTCCAGGACTGCTGTGGAAAAGCAGCCCCCAGCTCTAGTGCCTTCTGGTGTGGGGCCCCGGTGGCACTTACGCAGCCGGCAGATGGGGCAGTTGTTGGCCTGGTACCGCAGCGTGTCAGCACAGGACGTACAGAGGCACAGGTGGCGGCAGGGCAGGATCAGCGTGTCCCGCAGGTCCGACAGGCACACCACACACTCATTGCTGTTGTCACTATTCTCATCATCAGAAGGCTGCAGAAACAAAAGCCTTTATATCAGCGGCTCTCTGAGAGCCGGAGGGCAGGCCCGCCACTGCCTGGAACAGGAGCTCCTGTGCCCGGGCCCGCCACTGCCTGGAACAGGAGCTCCTGTGCCCGGGCCCATCACTGCCTGGAACAGGTGCTGCTGTGCCCGGGCCCATCACTGCCTGGAACAGGAGCTCCTGTGCCCGGGCCCGCCACTGCCTGGAACAGGAGCTCCTGTGCCCGGACCCGTCACTGCCTGGAACAGGAGCTCCTGTGCCCGGACCCGTCACTGCCTGGAACAGGAGCTCCTGTGCCCGGGCCTGCCACTGCCTGGAACAGGAGCTCCTGTGCCCGGACCCGTCACTGCCTGGAACAGGAGCTCCTGTGCCCGGGCCCGCCACTGCCTGGAACAGGAGCTCCTGTGCCCGGACCCATCACTGCCTGGAACAGGTGCTGCTGTGCCCGGGCCCATCACTGCCTGGAACAGGAGCTCCTGTGCCCGGACCCGTCACTGCCTGGAACAGGAGCTCCTGTGCCCGGGCCCATCACTGCCTGGAACAGGAGCTCCTGTGCCCGGACCCGTCACTGCCTGGAACAGGAGCTCCTGTGCCCGGGCCCGCCACTGCCTGGAACAGGAGCTCCTGTGCCCGGGCCCGTCACTGCCTGGAACAGGAGCTCCTGTGCCCGGGCCCGCCACTGCCTGGAACAGGAGCTCCTGTGCCCGGACCCGTCACTGCCTGGAACAGGAGCTCCTGTGCCCGGGCCCGCCACTGCCTGGAACAGGAGCTCCTGTGCCCGGACCCATCACTGCCTGGAACAGGAGCTCCTGTGCCCGGACCCGTCACTGCCTGGAACAGGTGCTGCTGTGCCCGGGCCCATCACTGCCTGGAACAGGAGCTCCTGTGCCCGGACCCGTCACTGCCTGGAACAGGAGCTCCTGTGCCCGGGCCCATCACTGCCTGGAACAGGAGCTCCTGTGCCCGGACCCGTCACTGCCTGGAACAGGAGCTCCTGTGCCCGGGCCCGCCACTGCCTGGAACAGGAGCTCCTGTGCCCGGACCCGTCACTGCCTGGAACAGGAGCTCCTGTGCCCGGGCCCGCCACTGCCTGGAACAGGAGCTCCTGTGCCCGGGCCCATCACTGCCTGGAACAGGAGCTCCTGTGCCCGGACCCATCACTGCCTGGAACAGGAGCTCCTGTGCCCGGACCCATCACTGCCTGGAACAGGTGCTGCTGTGCCCGGGCCCGCCACTGCCTGGAACAGGAGCTCCTGTGCCCGGACCCATCACTGCCTGGAACAGGAGCTCCTGTGCCCGGGCCCATCACTGCCTGGAACAGGAGCTCCTGTGGCCAGCTGTGCCGCCAGTTGTTCTCTACTCCCTCAGGGACTGAAAGGGAAACCCACTCTGCGGGGCCCTGGGCCAGGCTTGGGAGATCCCAGCACGTCACCAGTGGGCAAACTTCCACAGGCAGATGGAAATGTGGAGCACGTGGCTGGCAGGCGCCCACAGGACATACCTTGGTCTCCTGGTTGTTCTTGTTCTCGATGCCATAGATCTCCTGCAGCAGGTAGCTAACTCGGTCTACCTGGGGAGTGGAGAAGTGCATTGGGCCCTCGCCAGTTTCCACTAGAGGCCTCCTCTGCACCCACCTGTGCTCATCCAACGTCTACAATGATAACCACGGGTCCCAGGAGGGGTGTGCCTGGGAATTCTATGTGCCACTACGTGTCCAGCCCAGCTAGCAATGTGGAGTGGAGAGGAGGCCCAGTGGTCCTGCCCAGTAAGCCTAGCATCTGTCCACTAACGGTCTCTATCACTTGGGACCACCCTGTTGTCACCAGTCCACAAGAGGGGCCAGTCCACAAGATGTCTGCAGGCAGCGGCGGCAGGACGCACAGCTGCTACCTTCCCACAAGACACTGAAAACACATCTGGTTTCAAGGTGGAGTCCTATCCCGCCATTCGTTCTGACCCGAGGGCCTCAGGTTCACCTGTCCCAAGGTGTCCTTGGCTGCTGGGTCCCACAGTTCCAGGGCCACACAACCCTTCCAGAAAGCCAGTATCCTGCCAGCCAACTCATGAGACAGGCATCCCAGCCACCAGTAGAATTTCCTGTGCACCTGGCATCACACTAGCAGGATCAAGGCTTCATTTCACCTCTTTAAAAAGCGAATTCCAGAGCTGGTGAGTTGGCTTAGTGGTTAAGGCACTTGTCTACAAAGCCAAAGGACCCAGGTTTGATTCCTCAGGACACACGTAAACCAGATGTACAAGGTGGTGCATGTGTCTAGAGTTCCTTTGCTGTGGCTGGAGGTCCTGCTGCACCCCCCCCCAAATAAATAACAAAATATTCTAAAATAAGAAAAATAAAAAAGCTAACTCCACTTCTATACTGTGGCTGAAGCTGGGGTCTGGCACCTGGGCAGCTAAACATATGCCAAGTGCTAACCACAGCCTTGGAACAAGGACCCCACCTGTCAAGGGAGGCCTCACATCGAGGGTTCCTCTGGCTCAGCCCCCAACCTCACTCCAAATTCTCACAATGCTCAAGTAGAAGGCCACCAGGAGTAAGTTCCCAGTAGGATCCTGGAATTAATGACTTTAAAGAAAAGCTATCTGCAGCTCCCATTAGTGATTTTCCACCGTTTGAGCACTGCAGGGGGTCATTTCATGTGTGTGCCAACGCAGCCACGTTTCTACAGGTGGTGAGGAGAAGCCACCACCTTTGTTTCCTGTCTTTCCATCCCTCCTTCCTTCACTCAGTAAATGTTCATTGAGACCTAACTGCATCCTAGGTACCACAGTTCAGACCGCATGCAGCTCAGGACCTAGACACCCAAGACAAAGGTGAAGAGCCAAAGCACAGAGCTCAACGGGGGAGACTCAAGTGAAGGGCTCTACACGGCCACGGCAACTCAAAAACAAACAAACAAATAAAAGTTTGTGCAGCCCAGAGAGAGACATGTCTTCACACCCGCATGCGTCTGAGCCTTGATAGGAGTTTTGATATGCTGACACTTACAATTTGCTTCTGCTTTAAGGGCTTCACCGAGAAGCTGCCATCCACATGCTGCAGAGGAAAGACACAGGTTAACCCTCAAACTGGCCCTTCTGAGCGCTCCTGTCCCGCCCACCTTCCCTGGTTACCCACATCCATGGCTTAAAAAGAAAATAAAAGGGGGGGGGCGGGCATGGTAGTGCATGCCTTTAATCCCACCCTGAGACTACATAGTGAATGCCTGGTCAGCCTGGACTATAGTGAAAGCCTACCTCAAGGGAAAAAAAGAAGGGCTGGAGAGATGGCTTAGTGGTTACAATGCTTGCCTGTAAAGCCTAAGGACTCAGGTTCAGTTCTCCAGGACCCACATAAAGCCAGATGTACAAGGTGGTACATGCATCTGGAGTTCACTTGCAGTGTCTAGAGGCCCTGGCGCACCCATTCTCCCTCTCTCTGCCTCTTTCTCTCTCTTAAATAAATAATTTAAATAAGTATTTTTTACATATATATATGTATATATTATATAAAAGGGCTGAAGCAATGGCTCAGTGGCTAAAGGTACTTGCTTGCAAAGCCTGACAGCCTGAGTTCAATTCCCCAGTACCACATGACAGCTAGATGCATAAAGTGGTCCATATATCTGGAGTTTATTTGCAGTGGTAGGAGGCCCTGGCATACATATGCTCTCCCTCCCTCTCTCTCAACCCCACCCTTGGAATTTTTTTTTTTTTTTTTGGTTTTTCAAGGTAGGGTCTCACTCTAGCCCAGGCTGACCTGGAACTCACTATGAGTCTCACGGTGGCCTCGAACTCACGGTGATCCCCCTACCTCTGCCTCCCGAGTGCTGGGATTAAAGGCATGAGCCACCACACCTGGCGGGATTTCTTTTTATAAGGTGGGGACTGCTCAGGGGTTAAAAGCACTTGCTTGCAGAACCTGTCAGCCTGGATTCAGTTCCCCAGTACCCATGGAAAGCCAGATGCACTAAGTGGTACATGTGTCTGGAGCTCATTTGCAGTGGTAGGAAGGCCATGGCACACCCATACTCACTCTGTCTATCTACCTCAAATAATAAATAAAATATAATTTTAAGCCAGGTGTGGTGGCACACACCTTTAATCCCAGCACTCGGGAGGCAGAGGTAGGAGGATCACTGTGAGTTCAAGACCACCCTGAGACTACATAGTGAATTCCAGGTCAGCCTGAGCTAGAGTGAGAACCTACCTCAAAATACCAAAAAATAGTAATAATAAGGTGGAAAGAACTGAGGAAGATACCTCACATCAATCTCTAGACTCCACGTGCATACACACTAAAGTACTTGCTGTCAACGGACCAGGCTTAGTCAGGAAGAGGTACGTGCGCACGCGCACGCGTACACACACACACACGTAAAAATGTAAGAACAAATTAGAACAAGTGCATTCACTGGTATAAAAGGAAACAGACTTCTCAGAGTCAGACAAGGTTAATGACGAGAACACCATGCCAAATAGGTTGCACACTGTGTGACGTAGGTAAAGAAAGGAAACAGGGCTCTGCCACTCCAGTGTGCATCACACAGCACGTGTCGTATGATGAAAACAAGGCTGTGCCAGACGATGAGTAATGCATAAAGATGCAGACACAGAGCCGTGGCCCCACTATGGACAAGCATGATGGCATCAGAGCATGCCAGCAGTAGGGGGTGGGAAGCAAACATAAGCAGACACCCACGCCTATAACTGCCAGTGGTCGAATGACCCTCATCAGGGACAAACAGCCTCTTGAAGAGGTTGGAAACAGGACCCAGTGACCCAGTGATGCCCGCTGGCTGATGCCTGGACTTTGTTCTTGGTCCCTCTGCCACCGACCATCAGGAGAGGTATCACCTGTGCCCTGGCTGCTCATCTCATCGCCATGACTGAGTGGCTCTGGGACATTTGGCGAGACTACCTTGGGAGCTCTGCCAATCCTACTCTCGGAACTCTTGGGCGGGCCGAGTGGATTCTACCAGAGTAGTCACTCTCCAGTTGAGTGAGGAGGTGGGGCACTGCCCCTGCCAAGGGGGCTGGTTGTTAATTTAGAATGCCATTAGCATAGTTGTCAGGTGTGAAGTGCTAAATAAATTACGTGATTGATAAAGCATATTGACTCCAGCCTGGTAACTGCTCTCCAGTTCCAAGTCCTGCTGGTGACTGTTAATAAAGGTATTGGAGGTGGATTTTGTGACAGCACAAATTTTATCATCTGAGTCAATGACAACCAGCATTTGGGCCCATCTGGTAAGACTGGTGGGTCACCACGGAAATGTTTAGACTGAAGCGTGACCTAAATAAGTGGGTTCTCATGGAGCCCAGCACTAGGGAGGCAGAGGTAGGAGGACTGCTGTGAGTTCGAGGCTACCCTGAGACTCCATAGTGAATTCCAGGTCATCCTGGCCTAGAATGAGACCCCACCTCCAAAAACAAAAACAAAAAATCTAAAAACAAATGAAGGAATGCTTGGCCTCAGCCAGTGCCCATTCTTGGTGGGATCCCTCTCCCTGGTTTCCCTGGGCTCAAACACATCTCAGTTACAGTGCTGAAGAATATCAAAGAGCCTAGGGAATTGGCCTGTGGGGGGGGGGTGTCACCAAGCAGGGGGACACCCCTGATCTCTGACAGACAAGCATCTCAGTTGGGGAGGCACCCAAGGCTGGACAAGACATGGGAGGATGGAACATGCACCTATAGTCTAACAGTGGCAGACCTTTGTCCATGCCACCGTTTGTTTTTTTTTTTAACCACCTTATTTGCAAGGATGGAGACAGACAGAGGAGGAAGAGAGAGAATGGGCAAACCAGAGTCTCTAGCCACAGCACTCTAACTCCGTATTAATGTACCACTTTGTGCATCTGGCTTTACGTGGGCCCTAGGGAATCGGACCCAGGTCATTCAGGCTTTGCAGGCAAGCACCTTAACTACTAAGCCATCTCTCCGGCCCATGCCACCATTCTTTGCGGAGGAACATCTGCATGCCTTGTGCTGCATCAGCTCTGCAATGGTCTGAAGCGTACCCCAATATGTGCTAGGCATTTGTCCAGAGTGGGGAGGAAGGGCCTCCTAAGTGAGCAAGGTCTGCCTAGCCCCCTCAACCCTGTGCTGCAGCAGGGAGGGAAGGGGACGGGGCACAAGTGAGGTGAGGACAGGTACGTGTGGGACTGAAATAGGGGCCAGGCTCAGTCTGTGCACACTGGGCCTTGTGGGAAAGGCTCATGACTGGAGAGATACTCGCGCGGCTTCACTTTCCAAAGGGAAATCAGTCTATGGCAGTGGCCTCCAGATGGGCATCCTGGTATGTCCTGGCAAGTTCTAGAGGATTCTATAGGGTGAGCCTCAGTCTAAAATGTTCTCCCTCACCATGCTAAACGCTCTTAGAAAACCCCTCGGTAATGATGCTCAGCCTCAAGGGTCAGCCATGGCCCTGTCCTGATGGAAGACCCCCCCCCACCCATGAGCCCTGAAACCCATGCACTCAGGTTCTAATCTCCAAAGGCCACACCCTGCCCCAGCTCCCGGTCACAGCACAACACTGACCTTTTCAAAGGCAGCCAAGAGCACATGGGCATGGCCCGTCACTTCCACAACTGAGGCGGGGACACAGGAGAGAGCGCAGTGAGGTCACACACCGGACGCCAGGCCGCAGTGGGGCCTCACCCTCAACCCACCCTCCCAGCGTGGCTGCCGCACCTCCCTGGGCTCCAGGCAGCCCACATGGCAACCCCACCACCCTGAGCCTGGGCGTGGGCAGGAGTGCCGCCTCCATCGCTTCCTGAGGAGGGTCCCCATGACTGAGGAGGGGCAGCGCCACTCAGGGAGGAGGAGTGCTCACCATCTCCTTCGTCCACCACAGCCTGGATAACCACCGGAAACACACCCCGGTCCAGGTCAAAGTTCAGCTAAGGAGGAAAGGAGGCAAGACCGGTCAGGATCCACGGCTGGAGCAGGGACCTCATCAGCTGAGCTGCAGGGAAAAGGCCAGCACGCAGGATGGTGCCAGCAGAGCTCAGTGGATGCAGGACAGAAGGGCACCCAGAGCACTTAAGTGTCACTCAGCCACCACCACCACCTACTTTCAGGCCGTGTCCATCACCCCAAACAAGCAAGTCCCCACTTCCCTTTCGCCCTGGCCACCACTCATGGGTTTTCGACCTGGGGGTGTGCGTGCCCCTCAAGTGGGTCATTCAGCAGCTGTCTTTCTGTCTCCAGCTTGCTTCACTGCGCATAATGGTTTCCAAGCCCCATCAGAACTCCCCCTCCTTCGTGTGACTGCACAGCGTACTCTACCAGGTTGCCCGGCCATGTCTGTGTACATGTTCACCAGCTGCCGATACTTGGACCCTTCCCACCCGGTGGCCACCCTGAACAGTTGTCATGACCACTGAGACACAAGTAAGGCGTCAGCTTTCTTTTCTCATGCCTCTCTCAGAGCAGAGTCCCGGGTCAGACAAAGCCGCGAATCTTTTGGAGAAAGTATCTGGCTTGGCCCCCAGCAAAGATGGAAGATGACCACATGGTTCATCGGAATTCAGAGGTAAGCCTCACCATCTTCAGCAACAGCCCGCCCGCCCTCCGCAGCACAAGAAGCCCTGAGCCTGGAGCTTGACTCTAGGATGACCCACCCGCCACGGCAGCCCTCACAAACAGGCCCTCCATTCCTCAGAGACCTGCTCCCTGATGCCAAGCCCTGCTCTAGGTCTCAAGGAAGGCTGCCCTTGACCTCCACTACAGGTGACCCCTCATAAATCCTCTCCTGTGCCACCTTCTCCCCGTCCCAAGCCATCCTTAGTCCCCAGCAGACTTCCTGCAGGCAGTATGTGTGCCTGAGCAGCCGCACGTGTTCTGCAACCTGGAAGCTGTAGGCCAGGCTGTGCTAGGCTGGCATCAGCAGAGAAGCCACCCCTTGAGGAGGGGCATGCAGTGACTTGGGTCCTGATCTCTCTTTTCCACTGGGCACTTCATATGCCTACACAGGGCCCTCGGGGCCAGACTATCCTTACTACACTGTCCCCCCAAAACTCCCACTCCCACGCTTGGCGTATGCACCGTAAAGGGAGAGCAGCCTGGCAGCAAGCAAGTCAAAGCGGGAAAGGACTGGCTTCCGCCAGCAGAGGGAGCGTGAGCGAGAGGCTTGTCTGGTTTACGCTGGAGGACAAGGGAGGCCCTCCTAGGGCAAGAGCCTGCCATGCCAGGACAGGAAGGAACCCAGGCTGCTGTCACCAGTGTTGAGTCAGGCCCAGTTTGTCACGCCTCTGAAAGCCTTGGGATCTGCCATCACAGAGGAGCCACCAAGCCAGTTTCTGCAGCTGTGCAATGGGAAATAAAGCCAGGGGAAAAGAGGAGGCGCATGGAAGGAAGGAAGTAGACGACAAAAGGGCTGGGTAGGAAAAACTAGCAGAAAAGCCCCTGGAGCTGCAGCCCACAGAAGGCCTGATAAGGCTGTGTGTGGTGACATGCTGAGCTGCGCACATGATTCAGAAACAAAAAGCAGGGGGAGGGATGGAGGGACACCACTCAGTGTTGGAGCTGAATTGCTGTGCTGCTGTGCTGGGACCCTAGCAATCAGGGCGCTCCCACCTCTGCTCCTTCCCAGAGCCCAGCAACCTTGCCGGGCCTCAGTTCACGCAGGCCACTGACCCTTGCCCACACCACGCTCCTCAGCCCCTCCCCAGCTGCCCAGCACCAACACCCAGTGCTGGCCAGCTCAGGGCAAATCTGAATGGGCGCTAGTGTGCTGCAGCAGCAAGGACAGAGAACTCAGAAGGAGGGACAGGGGAGAGAGGGCTGTGTTCCCGGTGCCTACCTCATCCTCCTTCCACTCGGAGAAGTTGATCTTGAAGGACGGCAGGGAGAACTGCTGGCTCACGCCCCTCTTGTAATGGACAGTCTCCGACTGCAGAGCAGGGCTCTTGGGGCTGTACCTGGGGAGGCAGAGCAGCCAAGCGACTTTGGTCGACGTCCAGCCAAGGCAACAGGAAGCTACCCTCCCAGCCATCTGGCCGTTGTTCTTCCAGAGGCTCCCAGTCCCACGCAGCAACAGCTTCTTTCAGAACCCACACCTGCCCAGTGCCTCTGCTCCTTCCCAGATGGGAAATCCTGTCCACTGGCTGCCAGGCTTGCTCATTTCAGAATGAGCGTGGTGCCCAGTGCTCGTCCCCAGCGCCACGCTGGCTCCTAGCTGCCTACCTCTCTGCCCCAGCAAAGCCCCAAGTACTGCCCCTGTCCACACGGATGGGACCTTCTGTGCAGCATACTGGCAGCCCACCTAAAGCTACTCCTTCCAGTTCCGAAGCTGTCCTGCCAGCGTCACAGTGCCACATTCCCTGAACACGCTCCGCTGCAGTGTCACTCTGTCTAGGGATTCAGAGGCTATCGCCACCACCTTGCTATTCCCCGCAAGGCTAAGGCATCCGCTGGCTCACGTACAAGTTCATTTCCACCCAGGCCAACTACCAGAAGAGAAAGGGAAGGCCAGGGTCTCCCACTCGGAATCTAAGCCATGACCCTCAGCACCCTACCCCTAGCCCCTTGCTCTCCTGGGTCCTCTCTGGGATAAGGGCCATGCAGAGCCTTAGAAACCTGGGGGTGTCCCTGACGTGCACAGGGACAGGAGAGGCGCTGTCCTTGCAGTCAGAGCAGTGTGGGAGGGGCCCACGGGCAGGCCCAGCTAGAGGCAGTGAAAGGGTCAGCCAAGGCTCTCAGCAGGCCTGGGTTTATCTCACAAGCTGTGGGACCCAGGATCAAGCCTGCCTCAGTTTCCTTATTGGTAAGTAGAACATGGCCAAAAAAGGAACAGGAGAGTCACCTGACCTGCAACCCAGGACAGAATACTCCTGGTGGCTGGGTCTATGGTCCCAGGCATGACCTTTGGCCCAGACGTCCTGTTTCTGTCCTGGTGGTTTAGTGCTGGCACTATTTAAGCCAGCAAGCCCAGAAAGTGAAACAGGCCGCATGCCAGATGTCAGGAAACGCCAGTGTGACATTTCTCCTAGAACCCCAGCCCCGGGGATCTGAAACACAACCAAGCAGCAGCCATGTCCAGCTGGCTATCCTGTTTTAACAACCCTTCTGGTGGCAGCAGGATCCTATCCTGAGCGCACTTCATAGAGTAGGACCAAGAACAACTGAGCGGGGTGAGCAAGGGTGGAAGCCCGTTGGAACCTCCTCTGGGGCAGCCCCGGGCACCAATCCAGAACCCGGGGCTCCTCCACTGTGGCAGTTGAGGCCAAAGACAACTAAGGAACCGAAGAAGCTCCTCCTCCCAGGTGTTGCCACCCAGAGGCCCCAGAAGGCTACATGACCTCAGGCTTTGGCTGGCCAGCAGCTCACCCCAGTGCTTGTGTAATGCCAGGGGCAACCTCAACTTTCCACTTCCTGCTGGTCACTAGCATGTGCTTGTGCACTGCTGCTCTGGGCAGCCAGTCGCCTTGCCTGACGGAACGTTTCCTGAGCTTTCTCTACAAACAGCACCCGTTCTGTGTGAGGAGAGGGGCAAGGACTCCACTGTGGTGGTGTGGTTCAGGTGTCCCCAAAAGCTTAGGTGTTCTGAATGTTAGGTCCCCAGTTGATGGCAATTTGGGAATTAAAGCCTCCTGTTGGCAGGATTATGGGTGTTAGAGCCAGTTTCCTCTTGCTAGTGTTTTGCACACTCTCCTGTTGCTGTTGTCTACCTGATGGTGGCCAGGAAGTGATGTCTACCCTCTGCTCATGCCATTGCTTTTCCCTGCCATCATGGAGCTTCCCCTCGAGTTTATAGGCCAAATAACCCCTTTTCCCCCACAAGCTGCTCTTGGTCAGGTGTTCTCTGCTAGCAATGTGAACCTGATGGAACCTGACTGCGACCACCACCCATGAGAAGGGATGTGGTGGCTTGAATGTATGGCCCCATAGACTCTGGATTTTTATTAAGATTGAGCTTGCAACTTGAACCTCCAGCAGGCAGAGCCCTACCCGAGAAGACATCTGTCTCTAGCAGGGGATCTTAAGCCCAGCCCTATACTAAGTGTGTTCAGGAGGATTTGTTTGTTTGTTTGTTTGCTTTTTGAGGTAGGGTCTCACTCTAGTCCAGGCTGACCTGGAATTCACTGTGTAGTTTCAGGGTGGGCTCCAACTCATCGTGATTCTCCTACCTCTGCCTCCCGAGTGCTGGGATTAAAGGCGTGCACCACCACATAACTACAACATTAAAAACAAAAACAAAAAAAAAACCGGTCTCTGCCACAAGTTCCTAGAACAGAGTTCCCAATCTTTTGGAATCTTCTGGGTGCTGGAAGTCTCTCTGTCCTAAAGAGGAGACTTCAGGGCCAGGTGTGGTGGCTTACAACTTTAATCCCAGCACTTGTGAGGCAGAGGTAGGAGGATCACCATGAGTTTTCCCTCAGAAAAAACAAAATCAAACAAACCAACCAACCCTGGGATTTTAGGAGGGCTTGTGGAGGGGGCTCGTCACCAGAAAGACCACCTGAAAGCCATTTGCTAAGTAGGAATCTTTCAGCCCCACACCCACTACAGGAAGGGGAGAAAGGCTGCAGACCAGACTGAGAATGGTGCCTACAGAACAGGACAAAACCTCCATCCAATCCAAACAGGGATTCAGTGCAAGGCTGGGTCCTGTGTCAATAACAGCAAGACTGCTGACCACCCCCGGACTCACACTGCCGTGCCATTTAGGAACTCCTCCATCGCCTGGCAGTAGATGGTGATGGCCACGCGGGCGTCAGCATCGAAGGTGAACTCCAGGCTGTAGAGCACCCGGGGCTTCGCGGCATCCTCAGAGGGGCTGTCGGCATCATCCTTATACCTACCAGAGGTGAGAAGACAGGTCAGGCGCCATGGCCAGCGAGTACTGGCCTGCCCAGGTGGTTTTGGGCCACGGAAACGGCTGCATGGATATGTCTGCTTTAGCAAAGATGAAGACCCATTCCCTGAGGCACAGTAAGCCCACCAAGCCAGGGTCCATGCCCCTTTCTCCCTGACCATGAAAACAAAGAGTGAGTCCTCTTGCTTTAGAGACAGCCCAGAAGGCAAGTCTTCTTAAAGTGTACAGCGGCTCTAGATGCTGACATCTGGGGCTGGGTCATCCTGGTCTGTGGGCTGATGCACTCTGGGACCTGAACAACTTCCCTGACCTCTGCCCTTTAGATGCAGCGCCACCCAGGCACGTGTTATCTCCAGACATGGCCCTGTGTCCCTGAGGCACAACTGCAAGGGGGGGGGGGGGAGAGCTAGTTTGAGGCCTCTGACTACACCCAAGAGCTAAGACTGGCCCTCTCAAAATTCCTCCCCATCCCAAGCACCAAACCACAGCCCTGTGCCCACAGGGGCCCAGGTGTGCCTGGGCTACAGTCAGGGTCCCCAGCAGGGCAGCATGGAGGCTTACCTCACAAGCCGGAGGGAGTCTTTGCGGATGTTCACCAGGCTCCTCAGAGTCTTTACTGGCTCATGGGGGGCAGGAGTGACATAGGGAAACTAAGAGAGAAAAACTCTATGACCCAGGTGACTCTGAGAAGAGGCCAGGAGATGGCGTGAAGTGCATAGGCCAGGACTGGGACTGGCCCACCCTGAGTGATCTGGCCACTCAGCCGCAGTCTCCAGTTCCAGGAAGGACCCTCACGACTCAACTGGGCCAAAGGTATCGTGGCCGGTTAGACTATCAGGCTATGCTCCTGTGATGGGTCACGACTCACTGCTGCCCATGAAGAAGACAGGCTGGTGGTCTGCCCCACAGCATACCAGCATGTATTAGGCAAAATCACCATGAGCTGGTGCACCCTGAGCTGGAGCACTCCAAAACATCACCACTGGGGAAACTGAACCAGCTGTGCTATGTCACAACCCAAGCGCACCCACAATGGTGTTAATGTGAAATAAAGAAAAAGAAAAATGACCTACAGAAGGGCCGAGAGAGCCAGACCCTGGGAGCTGAGGCCACAAATGTGCCAAAGATATGGCCTGCTGTCCACCAAGTGGGAGAGGGCACACTCATCCTCCCCGACCCCCCCCCCCCCCCGGCCTGAAGGACATACTACAGACCAAGGTTTCATGTCAGCCAGCCATTCCCAGGGTAAAACCACCGGGAAGGCCCTGGTCTGAGGACCCTCACTAGGCCTGAGGGATGCCCAACTTGCAACAGTGATGGGGGACAGGGCTGTGTTCCCTAGAAATAGCCTCATGCATGGCTCTCTCCACTATTTTGGAACCCTGCTCAGGGTTTCCTCTTATCCACTGCTTCACCCCCGTTCTAGGCATCTCACCCAGACTTGGCCTCACCATCCCTGACCATCTGTGTAAATCCTGTGCCTCCTGGGGCTCCATCCTCTGGCACACCGAGCAGGCTGCCAGGCTTCCCTCCATGCTTCCCCCACAGGAGACCTTGTCCTATCCCCCCACCCCCCGCTCCGCCCCCAGGGCCTGACTGACCCGTCCTCCAAGATTGCCACAACCCACTGCAATGGCTCTTGCCCCAGGCTAAGCCTCCCTCACATCCTAAGGGCTGACTGAAAGGCCTACCTAGCCATCCTGATCTTCACCTCTCCTCTGCTCTCTGACTAGCCTTCAGAGCACTGATCACCTTGCCAGAAGCCTGGTGTAGGCCACCCCCAACTCCACCTCCTCACTTAGTCGGGCTCTCTCACTCTTGCTTTTCTGATTCATTCTCTCTTTTTCCCTTTTGTTTTTTCGAGGGAGGGTCTCACTCTCGCCCAGGCTGACTTGGCATTCCTATGTACTCTCAGGGTGACCATGAACTCATGGCGATCCTCTTACCTCTGCTGGGATTAAAGGTGTGCGTCACCACGCCTGGCTGATTCTCTCTTTTTACTGCCCGTTCATCCCATGTTTTCTCCTTTATGGCCTGCACTAACTAGGAAACAGGGTCAGGGTCTGATTTTGCCCCTCCTCTGCTCTTCAAGAGCCCTAGGCACACAGAATGTGTCAAAGGAATGGATAACAGCTATGCTTAGTGTGCGTGTCTCTAACAATTAGTTTGTTGGTTTTTTTTCAAGGCAGGGTCTCAGTCAGACCCAGGCTGACCTGGAACTCATCTACAGCCCCAGTACAGTTCACTACAGTGACCCCTACCTCTGCCCCCAGAGTGCTAGGACTCAAGGTGTCTGCCACCACCACACCGGCTGCTAGCAAGTAGTAAACACGTCCTCCTAGACATTCACGTCTGGACTGTCCATTGTTCCACAGAATGTGGATGTTCTTTTAACTCACACAAAAGGCCTGGAATGAATTTTCTAACTCCTGTAGGCTGGACAGCCCAGTTTAACAATGGCTGCTCTGTCCCTCAGTGACCCATCCCTGGCTGTCTGATCTCTTAGGAGCAATGTGAGGTCACCCCCCAAGTCACGTGTCCACTCCTAGTCTTGCTCAGCTGCAGTCCTCTCGGGCGCTGTGCCCATGCAGGGTGATTCCATGGCTGCGCAAACTCACAGCTGGACAGAAATGACTGAGGCAGGGTCCCCCCACCCCCAGCCGCCCAAGCCAGCCCTACCAAGACACACCTGGACTGGACGGCTGCCCAAGAAGTTCAGATCCATGTTCTCTCCAAACAGGTAACCTTCAGGATGGGGGGTATCAAATTTCTCACCTCCCATGAAAAAGTGTGAAGCAAAGTAGTTTCCTGTTAAAAAAAAGAAATTGGTTTATAAACCAGTCATGGGCATGCCTTTAATCCCAGCACTCGGGAGGCAGAGGTAGGAGGATGGCCATGAGTTCAAGGCCACCCTGAGACTACATAGTGAATTCCAGGTCAGCCTGAGCTAGCGTGAGACCCTACCTCAAAAAAAAAAAAAAAAAAAGAAAGAAAGAGAGAGAGAGAGAGAAAACGAACAAATGAATGAGGCTTATAGATCATGCTGCTCAGCAAAGCCTAGTGGAACACCTGACACCCACGCAGTCCAGCCCTGAGAAGGGCTCCACGCTGAGACTGGCTGGCATGCATCCAGCCACAGGCTCTGTGGCTTTGGCTCTGTGCACTAGCTGTCCCAGCATCTGTCCTTCCAGGCAGTCCACCAGCCTCTGCACCACACTGGCCTCCATACGCTGTCCTCTCCTTGCTCAGACCATAGCCGGTTTCTAACTCCAGGGCCACTCACTGCCTTTTGTAGGAGGCTGAGCCATACCCCAAGACATATCCAAGTTTTACACCCTGTACCTGTACATTTGACCATGTTTGGGGAAAAAAAGGATCTTTGCAGGTGCGATTAGTTAGTTAGATAAGGTCCTACAGATTTAGGGTGGCTCTAAGTCCAGTAACTGAAATCTTTTATTTATTTATTTATTTATTTATTTATTTATTTATTTATTTTTGGTTTTGTGAGGTAGGGTCTTACTCCAGCCTAGGCTGGCCTGGAATTCACTATGGAGTCTCAGGGTGGCCTCGAACTCACAGCAATCCTCCTACCTCTGCCTCCCAAGTGCTGGATTAAAGGTGTGCGCCACCATGCCCGGCTCAGTAACTGAAATCTTTATGCGTGGAAGGATAGTTGTGAGCTATGAGTTAATAAAGTCAAAAGATGGAATGTACCCTCCTCCCTCAGCTTCCCAAGGGCTAGGATTAAAGCTGTGCACCACCACGCCCAGCCACCGGAGACTCCATAGTGAATTCCAGGTCAGCCTGGGCTAGAGTGAGACCCTACCTCAAAAAAAGAAAAGAATAACTACAACAAAGAAACAAAGACAAATGCAGGGACACCTCTCAAATTACCTATGTCCATGTCTCCCCACCCCGAGACATCAGCAGGGATGAACACAGGCGGCAGCTTACACGTTGGCCTGGGGGGTGGATACCTCAGCACACGGGTGGTTTCTACACATGGCTTTGTCTTGGTTGGCCTCTAGCCCACCTAACAGGGAACCCGAACCACAGAGCAGAGGAGTAGGGCTTGACCAGCAGCTGCAGCGTGTAGCTGGGCTGCTGGGCAGCCAGTCCACCTGTGCTCAGAGCTGGCAGGTTGGCACCACGGTGACAGGAAGAGCAAGATGCAACAAGCACTGACTGCCGGGAACATGACCAACGACCCAGCGCCTAAGTACCTGGGCTGTGGCTGGCATCCACCCATCTGGGACAGACTCCCCAGCAAGGAAAGGAAGTCTGGAGGACAGCTCAGGAGCCATCACGGTCAGACAGGAAGTAGACTTCCTCCATGCAGAAGCTCTGAGTGCCCCTGGACTCCTCCAACCATCCAAGACACCCAGAGGAGCCTGGCCCTGCAGCTGTATGTCCGGTGGAGGGACAGGGCTCGGCCGGCAAGCGGGGGAGCTCGTGGGAGTAGTGCAGTGTGACTTCCAAGGGGGAGAAAGGTAGATGACAGGCCCAGCATGGCCCTTTAATCCCAGCATGCAGGAGGCTGACAGAGAAGAATTACTTTGAGTTTGAGGCCAGCCTGGCCTACAGAGTGAGTTTCAGGTCAGGCTGCGCTAGAGTGAGACCCTGGCCACCACCCCCACCCCCCTCCAGAAAAACAAAAGAAAGGCAGATGTGGCTCTGTGAGGCCACACAGGCAGCTTGCAGTGAAGCAAGGAGAGGCCTGCCCATCACAGGTAGGAGCCATGCAAGCACTAAATTGTGTACTACCAGCCACCCTCAGCCCATGGCACCCAGCAAGAGACCCTGGCAGAACTACCTGCTAAGCGGCTCCCAGATTCCTGAGCACATACATGTACACATACACACACACATATACACAACCTGCTGGCAAGCCTTGTAAGCGGCTGAGCTCACCCTAAGAGATAGCTGAGTCTTACTATACATACTATGGTGGTTTGACTCAGGTGTCCCCCATAAACTCAGGTGTTCTGAATGCCAGGTTCCCAGCTGATGGAGATTTGGGAGGCAGTGTATTGCTGGGGGCGGGCTTATGGGTGTTATAGCCAGTGTCCCCTCGCTAGTATTTGTCATACTCTCATGTTCCTATTGTCCACGTTATGTGGGCCAGGGGGGTGATATCCACCCTCTGCTCATGCCATCGTGTTCCCCTGCCACTGTGGCACTTCCCCCTTGAGTCCATAAGCCAAAATAAACCTCTTTTTCCCACAAGCTGCTCTTGGTTGGGTGATTTCTACCAGTAATGTGAACCTGATTGCAACAGTAAAATGGTACCGAGGAGTGGGATTGCTGCTAGACACCTGACTATATGGCTTTGGCCTTTTGGAACTAATTTTCAAGAGGAATGTGGGGGCCAGGGGGAGGGGAGCAGAAGACCAGATGACCACACGGCTGGGGGGAGGGAGGGCACCATGCCACCTGATGCAAGCTCTTCCCCTCTCAGGACAGGAGCTGCCAGTTCAAAAAGTGCTGAGCCTGGCTATGAACCTTGACCTGTGAGGTCAGAGCATCACAGGTCCTGGACAAGGGAGGTTCCCTGGACGTTTCTCTGCCCTTCACTGAGCTTCCTTGTCCTGCCATACTTCTCTCCTCCTTGAAGAGGAGAGGCGCTGGCAGACTGGCAGGAACCTTGACTGATCAGCAGACTAGAGATAAGAAGCCTGCCTAGCACCTTGCCTCACTCAGGACGCCCTGAGGACAAGCAGAACCTGGTGTGCAAAGGAGCCTCTGCAGGTGAAGACACCTGAGTGCCACTTGCATGAAAGCCTGGGTCTCCTCGCAGAGGAGGGAGAACAACGAGGAACCAAAGCTGAGCACAACCGTGACTGAGCAAGACCCTCGCTCTTGTGTCTCCATAAGCTACCTACTTTGTGGGGGGGGGGCATTCTTCAGCCTATACACCCCTTTCTGGAAACAGTCCCACCCCAGGGAGAAAGCTGCCAGGAGACCCAGCACAGGACAGGGACAGGAACTCTTAGCTAACAGAGTGACCAACAGTTGTTTTGGAGGGAGGGAACGAGCCCGGGTCCACCCCGCACCCCACCCTCTGTGTAACAAAACATCCAGAAGCAGGAAGCAGGACGGCTACATGGGAGTCGGGAGGGACACAGAAGCCACACTAACCATAGTCCCAGGCAGGCCTGCATTGGCCAGACACCATGGTGTGGAAACTGGAGGCCAGAGCCAGCAATGCCTGGGATCATCCAGGAAGTGCAGGCTATTTCCCAGAACTTCCAGGCTCCATGACAAACAAAAGCCAAGCTGGGCTGCTGCTGGCTTCCAGTGAACAGGCAAAGAGAAACATGCCAGAGGTCTGAGGACCCAGAGGCTCCTGAGGTTTCAGTTAAGAGAATCCCAGGGCAGGCAAGCAAAAGAAAGCTGTTCAGGAGCTCAGAAGGGGGCTTCACAGCCAGTGCTCTCCCTGCTACAGCCTGACAGGGAGAGTGGAGCTCCAGTATAAAGAGAAACTGACTGGCAACTTCCCCGAGCAATATTTGAGGCAAGGTGTGTTGAAAACAAAGTGGCTCCCAAACCAAAAGAGAACACTGCAGCCCCAATCCAAATGAAGCCTTCCTTCACCCTAGGAGGTGGACCCTCGGACACTTCCCAGCATGGGACACAAGGGCCATTCACCATTCATGCCCTCATTCCCTAGGCCTCGCCCTAGGTTCCCAAAACTCTCACCTCCAGCCTCTGATTTCTGAAATGGTGGGCAGTGAAGGAAAATTCCGGTCATCTGGGCAGCCCCTGGATGGCGATGGCAATGGCAATTACAGAACCCAGCTCGGCTGCAGCCAGCACAAAAGGGGACTCAGGAACTCCTGGGGAATACCGACCCTCAGGGCAAGCCAGAGCAGAGCAGATCTGAGCAGAACTCCTGCAGGGCGCCCAGCTCTCCCAGCTCTGTCTCCACACCTCTCTGAAAGCCAGGGGTCCCCAGGACCAACAAGGCCGCAGAGCCCAGCCCTAACCTTCCAAAAATAATGTGCTTGTGCCTATGCCAGAGCAATTCGCCCTGGGAGCGATTCCTGTTTCTGTTTTTTTTGACTGACATGGAAGCCTCAACATGTTGCTCATGCTGAACTCAAACTTGTGAGCTCAAGCAACCCTCCAGCCTCAGCTCCCAGACAGACACCACCACACCTAGCTTAATGCTTGTTTTTTTGGGGGGTTCTCCCCCCCGCCCAAGCTAGGGGTGCAACCCAGGGCCTCACACATGCTAGGCAAGCACTCTCCCACCGAGCTACATCTCCAGCCACTGGGATGGGGTTCTTGCCTTTTGCCTTTAATAAAGACCCCTCCCCACCTCAGGCGGAGAGACACCAGGAATTGGCTTCCAGCACAAAAGTGGGGAAAGGGTAACTGCAGTTCTCCTCTAAGTAAAGAGAAACTGCCTGTCCCTGAAATGCACCTCAGTGTGGGCTACACCTATAGGGAGTCGTTCCTCAGCTACAGAAATAAACGTACATTCGCACACACGCGCGCACTCACAAAACCAATGGTGCGTCATAGGCTGGCTCCTCGCCCCTCCTCCACTGCTTCTTTGACCAAATCTACTGTGACTTCCTCAAATGCTAAGACAAGGCACCCAGCAGAGTTTCAATGCCAGTCATTTAAGTGCTTGGTTAAGAGACCTCACAACTGCTGTGAACGCCAGGCCTGGGAAGCAGCCAGCTCCATGAGGAAACAAGACCTGCACCTCAGCATCCACAATAAGAAAACAGGGCCAGACTTGCAGAGCTCATGTGAGGCTCCCAGCAACAGGCAAGCACGAGAGCCCTGCTCTCTTAGGCTCCCTAGGCCTAACCTGGTCTCTCTATATACAAAATGCCAAATAAGCCAGAGCCCGCCAGACGGAGCTGGGCCTGCCTGTGAGTCAGGAGGCTTAGAATGGCCTCAACTTTGACTCTGCCATCAACTCACTCTGACCCTGACTGAATCACTTCCATCTTTAAGTCTCAGTGTCCTCATATGATTGCGGGCATGTGACAAGAACAATGTTCCCCAAGCAGCAAGTACTAGGTCATTACTTAGTACTTAAATGTAATTGGTATTTTCATTAAAATTAGCTCATAAATAGCCGGGTGTGGTGGTGATCCCAGCACTCCAGAGGCAGAGATAGGAGGATCACTCTGTGAGTTCGAGACCACCCTGAGACTACATAGTGAATTCCACATCAGCCGGGGCTACAGTGAGACCCTATAACAAAAAAAAAAAAAAAAAAAAAAAAACGGGCTGGAGGGATGGCTTAGCAGTTAAGGCATTTGCCTACAAAGCCAAAGGACCCAGGTTCAATTCCCCAGTACCCACATAAAGCCAGATGCACAAAGTGGCACATGCACCTGGAGCTCATTTATAGTGGCTAGAGGCCCTGGCATGCCCATTCTCCCTCCCTCCCTCTCTCTTTTATTGCAAATAAATTAATAAAAAAATATTTTCCCAGGGCTGGAGAGATGGCTTGGCAGTTAAGGAGCTTGCCTGCAAAACCAAGGGACCCAGGTTCAATTCTCCAGGACCCACGTAAGCTAGATACACAAGGGGGGGCATGCATCTGGAGTCCATTTGCAGCAGCTAGAGGCCCTGGTGCACCCATTCTCCCTCCCTCAAATAAATAAAATGTATACATATATATTTTTCCAGGCATGATGGGCGTACCCTTTAATCCAAGCACTCAGGAGGCGAAGAAGGTAGGAGGACCATGAATTTGAAGCTACCCTGAGACTACACCGTGAATTTCAGGTCAGCCTGGGCCAGAGCAAAACCCTACTCTGTTATGGAGGAAACCAACTACTCTCTAATTGGACTGGAGTTCTGCTCCATAGAAGGGGATGCATGCCTGGTACTGAAAACATAGTCCAAAGCCTATGGAGGGGGAGGTCACAAGCCCAAGGAGTGTTAACAGTAGCTCTTGTCTGGCTAAGTGCATATATGCTCACCAAACTGCCTGGCAAACACTTCTCTTAATGTTCATACCCATATATTAATGCTACTCTCACTTCTGGTTAGAGAAGCTTCTCTTTTCAGATGGTGGCAGCTACTGGGATAACCCAAAAGGCACCATGGAGCTGAGAAGAAGTGACAGAGGAGTGATCAGCACTGAAATATCTCTCACACCCTCCAAGGCTCAGGGACCATTGTGGAAGAGGTGGCGGAAAGAATGTAAGAGCCAAAGGAAGGGTAAGACTGCTTATGATGCAATCGTCCAGACAGAAATAGGCCTCAATGCTAGGCATGGTGGTGCACACCTTTAATCCCAGCACTTAGGAGGCAGAAGTAGGAGGATCGCTGTGAGTTCGAGGCAACCCTGAGACTACATAGTGAATTCCAGGTCAGCCTGAGCTAGAGCAAGACCCTACCTCAAAAAAACAAATAATAATAATAATAAATTGGCCTCAACATCCATGGCTTTGCAGTGCCTACCACTACCTTCACAAGACCAGTGTAATAGGAGGAAAAGATGATATGACATCAAAATAGAGACTGAGAGAGAGGGGATATGACAGAGAATGGATTTGTGCAGGGGCAAGTGGGGGATGGAATTACCATGACTTATTGTCTATAATTATGGAAGCTGTTAATAATAAAAAATAAATAAAAAATAAGGGCTGGAGATATGGCTTAGTGGTTAAGGCACTTGCCAGCAAAGCCAGAGGATCCAGGTTCAATTTTGCAGTAAAGCCAGATGCAAAAGGCGGTACATGCATCTGAGTTCATATGCAGTGGCTAGAGACAGGCCCTGGCATGCCCCTTCTCTCTCTATCTGCCTCTCTTCTTCCCTCCTCCCCTCTCAAATAAATATTTTAAAAAATTAACCCTAATGAACATTAAGTAAAGCGCTTACAGGGCAGTTTGGTGGACATAATATATGCATTTAGCCAGACAACAGCAGGCATTACACTCCTAAGGCTCATGACCTCCCATGACCCATAGGCTTTTGATTAGATTTTCAGCACCAGGCATATATACCTTCCCATAGAGCAGATCTCCAGTCCAATTAGAAAGTGGTTGGTTTGCCCCATAACAGACATGCCACTATTACACCGGTTGGCTCATTTGGCCTGTCTGGCCAAACTTGAGGCTTGCAGCATCCACTGTTTTCACCACTGATGGCTTCTGTCTACCATAGGGATGCATGCATTGTAACTTTTTCCAGCTTTCTGTCAGCTGGTCTACCAGGAAGAAGTTTCAGCTCAGCCCCAGCTTGATTTCTCAATGACCTTGTAGCCTAGGCATGTGGAGTCTTCAGCAATAGGGTCATATCATCTATTCCTGGTGGGAAACCAAGGGCCTTGGCAATGGCCTGTAATGTTTTGGGAGCATCAGGGACCTCACTGGCCAGCAACTCACTGAAAGGTATCCCATGCCTGTCACTGAAATTTTTTTTTAATTTTTTTTTTGTTCATTATTTATTTATTTATTTGAGAGCGACAGACACAGAGAGAAAGACAGATAGAGGGAGAGAGAGAGAATGGGGCACGCCAGGGCCTCCAGCCTCTGCAAACGAACTCCAGACGCGTGCGCCCCCTTGTGCATCTGGCTAACGTGGGACCTGGGGAACCGAGCCTCGAACCGGGGTCCTTAGGCTTCACAGGCAAGCGCTTAACCGCTAAGCCATCTCTCCAGCCCTGAAATTTTTTTAAGAACAGATGGCGGTGACTACTGAGATGACCCAAAAGGCACCATAGTGCTGAAAAGACATGACAGAGGAATGTTCAGCACTGAGACATCTCTATCATACACACAAGGCTCAGGGTCCACTGCGGAAGAGATGGTAGAAAGAATGTAAGAGCTGAAGGAAGGGCAGGACTCCTTACAATGCAATCTGCCAGACAGAAATTGGCCTTGATATCCATGACCTCACAGTGCCTAACACTATCTTCACAAGACCCTCATAATAGGAGGAAAAGACAATGACATCAAAATAAAAGAGCAACTAATGGGGAGAGGGAGGGAATAGGGTGGAATATAGATTTGTGAAAGGAAAAGTAGAGGAGGGGAGGGAATTATCATGGTTTACTGTTTGTAAGTATGGAAGCTGTCAATAAAAAGAAAAAAAATTAACCCTAAAATCAATCATAGATTTCAATGTCAGAGTCACAACTCTAAAACAGCTAGAAGAAAAATAGTCTGTGACTGACCTTGGGCTTGGCAAACATTTTTTAAATTAAATAATGAATTTATTTGAGAGTGACAGACAAAGAGGCAGAGAGAGAGAGAGAGAGAATGGGCACGCCAGGGTCTCCAGCCACTGCAAACGAACTCCAGATGCATGCGACCCCTTGTGCATCTGGCTAACGTGGGTCCTGGGGAGTCGAGCCTTGAACCTGGGTCCTTAGGCTTCACAGGCAAGTGCTTAACCACTAAGCCATCTCTCCAGCCCACTGGCAAACATTTTTAAAAATATTTTATTTAATTTTTATTTATTTGAGAGAGGCAGATAGAGGAGAGAGAGAGAGAGAGAGAGAGAGAGAGAATGGGTGCACCAGGGCCTCCAGCTGCTGCAAACAAACTCTAGATGCATGTGCCACCTTGTGCATCTGGCTTACGTGGGTCCTCGGGACTGAAACCATGGTCCTTTGGCTTTGCAGGCAAGCACCTTAACTGCTAAACCATTTCTCTAGCCCTTGGCAAAGCCTTTTTTTTTCTCAATTTTTATTAACATTCCATGATTATAAAAAATATCCCATGGTAATACTCTCCCTCCCCTCACTTTCCCCATTGAAATTCCATTCTCCATCATATCCCCTCCCCATCTCAATCAAAGACTTTTTAAAATATTTTATCTTGTGCATCTGGCTTATGTGGGATCTGGGGAATCAAACCTGGGTCCTTAGGCTTTGCAGGCAAGTGTTTTAACAGCTAAGCCATCTCTCCAGCCCCAAGACTTCTTAAATATAACTCCCAAAAGAAATGTGGAGGCTAGCCTAAGGCTACAGAGTGAGTTCCAGGTCAGCCTGTGCTAGAGTGAGACCCTACCTGTAGAAACAAAAACCATTAGGGGCTGGGGAGATTAAAGTGATTAAGGGCATGTGCTTGCAAAGTTTGTTAGCCTGGGCTCAAATCCCAGGTACCCACATAAAGCCAGACACTCTACACAGAGCACGCATCTGAAGTCTCTTTGCAGTGGCAAGAGGCCCTGGTGCACCCATACTCTCTCTCTCTCTGTCTCTCTTCTTTTTGTCTCCCTAATAAGTTAAGAAAAAAGTAAATAAAACAAACATTATGCTAAGTGGCCAGGTGTGGTGGCACATGCCTGAAATTTCACCACTCAGGAGTGGAGGCTGAGGTAGAAGGATCAAGAGTTCAATGCCAGCCTGGACTACTTAACCACCAAGCCAGCCTGCTGGACTGCATACTAAGCGCGCAGTACGACTCTGTCGCAGTGGCCCCCCTTCCCCCGACACGCACACATTCCACTACGTGAAAGAAGGCAGCCACACACATAACACACAAAGCCTCTGTAACTGTATGGTTCCATTTATGTGAAATATTCAGAACAGGCAAACTGTAAAGACAGAAACTGATTAATGATGGCCTAGTGAGACTAAGTACCAACAGGCCCAAAGAAACTTTGGGAGCAGGAATATCATCACAACTGACTGTGGTGGTTGCACAATTCTATAATTCTATAATTGTTCTACAATTCTAAAAATTCTCTAAAAACAATCACATCATGAAAGATGAGTTGTATGGTATGTAAATTGTACAATAAAAACTAAGCAGATGTTATTAAATTCAAGTTAAGCACTGTTGAGGAAGAAAACTGGGCAGTATTACAATGTTAAAAAAAAAAGTAACTAGGGCTGGAGAGATGGCTTAGCAGTTAAGGTGCTTGCCTGCAAAGCCAAAGGACCCAGGTTTGATTCCCTAGGACCCACATAAGCCAGACACACAGGGTGGTGCATGCATCCAGAATTCCTCTGCAGTGGCTAGAGGTTTGGCATGTGCATTCTCTCTCCCTCTCTCTGCTTCTTTCTCTCTCTCAAATAAATAAGTACTAAACATAAATAAATAAATACTAGCATCTTCCTTGACATAATCATAATCCTGACTGCCTAAAAAAAACATTCTTCTTGGGCTGGAGAGATGGCTTAGCGGTTAAGCGCTTGTCTGAAAAGCCTAAGGACCCTAGTTAGAGGCTCGATTCCCCAAGGACCCACGTTAGCCAGATGCACAAGGAGGCACACGTGTCTGGAGTTCGTCTGCAGTGGCTGGAAGCCCTGGTGTGCCCATTCTCTCTATCTGCCTCTTTCTCTCTCTGTCTGTCACTCTCAAATAAATAAATAAATAATAAAAAACAACATTCACATAAAACCGAATGGTCCACAGAAACAGCCCTCAAATCACCTCCTACACTTCTGCAGTGCTCAGTCCACACATCAGTACTGTTAAGGGCCCTTCTGCCTGAACTGACCCTCTCTGACCTTTTTGTAGCCAGTGGGGCACCAAGCATAAGACCAAGATCCTAAGTCCCCCCCGCACTCTCTCCCACCCCAGTGCTATGTGAAGGAACAGAAAAGATGTGTAATGAAAAACACAAGTTAGGATTATCCAGAAAGGTAAGGAACAGAAAATCAAAAATTATTAGCTGATGGGCTGGAGAGATGGCTTAGCAGTTAGGGCACTTGCCTGAAAAGCCAAAGGACCCAGGTTCAATTCTCCAGGCCCCACATAAAGCCAGATGTACAAGGTAGCACATGCATCTGGAGCTCGTTTTCAGTGGCTAGAGGCCCTAGAGCACCCATTCTCTCCCTTTCTATCAAATAAATAAGAGAAAATAAATATATTTTTATTTATGGGCACTCCAGGAGCACTCATTCTTCGCTCTCTCTTAAATAAATAAAATATTTTTTTAATTGGGCTGGGCATAGTGTGGTGACATATGCCTTTGATCCCAGTATTTGGGAAGCAGAGTTAGGAAGATTGCCATGAGTTCAAGGCCACCCTGAGACTACATACTGAAGTCCAGGTCAGCCAGAGCTACAGCAAAATCCTATCTCAAAAAAAAAAAGAAAAAGAAAGAAAGAAAAAGTTGCTGAGACTGGGATGCAGCTCAGTGGAAGAGCAGCAGTGTCTGCCTAGCATGCAGTTCTCTTTTCAGGCTCCAACTCCAGCACCCCACACCCCTCCTCTTCCCTCTCTCTGCCTTTGGACTCAGCAGGCCCCAGACACTGCAATCTACCAGGGCAGTCCAGCCAGCCCAAGTGATCAATAGGTTTCACCTGCCATGCCAGCACCAATTGATTAGCTGGCTGGGGTGTGCTGGGATGGATCCTGAAACCACATCCAGGCTCAGGGAGGAGTGTTTTCAGTGACTGGAGTGTCTGCCACAGTGAAATGTGAGATCAGTGCCTACGTGAGGTATTGTATTTGCTGTTCTGTCCAACTGCCCAAGTGAAAGGACACTTAAAATTGCTCAGGTCTCAGGCAGGAGGTGCCACAGTAAGCTTTCTGGTATCTGTCATGCCACTGCCAACTATTTTTAGGAGGTCTGGACCAATCACCTAGTTACCTTTTCAAGCAATCATAGGAACAAACGTTTGTGGAGGATTTTTTTATGTGCTATGGACAGTTCTGAGCACATTCTGATAAATGTTATCAGCCCATTCCACCAGTGAAGAAACTGAGGTCCAGGGGCCTATGCAATTTGACTACGATCACTCAGTAGAAGATAGGCAAGGAGACCGGCAGAACAAGTGCACTCTTAGATCTGGGTGCATCCGTCCTGAGAGCCTCCAGAACTCCTGGAACTACAGCCCCGCACAAGGCCACGCCGCCCAGTCACCTGAGATGTAACAGGCACAGCTATGACCCTGCACCGTAGGCAATGGTCTCCATACCCTCTGTCTACCCCTAAATGCTGCCAGTTTCCTATGCTTGTATCCTGGTAGCTCCCAGATCCTCACCTTCTTTCTCACCCTTCAGTGGACATCAGGCACACTAGAGGGAAAGATGCAGGTCCCCCGGCCCAGGGGGGCTGAATCAGTGGCTGGAAATGTTAAGCTGCTCCACCAGTGGGAGCAAGTGCTTCTGGATGGCACTCAAAGGAAATCTGGTCTGGCCGCGTTCCAAAAGCACCTCGATGGCTGGAGGGATGGCTTAGTGGTTAAGGCACTTGCCTGAAAAACCAAAGGACCCAGGTTCGATTCCCCAGGACCCACATAAGCCAGATGCACAAAGTGGCACATGTGTCTGGAGTTCGTTTGCAGTGGCTGGAGGCCCTAGTGCCCCATTTTCATTTTCTCTCGCTGTCTCTCACTCTATCTCTCTGTCAAATAAATAAAATATTTAATAATTAAAAAAAAAAAAAAAGAGAGAGAGCCGGGCGTGGTGGCACACACCTTTAAACCCAGCACTCGGGAGGCAGAGGTAGGAGGATCGCTGTGAGTTCGAGGCTACCCTGAGACTACAGGGTGAATTCCAGGTCATCTTGGGCTAGAGTGAGACCCTACCTCGGAAAAAAAAAAAAAAGTGCTGAAGAGATGGCTCAGCGGTTAAGGCGCTTGCCTGCAAAGCCTAACAACCTGAGTTGTTAAAACCAGATGCACAAAGTGATGCATGCAGCCGAGGTCCTAGTGTGCCATACACAGGTTCTCTCTCTCTCTCAAATGAGTAAATTGTTTTTTAAATGAGAGGAGGAGGAGCCAGAAGTAGAGGACAACAGACAGTGGAAGGCAGGTAGGAACTCACACCTGATGCTAGTCTCCACTGTTACTCCACTCTCCTCCGAAAACCTGACAATTGTCACCGCCTCCCTCTAGCTCAAGTCCCTCAGCCATCAATGAGACAGCACAGTCCAGGAGTCTTCTGCAACCATTATTCCATAGCAGGACCCGAACACCGGGAGAGTGGGTCTCGTTCCAGAACCAGGGCCAGGTCTTTACGCCCCTGAAGTCGAAGAAACCAAGCCTCGGGCATGAGGCAATCCACACGACAACAAACACCCTAGAAAGCCCCAGCGATGCCCAGCCCCGCGTCCCACAGAGGCCATGCGAAGTGACAGGCCCAAGCAAGGTCACTTCCCAGCCGGGAACGGGATGCGCGGGGTGCGACTCCGGCCAGGGCATCCCGGGCCGCAGCAACGGCGCGCGGCTCGACGGGGACAGGGAGGCGGCCGGGGCTCCGGGAAGGCCCGCGGCACCGAGTCCGGAGCCGGGCAGGGCGCTCGCTGGCCTCCTCCCCGAGCCTGCCTCGAGCCCCGCGCCGCGTTCCCGGCCCGCTCCGAGCCCTCGGCGCCCGGGACGGCGCTCACCAGACTTGGGCGGGTAGCGATAGGCTGAGTTCGCTTGGATGTCAATGTCCTCCACCCCCGCGATGCGGCGACTCAGGATGGAGCCCATGGTTGGCGACGCGGCCCGGCTCCGGGATGGGGGTGGGGGGTGACGGCCAAGGCGTCCTCACACAGACATGACCAGAAGCAGGCCGCAGCGACGCCCGTCCACAGCGCCAGTGGGCTTTGCCACAGCCCCCACCCCCGACAGGTCCAGGGCTGGACGCCCCGCCCATGCCGCGCTGCTCCCTGGGAAATGGAGTCTACTCGGGCCAAGTGCGCCGGGCCGCGACGCAGACAGCACACCTGCGCAACTACATTTCCCAGCATGCGTCTCGGACGAGCAGGGGCCATGGGACAAACCAAGAGACCCAGGTCGGAGGAGGGAGCAGCCCTCGGCCGAGCTCGGTGGTGGGGAGGTGGTGACCCCAACATTCCTCAGTTCCTTACTTTCTGTTCATTTATAAACCCTGTGGGGGAGGAGGCAGCTCCACCCATGGGCATCGGGTCTGAAACACCTCCCTGAGCCCAGGGTTCATCTCCCGTGCCAGCCAGCAGAGGGCACACCTTTACCTGCCGCAAGCTGGGTTGGCCGAGAAGTTAGCACCTGTTTGGGCCTTGGCTTGATCCTAAAGCATCTGTCTGGGCCCCACGTCCAGAATGTTTACTTTGAAGACATAAATTTACCGCTCCCACTCAAGACCGGACACTTCTCCACATTTTACACATAGGGAAAGAAACTGAGACACAAAGCAGGGCGGGAGCCGGGCATGGTGGCACATGTCTTTAATCCCAGCTCAGAGGTAGGCAGAGGTTGCCATGAGTTCGAGGCCACCCTGAGATGACATAGTGAATCCCAGGTCAGCCTGGGCTAGACTGAGACCCTGCCTCGGGAAAAAAAAGGGGGGGGGGTACAAAGCAGGGCGGATCTCAAACAATGTACTGAAAGCAAGCTTGGAAGACGCAGGATCGTGATTCGGAAACGTTACAGTGCAAGTTACTTACTGGCTTTTGGCTCGCATACACTTCTGTAAGGAGTCTGTTTTTACCTGCTCTGAAGCTGAGTGACTGGGCTCCCCAGAAGTATTTCCCAAGTGAAGCCTGCTATGCAAAGAGAGCAATGGGAAGACCAAGGGCAGGTTAAAGGTTTTATGTGGGAAATTTGCCATAGTCTACCCTGAGAGTACATAGTGAATTCCAGGTCAGCCTGGGCTAGAGTGAGACCCTACCTCGAAAAACAACTAAATAAATAAAATAAAATACCCTGTCTCTTTTTAAAAAAATATTTTATTTGCCAGGACAGGGAGAGAGAATGGGTACACTAGGGCCAGAACTCCAGATGCATGCACCACTTTGTGCATGTTTATTTCTTGTAGGTACTGGAGAACTGTACCTGGGCATCTCAAGCAAGCACCTTAACCACTGAGCCATCTCTCTACCACCTACCCTATATCTTTACATGGCTCAGAATCTGGGATCTAATGAGCTTTGTTGTCAGGGGATCCTGGAAAGACAAAATGAGATGAGGGACTTGTGTGACTACACAGAGTCCAGACCTTGGGTGTAATCTCAGCAATCTTTCTGTCCTATAAGATTCCCATTTACTGAGCACCTCTCCCCTTAACTCTCTTCCAAACAGTGTTCATCTATAGCCTAAGCTAGTTTTGAATTCAGTATCGTCCTTCCACCACCCCCAAGTGCCTGGCTGTTTTACCAAACACCTTTTATGTACCTGTTGTCTTGATGAGTAATTTGTACATACTCTCAGATAATTCTCTAGTAGAAGTTCTATTTTAATTAATTTACTTTGAGAAGAAAAGAGGCAGATGGAGATTGGGCACACCGGGGCATCTAGCCCTTGCAGACAAACTCCAGATGTACATGCTAGCTTGTGCATCTGGTTTTATGTGGGTACTGGGGAATCAAACCTAGATCCTTAGACTTTGCAGGCAAGTGCCTTGCCTTAACAGCTGAGCCATCTCTCTAGTCTCATATTCATGGCAATCCTCCTACCTCTGCCTCCTGAGTGCTGGGATTAAAGGTTTGCGCCACCATGCCCGTCCGGGTTGGAAGTTCTATTTTCATTCCCAGTTTACATAAAAGGAGAATGGAATTTCAAAGGGGAAAGTGTGGGGGTGGGGAGGGAGGGAACTACCATGGGATATATTTTATAATCATGGAAAATGTTAATAAAAATTAAAAAAAGAAAAGAAAAGAAAAGTGAAGCACAGACAAGGGAAGTCCTCCCTGCTCAGGTTGCATGGTAAAAGGCCACGTTTTTCTATGGTTAAAGGCACTTGCTAGCAAAGCCTGATGGCCTGTGTTTGGTTCCCCATGTAAAGCCAGATGCATACAGTGGCATAGGCATCTAGAGTTCATTCGTAGTGGAAACAGGCCCTATTGCACTTATTTCCTCTTTCTCTCCTCGCAAATAAATAAAAATATTTTTTTTTAAAAAAGCGCCAGGCGTGTATGCCTTTAATCCCAGCACTCAGCACTCAGGAAGCAGAGATAGGAAGATCACTGAGTTTGAAGCCAGCCCGAGACTACATAGTGAATTCCAGGTCAGCCTGGGCTAGAGAGAGAAAGAGAGACATTATCTCAAAATAATTCATAAATAAATAAATAAATAAAAAGAGTATATGCACCCTATGGCTCCTGGGCCAGGGAAGATGTTTCATCACTGGGACATCTGAAATATTCTTTAAGACTTTGAGCTTGATATGCCTTAAAGTCCCTCCAGCAATATATATTTTTTATGTTAATCCACACCCAACTGGGAAACAGGCTCTATCTGGTTTTGTCCAGGTTCCACTAATTAGCATCTTGAATGATTCATTGGTTTATTTAACATATATTTATTACAAAGCTACTATGTGGCAGGTAATGAATCAGGCAACAGATATCCAGTGGAAGAATGTGCCACACACGCGGAGCCTTCAGGCTAGTAAGGAAGCAGTTCATTGGCCTCTATTTACCAGCCGTGTGAACTTGGGCAGGCTCTCAGCCTCCTTGGTCCTCAGGTAGAAGAAGGGCAATGTTGAGAAGGCTCCATCACCTCCCTCACTGGATGTTCTGGCTCAGGCTTCTAGGTCCCATCCCAGCCTGCTAAGAAGTCCAAGGTCCACCCCCCAGCCAGGCTCTTCTTGGCTGAAAACAAGGTTATTTGTTCCTTCTCTGCCATCCCTGGAAAAATAAGCTGGTGGAGGGAGAGAGCACAAGGTAATTGCTCACTCTAGCCCAGGATGACCTAGAATTCAGTATGTAGTCTCAGGGTGGCCTTGAACTTATGGAAATCCTACCTCTGCCTCCCCAGTGCTGGGATTAAACGCTTGTGCCACCATGCCCAGTTGATTGTTTTAGTTTTCTTGTTGCTGTGACCAAATCTTTGTCAAGAAGCAATTTGAGGCACAAAGGGTTTATTTCCGCTTACAGTTCAAGAGGATGCAGTCCATCACAGCCAGGAAGGCATCACTGCAGGAGCATAAGGCTGCTGGCCATACTCAGTCCTCAGTCAGGAAGCAGAAAGCGATGAATGCTGGTTGGTGCGCAGCTCGCTTTCTCTCTTAAAAATTATGTATTTTTACCTTTTATTTTTATTTATTTGAGAGAAAGAGGCAAAGAGAGGGAGAGAGAATGGGCGCGCCAGGGTCTCCAGCCAGTGCAAAGGAACTCCAAACGCGTGCGCCCCCTTGTGCATCTGGCTTATGTGGGTCCTGAGCAGTCCAACGAGGTCCTTAGGTTTTGGAGGCAAACGCCTTAACCGCTAGACCATCTCTACAGCCCCTGCTTTCTCCTTTTTATTCATTCTGGGACTCTTGTCCATGGAGTGGCACTACCTACAATTGGGGTAAGTATTCCCACTTCAATTAACCTAATGTAGAAATTTCCTCACAGACTTGCCTACAGATTCGTTATCTTGATGACTCTAGATACAATCAAGTTGACGATTAACCTTCCCCTATGTCAGCTCCATTTGTTCTATCAGTGCAAGATTGCCATCGGAGACCATGCCATGGGCAAGCCATGGAGGTGCCTGGGTAAAGCAGGTGTGTGCATGTGTTCAGGTACTTTCTGCCTCCCCAGTGGACCTTGTCAACCAGAGACGTTGCTGGGCCACAGGATGCTGCTCTTCTCCCCTAGCTCTGAATGCCAGAGTGTAAGGCTAGATTCCACCCTCAGCTTCCTTATCTTTATAAATAGGACTTGAGGCACTTGATTGGCACTCGGGGGTGCACTAAGGGGTGAGTGTGAGAACTGGTACACAAAGAACCAGCCCCATCACCATCATACAGCCCCCACAGCAGTGGTAGGAGAGCTGAGAATGCTACAAGAGTGGAAACTGAGTAAGCACTAAAGAGCCAAAAATGACAGTTCTGTCTCGCTCCCAGCCGGCCCACCTTCCGTCAACCCGTGTTGCGGTCCCCATGGCAACAATGGCATTGGGACTAGTACTCAGAGCTGCCTCTTACTGTGTAACTACCCAGCGCTGAGGGCTTTGCCCACAATAACTCACGCGTATGATGCTCTAGACAGATAAGAGCTGATTCTCGGCAAAAGTAAAAATAGCTTGATATCATCAAAGTTTGGAGAAAAAAAAAACACACACACAATGATCCTAAGAGAGCCTCAAAAGGCAGGCAAAAGGTTGAAACCCTACTTCCTGTGGACTGATGACATCTGCCTAAGGGAGGGGGAGACGCAAGTGTCGTGGCCCTGCCCATCCCTGCTCTACTTCTCAAGAGCCCTCAGTCCTCCCCCGACCCCTCTGAACTACCTAGGGGCCCCAGCCTCCCCCACTTCCCTGTCCCCCTCCATACTCAGGGAGCTTCCAGACCCTGCCTACACCATTATTCTCCTGCAGGCACTCCATCGGAGAGCCTCTGGAAGGAATGGGGGGGGGCAAGTGTTTCTACTTCTCGGAAGTCCCTTAACTGGAACTTAATCTTCCCCTCGACCTCCATCAGGAAAGCACACACGAAAGCCCTTCAATGTCCCTCGGTCTGCCCCCAGGACCTGCGCATTCCCGAGTGTTACCCGGGGACCAGGTCAGGAGCCACGTAGCTCAAAGTGGGAAACTGAGGCAGAGAGCGCAGGGAACCACGGGCTTCCGCAGCCCACAGCCAGACCGAGCAGCTCTTCCCACTCGCGACGTCAACCGGAAGCCGCATGTGCGGGGCTGTAAACACGGCCCGCAACGGCCAGGCCCCGCCCCCACGCCACGTGACGCGCCCCCGGGGGCCCGCCCCCGCCGCCGCCTCATTGGACAGCCAGCTTTGTTTACCTTATATGGACAAGTCCTAACACCCTGCGGCGGCCCATTGGTCGAGTCCCGGCCTCACTCTGCTGACGTCACTAGGGACACAAAGATGCAAATAAACCGGGGCATTCTGGGAATAGGAGTCTAGAGCCGCTCCAGAACTTGCTCTGCGCGGTCCTGGCGCCCGCATGCACCCAGAGGAATTTTTTTGTATATATATATATATATTTTTTTTTTTTTTTTTTTGAATAGGAAAGTAGGTATCGTAGGGAGAAAGCTCAAGTGTCCGGAGGCTTAGCCAGTTTATTCCTGGAACTGTCCTTTTCCTAGCTGCTCCTCCTGTGTGTGGCTGGCGGGGAGACCCAGGCTGGGAATACACACACACACACACACACACACACACACACACAAGCCAGGCTGGGAATATACACACACACATACACACACACACCAGTGCCCTTGAATTACCAAGAAGGCTTCCTGGAGGCGGTGACTTCGAGCAATCGCCTGGAAAGGCAGACTCTTTCTGGTTCACTGAATGGTATTCGCTGTCATCTCCTGTGTTACAAGTTTTCGGAGAGCCTTAGCAGCGAAATGTAGCTAACATTCTTGGGGCCGGTCTCCCGAGTGCGTCCGACACTTGAGATGTTAAGCCCAGCAGCGCTCAGAGCCCGGAGAGGTCTGTGACGCGGTGTTCGCGCTTAAGCATCCTTCTGTGGCCCTCCCTGACCCGGGGACTCTGCATCACTGCCTGGGGTGGAGAGGCGCTAGCCTCCATTCCACACTCCCTCCCGGGTCCAGGGCATCCCACCCGGCGGTGGCGGCGGCGGGGGCGTCGCGGACTACAAATCCCAGCACGCCCCGCGCACCGCCGGGCAGCGAGGCGCGGTGAGTCAGAGCGCACAGTAAATATTTGTATTAGCCGGGGCCGGCTCGCTAATGGTGGACGCGTGAGGTGGAGGCGCGAGCGCGCAGGGAGGCCGGAGCGGGCAGCGCGGCGGCGGCGGCGGCGGCATGTCCGTGAACATGGACGAGCTCAAACATCAGGTCATGATCAACCAGTTCGTGCTGACGGCGGGCTGCGCGGCAGATCAGGCGAAGCAGCTGCTGCAGGCGGCCCACTGGCAGTTCGAGGTGCGCGGGGGGTCGGTGGGGGAGGGCCACGTGCCGGGGTGCGGACCCCAGCCGACGGAAACGCGGGTGCCCAGCGTGGGGGGTGGGAACCCGCGGGGTCGGGACTCGGACACCCCCCGCCCCGCTTTGTCCGGTAACGGCCGAGGGCGGGGTGGGGCGGGCGCTGGAAGCCGGGGCCGGAGGGCGGAGCCGCGGGGAACGGGCGCTCCCAGGTCCGTGCGGCGGCGGGCGGCCCGCGGCGTGTGCGCACACGTACTTATGCACTTGTGGTCACGCACGCACGGCGTCAGCGGCACGCTTCGAAGGCTGTGGGCATGTGGGCGCGTGCGTTGTCTGGTGTAGGGTCCGCGTGGGTCATGTTTGGTCTGTGTCCCGCGGTCTGCAGTGCATGGCCGTGCCGGGTTTCGTGCCGTGTGTGCACGCGCGCGCGCGCGCACACGGCATGGAGTCTGGATGGTGTGTCCCACACGGGTGAGGGTGTGCACCGATGTGTCCCATTCCAGAGGTGTGCTTCGGAGTTCCCGTGAGGGCCTGGGAATCCTCAGCCCTGGCAGAGGAACCCGTTCCTGCGTGACTCCCCCACTGAGGATAGCGTGCACGGCTCACTAGCTTTCAGGCCGTTTGGGGCTGCCCACAAGCCTCCCTCGACCTGTGAGGGTAGTGGTGCTTGGGGTGGGTTTCTGCTGCTGAGATGCCACCTGACCTCTAACTGTGCCCCCCCCCATTCACCCCATGGGGGCATCTACTTATGAGGCAGATGACCTGGAGCTGTGGTCCTCCCAGGTGTGTCCAGAACCAGTCTTGTAGTCAGTGCCCCGCAGGGACTCAAGAACTTGGTTTCCTAATTCCCGGGAATGTGTTTGTGCCTCCAGGAAGATCCAGGAACCAGGGACTCAAGCTGAGCTTGGGGGGGGGGGAGTGTCCCCAGCCTGGGAAGGCAGTGGCCCGTTTACCCCCATGAACCCAGTCTTTGCTCCTTGCTGAACTCCTCCTACCAGAGCCTTCCAGGCCACTCTCTGTCTGGTGCTGTTTTCACCTAGGGGAGGGGAGGCTTCTTTTTCTCCAGCCTCACTTTCCACACCTGGCAGCGGCCAGCCGCCGGGGAGGGAGGACATGGCGCGTGAGTCAGCCTTGACGGCCTGAATGGCTGGCCCTGTGTTCCCTCCCCCCTGCTGCCCCACCCAAGGGAAGGGCCCTGCTCCCCACCTCTCCAGCAATCCCAATCAGTCCTGTTCCTCTCTGGGGCTGGACGTAGAGAAACTTGCAAAACCACATTCGTGGCAGTTTGCTGGAGCCCCATGTCCTCTCGCAGGACACTCTCCCTGTTTGGGACTGGGCAGGCCGGTAACTCGTGGGGAATGGGCCCTGTCCATCCGAGTGCGTTACTTGAGCTGCGTCCTTCAGTCAGCTGTAAAGATGGGGCGGAAACTTCCCCAGGAGGTGCAGGAGTTCCTGCAGTCTGCTGGGCTCAGCTGACCACCCTACACACACACCCCGGAGAAGAGAACTCCTGTGCCCTGGGCTCCCAGAGTTGGGTTTCCCCACAAGCAAAATGGTGGATGCTAAGAAAGGTGGGAGTGAATGTGAACCCCTCCTCCTCAGCTTCTGAGAGTGAGGGGTTTCTCATGATTGGCCCATCCCCCTTCTTCCTCCCTGCTCACCTTCTGCCTGGCTGGCAGCAGTGTTTCTGGGTCACATTCAGGTGCTAATGCCCCCCCCCCCAGGCGGCAGGGGGAGGGGCCTCCGTGTAGCTGGGCAGATGTTTCTCAATGAAGAACTCACACCCAGCGGCCTTCGCAAGAAGCGCCTGCAACTGCTGAGCCTTCTTGGCAACCCCATAGTGGCCTTTGGAGGACAGGGTCCCGAGCTCTACCTGGGGTCCCAGGTTGGAGTTTGCCAAGCGCCTGAGTTGGAGAGCAGCTGCTCTTGCCAGGGGATCTTGGTCCTGTTGCCAGCTTCATGTGCCTGAACTCATACCCCACTGTTTGGGGACTTGGGTTAGGGTGTCTCCAGCAGGAAATCCCATTAGAATGCATTTGAATATACTTCAAAACAAAAAGAAAAACCAGAGGGCAAGCCCCGGAACCAGACTGGGTTTTAGATGGGTTGAGTGCGGGAGGGGCAGGACCCCAGCTGGCATTTGGCAACTAGGCTGGTGGATAGGCCAGAGGGGTGACAATGGCCACAGGGCCTGGGACTTGGCAGCGCCCTGAGGACCCCTCACCCACTTGACAGGCCCCCTCCCTACCCTGCACTTTCACAGGAGCGGCGGTTCCCTCTCTTCCTGCAGGGATCCAAGACCCCATACAACCAATGCCTACTCCACCGTGGGGGCTCCAGGGAGGTCATGCTGACCCCCTTCCCTACTAGCTCTTTGTCTAGTCCCAAGGGCTGGGCTGGAAACTAACCCCACTTGCACCTCATACTAGCCTAGTGATCCTAAGAAAGTCACTTCATCCTCAGTATCTGCTCTATAAAATGGGTGGCACCCATCCCAGCCTGGGGAGGTGGTTTCCCTGCTTTGATGGCTCCCTGCTCTAAGAGGAAGTACCTTGGTACCAGCCTTGGTCAGGGGGTTGTCCAGTCCTGTGGTGCGTTCAGTGCCAGGGCTGGCTCCTGCTCACCACATTGGTCTCATTTGTCTCTAGAAGGAGCTAGGCTGAGAAGTAGGCCTCCACCCTCCAGGCTAGGTAGGGGTCTAGAGTCCCCTGGCTCCCTCGCGAGGAAATGGCGGCTCAGAAGTGTAGGGCCTTGCCATCCATTGAGGAGGTGACAGGGCCAGTCCAGAACCTTCCTAACCAAATGCTAAAGACTGGGCTAGTTAGAGGGCCCAGGAGCCTTTTCTCATGAGACGGTAAAGGTACTGCCTGTCCCCCAGAAACAGTGCCAGGAGTGGAGAGAAGGAACTCTGCAAGCCAGAGGCACATGCCTGGTGGGTCTTCACTGTCATGACCTGCCTTGAGTTCTGTGATTAAGGACTGAGTGGTGACAGGCACACTGCTGGACCTTGGTTCACCTGGTCCCACTGGGCAGAGTCCTGGAGGGTAAACACAGCCTTTCTCCCTGCAGACAGCCCTCAGCGCCTTTTTCCAGGAGACCAACATCCCCTACAGTCACCACCACCACCAGATGGTAAGTGTTCCCTGGAGACCTAAATGTGGACAGGAGGCTGAGCCAACTGGCTGTACCCAGGAAAGCCTTGGCTGGAGTAGGGCAGTACCCATGGGACTCACTTGAGACAGGCCTGTAGGAGTGTGGACCGGGTGGGCAGCCTGGAGGGCCACAGGATCTAGAGAACAGTGGGCCGGTGCTCCTCACCCTGGGTCTGACAGGCATGGGGGGCTGGGAAGCCTCATGGCCCCTGAGCCAGCAAAGGCTGCACCAGCCCATCTCCATGTCCTTCCCTGTGAGCCTTTTCCTAGGCCGTGGACCAGCTGGGGCCAGGTGTAGCTCGAGCAGGTCCTTTCAGAGGCCGTGGAGCCCATGGCCTTCCAGAAAGGAGTTCTTAGCGCTCTCTTCTTTCTTCCCTCACAGATGTGCACTCCTGCCAACACCCCTGCCACACCCCCCAACTTCCCTGATGCCCTCACCATGTTCTCACGTCTCAAGGCCTCTGAAAGCTTCCACGGTGGTGGCAGTGGCAGCCCTATGGCCACGACGGCCACATCACCCCCTCCTCACTTCCCCCATGCTGCCACTGGCAGCTTCCCAGCACCCAGCTGGCCAACTGCAGCCTCACCCCCGGGAGGCCCACAGCACCACCAGCCTCCCCTGTGGACTCCAGCACCCCCCTCTCCGGCTTCAGACTGGCCTCCTCTGGTCCCCCAACAGGCTGCCTCAGAACCAAGAGCCCACCCTGCCATGGAGGCAGAAAGATAAGGGAGGCCCCTCCCCCTCCCGGACGCCAAGACCCTGTGGGGTGGGGGAGAGAACGTCTCCGCGGGCCCTTTTCACCCCTCTGTCTGCACCCTGTGCCCCGAGCCCTGGAGGGAAGAGACTGGACTCTAGCCCGGCGGGGTGTGTCTTGTGCTAGAACGCACAGCTGCAGGCACATGAGGTCCCAGCTCGCATGGATGTGGCTTGGGTGCCTGGTGGCAGCACCTCGGACGTCAAACAGCCTTCTCATGGAGACCCGCCTGCCCCGCCCCAGCCCACCCCACCCAGGGGTGTCTGCAGAGACACAGCGGGCTCTTGACTTGGAGCTCCCTGGGGGCCAGTAGGCCTAGCTCCCCACCCTTGGGAATGCAGAGCCTTCTCCGCATGTATGCGTGTAGCTGTGTCTGTGTATTTATATGTATGCCACTCTTCAGAAAGCAGCTTAGTGTATGAGGCAGCCAAACTTTGCATGTTAGAGTGAGTCCTAAGCCCTTGCCCGCCACCCTCTCCCCCCAGGGCCCTGCCTCACCCCATCCCCTTGTCAACCAGCATTGCTGTTCCCTGCAGAGAAAAGGATTATGGGAAACTCCAGGACTCTTGTACCCATCCCCCAGCGCCTGCTGCTGGGGCCTCCTGCATGCCTCGCCCTCAGCACCCAAGAGTACCCCACCCCCACTTCCTGTCCCCTTTTAATGAAAGAGAAGAAAGTTCCGAATCACCACCGGGCTCCATGTCCTACCTCACTTCCTAGGCTTTGCGGCTAGCTGGCTCTGCAGGAGGAGGCGCTGAGCTAAGCACAGGCCACCCCAGTCTTTCCCAGCTACACACTGCTGCCTCTTGCCATCCTCAGCCACATGCTCTGGATCTTCCTTCCCACTTGAGGCTTTTCTCATACAGTCTGTTTTCTGGCCTATGTTCCCAGAATCTCTCCAGTCTACCACCCTTTCCCTGCTGAAATAGACTGGTCACAACCCTATTTTGAGTGAGCAGGACTAGCAAATGCCAGTCTGCCTGGTGTTCTTGTGGACCCTGGAACTCAGCCCAGCTACCTGAAGTAGGGCTAGGTGGGGCTCTTGGCCGCTTCCTGCATTCACCTGGGAGCCTGTTGGAAGAGAATGAGGCGGGAGGGGCGGGGAGACATGGCCACTTCCACTATGGGATGAAAAGCCCAGAAACTGCAGTAGTGGCAGAAAAAGGCTTTGCAGCCGGGCACACCATTAATCCTGCCAGGCAGAGGTAGAAGGATCGTTGTGAGTTTGTGGCCACCCTGAGACTACAAAGTGAAGTCCATGTCAGCCTGGGCTAGAATGAGACCCTACCTCGAAGAAAGGAAAAAAAGGCTTTGCAGAGAGAAGAGGTATTTGATGGTCACCTGCCAGGTTAGTGAATGCCTGGGCTTCTCTGTGGACAAATGGTGAGGTGGCCTTGTGGGCTAAGCTTGAGACAGCACATGATCTGGATGTTGCATGGTACCAGCCTGGGGAGCATCTATTTTTTTAAATGTCCAGTTGCCTGCAGGCGCACTGTACTTAATGTGGGGTCCCTTGGTGGCAGAGCATCAGCATCACCCAGAGCTTGTTAGACGCGCAGAATCTCAGGCCCCAAATCAGAATCTGAGAGGAGCTCCTGTGCTGAATGGATGCTGGAGCTTCCTGCGTGACACTGCCTGCGAGAGCTGAGGCTGATTCACTGAGCCGGCCATGCGGGAGCTGCTGGGGTCTGGTGATCACAGCAAGGCAGACGGGATACTGAAGGCTTTCCTTGTAGCTCTGGCTTCACAGCCTCAGCACCGTTGATGTCCAGGACCAGATAGTGCCCTGGCAGTGGGGGCTGTCTGGCATCCTGGAGCCTGCCCACTAGGTCAAGTATTAATCCCATTGTGACAGCCATCTGCTGACACCCACTGGGGACACCTGCTGTTAATTCTACAGTTGACATAGCTGGCTGCCCAGCCCAAGCAGACCTCAGGTTCCTGACTGCCTGCAGCAGCCCCAGGGAGAGCTGCAGGTGGACAGCAGTGGTCCGTCTGCCTGCACTGAAAGTCACTGCACTGACACTTGGAAAAGGTGAGCTTTCTGCTGTGCCAATTAGACCTCACAGCTGTGACTAAAAATAAACCAGTCCCCACCAGATGGCTCAGATGCAGCAACCTGACTACTGATCTTAAACTGTAGAGCCATAAGACCACTCAGACTACGTAGTGAATTCCAGGTTAGCCTGAGCTAGAGCAAGACCCTACCTCATAAAACCAAAAAATAAAGTGAAAGAGAAAGAGGCAAATACAGAGAGAAACAGTGGGTGTACCAGGGCCTCCAGCTGCAGTGCAGCAGCTTGTGCATGTGGCTTACGTGGGTCCTGGGGAATTGAACCTGGGTCCTTTGGCTTTGCAAGCAAGCACCTTAACCACTGAGCATCTCTCCAGTAGAGTGCTTGCCTAGCATGTTTAAGGCCAAGTTCAATCCCTAGCACCATGCACAAACCAGGTGTGGTACACATCTGTAATCCCAAAATTGGAAGTAAAGATGGCAGGATCAAAAGTGCAGGGTCGCCGGGTGTGGTGGTGCATGCCTTTAATCCCAACGCTAGGGAGGCAGAGGTAAGAGGATCACTCAGTTCGAGGCCACCCTGAGACTGCATAGTGAATTTCAGGTCAGCCTGGACTAGAGTGAGGCTCTACCTTGAAAAACAAAAAAAATAAAAAAGCTCAGGGTCATCGTAATGAGTTTGAGGCCAGTCTGGCATATATGAGACCATGTCTCCATTTGCTTCCATAAGGTTGCTCAAAGGAATGTGCTTCCAGCTCTGACTCCTACAGAGAACACATCAGCCCAGGACATGAAAGTCTGGGCTCCACATGACAGTGGCCATACCATTCTTAGCTGCCATAAAGGAAGGGAGTTTGTCTCACGGTCATACATACCCGCAGGCCTGCTCTGTGGTGCATGGGTTGGGCCAGGTATTGTCCATATTGTTAACTATGTTTGTCAACGTTTTAAACTCGGGAGGTTTTATGTGAAAAGGCTGTGCTTCAGGCTTATCTTAGAAGACTGAAATATGTGGCCACAAGTGATTGGAACTGGCCATCACACTTGGCCCACCTCACTGCGTTAGCCTCATCCTGTCCACTGGTTGCACTGATGGCCATTTCTAGCTTCTGTCTCAGATTCTGTCAGGAACCTTGCTGTTCCACTCAGAACAGCAGCAGAAGTAAATGTCTGCACAGACGGTTGAGAGGCATCTGTCCCAGTGAACAGAACCCAAAACCACTTCTGTGGCTGGCTGGTTGGCAGGCTCCTTCAGACAGCCTTAAAGAGAGCAGAGCTTGTTCTCCTTTGAGACTTGGATATGGGACAGCACCCAGAGCCACTGGGCGTCTCCAGGGTCTGTCCAGCCAGGGCTCTCTGAGCATACACTGTGGGCTACTCAGAGAACTGTGCTGTCCCCAAGGCTGGCTGCTGTGGCCCTAGAGGTCTCTCAGGGCTCCTCACACCCTGTTGGAGGACACATGACTCCTTTGACTGGGGTCTCCCGCCCAGTATGGAGAGGCCTCCTGGGTTGACCAAGCGAGATGAAGGTCTTTTGATATAACGCCATTTCCAGCTCCTGCTTTTAGAAAGGTCTGGGTGTTAGAGCCACCCCTTAGATCTGGGCACAGTATTTCAAGTGAGTCCAGAAAGAACACAGCTCTTGTGGGAGTTGGCAGGGGTGGAGCTGATTCACCCTGGCAGTCAACGGTTACAGTATGAGGCATGGGGGCCTGTGACAAAGTCGTGCTTTGCTCACCTGGGAATGACAGCTATGGATACTGTGGGATCATTTTCTACAGCTGATGAAACGAGGGGAAGGTGGGGTGAGAGGGAAGCCTCTGGTGGTGGGTTTGGAGTGTTCTGGAAGTTTCTTCCAGTGCCTAAGCTTCCACCTTCTAGCCGTTGGCCTTGGGTACTGGTAGGTTGTCTTGCTTGGAACACACATTTGCTGTTCTCAGGAGTTTCTACTGTAGGTTAATGAGTTTGTGGTCCTTGATGGGGAGAAAACGTCCTGTGACCTTAACCTTGCAGCAGTGAGGAGTGTGGGGGGCTGGGCCATGGCAGGTTGGTCACTTCAGCATCTGCTCTATGCCAGCAGCACCTCCAGATGGACGCTCTGCTCTGCAAAAGACATCTTCTTCCTTTTGATGCCCACTTTACATCAGGCCAGTTATCCTCAGCTGGCTTGCTTGCTTCGTTCCCCACCACCACCACCACCACCTCCCATAGGGTCTCACTCTAGCCCAGGCTGACCTAGAATTCACTATGTAAACTCAGGATGGCCTTGAACTCACAGCAATCGTCCTACCTCTACCTCCGGAATACTGCAATTAAAGGCCATGCCCAGCTTGCTTGTCTAGGCAGCCTCAGTTCAAGTTGGCCTCCAACTCTTGATCTTGCCTCCTTCCCAGGGCAGGGATCACAGTGCGCCACATGCCTGGTTTTCACGCTCAGTCTTAAACCTAAGTCCTGCATTTTGAACCCCATCAAGCAAAATGACTCTGCCCACGCTGTCCAGCCTGGCCTTGCAGCTGTCCCCAGGCCCAGCACTGTGGCCCACTTGTGGAGGAAGAAGCTAGGCCAAGACCTGAGATGGGGTTCCACTGCTCCTGAATGCCCTCCTCTGTTGTGATGGGGGGAGCCACATCCCTGAAGCAAGCAGCCCACTTCCAGCCTCCAAGTCCTGCAGGCCCCTCCCCTGAGGACAGGCTTGTCTTCTGGGATTACTCTGGGCTTGAAGTCCTCACATGCCAAGCACTGAGGAAGCCTGCTCCAAGCAGGAGGGGCAGCCGTTTTAGTACAGATCAGCTTAGATCTGGACACCTGCCAAACAGTCCCAGAAGAAGTCTGGAAAGGGCCAAGTGGAGACAGGCATGAGGTGGTGAGGGGAACTGGTGCCCAGCGGTGAGGAGCAGGGAGAGCCCTGGGTGCTCACAAGCCAAGGACATACGCCCTCACATTGCCTGGCCTCTGCTTTCCCGGTGAAGTCCTTGCTGCCCTGGGAGGAGGGCTGGGAGTGCCTTTAATCCCAGCATTCGGGAGGCAGAGGTAGGAGGATCACCGAGTTTGAGGCCACTCTGAGACTACATACTGAATTCCATGTCAGCCTGGGCTAGAGTGAGACTCCACCTCAAAAAAAAGGAGGGTGCTGGAGAGATGGCTTAGCAGTTAAGCACTTGCCTGTGAAGCCTAAGGACCATGGTTCGAGGCTCAATTCCCCAGGACCCACATTAGCCAGATGCACAAGGGGGCGCACGCGTCTGGAGTTCGTTTGGTTTGCAGTGGCTGGAGGCCCTGGCGTGGCACTCATTCTCCCTCTCTTTCTCTGCCTCTTCCTCTCTGTCACTCTCAAATAAATTTTAAAAAAAATAAAAAAAAATTTAAAAGCCACCTGCTGAAGAAAGCACTGGGCAAGGCCTCTTATCTACAGTCCAAAATGAAGATTTTATTCTGAGGTTGCCAAAAATACCTATCTGTGGGGTGGAAAGCAACCTGGAGAGGTTAGTTCCCTGGGTCAGGAAGAGAAGCACACAATTCTAGAACAAAAAGGTGAGTCACCAATACAGTGTCTTCGTGTCTACAAAATGGGATAGAACTGTCAGCAGTAGACAAGGGAGAGGGAAGCCGGGCGTGGAGGCGCACACCTTTAATCCCAGCACTTGGGAGGCAGAGGTAGGAGGATCACCATGAGTTTGAGGCCACCCTGAGACTAGCGTGAATTCCAGGTCAGCCCGGGCTAGAGTAAAACCCAACCTCAAAAAAATGAAAAAGAGGGGCTGGAGAAATTGCTTAGCAGTTAAGTGTTTGCCTGTGAAGCCTAAGGACCTTGGTTCAAGTTTTTTTTTTTTTTTTGGTTTTTTGAGGTAAGGTCTCACTCTGGTCCAGGCTGACCTGGAATTAACTCTGTAGTCTCAGGGTGGCCTTGAACTCATGGCGATCCTCCTACCTCTACCTCCCAAGTGCTGGGATTAAAGGCGTGCGCCACCACGCCCGGCTTCGGTTCAAGTTTTGATTCCCCAGGTCCCACGTTAGCCATCTACACAAGGGGGCGCACACATCTGAAGTTCGTTTGCAGTGGCTGGAGGCCCTGGCGCGCCCATTCTCTCTATCTGCCTCTGTCTCTGTCTGTCTCTCTCAAATAAATAAATAAGTGAAAAAAGAAAAGGGAGGCAGACAAAACAGGGCAGAGTAGCCAGATGTGGTAGCTCATGCCTTTAATCCCAGCATGCAGGAGGCAGGGGTTAGGAGGATCACTGAGTTACGAATTTGAGGCCAGCCTAGGACTGAAGAGTGACTTCTAGGTCAGCCTGTGCCAGAGTGACATCCTACCTTTAAAAACAAAAAACAAGATGGGTGTGGTGGTGCACACCTTTAAGTTCAGCACTTGGGAGGCAGAGGTAGGTGGATCACCATGAGTTCAAGGCCAGCCTGAGACTACATAGTGAATTCCAGGTCAGCCTGGACCAGAGTGAGACCCTACCTTAAAAAGAAAAAAAGGGGGGGGGGAGGCTGGAGGGATGGCCTAGTGGTTAAGGCGTTTGTCTGCAAAGCCAAAGGACCCATGTTCTATTCCCCAGGACCCATGTAAGCCAGATACACAAGGGAGCACATGCTTCTGGAGTTGGTTTGCAGTGGTTGGAGGCCCTGGCATGCCCATTCTTTCACCCTCCCTCTCCTTTCTCTGTCAAATAAATAAAAATAAAATATTTTTTTAAAAAGATAGGATAAGGGAGTGAGACAAAAGTTTTGAACCCAGGGGAGGTGGCTGTGATTAAATCCCGTGTTTGATGTCCCAAAGCTGGACACTGCATTGCCACAGGGGGATTTCAAAACTTCAGAGTTTGGCTCTTTTCCCACAAAGAGCATGGCTGTGAGTCAGAACTGCTAGGCTCAGAACAGGCTGCAGTACTCGACCCTTGAAAGAGACCCCACAGTCCTAGAATTCCTCAAAATAAATAAAAATTAAAGCGATACATAACAGTAATGTGGTAGAAACAATCTCCAGGAAGTGAAAGAATGCTCCATGAAATCTGGTTCCCGTGGGGAACCCAGTGGTCCCCGGGTTAGGTGCAGGGAGGCAGGGACCGAGCCTGATGACCTCATTCTAGCAATATAGGAAGGAGAGGAATGGTTTTGTTTGTTTCTGGGACAGGGTTTCATGTAGCACAGGCTGGCCTTGAACTGACTGAGTATGGAAAGAGGAGCCTTGAACTACTGGATTCTCTTTCCTCCTGCACCTTCCACGTCATGAGATTATAGACATGCACCACCACACCTGATTTAAAAAGGATTTTTTTTTTTTCAAGGTAGGGTCTCACTCTAGCCCAGGCTGACCTGGAAACCTGGAACTCACTATGTAGTCCCAGGGTGGTCTTGAACTCCTACCTCTGCCACCTGAATGCTGGGATTAAAGGCGTGCACCACTATGCCTAGCTTAAAAGGGATGATTTTGAAACCATTTTGTGCTGTTTGGAAAATGGCTCAAGAAATTCAAGTGTCTTTGTGAAAAACTTCATTCAAAAGCTATGTTCTCCATGAAAATGTTGGCTAAGGGTTGCGCTGTATTTATACACAAAGTTAAACAACGGGTTTGATACGGGCCCTATATGAAGACCCCTCCCCGTATATCCAGGGCCCCTGCACCCTTCCTGGGGCTGGTCCAGGCCCCAGGTCTTGCCTGTGGAATGCAGATACACCCTATGACAGTGAGCACATGGGTTGGGGCTCACGGGTTGGTGGGCTCCTCCACAGCCTGTGTGCTGGCTCGGAATTCGTTGTGCAGAGATCTTGAATGCCTGGTGGGCCCAGGGGCTTCCTGGGGGTCCCTCTGGAGGGAGGGCAGTGGTGGCAGGGGTGTCGATTGAGCCAGCACCGAGATGGCAGAGCTGACTCTGGCGCGAGGGCCCAGGGCTAAAGACAGGAGAAACTGCTGTGTTCCAACAACTTCCCCAGGAGAAGCCCAAGGCTGGAAGTGCTTTGTGGGCCTCTGCCGGTACTGAGCACTGCATAAACTAACTCCATATACAGCTCCAGGAGTGGGTGCCAAAGAGGAACAGAGAACCCAGGGGACCGAGGGCTAGCATCCTGGGCTCAGGTGGCCAAGCCTTAGCCCCCTTCTCTTGGACACACAGTACCATCCAGTGAATTGGAACTAGGATCAGGGGAGAAAGGAGAAAGTGCTTTGTAAACTGTCAAGGGCCTCTAGAAGCCCCAGGCATGCAGATAGGAATCAGGGAAGTTCAGGGTCTCTGTTCACCCAGTCTGGCTCCTGAAGCCAAGAGGCCCAGGACAGTAAGCAGCCTCTTTTGTCCTCAGCAGCCAGGTAGTCCCCTGGAGACAGGCACAGACTAGGCTTCTGGGATGGTGCTGGGACCAGGAAACTCCCTTGAAGGGGAAGTATGAGCCCAGGAGGCTCCATGACCGCTCACCAGGGAGCAGAATGCTGGGTGCACGCTCCTCAGGGCTCTTCGCTGGGCCCAGTTTGCCGCTAGGGTTCAGTCAGAGCAGGGGGTTATTGAGGGAGGTGAGATGGGAGCAAGCCCCAGGTTGAAGGTGAAGGAATGGGCAGGACCAGGATGACCAGAAATCTGCCAGAATCCCAGGTAGGTCAAGTACTCACAGGGGTAGGTGGCACCTGTCCAGGAACCAGGGCGCACTCTCTCACTCCACTCACTCAGGTTTTGAGCTGAGGGACACGGAACCTTCGTGGCTGAGGAGGAAAGATCTGAGCAGCTGGGGTCCTGAGTTCTGGGCCCTGTACCAGGCCAAGCTTTACTCTGGTAGAACCACAGTTTCCCCGTCCCATCAACTCTGCCCGTCTTCCGTGAGTGGATGTCTGCTCCCTTTGCCTACATAATAGCTAGCATACGACACAGGTATAATAGGAAAGCCTACGTTGATGTAGTGAATCTATTTTGGACTAGAATGTTCTTTGCATAAGTAAGCAAATAACCCATTGGAAACAATCCTCCTGCCTCAGCCTCCCAAGTCCTGGGATTCACATGCCAATGGATTTCTAAAACTGGGCTTCATTGTCCCAAGCAAGGTAAAGCCATTGGGAGTGCCAGCTTAGGTTCTGGTTGGTCGTGTGGATCTCGGGAATGAATGACTCACTGAGGGAAAACCCCTCTCTTGAGGGTAACAGCCCTGGAGGAGGTCCACAGTGGGTAGCGAAGGGGCCAGGGATGCCCCGCCAGACCTCTCTGCTGAGGGTGTGTCCTCTATGCCTCTGTAAAATGCCTGATAGGGCCCTGTGGGTGAGCAGAGGAAGGTCTGGCACAAACTTGGGCTCATTAAACATTAGCTCCTGCTGCCCTGTTTAGTGATCCCTGAAGCCCAGCTAAGTCCCCTCTCACCAGGGTCACAGTGGGGGACCTGAGCAGATACCTACTAGATAAAGGACATGGGAGATGCTATTCTGCCCCTCTGGAAACAGAACGGGACCATTATTGGGTTGGATGGTGGCACACACCTTTAACCCCAGCATTCAGGAGGCAGAGGTAGGTGGATCACTGTCAAGGCCACCCTGACTACATAGTGAATTCTAGGTCAGCCTTGACTAGAGTGAGACCCTACCTTGAAAAATCAAAAACAAACAAATGAAAAGAAAAGGAAAAAGTCTCTGCTTGTGTAATTATGGGTCTTGAAATGGGATGGCAATGAACCCTATATCCAATGACAAGTGTCCTCTCCAGTCAGAAGAGGAGGTGGAAGCTGGGGTAACAGCCCCTGCCAAAGGCAAGCAGCTGGAGGGGCAAAGACGGGCCTCACGCCCTGACGCCATAGTAACCATAGTGATCGATGTTAAATGTGCATAGGTTGGGTTTCTTGCTGGCTGACCCTAACCCATGACCCAGGGTCTGGGCCAGGTCCACGTCTCCTTCACCCTCTCTTCTAGTCCGCACTCTATAGACAGATTCATCCCCCCAAGTTCTGCCTGTGCCTGGCTTCTGCTTACTGCTTACTACAAGACCTTTGCACCTACTATTCCCCCCACCTGGACTGCTCTCTTCCCTCTGACCCTCCGACAAGTATTCCATTTCCTTCCTCAGAGGTATTTGAGGAGCTTTCCAATCCCTCCCCCATGGACCAGCTTGGGCTGACACAAGTTTATCATTAGCCCAGCACCCATCCCAGTCTTTGTCTATACTAGATTTTGCACAGGCCAGCTGTTCTGTCTCCACGGCCTCCCTGCAAATGAGCTGCTTCTGTTGGGTTGTTTTCTAGTACTGGTGAATGGACCCACGGCCTGGCACTTAAACACTCTACCTAGGGCTGCAGCCCTAGTCTTTCAGGTCAGCTATTTCTTTTCTTTTTTATTTTATTTATTTATTTATATATTTTTGGTTTTTTGAGGTAGGGTCTCACTCTGGTGCAGGCTGACCTGGAATTTACTATGTAGTCTCAGGGTGGCCTCGAACTATGGGCGATCCTCCTACCTCTGCCTCCCAAGTGCTGGGATTAAAGGCGTGCACCGCCATGCTGGCTTCAGGTCACCTATTTCTGTTTGGGATCATGAATTACGGCTTTCCATTATTTGTTTATGGCCTAGTCCCCTTCATGACCACAGGGGATTGCTCTTATCTTTTGCTCCCCAATGTCTCCTGGTACCTAGTTAGGTGCCTGGCACACAATGGAAACCCCTTTTGCAAAGACTAAAAGGGATCTCCAACCAGGGGTGACCCTGGGCTCCACCTGCACCCCATTGCCCAGCCCAACAGACTCAGGACTCAGGGCAGTGGTCTGCAAAGGGTCTGGTGCCTCTTACCTGCCAGCTCCTTCTCCCCAGTGGCCACAGTCCGGGCCCCAAGTTGACTGTTCATTCGGCCTTTGTACAGGATCCCGTCCACTCCCAGGATGTCCACTTCAGCCTGTTGGATGGTCAGGATCCTGGATGACAGCCGCCCCACTGCCACCACCCACCTTCCTGCACGAAAGGCCAGAGCCAGAGTACAGCCTCCTCGAGGCGCTCACAGCTCAGGTCCTGACCCCACCCTCTGGAGGGCTACAGCCAGACTCACGCTGTCATAGTTCATCACTTTGGGGTCCCCGTAAGGGTACAGTGTTGACAGGTCACCCTGCTTTTGCTTGAGGCTGCTGTCAAGTCGAGGCCCATCACCCCAGTCCTGCTGGGAACCTAGACTCTTCTCCTGGACCAGGTCCTGGAACTGCACCTGCTGCTGATGCTCCCTGGGCAGGACAGAAGGTCAGCAGCCACCTAGAGACACCTCTGGCACAGAGGAGCCCAGCCCAGGGAGGCAGGCCTGGAGCCTGGCAGGTGGATACAGACACGCACAATTTTGGGAGGGAATAAGTCACGTCACCTTCCCCAGGCCCCATCTCACCTGGAGCCTTGGTCTGGCCTACCAAGTGCATGTTGTCTCTGAGCTCCGGAAGTCAGGCACAGGAGGGCGAATGAGCCAACACGGCTTCCCCACCCCTAGCCCGAGTCCCTTCTTTTCCCATGGCTGTGACTGACACTTGGCAGTTCCTATCCCATTTCACAGAAGCTCCTGGGTCCCCATGGTGCTAGGACCCAGGGAACCAGCTGGGGCCAGTGGGGGAGGAAGCAGTTAGATTAAGAAGCCTCCTCTGCCACTTACAAACCATGACCTTGGGCAGGTCACATATGCTCTTCCAGCCTCAGTCTCATCAACTGTAAAATGACAGTGAAATACTCCTCCAAGGGAAGCCATGAGGAGTCAAGGCCAGACCTACCCAAAGGGCCTCAAACATCAGTCAACCAACAGAAAACAAGTATGTCAATCCCAGCTCATGGGGTGTTTGAAGACAACATAACAAGAGGCCCTCCTGTTTGTTTATTTCCTCCCCCCCCCCACCAATATTGTGGGGTTGAACCAGGGCTTCTTCACACATGCCAGGAAAACATTTTACCACTGGTCCACATCCCCAGCCCTCTGTGTAGTTTTTATGTTGAAGTACTGTCTTACTAAGTTGCCCAGGCTGGCCTTGAGCTTAGGATGCCAGGACAAATGTTGGCTCCTCTATCCTCTGTGTGCCTGCCAGCTACACACCACCTCCCATGGGCACCCTGTACATCTGCGCTGACAGTCTCTAAAGGACGGGTCGCAGGCCTTGGGAAGGAGGCCCCCCCACCTCATCAGCTCTCGCTGCAGGTAGCCATAGCTGTTGGCACTGGCAGGCCGCGTCACTTGAGCACCGTGGATGGTGATCAGCTGTCTGGAGGCAAGAAGGAAGCAGAGCTGTGGGAGGCTCACATAGCCAGCAAAGGGCTCTGGGTTTGCAGGAGGGAGGGGGGAGGAGGTGGTCTACCCACCGTCCACAGCACATAGCCAGCAGCCTCTGCACCACAGCATGGGGAACCTCTGCCAACTGGCACATGAGACAAACACTACTCTGAGTATGAAAGTAAAAACTAGGCTAGAGAGATGGCTCAACGGTTGAGATGCTTGTCTGCAAAGTCAAAGGACCCAGGTTCAATTCCAGACATAAAATGGCCTGGATATCCATGACCTCACAGTGCCTGACACTACCTACACAAGACCATCATAAGAGGAGGAAAAGATGGTGACATCAAAATAAAAGAGAGACTGATTGAGAGGGGGAGGGGATATGATGGAGAATGGAATTTCAAAGGGGAAAGTGGGGAGAGGGAGGGTATTACCATGGGATATTTTTTATAATCATGGAAAATGTTAATAAAAATTGAGAAAAAAAAAGAAAAAAAGAAAATTCCAGGTCAGCCTGGACTAGAGGGAAACTACCTCAAAGAATAAAAAGATATTAGAAAGTTGTGAATCCACCACCACCTACACACAATGCTTCCCTCTGTCCTTTTGTCTTTTCTCCCACCCCCTCACCTCCCAAGGGTTCACTGCCAGGGACAGCAAGGTGATGGATACAGAGCTGTGTGTAAGGATATGTACAGGCAGATTGATGTACAGTGGAGCGTATGATGAGTGTGTACTTGAGGTTGGCTCGGTGGTGTCGCAAGGTTTGCTTGGGGACAGCCGCGGTCCTGCGCGGTGGGGGGGGGGGGCTCGGCTCAGGGCTGGCGGCGGTGCTACTCACGGGACGGTCATCATCTCCACCCTCCGGTCGCAGGAGATGCACTTCACACGCTCCAACAGCTTCCTGGAGGACAAGGCGGGAGCTGTCAGCGGTGCCGGAGGCTGCGAGGTCCGCGGGCCCCTCCAAGGCCCTAGGGCCCACGATCAGAACGAAGCGGCTTCCTGCCTGCTGCAGACTCGGATGGTCTATATCTGGTCCTTCCCAAGCCACCCTGGGGGCAGGGGCACCTGTGGGGGCACGGAGGGAACGGGAGTGCGCTACCTGGGGGTGGCTATCTGCCGTGGGAGTCACAGGCCCGAGCAGCCTGCCAATTGTGTGGCCCTGGCAAGTCCCTTCTCTCTTGGACCTCGGGTTTCCTCGTTTGGCGCAGAAAGGCTGGGGTCCCCTGGCCAGGAGTCAGAGCTCCCATCCCCAGCCACCCCTCAATCAATACACTTACTTTTTGTTTATTTGTTGTTAAGGTAGGGTTTCGCTGTAGCTCAGGCTGACCTGGAATTCACTATGGAGTCTCAGGGTGGCCTTGAACTCACGGTGATCCTCCTGCCTCTGCCTGTCAAGGTGCTGGGATTAAAGGCGTGCACCACCATGCTAGGTTACACTTACTTCTTAAAGCCTGCAGCACGGTCTGGATCGAATTTCAGGCCCTCTATTATAAGCTTCTTGACTATCTTCCAGACTTCTTCCACATCTTTCTTCAAGTTTTGTAGATCACTGTGGACCACCTGCCAACCAGAGAAGAAGACTAAGTTCTCTCACCCTAGCAACCTGCAGAGCTTCGGAGAAATAAGATGGATCAAAGACAGTGAGAGCCCTCAGCTCCATCTCCCTTCAAGACAGTGAGAGCCCTCAGCTCCATCTCCCTTCAAGACAGTGAGAGCCCTCAGCTCCATCTCCCTTCAAGACAGTGAGAGCCCTCAGCTCCATCTCCCTTCAAGACAGTGAGAGCCCTCAGCTCCATCTCCCTTCAAGACAGTGAGAGCCCTCAGCTCCATCTCCCTTCAGGACAGTGAGAGCCCTCAGCTCCATCTCCCTTCAGGACAGTGAGAGCCCTCAGCTCCATCTCCCTTCAGGACAGTGAGAGCCCTCAGCTCCATCTCCCTTCAGGACAGTGAGAGCCCTCAGCTCCATCTCCCTTCAGGACAGTGAGAGCCCTCAGCTCCATCTCCCTTCAAGACAGTGAGAGCCCTCAGCTCCATCTCCCTTCAGACAGTGAGAGCCCTCAGCTCCATCTCCCTTCAAGACAGTGAGAGCCCTCAGCTCCATCTCCCTTCAAGACAGTGAGAGCCCTCAGCTCCATCTCCCTTCAAGACAGTGAGAGCCCTCAGCTCCATCTCCCTTCAGGACAGTGAGAGCCCTCAGCTCCATCTCCCTTCAAGACAGTGAGAGCCCTCAGCTCCATCTCCCTTCAGGACAGTGAGAGCCCTCAGCTCCATCTCCCTTCAAGACAGTGAGAGCCCTCAGCTCCATCTCCCTTCAAGACAGTGAGAGCCCTCAGCTCCATCTCCCTTCAAGACAGTGAGAGCCCTCAGCTCCATCTCCCTTCAAGACAGTGAGAGCCCTCAGCTCCATCTCCCTTCAAGACAGTGAGAGCCCTCAGCTCCATCTCCCTTCAAGGCTCCCACTCTTCTGCTCACTACTGTTAGAACTTGCAAAGTGAATCTCCCAGTAACTACAGCAAGAAGCACCATCAGGTATTGGCTCCAAAGCAACTACTGCTCATCTACAGGGTTGGAGGCCCAAAGACACATTTCTCCAGAGCTGGGGAGACAGCTCATCTGTTGAAAGTGTTTGCTTCCAACAACAAAGAAAGGTGTTTGCTTACGAAGCCTGATGGCCTGGGTTTGATTCCCCAGTACCCATGTAAAGGCAGATAGATGAACAAAGTGGTAAATGTGACTGGAGTTTGTTTGCAGTGGCTAGAGGCCCTGGAATGCCCATACTCTCTCATAAAAAAATTAATTAATTAAAGCTGGGCATGGTGGCACACGCCTTTAATCCCAGCATTCGGGAGGCAGAGGGAGGAGGATTGCTGTGAGTTCAAGGCCACCCTGAGACTACATAGTGAATTCCAGGTTGGCCTCAGCTACAGCAAGACCATGCCTTGAAAAACCAAAAAAAAAAAAAAATCACAAATTAATTAAAATGAAACATTTCTCTCAGTAATTCCCATGCCCCTGACATTTACACACTTAACAGGTATTTATACAGGGTTTGTATGTAGAATGGTCAGTTCTGTTTTTTTTTTTTTTTTTTTGAGGTAGGGGAAGTATGGTCTCACTCTAACTCAGGCTGACCTGGAATTCACTATGTAGTCTCAGGTGGCCCTGAACTCATGGCAATCGTCCTGCCTCTGAGTGTAGGAATTAAAGGTGTACACACGGGCTGGAGAGATGGCTTAGCGGTTAAGCGCTTGCCTGTGAAGCCTAAGGACCCCGGTTCAAGGCTCGGTTTCCCAGGTCCCACGTTAGCCAGATGCACAAGGGGGCGCACGCGTCTGGAGTTCGTTTGCAGAGGCTGGAAGCCTTGGCGCGCCCATTCTCTCTCCCTCTATCTGTCTTTCTCTCTGTGTCTGTCGTTCTCAAATAAATAAAAATTTAAAAAAAAATAAAAAAAATAAATAAAGGTGTACATACCACCATACCCAGATTTGCTTTTTTTTTTTTAAGTGTGTGTTTTCTTATTTTATTTGAGAGAGAAAGAGAAAGAGGCAGACAGAGAGAGAATGGGCTCAAGGGCCTCCAGCCACTGCAGACAAACTCTAGAGACATGTGCCACCTTGTATATCTGGTTTATGTGGGCACTAGGGGATCGAATCTGGGTCTTTAGGCTTCACAAGCAAGCACTTTAACCACTAAGCCATCTCTCCAGCCCTCTGTTGCTTTTAGTATATTCACAAAGTTGTACAGACATTCCAATCTAGCATTTATTATAAGATAGGGTTTTGCTGGGTAGCCTAGGCTGGCCTTGAACGCCATTCTTGCCCCAAGCCTCTCAACTAGGATGGCAAGCTTGCACTACCACACTTAGCTTAAGAACAAAGTTCTGCTGGGTGTGGTATAGCAGGTCTCTAATCCCAGAGGTAGGAGGACCACCTTCAGCTCCAGGCCACTCTGATACTACATAGTGACTTCCAGGTCAGCCTGGTCTAGACGGAGAGCCTACCTTGAGAAGAAAAACAAAGCGATGCTAATTGGAAGAAGCCAGGCACAGAAGTCATGGTTGATTTAGGGGAAATGTCCAAATAGTCAAATGCACACAGACAAGCACTTGCCAAGCATCTGCCATCGTGGAGGCTGGGGAGTGCACACCACTGATCACACACACACACACACACACACATTATGGATCATAGGTTAGAGGTGCTTACTTGCAAAGCCTGACAGCCTGGGTTTGATTCCCCAGTACGCATGTAAACCCAGGTACACTAAGTGGCACGTGTGTCTGAAGTTTGTTTGGAGAGCAAGAGGCCCTGGTGTGCCTATACTCACTTACTCATTCTCTCACTTTCTCTTCTTGCAAATAAATAAAAATATTAATTTTAGCCAGCTGTGGTGGCACACACCTTTAGTCCCAGTACTCAGGAGACTGAGGTAGGAGGATTGCCATAAGTTTGAATCCAGCCTGGGAGTATACAATAAGTTCCAGGTCAGCCTGGACTAGAGTGAGACCCTACCTCAAATAAAAAATTAAAAAATAAAAAACCTGGGTACAGTGGCGTACACCTTTAATCCCATCACTCTGGAGGCAGAGGTAGAAGGATTGCTGTGAGTTTGAGGCCGACCTGAGACTCCATAGTGAACTCCAGGTCAGCCTGGACTACAGCGAGACCCTGCCGTGAGACCCTCCACCCCCAATAATAATAATAAGGGCTGGAGAGAAGGCTTAGCAGTTAAGGTACTTGCCTGTAAAACCTAAAGACCCAGGTTTGATTCCCCAGTACCCATGTAAGCCAGATGCACATGGTGGCACATGGGTTTGGAGTTTGTTTGCAGTGGCTAAAGGCCCTGGCCTGCCCATTCTCTGTCTACATCTGCCTCTCTCATTCTCTCTCTTCAATAAATAAATAAAAATTTTAAAAAAGTTCAGGGACGGGAGAGATGGTTAATGGTTAAGGCTCTTGCATGCAAAGCTAAAGGACCCAGGTTTGATTCTCCAGGCCCCACATAAGCCAGACACACAAGGTGGTGTGTGGGTCTAGAGTTTGTTTGCAATGTCTGGAGGCCCTGGCATGCCCTTTCTTTCCTTCCTTCCTTCCTTCCTTCCTTCCTTCCTTCCTTCCTTCCTTCCTTCTCTCTCTCTCTCCCTCCCTCCCTCCCTCCCTCCCTCCCTCTCTCTCTCTCTCTCTCTCTCTCTCTCTCTCACACACACACACACACACACACACATACACTCTTTCAAATAAATAAGAATTAAATATTTTAAAAAATCGTTCAAAGTCAGCCTCAGCTACCTAATACAGATACACTGACCTTGTGCTGGACAGGTGGCTGACGGTGCTTGTTTCTAGCTACACTCACCTTGGTGTTGAAGTCCTTCTTGAGATGCTTCAGAGAGTTCTTCCAGTTGCCCTCTTGGGTTGTGACCTTGAAAAGCATGCTCTGAACCATCTCATTCAGCTCTGTCACCACAGTCTCCAGGTCAGCCCGGTTTGCCTTGCTAGCTAAGGTGCTCTTGTCAGCTTTCTAGGAAGACAAGGGCATGGGGAGGGCAGGGCTGCTGGGGTTAGAGCCCTGCGACCCGATTGGTCAAGTTTTTCTAGCTCAAGATCAATGGATGTCTAGCCTTGGTTTAAATTCAAGATTGCAGGTCTGTGTTGCCTCAAATGCAACCACGAGTGTCACTAATCCTGAGCCACTGGAAATATGAGACGACTGGGCAACTTTTGAGGAGCCCCGGGACCTGCTTGTGTGGGTAGAGACGGGGGGTGGGGGAGCTCTGGCCCTCTTGGCTGGCCTGTCGGGGTACTGTTCTGTGTCAGGGCCCAGCTCTGGTCTGGGGGCAGTGGGAGGGGAGGACTTCTGCTCGCTCACTTCACTCAGTTCATGCTCTACTGCCCTCTTGTCCGCCTTGTTCAGATCCAGCATCTTGATGTCAGTCCGGAGACCCTAAGCACAGCGCAAAAGGAAGTCAGCCACGCGCACAGCGACAGCCGCAGGAGCCTGTGAGCCTCATGCCTCCCACGTGCCGGAGGTGGTGGCAGGCCGGACGGACAGCAGGCGGGGTGCATTAGAGGGCTCAGGTTCTCAGGCCCCAGTGCCTGGAGCAGAAGAGAAGAAACATGGTGCTGGAGATAAACTGCCCCCTAGGATGTTGGGGTACAGGCATGCACGACTGTGATTGTTAATGTCTGGTTGTCAATTTGACAGGATTTAAGTTGGTTTTTTTTTTTTCCAGCCAGCGTGGTGGTGCATGCTTTTAATCCCAGCATTTGGGAGGCAGAGGTAGGAGGATCACCATGAGTTCAAGGCCACCCTGAGACTATACAGTGCATTCCAGGTCAGCCTGGGCTAGAGTGAAACCATACCTCAAAAAAACCAAACAAAAAAAATTTCTAATGTAGGGGTCTCGCTCTAGCCCAGGCTGACCCAGAACTCTGTAGCCCCAGGCTGGCCTTGAGCTCACAGTGCTCCTCCTACCTCTGCCTCCCAAGTGCTAGAACTAAAGGTATGTACCACCATGCCCAGCTGATTTAAAATATTTTTTTAATTTATTTATTTGCAAGCAGAGAGAGAGAGAGAGAGACCAAGAGGAAGACAGAGAAAGAGAATGAGCACTCCAGGGCCTCTAGCTGGTGCAAATGAACTCCAGACAAATGTTCCCCTTCCGTGACTGGCTTTACGTGGGTACTGGGGAATCTAATCCCAGGGTCATTAAATTTTGCAGGCAAGCATCTTAACCACTGAGCAACCTCTCCAGCCCTTGGCAAGATTTAGACTCACCATGTAAACAAATCTGTGGTCAGGTTTGTGAGAGATTTTCTAGATTAGAACAGCTGAGGTAGGAGAATCCACCCTAAGGGCAGCACCATCCAATAGGCTGGATTCCTGGACTTTACATATGGGCTGAAGAGATAACTCAGTGTTAAAAGCACTTGCATGAGAGCTAGGCATGAGAGCCTCTCAAGCTAGAGACCATCAAGTTCAACTCCCCAGAGCCCATGTAAAAAGTTGGACATGGTCAGGGCATGGTGGCTCATGCCTTTAATCCCAGCACCCAGGAGGCTAAAGTAGGTTTGTCATGACTTTGAGATGAGCCTGAGACTAATTTCAGGTCAGGCTGGGCTAGGGCAAGACTCTTACCTTGAAAAACCATAAAAACACAAAAGTTGGGCTTGGGGCTGGAGTTACGGCTCAACACTCGACTGAAAAGCTTAATGGCCCAAATGCACAAAGATGGTACATGCAACAGGAGTGTGTTTGCAGCAGCAAATAGCTCTGGCACACCTATTCTCTCTTTTTCTCTTTCCTCTTCCCCCCTCTTCTCTCTGTTTGCAAATAAGCAAATAAATTGTGTGTGTGTGTGTGTGTGTGTGTGTGTGTGTGTAAAGCCTAAGGACCCAGGTTCAATTCCCCAGCACAAACATAAGCCAAATTCACATGGTGGCTTATGCACCTGGAGTTCATTTGCAGTGGCTAGAGGCCCTGGTGCAACCATTCTCTCTCTCTCATAAACAAATAGAAATAAATAACTTAAAACAATTTTAGTCAGCAATCGGGAGACAGAAGTAAGTGGATTGCTGTGAGTTCAAAGCCAGACTGGAACTACAGAGTGAGTTCCAGGTCAGGTCAATTTAGGCTAAAGTGAGACCCTACCTTGCAAAAAAAATTTTTTTTGAAGTTGTGCATAAATCGTCTGTGGTAGTTCATGCTTTTATTTATTTATTTTTGGTTTTTCGAGGTAGGGTCTCACTCTGATCCAGGCTGACCTGGAATTAACTCTGTAGTCTCAGGTTGGCCTTGAACTCATGGCGCTCCTCCTACCTCTGCCTCCCAAGTGCTGGGATTAAAGGCACCTCAAAAAGAAACAAAGAAAGGACTAGAGAGATGGCTTAGCGGTTAAGTGCTTGCCTATGAAGCCTAAGGACCCCAGTTTGAGGCTCGATTTCCCAGGACCCATGTTATCCAGATGCACAAGGGGGCGCATGCATCTGGAGTTCGTTTATAGAGGCTGGAAACTCTGGTATGCCCATTGTCTCTTTTTCTCTCTCTCTCTGTGCCTCCTCCTCTCTGTCGCTCTCAAATAAATAAACAAAAAAAAAATTTAAAGGTAGCACATGCTGGGCATGGTGGCACATACTTTTAATACCAGCCCTTGGTAGGCTGAGATAGGAGGATCACTGTGAGTTCAAGGCCAGCCTGAATTACAGTGTGAATTCCAGGTCAGCCTGGGCTAGAGTAGAACTCTACCCCGAAAAAAAAAAAAAAAAAGTAGAGGTAGAGAAATGGCTTAATGGGTTAAGGCATTTGCCTGCAGTGCCTAAGGACTCAGGTTGAATTCCCCAGGACCCATGTAAACCAGATGCACAAGGTGGTACATGTGTCTGGAATTCGTTTGCAGTGGCTGGAAGCCCTAGAGTGCCTATTTTCTTTCTCTCTGCCTCTCTGTCTCTCTCAAATAAGTTTTTTAAAAAAGCTGGGTGTGGCCACACATGTTAGTAACCTCATATCATGGGGGATGAAAACCAGGGAATCAGAAAATTACTGGGACTCACTGTTGGATATTGGCTCCAGGTTGAGGGAAAGACACAAATGAGCCTGATACTCTCCTCTGGCCTCTGATCCCATGCACATGGGGTATGCATACTGCACACACATGTGCATACATCCCACACCTCACGCTACACACACATTCTACACACATGCAAAAAAGAGAGGACACTAGCTGAATATTCAACATTTGTTCTTCTGCCACACTTTCCCCACTATGATAATTCTACCCTCTGGAAATATAAACTGAAATAAGTTCTTTCCTCTTTTTTTTTTTTTTCCTTCGAGGTAGTGTCTCACTGTAGCCCAGGCTGTGGAACTCATTCTGTAGCTCCAGGCTGACCTCAGACTCATGGCCATCCTTCCACCTCAGCCTCCTGAGTGCTGGGACTAAAGGCATGTGCCACCAGACCCAGCAGCACTTTTCTTCTCTGGGCCACTTCTGGTCGGGTACCGTATCCAGCAAGGAGAAAGTAACCACCCTGCCAATTGCTGTGCTGGGGACCAGACCCAGGGCTTCTCGTGGCTAGGCAAGCACTCCACCATCTGAGCTGCATCCCAGGCCCTGTACCAATGTTTTTTCCTTGGTTTTTCAAGGTAGGGTCTCACTGTAGCCCAGGCAGAACTGGAATTCACTATGTCGTTTCAGGGTGACCTTGAACTCATAACGAACCTCCTACCTGTGCCATCCTGTGTGCTGGGGATTAAAGGTGTGCACCACCATGCCCGGCATTATTTTTTATTTATTTTTTAAAGTATTGGTTGCCCTTTTTTAAAAAACAGTACTTTATTTGTTTGTTTGAAAGATAGAGGGACAGATAGAAAGAGAGAATGGGTGTGCCAGGGCCTTCAGCCACTGCAAACAAACTCCAGAGGCATGAGCTTACATCGGTCCTAGGGAATCAAACCTGGATCCTTTGGCTTTACAGGCAAGCACCTTAACTGCTAAGTCATCTCTCCAGCCCATATTTTATTAAAAATATTTTATTTATTTATTTGGCAGAGAGAGAGAGAGAGAGAGAGAGAGAGAGAGAGAGAGAGAGAGAGAGAATGGGCTTACCAGGGCCTCCCACCACTGCAAATGAACTCTAGATGCATGTGCCCCCTTATGCATCTGGATTACATGGGTCCTGGGGAATTGAACCGGGTCCTTAGCTTCGCAGGCAAACACATTAACCGCTAAGCCATTTCCCCAGCCCTCATATTTTATTTTTTTTTTTGAGAGCATGTGAGAGAGAGACATAGAGAGAGAAAGGGAGACACAGATAGAGAGAATTGACATATCAGGGCCTTCTAGCTACTGTAAGTCAAAGTCTAGATGGTGCGCCGTCTTGTGCACATGTGCTACCTTGGTCTTGCATCACCTTGTGTGTCTGGCTTACATGGGACCTGGGAGAGTCAAACATGGGTTCTGAGGCTTCACAGGCAAGTGCCTTAACTACTAAGCCATCTATCTCTCCAGCCCCTGTATCAACCTGAAATGGAGATTTATGGCTGGAGAATGTCCAAACCCCATCATAAGGCTCTGCATGGGTGGGGGTGGGAGGTTCTGTGGTCACCTGTTCTCTGGTTTCTTGCTCTATTTTGGCTCCTTTTCTTTATTTTATTTTTATTTTTTATGTTTTTTTTGGGGGGATTTCAAGGTAGGGTTTCACTCTAGCCAAGGCTGACCTGGAATTCACTATGGAGTCTCAGGGTAGCCTTGAACTCACAGTGATCCTCCTACCTCTGCCTCACAAGTGCTGGGATTAAAGGAGTGTACCACCACACCCGGTTTATTTTTTTAAATATTTTATTTATTTATTTGAGAGAGAGAGAGAGACAATGGGCACGCCAGGACCTCTATTCACTGCAAATGAACTCCAGACACATGTGCCATCTTGTGCATCTGGCCTGGGTCCTTAGGCAAGTGCCTTAACCATGAAGCAATTTCTTCAGCCCCTGTTTTTTATTTTTATTTTTATTTTTATTATTTTGTTTTTATTTATTTGACCAAGAAAGAAGAGGAGAGAGAGAAAGAGGGAGAGAATGGGCACACCAGGACCTCCAGCCACTGAAAACGAACTCCAGATGTGTGCGCCCCTTGTGCATCTGGCTAACATGGGTCCTGGGGAATCAAACCTGGGTCATTTGGCTTTGCAGGCAAACGCTTTAACCACTAAGCAATCCTCCCAGCCCCCTCTTTTTTTTCTTTATTTCTGAGGTAGGGTCTCACTGTGGCCCAAGATGACCTAGAATTAACTATGTAGTCTCAGGGTGGCTTTGAACTCACAGTGATCCCCGTACCTCTGCCCCAAGTGCTGGGATTAAAGGCTTGCACCACCACACCCAGTTTATTTTTTAAATATTTTATTGTGAATTATTTATTTGAGAGAGGAGATAGACAGAGGAAGAGAGAGAAAGAGGCAGATAGAGAATAGGCATATCAGGGCCTCCAGCCAAGGTAAATAAACTCCAAATGTATGTGCCACCTTGTGCATCTATCCGGCTTATGTGGGTCTTGGGGAGTTGAACCTGGGTCCTCTGGCTTTGCAGGCAAGCGCCTTAACTGCTAAACCATCTCTCCAGCCCTTGTCTCCTTTTCTTGATGGTTTTTGATTTACTCAGAGACCAGCTCCTTTCCTGTGACTCCCCTCCCCAGAGCAAAAACCAGCTCAGGTGGTTGTGTGCACCAGGACTTTGATAGATACATACATAGTGAATTCCAGGTCAGCTTGGGCTAGTGTGAAAAACAAAAAAAGTGGGGGTTGGAGAGATGGCTTAGTGGTCAAGGCGCTTGCCTCCAAATCCAAAAGACACAGGTTCAACTCCCTAGGACCCACATAAGCTGGATGCACAAGGGGTGCACACATCTGGAGTTCGCTTGCAGTGGCTAGAGGCCCTGGTATACCCACTCTCTTTCTCTACCTGCCTATTTCTGTATCTCTCTCTCTCTCTCTCAAATTAATAAATAAAAATAAAATATTTTTAAAAAGTGGTGCACACCTTTAATCTCAGCCCTCAGGAGGCAGAGGTAGGAGGACTGCTGTGAGTTTGAGGCCAGCCTAGGCTAAAATGAGACCCTACCTTGAAAATTACATATAAAACTTTGAGGGGGGTGGCTGGAGAGATGGCTTAGCAGTTAGGACATTTGCCTGCAAAGCCAAAGGATCCCAGTTTGATTCTCCAGGACCCACTTAAGCCAGATACACAAGGGGGCGCATGTGTCTGGAGTTCGTTTGCAGTGGCTGGAGGCCCTGGCGCACCCATTCTCTCCGTCTCTCTCTTTCTCTCTCTCAAATAAATAAAGAACGTTTAAAAAACTACTTTGGGGAGGGTCCTGAGGAGGAACTGTGTTGCTTGCCCTGCCCAGGCCCCACAGCTCTCCAAACCTTGAGGTCATCCATGCGAATCTGCAGCTTTTCCACCGTCCTGGACAGCACAATGTACTGATCCTTCATTATCTCTATCTGCTTGCCCCAAATTCTCTCAAGTTCTTCTTCCTAAGTGGGAACACACGATATCAGAAGCCTCTGCTTCTGAGGCTGCCATGGCCGGAAGGGGCTTGAGACCTTCAGGAAGAATCGCAGGCCCCTGCACTCCAACCTGCCATCTGAGAAGCCAATAGAGACGCTTGGCAGGACCCCCACAGCCATCAAGCCTGTGGACTCCGACCTGTCAGATGGCCACCCTATCCCAGTCATTTTCCCAGGTATCCTTTCAACTCTGAGGCAGGACTGCACTGGGGAGGGCCATAGTGTCAAGAAACCCAATCCCAAACCGGGCGTGGTGGCGCACGCCTATAATCCCAGCACTCAGGAGGCAGAAAGTAGAAGGATCACCATGAGTTCGAGGCCACCCTGACACTTCATAGTGAATTCCAGGTCAGCCTGGGCTAGAGTGAGACCCTACCTCAAAAAAAAAAAAAAAAAAATCAGAGCTGGAGAGATGGCTTAGTGTTTAAGGCATTTGCCTGCAAAGCCAAAGGGCCCAGGTTCAACTCTCCAGGACCCACATAAGCCAGATGCACAAGGGGCACACACAGCTAGAGTTCATTTGCAGTGGCTGGAGGCCCTGGCCCACCCATCCTCCCTCTCTCTCTCTCTCTCTCTCTCTCTCTCTCTGTCTGTCTTTCTCTCTCTCTCTCTGCCTCTTTCTTGCTCTCGAATAAATAAATAAATAAATAAATAAATAAATAAATAAATAAATAAAATATATTAAAAATAAAGTTTAAAAAACCACAATCAAAAAGCCCAGTCCCCAGCTCACTCAAAGCCATCAACATCTCAAATGTTCTTTCTTTGCCAGGGACACTGACCTGAAGCCTGGATTTCTGAAGGTTATCAATCTTTTCCTCCAAGATATCCACTGTGGTCTCAAGCCTGGAGGAGCTTCCCATGTTAGCTGAAAGGAAAGGAAGGAGTGGGGCTTAGTGTGGTGGTGCACACCTTTAATCCCAGCACTTGGAACACCAAGGTAGGAAGAGCTCTGTGAGACTACACAGTGAATTCCAGAGCTAGAGGGAGACCCTACCTTGAAAAGTAAAACAAAAGCAAAACCAGAAGAGCTGGAGAGATGGTTCAGCAGGTAAGGCGCTTCTCTGCAAAGCCTAACCACCCAGGTTCAGTTCTCCAGACCTCATGCAAATTCAGATACACAATGTGGCACATGTATCTGGAGTCTGCAGGGGATGTAGGCCCCGGAATGCCCATTCTCTCTGTCTTTCTCTCTCCGCTTGCAAATAAATAAGTAAAAAAAAAAAAAGAAAAAAAATTTAAAAAGCTGGGTGTGGTGACACACGCCTTTAATCCCAGCACTTGGGAGGCTGAGGTAGGAATGCTGTGAGTTGAAGGCCACCTTGAGAGTACATAGTGAATTCCAGATCAGCCTGGGCTAGAATGAGACCCTACCTTGAAAAACCAAAAAATAAAAAATAAAAAACAAAAAGGAGGAGGAGGCAAAGGGGAAAAAGAAGGGAAGGGCCAAACCAGAATGGAACTTTGGTGCCCTCGGTTACTGTTTCTCAAGAGAGTATGAAAGAAAAGCAAGGTGATTATTCAGGGTGGTGGACAGTGGCTCTCAAAAGGAGCTCCCTGCACCTCCGGCACCAACAACAGCACCATCTTGAGCCACGAATAGAGCTCAGTAGTTTAGTGCTTGCTTAGTATAGCTCAGTGGTAGAGTGTTGGCTTAACATGCTGGAGCCCTGGGTTTAACCCCCAGCATTGCAAAAAGGAAATGTATATCCTTGGGCTCCAGCCAGATAAACTGAGTCGGAAGCTCCAGGTGGGTCAGCAATTTGCTTTTTGGTGCTTTCCAGGGACACTTCTGCTGAGCACCAGGATGGCTCGCCAGTACTGTTCTCCTCTGGGGTCATGTAGTAAAGATGCCCACCCTCTGCATGCAATAGAGACATATTAATGGGTGCTACCTCTTTGCAGAATGGGGCTGAGGTTTCTAAGAGTACATCTTTCTGCCTGGCAGGTTCTCACAGTCCCAAAGTGACTGCTTGATCTGAGCTCTGTTTAGTGGTCATGCTGGCTGAGCCAAACTATGAAGATTCTGTGCAAAAGTCTGGGAAGATGACTCAGTGGTTAATGGTGCTAGCTTGCAAAGACTGTTGGCTGAGGTTTAATTCCCAAACCAACCATGTCAGCCAGATTCAAAGGGTGACACAAGTGTTTGGTATTGCAAGAGCAAGAGGCCCTGGTGTGTGCGTGCGCACGCACACACACATGCAAATAAGTGAGTTTAAAACGAAAAGATCCTGGGCTACAGAGATGGCTTAGTGGTTAAGGCACTTGTTTGCAAAGCTTGAGGACCCATGTTTGACTCCCCAGGTCCAGTGTAAGCCAGATGCACAAGATGATGCAAGTGCAAGGTCACACATACATAAAAGGGGGCACGAGTCTGGAGTTGGGCTGCAGTGGCTGGAGACCCTGGCAGGCCAATTCTCTCTCCCTCTCATAAAAAAAAAAAAAAAAAGCTGGGCATGGTGGCTCTTATCTTTAATCCCAGCACTCAGGGGGCAGGGGTAGGAAGATCACCAAGAGTTCGAGGCCACCCTGAGAATACATAGTGAATTCCAGGTCAGCCTGAGCTAGAGTGAGACGTGACCTCAAAAAAAAAAAAAAAAAAGATTTCATGTGTGGTGGTTTGATTAAGGCGTCCCCCATAAATTTATGTGTTCGGAATGCCAGATCCCCAGCTGATGGAGATTTGGGAAATAATGCTCCCTGGAGGCAGTGTATTGTTGGGAGTGGGTTTATGGGTGTCATAGCCAGTTTCCCCTTGTCAGTGTTTGGCACACTCTCCAGTTCTTGTTGTCTACTCAATGTTGGCGATGAGATGATGTCCACCCTCTGCCCATCCCATCGCTTTCCCCTACCATCATGAGCTTCCCCTCAAGTTTGTAAACCATAATAACCCTTTTTATTCCACAAGGTGCTCTTGATCAAGTGTTTTCCAGCAGCAGTTCAAGCCTGACTGCAATACCATGTGAGGCTGTCTTACGGACTATTACAAAGAAGTTTTCAGGAGTAATCCTGATAGGTAATGTTCCCCCTTAAGAGCTGACATTAGATCCTAACAGCCCTTCTCCAAGATAAGACCTCACTGTCCACTCACGGTAAAAAAGAGTAAGACTAGGGCCTTGGCACACACCTTCACTCGAGAGGCAGAGGTAGGAGGATCATCATCACCTCAAGGCCACCCTTAGACTACACAGTGACTTCCAGGTCAGCCTGGAACAGAGTGAAGAGACCCTACCTCGAGAAACCAAAAAGAAGCCGGGCATGGTGATACACGTCTTTAATCCCAGCACTTGGGAGGCAGAGGTAGGAGGATCACCATCACAATGACTTTCAGGTCAGCCTGGACTAGAGTGAAGAGACCCTACCTCGAAAAAATTAAAAAAAAGAAGAAGAAGAAAAAGAAGACTAGGATGAGAAAGATGGATCAGTGATTAAGGCACTTCTCTGCAAACTGCCTAACCACCAGAGTGCGATTCCCCAGTACCCACGTAAAGCCAGATACACAAAGTGGTGCATGTGCTCAAGTTCCTTTGCAGTGGCTAGAGGTCCTGGTGTAGCTATTCTCTCTGCTGAGTGTGGTGGGGCACACCTGTAATCCCAGCACTCAGGACGCTGAAGTAGAAGGATTGCTGAGTTTAAGGTCAGCCTGAAAGTACATAGTGAATTCCAGATCAGCCTGCCCTAGAGCAAGACTCTACCTCAAAATAACAAAAATAAGAAGAAGAAGACTAATAGCCTAGTCTGTTTAAGCCAAAAGCTAAAAGGCTAATGTCTTTTTTTTTTTTTTTTTTTTTTGGTTTTTCAAGGTAGGATTTCACTTTAGCTCAGGCTGACCTAGAATTCTCTATGTAGTCTCAGGGTGGCCTCGAATTCACGGTGATCCTCCTACCTCTGCCTCCCGAGTGCTGGGATTAAAGGTGTGCGCCACCATGCCCGGCTCCTAATGTCTTAAATGCACAGTCTGTTGCAAGTGAGAGTCAAACAACAGCAGGCTTCGGGGAGGGTCTTAGTCCACGGGCCAAGTGTACCTAGATAAGTTATGCGCTCGTTCAGGATGTTTGACAGCTGGGCAAACTCTTCCTTCAGGGAGTCATGTCTCCCAGGCATCTGGGCAATGTGGCTCATAGAGTGCTTGACAGCCTTCTTCTTGTCTTCAGGACTTGACGCCTGCATAGCAGACACCATGGCCTGGGACAGGGTTGTGCTGGGTATGACTTGGACAGTCGCAGGTACTGTGGGCAACGTGTCATAGTCCATCTCTATGTCTTCCAGGTCATCATCACTGAAGGCTACAGAGGTGGCCCCACGGGAATGTCCTGTACCCAGGACATCTGAAAAGACCCCCATGGGTCCTGCTGCAGCTAGACTCGTTGCCATGGTAGCCATTTTGGTGGCAGGGACATCTTGAAGTGCTTTGGCAGCAGCCTTGGCTGCCCGGGCGGCCTTGCTGGCAGCAGCTGCATAGGCTGAGGCTGTGGCAACAGCAAAGGCAGCAGTGGCTTTCAGCTTCTTCAGGGCAGGTTGGGAGGCTTTATCACGTGTTTCTAGGGCCTTATCCTTCTGTTCCCCACCTTTAGGGCCCTTGTGCTTTCTTCCCCTCAGAGCCCCCTCCATAGAAATCCCATCCCGGCGTCTTCTGCCCTGGAGTCCCTCATCCTTGGGGCTCCCATCCTGGAGATCCTCATCCTGGGGAACCCTATCTTTGGGGATTTCATCCACAAATATTTCCATATAATATTCATCCCCTGTTTCTTCTACAGGAGGGAGCTGTTGGACTGCTGTCTTGGAAGGCTGGTGTGGCTGGAGTGAACCAGGCCATGATGATCCAAACTCCATGGCTGGGGATGGAGCCCTGGACAGGCCCTGAGGGGGCTGCAGGGGGCCAGGCTGGAAGGTATGCATATCCCAGACAGGCCAAGGGCCAGGCCCAAGCCAGCCTCTAGGAGCAGGCCAGCCTCCTGGTGGAGGGGGCCATGCACCTGGCACAGGTCCAGGTCTAGGCCAAGGGGCTGGCATTAAACTCTGTATTACACCAGGCCCTGGTATAGGCCCTGGCATAGGCCCTGGCATAGGCCCTGGCATAGGCCCTGGCATAGGCCTTGGCACAGGCCCTGGCATAGGCCCTGGCACAGGCCCTGGCATAGGCCCTGGCACAGGCCCTGGCATAGGCTTTGGCACTGGCCCTGCCATAGGCCCTGGCATAGGCCCTGGCATAGGCCCTGGCATAGGCCCTGGCACAGGCCCTGGTACAGGCCCTGGCACAGGCCCTGGCACAGGCTTTGGCACAGGCCCTGGCATAGGCCCTGGCGCAGGCCCTGGTACAGGCTCTGGCACAGGCCCTGGCATAGGCCCTGGCACAGGCCCTGGCATAGGCCCTGGCATAGGCCCTGGCATAGGCCCTGGCATAGGCCCTGGCACAGGCCCTGATACAGGCCCTGGCACAGGCCCTGGCACAGGCCCTGGCACAGGCCTAGCCTCAGAAGTGGGGGCCTGAGGGTACACTAGCCCTTGGGAGCTGCTGTAGGTAATGGCCTGAGCAGACCCATCCTGTGACAGGGCCGCTGGGACTTCAGATGGCAGCCCAGTCTTCAAGGAGGCGGGGCTTTGGATGGCCTGTGAGCCATGGACTTGTCCAGCATCCTTGACATGGTCACGTGTAGGCCCTGAGCTCGTGCTCTGCCACAGGTTGGGCAGCTCCCGTTCAGACACACCAGCTCCCTGTGGAGGAGAGAGCTGAGCTGGCTGGGCTGGCCTCCCACTCCCCTTCCCCACTCCACCTTCTCTCACCGGGGTAAACATAGCCTCGTGGAGGCCACTCCAGAGCACCATTTCCTCAGGTTTGGGGACAGCATAAATCTTGTTCTGGAGAGAAGCCTGCACAATGAGGTAGGGAATATGAATATGAGGCTGTGAGCGTAACACCTTCCACATCTGCTGTGGGGGACTTGCCATGCACACATTTACAAAGAAATCTTCCCAAACTATGCCTCTCTCCCCAGACCTCCTGGCCCCAGCACAGGAGGCCAGGACAAAGGCCTCACCACGTCCCGCTGCAGTCCATTCAACTTCCGGCTCTGTATTTTCAAGTCTTCACCAAAGAGATCCATTTTTTCTGGGTGTACCTATCCAAGAAACCTAGTCTGAGGCTAGGGTGCAAAGTTCTGATCCCAGCCTTGCTATTAGGTGCCTGAGTTTCAGAAAGAAGAATGGATGGAGTTTCCCAGGGAGAGAAAAGATCTGCCAGAAGGTTCCACAGATAAAAACTTTGGGAAATGTTGGTCTAAAAAACATTCAAAGCCAGGTTTAGAAGCGCACACCTTTAATCCCAGCATTCAGGAGGCAGAGGCAGGAGGATCACGGTGAGTTCACCACCACGCTGACACTACATAGTGAATTCCAGGTCAGCCTGGGCTAAAGTGAGACCCTACCTCGAAAAACCAAAAAGAAAAAAAGAAACAGAAAATGAAACAATAAATTCTGTTATTTTTACTAAGTCGAGCTGAACTGGGTTTCTGTCACTTAAACTAATCCCTAACACAGAGGAAAAAACATGGAGGGCCACAGGGAGCTTGGCCAGGGATACCTAGTTTCCTCCCCTTGTGGTCACATTCTCCAACTAAAAACAGGCCTCTTAGATTTTTTTTTTTTTTTTTTTTTTTTTTTTTTTTTTTTGGTTTTTCGAGGTAGGGTCTCATTCTAGCCCAGGCTGACCTGGATTTCATTATGTAGTCTCAGGGTGGCCTCGAACTCACGGCAATCCTCCTACCTCTGCCTCCCGAGTGCTGGGATTAAAGGCGTGCACCACCACGCCCCGCTTTTTTTTTACTGCCCTAGCTACCAGAGGTCTGACCAGCATAGTATGGCCAGACACAGGATGGAGTGAGGGTGACTACCTTTTCATACATAAACTTCAGCATGTCCACATCCTTCTTGAGGGTTTCAGTGGTGATCTTGAGTGTTTGAATGTCAGTGAGCAAATCCTGCAGGGTCTTCATGGACTAAACAGGGAGAGAGGAGAGAGGGGAGGAAACTGTGAAGTTGGGGTGGATAAAAGTAACCAGCCAGAAGTGGGCATGGTGGTACATGCCCAGCACTCGGGAGGCAGAGGTAGGAGGATCACCATGAGTTCAAGGCTACCCTGAGACTGCATAGTGAATTTCAGGTCAACCTGGGCTAGTGTGAAACCCTATCTCAGAAAACCAAGAAAAAAAAAAAAGTCAACAGCAAGATTCAGGCATGGTGGTACATGCCTTTAATCCCAGAGGGAGGCAGAGATAGGATTGTTATGATTTTGAGGCCACCCTGAGACTACAGAGTGAATTCCAGGTCAGCCTGGGCTATAGCGAGACCCTACCTCAAAAAAATAAAATAAAATAAAATAAAAAGTAGTCACTGTAGAGACGTTTTTGTTTTGTTTTGTTTTGTTTTTGAGGTAGGGACTCACTTTAGTAGCCCAGGCTGACCTGGAATTTCTATGTTGTCTCAGGGTGGCCTTGAACTCATGGTGATCCTTCTATCTCTGCCTCCTGAGTGCTGAGATTAAAGGCATGTGCCACCATACCCGGCTCTAATTTGTTTTTTTTTATTACGAACATACTTTATTTATTTTTTATTTTCATTTATTTATTTATTTTTGGTTTTTCGAGGTAGGGTCTCATTCTAGTCCAGGCTGACCTGTAGTTCACTATGCATTGTCAAGGTGGGATTAAAGGTGTGCCCCCCACTGGCTGAACATACTTTTATGGATACATCATGTACTGTTAACATCTTTTTCCTCCTCCCTGGCCCCATTCTCTGGAGGACCTGCCTCAGTGGGGTTGTTAATATTCACTATGGCATACCAGATGTTTTCTACTGACAACCAGGGTCCAAAGGATCCTCCTGTCTCTACCAAGACCTAGGATGGATGTACTTAAAATGCCCAACAAACCAGTGCTGCATGCCCCAGGGAGGCTGGCAGGAAAGCAGCAATGCTGTGTTAGAATATACCTACAGTGGGGCTGGAGTGATGGCTTAGTGGTTGTGGTGGTCCGACTCGGGTGTCCCCCATAAACTTAGGTGCTTTGGATGGTAGGTTCCCCAGCTGATGGCAATTGGAAATTAAAGCCTCCTGGAGGCGGTGTATTGTTGGGGGTGGACTTATGGGTGTTATATCCAGTGTCCCCTTGCCAGTGTCCGGCACACTCTCCTGTTCCTGTTGTCCACCTTATATGGGCCAGGGGGTAATGTCCACCCTCTGCTCATGCCATAGTTTCCCCCTACCATCGTGTAGTTTCCCCTCAAGTCCATAAACCAAAATAAACCTCTTTTTCCCACAAGCTGCTCTTGGTTGGGTGATTTCTATCAGTAATGTGAACCTGACTGCAACAGTGATTAAGGAGCTTGCCTCCAAAGCCAAAGAACCCAGGTTTGATTCCCCAGTACACACATGAAGCCAGATGCACAGGGTGGCAAATGTGCCTGGAGTTTGTCTGTGGTGGCTAGAGGCCCTGGTGCACCCATTCTCTCTTTCTCTCTCTCTCAAATTAACTTTTAAAAAGATATTTAAGGGTGTCTGGCGTGGTGGTGTATACCTTTAATCCCAGCACTCAGGAGGCAGGCAGAGGTAGGAGGATCACCGTGAGTTTGAGGCCACCCTGAGACTACATAGTGAAACCCAAGTCAGCCTAGGCTAGAGAGAGAACCTATCTCAAAAACCCATATATATATATATGTAATCTAGGTGTGGTGGTGCACACCTTTAATCCCAGCACTTGGGAGGCAGAAGTAGGAGGATTCCAGGTCAGCCTGGGCTAGAGTGAGACCCTACCTCAAAATAAATAAAACAAATAAATTAAAAAAAAAAAAGAATATACCTGTAACTAAGACTTCCTCACTGAGCCCATCCCTGTGCAATGAACAGCAAACAGCACAGCTAGCTCCTGTGTGGCAGCCTTTGGAGGATCAGAAGCAGGGGAGACAGGTACCCCATCACCACCACCATCACCATCAACATCACCACCCTACCTCAAAAAAAAAAAATTAAAAATTAAGGAAGTGATTCCAAAACAGGACTGGGAGAAGTACATGTTTTTAATCCCAGACCACCTGGGTTAGAGTGAGGAAAAAACAATCAGCTAGAGTCTCCAGTTGAGGGTCCAAATGTCTTTTTGTATACACACACACACACACACACTCACACACACACAAACACACACACAATTTTATTCACTTGAGAAGCAGACAGAGGGAGACAGAGGTAGGAGAACCGCTGTGAGTTTAAGGCCACCTTGAGATGACACCAAGCCCAGCTAGGAATCTCATTTTTATATCACAGGATGAGAATCTCATTTTTATATCACAGGATAAACAACAGTGACCTCTGCTGGAAGTGTTTACCTTCCAGCTATTCTCAAAGTACAGTGTATTTGACCCTTGGACTACTTTGCTGTTCTCCTTTCTCCTTGTCATGGGAGGGGGGTGCAGCCTGTCCCAGGACAAAGGGTCTCCAAGGACATCTGAGATAAACATGCCTGGATCTGAGACAGGGGGCCTACCCAGTCTCCAGAGCCAGAGCCACCTCTAACAAGCATAAATAGCACATGACACTTTTGCCCACATAACATATTACACTGAAAAAAAGGTTTTTTAAAAAAATATTTAGTTAAACCGGGCGTGGTGGCGCACGCCTTTAATCCCAGCACTCGGGAGGCAGAGGTAGGAGGATCGCCGTGAGTTCGAGGCCACCCTGAGACTACATAGTTAATTCCAGGTCAGCCTGGGCTAGAGTAAGACCCTACCTCAAAAAACCAAAAAAAAAAAAAAAAATTTAGTTATTTAAGAGCAATAGACAGAGAGAAGAAGAGAGAGAGAAAATGGGCATGCCAGGGCTTCCAGCCACTGCAAACAAACTCCAGACGCGTGCACCCGTTGTGCATCTGGCTAACATGTGTCCTGGGGAATTGAGACTTGAACCGGGGTTCTTAGGCTTCATAGGCAAGCACTTAACCACTAAGCCATCTCTCCAGCCCCTGAAAAAAAGTTTGTTGGCACAAGACTGATACAGACCAGTGGAATCAAATTGAGAGCCTAAAAATAAAGTGAAAAGTTTACAGTCAACTGATTTTCAACACAGGTGCCAAGATGACTCAGTCGGGGTGCAAATCATCTATTTAGCAAATGGTGCCAGAGCAACTATATGCCCACACATGAAAGCAGCAGCTCTGCATGCTAGCATGGTCTGTATCCCAGCTACTCGAGAGGACGAGGCAGGATGGCTTGAGCCTAGGGTCCAGGACTAATTTAAGATACTGTTTTGAAAAAAAGGGAGGGAGGGAGGGAAGAAAAAGAAAAGAGCGAGTGAGCTAGTGAGATGGCTTAATAAGAGACAGCACCTTCCTGTGCAAACACGAGGCCCTGGAGGAGGGCTTGGTTTCCCCTGAGTTTGATTCTCCAGCATCCATGTAAATAGCTGAGCCGAGCCATGCATGCCTATAACCCCAGGCTTCTTGGAGCAGAGACAGGAGAATCACTGGGGCTCCCTGGTCAGCCAGTCTGACCAAAAACGGCAGCTCCAAGTTCAATGAGAGATTCTGTCTCAGGGAAATATGCAGGTGAATGACACAGAAAGAGACATGATACTCTCCTCAGGTCTCTACACATAAACACATGCACACACACAAACTATATACACACATAAAGTAAATTTACACAAAATGTTGTAGCTGGCCGTGGTGGCACACACCTTTAGTCCTAGCACTTGGGAGGCTGAGCTAGGAGGATCACTGTGAGTTCAAGGCTAGCCTGAGACTACATAGTGAGTTCCAGGTCAGCCTACCTAAAAAATGGGGGGACACCAAATTCATAGCAGCACTATTGGTAATAGCAAAGGGACTGGGGAGATGGCTCAGTGGGTCATGCAAGCATGAGGTTCTGAAAGCTTGATTCAACCTGAGTTGGATTCCCCAGCATCCAAGTAAACAACTGGCAAGGTCATGCATACTTGTAACTCCAGTCCTGACAAGAGAATCACTGGTCAGCCAGGTTCCAGTTCAGTGAGAGATTGTCTCAAGAAAATACACAGATGAGCCTGGCATGGTGGTGCACACCTTTAATCCCAACACACAGGAAGCAGAGGTAAAAGGATCACTATGAGTTTGGGGCCACCCTGAGGATACATAGTGAGTTCCAGGTCAGCCTGAGCTAGAATGATACCCTACCTCAGAAAAACGAAAAACAGGGCTGGAGAGATGGCTTAGCGGTTAAGCACTTGCCTATGAAGCCTATGGACCCAGGTTCAAGGCTCGATTCCCCAGGTCCCACGTTAGCCAGATGCACAACTGGGCGCATGTGTCTGAAGTTCGTTTGCAGTGGCTGGAGGCCCTGGCGTGCCCATTTTCTCTCTATCTGTCTCTTTTTCTTCAAATAAATAAAAAAAATTAAACAAAAAAATTTTTAAAAAAGAAAAACAAAAAACAAAAAGTAGACTTCCAGTTAAGATGGCAGCATAGGAACCATGCCAAAGCAGCCTAGGGGAGAAAAGGAAAAAGAAAAAAAAAAAAAACACAGCAAAATACCCTCTTCTACTAAAAAGGAACAGGTGTATAAGAAATTATCAAGTACAGCAGAGAAGGAGAGACCCAGAGCATCTAGGGTCCACAGAAGCAGGCAGAAGTGGCTCCAATAGAGGAACCAGGTCCGCGTGGACACAGCCACCATGCTCGGCCTGAGCCGCAGGAAAAAGCCAGGTGAGGGGATTCTGTACTCACACTGGCCTTCTCCCAAAATCAAGAAACATGAAGGGAGAACAGCAGGGACCAACGGAGCAGATCTTCAGCCACCATCCACAGCCTCCCCTCCCCCACTGCCCGCGCAAGCGCCAGCAAGCACCAAAGACCTGGGGAAGGGAGCTCACCTACACAGCACCTGGCACGGGTGATGAGGGCAGTGGTCAAACGACCCAGCCAGCCTACTGAACCCACAGTGCAGCAAAGAGGGACCCAAGCAGGTGTGCAGCATTGCTGAGACCAAATACATGCCACAAGACAACTGGGATTGCATGAGGTCAGTACCCACCAAATAAGCTGGTATATAGGTTTGAATCAGAACTGCTAATTGCACCTTCCATGTCAGGGTAAAGTATATGTTAAATCTGATGAATGGTCGGATTTGACACTGGGAAATAAGCTATATTTTGGGCCTGTTATTTGATGCTTCTTGATTTTTAGTGGTTTTGTTTTCTCTTCTGTTGTTGATTAAGGAAGGGTCTCACTTGGTTATAAGCTTACTTAGAACCCTCTACAGACCAGAAATCTTAGCTTCCTAGGATTAAGGGTGTGGGGCAACACGCATCCTTAGGGACTGACTTTGTTAGAGGATTTGGTTGTCATAATCTCTTGCATACTTACTCAGTGCTGTTTTTCATTGAATGTGTACATTGTTTAGTTAAATTTTAGTATTTGCCTGTATTTTGTTCCACTCAGCCTACTTGAATACTCTCATAGCAGGCAAACCCAACATCAAGGGTCACTTTTGAAGATACTCTGAAAGTCTTAAGAGCCACACCTAGCATCTTAAACTCTTAACCTGAAGATATATAACATCAGATTGATTGATACATCTAATAATACTGTAAATAATTAGAAGATCCAAGCATTAAATTAATCTAAGATGAAAATCTCTACATTATAACACAAGACACACAAAAAATCAAGACAATATAAATCCACCAAAAAATATTAGTGAATCAGAAATGACCTCAGGTGAGAATGACTTAGAGGAAATGCCTGAGAAAGATTTCAAAAGAATGATTATAAATATGCTCAAAGGAGTCAAAGAGGAAATCAAGGAATCAAGAAGACATAGGAAACCAATTCAATGAAATAAGGAGATCAATAGAAGACATAAATAAAACAATAATGAAAAACCAGTCAGAAATACTAGCAATGAAGAACACAATCAGTGAAATTAAAAAAAATCTGTAGAAAATCTCACCACTAGAATGGATGAAGGAGAGAGCAAGATCCTACCTCAGAAAATAAAAATAAAAATAAAAAAATAAAAAAGAATGGATGAAGGAGAGAACAGAATATCTAAACTAGAAGACCAGGTGGCAGATCTAATATAGTCCAACAAAGAGAAAGACAAACTAATAGGAAAGTATGGATGGGAATTTCAAGATATTTGGGACACTATGACAAGATCAAACATAAGAATTCAGGGTATAGTAGAAGGAGAAGAATTTCACTCCAAAGACATAGTAGGCATTTTCAACGAAATCACAGAAGAAAACTTCCCTCAAATTGGGAAAGAGATGCCAATACAGATACAGGGAGCCTTTAGAACACCAACCAGACAAAACCTGGAAAGAACCTCCCCTCGCCATATTATAATTAAACTACCACACATATAAACCAAAGAAAATTTATTGAAAGCAGTTAGAAAAATCAAGTCACATTCAAAGGGAAGCCCCTCAGGATCACAGCAGATTACTCAACACAAACTTTAAAAGCCAGAAGGGGGGGGGCTGGAGGGATGGCTTAGCAGTGAAGGCATTTTCCTGCAAAGCCAAAGGACTCAGGTTCAGTTCCCCAGGAACTACATTAGCCAGAAGCACAAGGGGGTGCATGTGTCTGGAGTTCATTTGCCCTGGTGGGCCCGTTCTCTCTCTCAATGTGTCAAATAAATAAATTAAATTAACTATTTTTTTCTTTTCAAATATTTTTTTTTGTTTGTTTGTTTTTGTTTTTTTGAGGTAGGGTCTCACTCTGGCTCAGGCTGACCTGGAATTCACTATGTAGTCTCAGGGTGGCCTCGAACTCTCAGCGATCCTCCTACCTCTGCCTCCCAAGTGCTGGGATTAAAGGCGTGCGCCACCACGCCCGGCTCAAATATTTTTATTAACAATTTCCATGATTGTAAACAATATCCCATGGTAATGCCCTCTCTCCCCCCACCTTCCCCTTTGAATAAATGTATTTGGAATGATGTATTCCAAATTTTGAAAGATAACAACTGTCAGCCAAGGTTACTTTATTCTGCAAAGCTATCCATTCAAATAGGTGGAGAAATAAGGACATTCCACAACAAAAGTAGGCTAAAGGAATATTTGAATAAAAAACCAGCTCTGCAGAAAATACTTGACAGGATCCTCCATGCTGAAGAGAAAGAAAAGCACACACATCAGGAACCTGGATAAAACAAACCATACGGGCTAGAGGGCTGGCTTAGTGGTTAAGTCATTTGCCTGCAAAGCCAAAGGATCCTGGTTCTACTCTCCAGGACACATGTAAGCCAGAGGCACAAGGGCGCACATGCATCTGAAGTTTGTTTGTAGTGGCTGGAGGCCCTGGCATGCCCATTCTCTCTCTCTCTCCCTCCCTCCTTCTCTCAAATAAATAAGTGAAAAATACTTAAAAAATAACCATACTCAAATACTAGTTAATACAATAGAGCAAAGGTAAAACTGGAAGAACTATAAAACAAGAAAAATTGTAAAAATAACTACACACATTTCAATAATAACTCTTAATATCAACAGCCTCAATGCCTCAACCAAAAGACATAGGTTTGCAGACTGGGTTAAAAAGCAGGATCCTTCAATTTGTTGCCTCCAAGAAACTCACTTTTCTACAAAGGATGGATACTATATTAAGTGAAAGGTTGGAAAGTGGTGTTTTAAGCAAATGGGCCTAGAAAACAAGCAGGAGTCGCTATCCTAATATCTGACAAGGTAGACTTCAGACCAATGTTAGTTAGAAAAGATAAGGAAGGTAATTTTATATTGATTAAAGGCACACTTCAAAAGGAGGACATTACAAGCCTAAACATATATGCACCTAACACAGGGGCTCCCAACTTCACCAAACAAATGCCACTAGATCTAAGATCACAGATAACACCAAACAGTTGTAGTGGGTGACTTTGAACCCTACTCCCATCAATTGACAGGTCCATTTCTTCTATGACCTTATTTAATCCAGATGCATCTGTTTATTTTTTGCCAAGATGACCCAGCAGATATATGCAGGACATTTCATCCAAATGCTGCAGAATACACATTCAGCAGCACATGAAACATTCTCTAAAATTGACCATATATTAGGACATAAAGCAAACTTTAGCAAATATAGGAAATAATTCCTTGCACTCTATCTGATCACAATGGGATCAAACTACAAATCAATAGCAAGAAAAGCTATAGAGCATACACAAAATCATGGAAACTAAACAATACACTACTAAATGATGAATGGTCAAGGAAGAAATCAAGAAGGAAATCAAAAATTTATAGAGTCAAATGATAATGAGAACACAACATTCAAAAACTTTTGGGGGGCTGGAGAAATGGCTTAGCGGTTAAGCGCTTGCCTGTGAAGCCTAAGGACCCCGGTTCGAGGCTTGGTTCCCCAGGTCCCACGATAGCCAGATGCACAAGGGGGCGCACGCGTCTGGAGTTCATTTGCAGAGGCTGGAAGCCCTGGCGCGCCCATTCTCTCTCTCTCCCTCTATCTGTCTTTCTCTCTGTGTCTGTCGCTCTCAAATAAATAAATAAATAAAAAATAAAAAAATAAAAAACTTTTGGGACACAATGAAGTCAGTCCTAAGAGGAAAATGTATAGCTTTAATCGCCTATATTAAGAAATCAGGAGCTGAGCATAGTGGCACATGCCTTTAATCCCAGCACTCGGGAGGCAGAGGTAGGAGGATCACCGTGAGTTCAAGGCCACCCTGAGACTGCATAGTGAATTCCAGGTCAGCCTGAGTTTGCAAGAAATCAGAAAGGTTGCAAGAAAACAACTCAATGCTTCACCTTAAAGCCTTTGGAATAAGAAGAACAAGGCAAACCGAAACTCAGTACACGGGAAGAAATAATAAAGCTTAGGGCATTAATTTCTCTCTGTCTGTCTTTCTCTACCTCTCTTAAATACATAAAGAGAAAAGAAAAACCAAAGATAAATAACTAACTTAAAAAGACTAAGCCAAGTGTGGTGGTCAGGTGATTGTTTCTGAGACTTATGACGTCTGTGACTTTTGCTGTCGTCACTGGTACTCTTCCCTCCTCCTCTGCCCGGCTGGGCTCAGGCAAGTCCTGGGATGCCGAGTCTAGGCAGTGTCTGCCGGTTCCGAGCCTGTGTGCTTCTCCACAGGAGGACTGGACGATAAACTGAGAACACGCCAGCATTTAACATTAGTGTGGATGTGCTGAGCTGCTTGTCACATGTGTGTGCAGACTTCTTCCTGGAATGTGGAACACGTAAGTGTCCATCCATCCCCCAGCACCTACCATACTCACTGAACTCTATATGCTTCAAATGCATGGACTTTCTGGTATGTGAAATATCTCAACTAGGCGATAAAAATCAGCATTTTAATTTTAGACACAATAGGAGGAAATTTCAACAGTCCATTGTACTGTCAGGACTTACAGCTCATTTCGTGGGGAGTAACAAAGATATTATGGGATGGCTTCACAAGTCCTCACCTGCTGTGGTTGGAACATGCTTAGTGAAAACTGTGTGACATGCAGACCCTAACAACCTCTGGTGCTTCCTGTCTTCCCCACTTTCTCTGGAAGCAATTTAGGGACCTGGCATTCAGGAATCACCTCCTTCCACCTGACCCCGACATGGGTGACAGGCAAGACCCCAAAAAAGAGCTGGGTGTCAGCACTCGAGAAACAGAAGTAGGAAGATTGCTGTGAGCTTAAGGTCAGCCTGGAACTAATGACAGTGAGAGTTCAAGGTCAGCCTGGGCTAGAGTGAGGCCCTACCTTGAAAAAACTAAAATGTATAAAAGTAAAAAACAAAACAAAACCAACCAAACATACAAAAAACTAAAATGTATAAAAGTAAAAAAAACAAAACAAAGTGCTCGCTTCGGCAGCACATATACTAAAATTGGAACGATACAGAGAAGATTAGCATGGCCCCTGCGCAAGGATGACACGCAAATTCGTGAAGCGTTCCATATTTTTTTCAATAACAAGGAGGGTCTAATGGGAGGGGGTAGATCACAGATGAGCCTAAATAATGGTACCAAACTGCCTGTATTTACTGAAAAGAAAACTAATAAATTAAATTAAAAAAAAAAAAAAAAACAACCAACCAATCAAACATACAAAAAACAACAAAACCCAAGGGGCTGCAGAGATGGTCTAGTAATTAAGGTGCTTGCCTGCAAAACCTAATGACCTGAGTTTAATTCCCCAGTACCCATGTAAAGCCAAATACACAAAGGGGCACATGCATCTGGAATTCCTTTGCAGTGGCTAGAGACCCTGGCACATCCATCCTCTCTCTCACTCTTTCTTTCTTTCTTTCTTTTCCTCTTCTTCTTTTTTTTTTTTTCGAGGTAAGGTCTCACTCTAGCTCAGGCAGACCTGGAATTCACTCTGTAGTCCCAGGCTGGCCTTGAACTCATGGCAATCTTCCTACCTCTGCTGGGATTAAGGGCGTGCACCACCACAACTGGCCCTCTCTGTCTTTCTCTCTTTGTCTGTCTCTCTCTGCTTGCACATGAATAAACAAAAATATATTAAAAATAAACTGGGCATGGTGGCACACTCCTTTCATCCAGCACTCAGAAGGGAGAGATAAGAGGATGACTAGAGGCCACCCTGAGACCACGGAGTGAATTCCAGGTCAGCCTGGGCTAGCATGAGACCCTGCCTCGAAAAAACAAAAAAATAAAAATAAAACATAAAAAAGACCAGAAAAGGTAGCAGAACCTATGGGATGCCCCATGGGCAAGGACTGCACATAAAAGGTGAAAGGTTTTGTTCCTGTGTGGGATTATGTTCTCTTGTGACATAGTAAAAGGTTTCCCATGGCCAGTGACCCAGATGGCTGCCTTACATGTCCTGGGCTCCTGACCTAGGGTGAAGGGCTTTGGGGACAGGGTTCAAGACCTTTTCTATGTCCAGAGACTGCAGGCCACAGACAGGGCTTAGACGGAGCTGAGTTCAGGGGAGAAGCAAATCCTAGACGCTACCGGTGTGTGGCAGGCAGCCTCCAGTGAGCACTAGAAGCTGAACGTGTCCAGCCTTGGGCTCCTTCTCTCCCTCTCAAGAGGGCTTAAGCTTCTGACAATACTTACTTGCTGGGCCCTGATAAGGGGTCAAAGCAAACATTGCCTTGGATAATCAGCTAGGCAGGCTCATGTGGCCCTATCCAGAACTGTGAAAACTGGGAATGTTAACACTCTCTTCCCAAGGAAACCAGGCAAGCTTACAGCACTTCACAGCGCTCTGCGGAGAGCGAGACCACAGCTCAAGGAGTTCACTACCATTATGACAATGGCCTGAACCCTCATTCTCTAAAGCCGCACAGCGTCTCCAACAGCTTTAAGCCCATATATATATGAAATAAGAAGCTAAAATAATCCTTTTTCTCCTGTGAAGCGACTGCCAGGATTATTCATTTCAGACCAGAAGAAGGCAGGGAAGGTCAAAGGCTGCATGGGGAATCTTAAGTGAGAAGGGCCTGGGAATCTACAATTTTGGAAAGCCTCACTAGGGGGCGCTATCGCAGGGCAGATGTGGGAAGGGCTGGGGCTGGTCATAACCTGCCACTCTGGGTTATGGTCCCATAGGATGGCTGAGGCTGATGTGGAAGCCCAGGTTTTCTTCTTTCTTCTTTCCTTCCTTTCCTCCCTCCCTGAGACAAAGTCTCCAAAAGTAACCCTGACTGGCCTGGAATTCACTGTGTAGACCAGCCAGTGATCCTCCTGCTGCTGCCTCTTCTGAGCGCTGGGACTTAAGGTGTGTGCCGCCATCCTCAGCTTGGAGCCCATGTTTTCTGGTCTAGGGGGCCTCACCAGAGGCAGTGGGTACCTATCACTATCTGGAGCCTGAGCTCTTGGGCTACCGCGTGGATTCTCTGAGGCCTCTTGGCCACCAATGGGCAGGAGTCTCCTGCTGCTTGCTCTAGTTTGCTGGGTGTCATTTGTCCTGCCTGGAGCGAGTGTTAAGGCTGTCTGCTGATTCCACACCCTTGGCTTATGCCCTTTGAGGTATGCCCAGTAAGGGTGACGGAGAACCCTAACCCAACCAGCCCAGAGAGGATGGTACAGTTGAGACATCCTCAATTGATGTGGCATCTGGTCTGCCAGCCTCTTGGGCTCGTGTGCAGACACTTAGCTAAACAGCTTGCACTGTTCTTGTTTAGAAACCATGGCAACTCCCTTCAATGGGTCATTGTGGTAACTCTGGGCAACCTCAGCCAGGCTGGGGCCAGGCAGCACTCTCTAAAGGTGGGGACATTTCTTTCTTTTTTTTTTAATTTTTAAAATTTTTATTAGCATTTTCCATGATTATAAAAAAAAATCCCATGGTAATTCCCTCCCTCCCTACCCCCACCCCCACTTTCCCCTTTGAAATTCCATTCTCCATCATATGGTGGGGACATTTCCTATCTGCACAAACAGTCCTCTACCCAGCCAGTTCGGAACCTGTCCACCAGCCCTCTGTGAACTGGGCAACCTTACTCAGGGCCCTTGAGAATTCTAGAAGCATTTATTCATCACTGCCACAGACCCCTGCTGCAAGCTGCTCCACTTCGGCACTGGATACCTGTTCTGCCGCAGGGCTCTCCACCACCGCACACAGCAAAGTAGTACTTTTGTCTTGAGGCCTATCTTGTCTGATGTTGGCCCAGCCACACCAGCTCTGCTCTGCTCCCCACCTCATTATGTCTTTATTTTATTGATTTATTTAGTTATTTTGGGGTTTTTTGGTTTTTGTTTTTTGTTTTTTGAGGTTGGGTCTTGCTCTAGTCCAGGCTAACCTGGAATTCACTATGTAGAACTGATGGCAATCCACCCACCTCTGCCCCCTGAGTGCTGGGACTAAAGGTGTGTGCCACCATGCCTGGCTTATTTATTTTATTGAGGTAGGGTCTCACTCTAGCTCAGTCTGACCTGGGATTCTCTCTGTAGTCTCAGGGTGGCCTTGAACTCATGGCGATCCTCCTACCTCTGCCTCCTGAGTGCTAGGAGCAAAGGCATGTATGCAACTGCATATACCCCATGTGTACACCTGTGTGCAAGCATCTGGACATCAAAGGAGAGCGTCCTTTTCTATCACTCTTTTCACTTACCCCTGGTTTCTGTGAGGTTGGGGAAGGGTCTCTCGATGAACCTGGAACTCATGCTATTTTGTCAGACTTGCTGAACATTGGGCCCCAGTGAGCCTCCTGTCTCTGCCTCCCTTAGCATCGGGGTTACTTGTGTGTGAGGTCATGTGGTCATGCCCAGAATTTTTTTTTTTTTTTTGTCATGTCCTCTTGCCACTGAATACGAATTCCAGATGAATACACCACTCTATGTGTTTGGCTTTACATGGGTATTGGGCCCGGACAAGCACTTTTGACCACTGAGACATCTCTCTAGCCTACTTTTTGTGTGTGTGTGAGAAGGGGAGGAAAGAGAGAGAAACGAGAATGAGCACACCAGAGCCTTCTGGCACTTCAAACAAACTCCAGACACATGCATGCACTCTTACCCACTCTCTTCCAGGCTGACCTGGAATTTACTTTGTAGTTTCAAGGTAGCCTTGAACTCATGGCTATCCTCCTACCTCTGCCTCCCAAGTGCTGGGATTAAAGGCATGTGCCACCATACAATATATATTTTAATTAATTATTTACTTGCAAGCAGAGAGAGAGAGTAAGAAGAGAGATAGACAGAGAGAATGGGCCCATTAGGGCCTCTAGCCATTGCAAGCAAACTCCAGATGCATCTGGCTTTACATAGGTATTGGGGAATTAAACTAACATTGTTAGGATTTGAAGGAAAGTGCCTTAACTGCTGAGCCATCTCTCCAGTCCAAACATTACCCCCTCACCCCAAGTAGGCCAAGGCTAACCCGAAATTCACTATGTAGTCTCAGGCTGGCCTCAAACTCATCCTCCTACTTCTGCCTCTCAAGTTCTGGGTTTGAAGATGTATGCCACCAAGTCCCACTTTATTACCTTATTTATTTTTTATTTTTTGTTAATTTTTAAATTTTGTTTATAAGAGAGAGAATGAGAATAGACACACCAGGGTCTCCTGCTACTGAAAACAAACTCCAGACTCATGTGCCTCTTTGTGCATCTGGTGTACCTGTGCAGTGGGGAATGGAATTTGGAATTGGGCCATAAGGCTTTGTAAGGAAGTGTCTTTAACAGCTGAGCCATATTCCCAGCCCCCTGATTTTACCAGTTTCCCCCCCTTTTTTTTTCTTCGAGGTAGGGTCTCTCTCTAGCCCAGGCTAACCTGGAATTCACTATGTAGTCTCATGGTGGCCTCAAACTCACAGATCCTCCTACCTCTGCCACCCCGAATGCTGGGATTTAAGGCGTGCACCACCAAGCTAGCTTCTCTATCTTTGGCTTTTTTTGTTTGTTTGTTTGTTTGGTTTTTCCAGGTAGATTCTCACTGTTTTCTAACACTGAGATCTCAAGTGGGTTACTTAAACCTCTCAGTTCGCCTTTCCTTATATAAAACACAGAATTAACAGCACTTGCTTTACAGGGTTACTACAAGATGGAAGAAACTGACATGAAAAGTTAAGTGTGGTGGTGCTTGCCCATGGGTATGCACCTGGCGTATGTACAGTTGCATAAACCACACACACACGTGCATATACACCACACATAATACATGCATATCAAAATAAAAAATAAAGACATAGCCAGACATGGTGGTGCACGTCTTTAATCCTAGCATTTGGGAGGCAGAGGTAGGATGATCACCATGAGTTCAAGGCCACCCTGAGACTACATAGTGAATTTCAGGTCATCCCTGGCTAGAGAAAGACCCTACCTCAACCCCTCCCCCACAAAAAAAAATGTTTGAGTTTGGCTTCACCAGGCATGTGGTAAGCACCCTGTTTTCTTGGGGAATGGACTAGACGGGATGGAATGGGTGTGAAGCCCAAAATATAGTCAGACGGTGCAGACAGAGTGCTGTCTCTGGGCAGCTTTCCCCACTTACAGGAGGAGAGGGGATCCTGTCTGTTTCTCAGTCACCTCTGTAACACTACGCCAAAGCCTCCATTACCCTCCACTACCACCAAAGTGTGGTCTGTGCCCATTTTTTTTTTTTTTTTGTGTTGTTGTTTGCTTGTTTTTCAAGGTAGGGTCTTACACTAGCCCAGGCTGACCTAGAATTCATTATGTAGTCTCAAGGTGGCCTCGAACTCACAGTGATCCTCCTACCTACATGCCAAATGAAATTCTACAAAGTGTGGTCCTTCGTGCCTGACTCTGTCTCCTCAGTACTTCGTGAAGGATGCAGGCTTGCCATTCAGACTCTGCCTGACTCCCAGGTCCTACTCCACGGTCTATGTAAGCGGACGCCCCCATCACCAGGGAGGAGAGCGTAGAATGCCCAGGAGGAAGGGGTGGGGAGGGATGTCAGGACTACAGCGTTTCTGTTGGCTGGGAGCTTACCTTTGTTATGACCTCCTCATTGCCCTCCACCTTCTTCCGGAGCTTGATCAGATTCAATAACTCCTGGGCAGGCTGGTTGGTCCCCTTGCTGCCCTCCAGCAGCTGGCTGGTAGTGGGCAGGTCCTGAGCTGTGACCAGTTGACTCTCTATCTTCTTGATACGGTCCATCACATCGTCAAAGACATTATGGGAAGGGCTGATGCTGAGATGGGCATCCTCTCTAGGTGTGAGCATAGCTTGTGGGGTTTGGAGGAAGTCCTCGTGCCCGGAAAGGACCTTCTTGAACTCAGCTATCTGGATGTGGTCCAGGATGCTCTGGAGCAGGAGATGCAGGGCCTGAAAGTTCATCACTCCGCATTGTGGTATGGCAATGTTAACCAGCTCAGTGAACGTGATTGAACTCATGTTGCCAGGGCTCTGGGTGTCCTCAGGAGGACAACGGGTGGTTTCTAGTTGTCTGAACCCTGCGCAGAAAGGTCCTCAGGGGACTGGGCAGATGACAAGTCACAGCAGTCAGAAAGGAATGGATTCTGCCCTGGCCACAGTTTAGATCAGAGTTTCAGTTGCTAGGACACCACAGAACACAGTCAGGCGGGCACACTTCTGAGAGCCCAGTGTGGGTACTTCCAGGTGAGACTCACCCAGAGCAGGTGTTCAACTAATAGATGAATGCTTTGAGAGAAGGGCAGCCTTTTCATCTCAGCTCTAATTATGTAAAGCTCGTGACTCTTTCTGAGAAGCACATAGGTAGCAGCTCATTCTTTGAAAGTATCTAGAATCAGGACAGAAGGCAGATTTATTGAAGTCAGGAAGACTCAGATCATTTTTTTTTTCATCTTTTGGTTTTTCAAGGTAGGGTCTCACTCTAGTCCAGGCTGGCCTGGAATCCACTATGTAGTCTCAGGCTGGCCTCAAACTCACAATGATCCTCCTACCTCAGGCTCCCAAGTGCTGGGATTAAAGATGTGTGCTGGTATTAAAAGCATGTAACTCCATTCCTGGTGGGTGCTTATTTCTTGAGGGGGAGAGGGAATCAGGTAAGAAAAATGTGGTGTGTTTGGAGTGTTACATGTTCCAGCAATAAGCCCCGGCTAAAAGAAGTTATGTTCTGCTCCTATTATGAACCAGGGTTCACCAACACCCGGCTCTCCTGAGCAGGGTCTCAGTCCTGCTTTCTGGGTTTCAAGGACAGGGCCACAAGACAGCTGCTGCATAGCCAAGAGGCTTATGTAGGACTCTGCTGTGGTCAGGCCCTTCTTTGTTCTGAAACAGAACAGAAGCCAGCTTGTCCTAGTTTTCTAGGGAAGCCTATAGGGATAGCCATAGATTTAACACCAGGAGCCCTAACTCCCAGCCCACTCAGGACTGCAATCTCACATTCTTAGCACCCAGCACCCATGTCCACTGGCTTGGAGCCAATCTATTTTTTTGCAACATTTTATTTAATTATTTGCAAGCAGAGCGATATAGACAGAAAGCAGGCTGGAGCGATGGCTTAGCCTAAGGTGCTTGCCTACAAAGCCTGAGGACCCAGGTTTAGTTCCCCAGAACCCATGAAAGCCAGAAGCACATGGTGGTGCATGGCTCTGGAGTTTGCATTGGCTAGAGGCCCTGGTGTTCTGGTGTACCCATTCTCTCTTCCTCTCAAATTAATTAATTTTATTTGAGAGAGAAAGAGAAAGAGGCAGAGAGAGAGAGAGAGAGAGAGAGAGAGAGAGAGAGAGAGAGGGAGAGAATATGAATGAGCACGCTTATAGCCACTGCAAACAAACTCCTCCAGATGCATGCACCACTTTGTGTATCTGGCTTATGAGGGTACTGGGGAATTGAACCTGGGAATCAAACCTGGGTCCTTGGACTTCACAGGCAAGCACCTTAACTGCTAAACTATCTCTCCAGGACCCTAATGGATATCCATGACCTCACAGTGCCTGACACTACCTACACAAGACCATCATAATAGGAGGAAAAGATCATGACATCAAAATAAAAGAGACTGATTGAGATGGGGAGAATGGAGTTTCAAAGGGGAAAGTAGGGGGAGGGAGGGTATTACCATGGGATTTTTTTTTTATAAACATGGAAGTTGTTAATTAAAGTAAAATTTAGAAAAGAAAAAAAGTTTTCTAGAAAACTAATAACAGCCCAAATATGCTGATTCTGATGTCAAAAAAAAAAAAAAACCTGAAAAGAAAAAAAAAAGAACTAAAGCTGGGCATGGTGGCACATGCCTTTAATCCAAGCACATGTGAGGCAGAGGTAGAAGGATCACCATGAGTTTGAAGCTACCCTGAGACTACATAGTTCATTCCAGGTCAGCCTGGGCCACAGTGAGACCCTACCTAGAAAAACCAAAGTAAATAAATAAATAAATAAAATTTAAGCCTGAGCTGAGCATGGTGGCACATGCCTTTAATCCCAGCACTTGAGAGGGAGAGGTAGGAGGATCACTGTGAGCTCAAGGCCAGCCTGACACTACATAGTGAATTCCAGATCAGCCTGGGCTAAAGCAAGACCCTACCTTGAAAACAAAAACAACAACAACAAAAACTAAAGTTGGGCATGATGGCACAGGCCTTTATTTGCAGCACTTGGGAGGCAGACGTAGAAAGATCACTGTGAGTTCAAGGCCAATTTACGACTACAGAGTGAGTGCCAAGTCAGCCTAGGATAGACTGAGACCTTCCCTCAAGACAACCAAAAGAAAAAAAATTGGGGCTAGAGAGATGGCTTAGCGGTTAAGTCATTTGCCTGCAAAGCCAAAGGACCCAGGTTCTATTCTCCAGGATCCACATTACCCAGATGCACAAGGGGGCGCACGCATCTGGAGTTCATTTGCATGGCTGGAGGCCCTGGTGTGCCCCTTCTCTCTCTCTCTGTCTGCCAAATAAATAATAATAAAATATTTTTTCTTTAAAAAAAAAAGATTATTAAAAAGAAAAAACTTGGGCCGCAAGGCCACTGAGAAATCCTGCTGGAACTGAGCTGATAACCTCCTCCATGTAGACCAGCTGACAGAAAGCTGGAAGAAGCCATTCTACATGTAGTTCAATGGGAGAAAGAGATACCACCAGTGAAGATACTCAACAGTGGACACTGCAAGCCTTATAATTGGCCAGCCAGCCCAAATGAGCCAACAGGTGCAATAGTGGCATGTCTGTCATGGTGGAAATCAACTGCCCTCCAATTGGACTGGAGGCCCACTCCATGGGGGAAAACACATCCCTGATACTGAAAACTTAAAACAGGGGTAGTCATGAGCCCTAGGGGTGTAACATCTGCTGATGTCTGGCTAAATGTATATACTATGATTATCAAACTGCCCAGTAAGCACTTCTCTTAATAATTATACCCTTATATTAACACTTTTCTCACTTTGGGTAGAGAATCTTCTCTTTTCAGATGGCAGTGACTTTGGGATGACTCAGAAGGTATCATAGTGCTGGAAAGAAGTGACTGGAGTACTGAGTAACATCTCGATCACACCTTCCAAGGCTCAGGGTCTAATGTGGAAGAGGTGGTGGAAAGAATGTAAGAGCCAAAAGAAGGGTAGGACTCCTTACAACATGCTCTCTCCAGACATAAAATGGCCTGGATATTCATGACCTCATAGTGCCTGACACTGCCTATACAAGACCATCATAAGAGGAGGGAAAGACCATGACATCAAAATAAAAGGGAGACTGATTGAGATGTGGAGGGGATATGATGAAGAATGGAATTTCAAAGGGTAAAGTGGAGATTAGGGCAGAAATTAATGAAATAGAAACAAAAAAAAAATCCAAAGAATTAATGAAACAAAGAGTTGGTTCTTTGAAAGGATAAACAAGATTGATAAACCCTTAGCAAATCTGAGCAAAAGAAAGAGAAGAGACACAAATTAATAAAATCAGAGATGAACAAGGTAACATCACAACAGATTCCAGAGAAATTCAAAAAAATCACAGGGACATACTATAAAAGCATATACTCCACAAAGTATGAAAATCTTAAAGAAATGGATGATTTCCTTGATTTATATGACCTACCTAAATTAAATCAAAATGAGATTAATCACTTAAATAGACCTAAAACAAATATGGAGATCCGAACAGTTATCAATAATCTCCCAACTAAAAAAAGCCCAAGCCCAGATGGATTCACTGCTGAATTTTACCAGACCTTTAAGGAAGAGCTAACACCATTGCTTCTTAAGCTTTTCCAGGAAATAGTAAAAGAAGGAATTCTACCAAACTCCTTCTATGAGGCCAGCATCACCCTGATACCAAAACCAGGCAAAGATAGAACAAAAAAAGAAAATTACAGACCAATCTCCAATTCTCAACAAAATATTGGCAAACAGAATACAAGAGTATATTAAAAAGGTCATTCACCCTGACCAAGTAGGCTTTATCCCAGAGATGCAGGGATGGTTCAACATACGCAAATCTATAAATGTAATACATTACATAAATGGGTTGAAGGATAAAAATCACATGGTCATCTCATTAGACGCAGAGAAAGCATTTGACAAAATCCAACATCCCTTCATGATAAAAGTCCTACAGAGACTGGGAATAGAAGGAACATATCTCAATATAATAAAGGCTATTTACAACAAGCTTACAGCCAACATATTACTAAATGGGGAAAAACTGGAAGCTTTTCCACTAAAATCAGGAACAAGACAAGGGTGTCCACTGTCCCCACTTTTATTTAATATAGTTTTGGAAGTCTTAGCCATAGCAATAAGGCAAGAGACACACATAAAAGGGATACAAATTGGAAAGGAAGAGATCAAGTTATCATTATTTGCAGATGACATGATTCTATACATAAAGGACCCTAAAGACTCTTCTAGCAAACTGTTAGAGCTGATCAAAACCTACAGCAATGTAGCAGGATACAAAATAAATACACAGAAATCAGTAGCCTTCATATATGCTAACAACAAACACACAGAGGATGAAATCAGAGAATCACTCCCGTTCACAATTGCATCAAAAAAAATAAAGTACCTTGGAATAAACCTAACCAAGGAAGTAAAGAATCTCTACAATGAGAACTTTAAAACACTCATGCGAGAAATTGCAGAAGACACTAGAAAGTGGAGAAACATCCCTTGTTCCTGGATTGGAAGAATCAATATTTTGAAAATGGCAATCTTACCTAAAGCAATCTACACATTTAATGCAATCCCTATCAAAATTCCAAAGGCTTTCTTCATGGAAATAGAAAAAACAATCCAAAAATTCATTTGGAATCACAAAAAAACCTCGAATATCTAAAATAATACTGAGCAACAGAAATAAGGCTGCTGGTATCACCATACCTGGTTTTAACCTATACTACAGAGCCATAGTAACAAAAACAGCATGGTACTGGCACAAAAACAGACATGTAGATCAGTGAAACAGAATAAAGGACCCAGATGTAAGCCCAAGTAGCTATAGCCACCTGATATTCGATAAAAATGCCAAAAAATACTCATTGGAGAAGAGACAGCCTCTTCAGCAAATGGTGTTTTGAAAACTGGATATATATCTGCAGAAGGATGAAAATAGATTCTTCTCTCTGGCCATGCACAAGAATTAAGTCCAAATGGATTAAAGACCTTAACATCAGATCTGAAACTCTGAAACTGCTAGAGGAAAAAGTAGGGGAAACCCTTCAACATATTGGTCTTGGCAAAGACTTTCTGAATACAACACCAACTGCTCAGGCAATAAAACCACAGATTAATCACTGGGACCTCATGAAAGTACAAAGATTTTGCACTGCAAAAGACACAGTGAAAAAAGCAAAGAGGCAACCTACAGAATGGGAAAAAATCTTCGCCAGCTATATATCTGATAGAGGATTAATATCTAGGATATACAAAGAACTCAAAAAGTTAAATAATAAGGAATCAAACAAGCCAATCAAAAAATGGGCTATGGAGCTAAGTAGAGCATTCTCAAAGGAAGAAATACGAATGGGATATAAGCATCTAAAAAAATGTTCTACGTCACTAGTCATCAGGGAAATGCAGATTAAAACTACATTGAGGGCTGGAGAGATGGCTTAGCGGTTAAGTGCTTGCCTGTGAAGCCTAAGGACCCCGGTTCGAGGCTCGGTTCCCCAGGTCCCACATTAGCCAGATGCACAAGGGGGCGCTCACGTCTGGAGTTCGTTTGCAGTGGCTGGAAGCCCTGGCGTGCCCATTCTCTCTCTCACTCTCTATCTGCCTCTTTCTCTCTCTGTCACTTTCAAATAAAATAAATAAATAAAAATCTTTAAAAAAAAAAAAACTACATTGAGATTCCACCTCACTCCTGTCAGATTGGCCACCATCATGAAAATAAATGATCATAAATGTTGGCGGGGATGTGGAAAAAGAGGAACCCTTCTACACTGCTGGTGGGAATGCAATCTGGTCCAGCCATTGTGGAAAACAGTGTGGAGGTTCCTAAAACAGCTAAAGATTGATCTACCATATGACCCAGCTATAGCACTCCTAGGCATATATCCAAAGGACTCATCTCATTTCCTTAAAAGTACGTGCTCTACCATGTTTATTGCTGCTCAATTTATAATAGCTGGGAAATGGAACCAGCCTAGATGTCCCTCAACTGATGGGTGGATAATGAAGATGTGGCACATTTATACAATGGAGTTCTACTCAGCGGTAAAGAAAAATGAAGTTATGAGATTTGCAGAAAAATGGATGGACCTGGAAAGGATTATACTAAGTGAGGTAACCCAGGCCCAGAAAGCCAAGCGCCACGTGTTCTCTCTCATATGTGGATCCTAGCTACAGATGATTAGGCTTCTGCGTGAGAAGGAAAATACTTGGTAGCAGAGGACAGTAAGTTAAAAAGGAGACATAAAGGGAAGAGAAAGGAAGGGAGGAGGATCCTTAATAGGTTGATATTGTATATATGTAATTACAATGATTGTAATGGGGAGGTAATATGATGGAGAATGGAATTTCAAATGGGAAAGTGTGGGGGTGGGGAGGGAGGGAATTACTATGGGATATATCTTATAATCATGGAAAATGTTAATAAAAACTTTAAAAAAATAAAAATAAATAAATAAAAAGGGTAAAGTGTGTTTGGGGGGAGGGTATTACCATGGGGTACTTTTTATAATCATGGAAAATGTTAATAAAAATTGAGGAAAAAAACAACATTAAGCTGGGCTGTGGTGGCGCATGCCTCTATCCCAGCACTTGGGAGGCATAGGTAGGAGGGTTGCTGTGACTTTGAGACCACCCTGAGACTATATAGTGAATTCCAAGTCAGCCTGGGCTAGAGCGAGACCCTACCTCAAAAAACAAAAACAACAACAACAACAAAAATTCAGGTGCTGCTCTGACATATTTGGGTCACCCATGTCCCTTGAGCTCTGCTCTTGCTGTCCCCAGGGGACTAAGACTCCTGTTTAGCTATCTCCTCCAGCAGCCAAACTGGCTGCACTCACCCATCTTTACTTTGGGGCTTCTTCTCAAAGCCAAACTTAGAAATCAAACAACCAATTACATTTTTCCACTGGAATTCAGGGCCACCTCACCTTCTTGTCACTACAAAGCCTGCTTCCTATAGGCTTTGTATGTTCTGCCCTGGGCCATGAGTTCACGTGACTAATGAACGATGTCAATCACACCCATCCAATGTCATTGGGTGTCTCACCATCTTGCTCTGTCTTAGGTGGTTGTCCCTTGCCCTACAGTGGGGAAATTAGAAGCATTCAAGTATTCATAGCATGGACTCTCCCTTGATGCAATGAGATGAAACACATACACCTTCCCCGCTGCAGGTGCTTCCTGGTGGCCTTGGCTGGTGAGGACTGATCCTTTAAATTTAGGAAGATAAGCCGGGCATGGCGGTGCATGCCTTTAATCCCAGCACTTGGGAGAGGTAGGAGGATCCCCATGAGTTTGAGGCCATCCTGAGACTACATAGTGAATTCCAGGTCAGCCTGGGCTAGAGTGAGACCCTACCTCGAAAAACCAAAAAAAAAAAAATTTAGGAAGATAGGCTGGAGAGATGGCTTAGCGGTTAAAGGTGCTTGTCTGTAAAGCCAAAGGACCCAGGTTCAATTCCCCAGGACTCATATAAGTTTAGAAGCACAAGGTAGAGCATGTGTCTGGAGCTCATTTGCATTGGTTGGAGGCCCTGGAACACCCATTCACTCTCTATTTTCTTTCTCCCCCCATTATAAAATGTTTTTATTTATATTTATTTAGTTGACCGAGAGAAAGGGAGGGAAAGAGAGAGAATGGGCACACCAGGGCCTCCAGCCACTGCAAATGGACATGCGCCACCTTGACCTTGTGTATCTATCTAATGTGGGTCCTGGGGAATTGAACCTGGGTCCTTTGGCTTTGCAGGCAAATGCCTTAACTGCTAAGCCATCCCTCAGAGCCCCCCCCCCCCATTATAAATAGATAATACTAAATTTAGGAAGATCCATCAGGCATGGTGGCACACGCCTTTAATCCCAGAACTTAGGAGGCAGAGGTAGGAGGATTGTTGTGAGTTCAAGGCCACCCTGAGATTACACAGTGAATTCCAGGTCACTCTGGGCTAGAGTGAGACCCTACCTCAAAAAAAAAAAAAGTTAGGAAGATGTTTTCTGTATTCTGGACTTTTGGGATTTGGGAGCTGTAGGTAAGGGTCTGTGGACTGTGTTAGTATGGACATAAAAGCAAATGTTCTCTGGATGGTCAAGGGAAGATGATGGGGATTGTAACTGTGTCCCACCTTTTTAGTTTTAGTTGGTAATACATACTCAATCTAGTTCACATTGCATGAATCCATTGCTGCAGAAAACAGATACATGGAGAAAACTAATCATTGGTATCAGAAGTTAGGAGCTTGGTGACCTTGAAGTGACCTTAGGTTTGGAAGGGAGCATGAAGCAGTGACAAAAGCCAGTCTGAGAAAATTCACCAAGCAGTATGGATCCACTGTAAGCACTGCTCTGTATCAAAAGTCTGGAAGTAGTTAGTTGACCAAGACGGTGTATGCCTGTAATCTTAGCATTTGTGAGGCAGACAAGATCAACTGAAAGTTCAAGGCAAGCCTGAGCTACAAAGTGACACTCTATCTCAAAACACCAAGGGCTAATGCCAGGCTTGGAGGTGCACGGCTTTAATCCCAGCACTTAGGAAGCAGAGGTAGGAGGATTGCTGTGAGTTTGAGGCCACCCTGAGACTACATAAGTTAGATTAGCTAACTTTTCTACCTAGAAAAACCAAAAAAAAAAAAAAAATTTTATATATATATATATATATATATATATATATATATATACACACATACACACACACACACACACATACATATACATATATATATGTGTGTGTGTATTAAAAATATTTTATATTTTATTTATTTAATTTGAGAGAGAAAATGGATGTGCCAAGATCTCCAATCACTGTAAGTGAACTCTAGAAGCATGCACCACTTTGTGCATCTGGCTTGTAGGTATTAGGGATCAAACCTGTGTCCTTAATCTTCACAGGCAAGTGCTTTAACCATAAACAATCTCTCCAGTTGATGTCTGTGTGTGTGTGTGTGTGTGTATATATATATATATATATATATATATATATATATATATATATATATATATATATATATATATTATTGTTGTTGTTTTGTTGTTTGTTTTGTTTTCTGCGGTAGGGTCTCGCTCTAGCTCAGAGCTGACCTGGAATTCACTATGTAGTCTCAGGGTGGCCTTGAACTAATGATGATCCTCCTACCTCTGCCTCCCGAGTGCTGGGATTAAAGGCATGCACCAACATGCCTGGCTCCCTAACATTTTAAAAAATATTTTATTTTTACTTATTTACTTGAGAGATAGAAAGAGGCACATAGAATGAATGGGTGTGTCAGGGCCTCCAGCCACTGCAAACAAATTCCAGATACGTGCACCCCTTGTGCATCTGGTTTATGGGGGTCCTGGGGAGTCGAGCCTGGATCCTTTGACTTTGCAGGCAAGCACCTTAACTACTAAGCCATCTTTCCAGCCGCCCTAATACTTTTTTTTGAGGCTGGCCTCAAACTCATGGTAATCTTCCTACCTCAGCCTCCAACGTGCAGGGGTTAAAGGCATATGCACCATGTCTGGCAATCCTTTCCAATTTATATCAGAAGATTTAATGTTTTTTCAAGGTAGGGTCTTGCTCCAGATCAGGCTGACCTGGAATTCACTAAGGACTCTCAAGGTGGCCTAGAACTCATGGCGATCCTCCTACCTCTGCCTCCTGAGTGCTGGGATTAAAGGCATGCATCACCACGCCCAGCTTCAAATATATTTTTAAAATTTATTTGAGAGAGAAAAAAAGGATAGACAGAAAGGGAGAGAAAGAGAAAGCAGGGCCTTCTGCCACTGCAAATAAGTTCCAGACATATACACCACTTTGTGCATCTGGTTTTACTTGAGGACTGAGGAATTGAACCTGGGCTGTCAGGCTTTACAAGCAAGTGCCTTTAGCCACTGGCTATCTCTCCAGCTCATAAAAGATTTTATTTTTATTTATTTGTTTGAGAGAGAGATAAAGAGGCAGATAAATAGAATAGATAAAGAGAATGGGTGCACCAGGTTTTCTAGCCACTGCAAACAAACTCCAGACACATGTGCCACCATGTATATCCAGTTTATGTGGGTATTGGGGAATTGAATATGGGTCCTTAGGCTTTAAGGGCAAGTGCTTAACCAATAAGCAATCTCTCCATCCCCCATAACAGAAGATTTAAAAAGGGGGGGGGGCTGGAGAGATGGCTCAGCAGTTAAGGCACTCGCCTGCAAAGCCTAACATCTTGGGTTCCATTCCTTAGTACCCATGTAAAGTCAGACACACAAAGTGGCATATAAACCTCGAATTTGGGGCTGGGGAGATGGCTTAGCAGTTAAGGCATTTGTCTGCAAAACCAAAAGACCTTGGTTGTAAGCCAGATGCACAAGATGGTGCATGCGTCTGGAGTTCGTTTGCAGTGGCTGGAGGCCCTGGTGTGCTTTGCTGTGTGACAGGACCTTATTATGTAGCACACAGACTGGGCCTGGACTCATAGTCTTTAGCCTAACCCCCAGTGCTAGATCACAGTTGTGTGCCATTGCACCTGTAGTAAGGAGAGAGTGTGGTAAGAGCCCTCACAGAACACAGAAGACAGCTACATGCCCCGGCCAGCAGGGAGTTGAACAAGGACCCGAGGAGAAGCTAACCTGGGTGAGAAAAGGCAAACAGACACAAGAAGGAGACCATGCTAGATGTTTGTCAAGGCCTCAGAGTCTTTGTTTTTTACACAGTGGTTATATAGGGGATGAAAAAGGAGGGGGAGAATAAGCTGGCTGACATGATTTAGGGCTTTGGAATTATCAGGAAACCTAGAGGCGATGTAATCAGGTGTTCATCTAATTTTGCCTCAATGGCTTAACATCCTGACTGCACCAGGCTTCACATCCTGACCATAAACTGGCCTTTTGCAAAAGGTAAGATTCTGTAAGCAGTCTGTTGACCGACGTTCCAGAAATACCTAACAGAAAGCTGGATGGACCAGCTTTCTGAGTAACGAGTCAGCTTATGAGCAGTCCCAGGCAAAATGGAGAGGCTTTTGCTCTATGGCTCCCGACAGCTACACACTGGGATTTAAGGTACACACCATCATGCCTGGCTCAGACTCAGGGATTTTTGATTAAGGTTAAGCTTCCTACTTAAGTCTCCAGCAGCCAGCTGGGGAACAGGAGTGTCACTGCAGGTGAGGGGGATTTTAGTCCAGTCCTAAGATCTGTTCAGAGCCAGATTTGAGCCATCTTCTTCTGCCAGGATGAAGTGTCCCTTGGATTCTGTAAGCTTGAAATAAACCCTTTCCTCCCATAAGCTGCTACTGGTCAGGTGTTTGTCCCAGAAACTTAAGCATAATTGAAATACTCAGTATGAAGGTGATAAAGGGAAACTAGAGAAAAGGGAAATTAAAAAAAAAAAAAGATGCAGGGGCTGGAGAAATGGCTTAGTGGTTAAGGCATTTGCCTGCAAAGTCAAAGGAGCCAGGTTCAATTCCCCAAGACCCAAGTAAGCCACATGCACAAGGGGGCACATGCACCTGGAGCTCATTTGTAGTGGCTGGAGGCCCTGGTGCACCCATTCTCTCTCTCTCTCCCTGTCTATTTCTCTCTCTCTCTCAAATAAATAAAGAAAAATAAAATATATTTTTTTAAAAGATGCAGGCTGGATAGACTGCTTAGCAATTAAGGCACTTGCCTGCGAAGCTTAAGGACCCACGTTTGATCCCCTAGTACCCACATAAGCCAAGTGCACAGGTGGCACATGCATCTGGAGTTCGTTTGCAGTGGCTTGAGGCGGTCTCTCTGTATCTGCACCCACTCTCTCAAATAAATAAATATTTTAAAAAATGTGCACGCTGGCAGAGTGGCACACACCTTGAATCCCAGCACTCCCGAGGCAAAGGTAAGAGGATCACTGTGAGTTTGAGGCCAACCTGGGACTATAATGTGAATTTCAAATCAGCCTAGGCTACAGTGAGACCCTCCCTGGAAAAAAACAAAAACAAGGGCTGGAGAGATGGCTTAGAAGTGGCTGGAGGCCCTGGCGTGCCCATTCTCTCTCTCTCTCTTTCTCTGTCTCTCTGTAGGTCACTTTCTCGCTCACTCTTTCAAATAAATGAATAAAATTTAATGAAACAACCACAAAACATCTGCAGCATCTAGTCAGTGTCCTTGAGCCTACCTTCCTCCTGGCCTCTCCTTGTAACCCTGTCCCACCTAGAAACTGAAGTAACCAATCATGTATTGCCAAATATGATCAACATTACTGTATGTAGTTCTTTACTATAAAAAGTGTGAGCCCAGTGTGGTGGTGCACACCTTTAATCCCAGCCCTCAGGAGGCAGAGGCAAGAGTATTGCCATGAGTTTGAGGCCACCCTGAGACTACATAGTGAATTCTAGGTCAGTCTGGGCTAGAGTGAAACCCTGTCTTGAAAAAAAAAAAAGGGTAAAAATCCTTGAATTGGGTCTCAGGCCCTGTCCAGGGGTTACTCTGCCTAAGTTTTAGCCCCCTTACAAAGCTCTTTTCTTGTGATCTTGGTGCCTTATTCTTACTCTTCCACTACATACCCTATTCATTGGGTTCAATTTTTAACTTTGGCTTAAAAGGAGCTAACTTAAAGAGCTAAAAAGTCACCCCTGGCACTGCCATAAAAAAAAAAAAAATGGCAGGGAAGGAACCTGCCTACATCCTGTGTCACTGTGATGCCAGAAGACAGCACTGGTTGAGGAGAACAGTATTTTTTAAAAAGAAATTTTGTTCATTTTTATTTATTTATTTGAGAGCGACAGACACAGAGAGAAAGAGACAGATAGAGAATGGGCATGACAGGGCCTTCAGCCACTGCAAATGAACTCCAGACGCGTGCGCCTCCTTGTGCATCTGGCTAATGTGGGTCTTGGGGAATCGAGCCTCGAACCAGGGTCCTTAGGCTTCACAGGCAAGCGCTTAACCGTTAAGCCACCTCTCCAGCCCAGAACAGTAATTTTTTTTAGAACTTCTTTTTTCTTTTCTTTTCTTTTCTTTTCTTTTCTCTCTCTCTCTTTTTTTTTTAATTTTTAATTTTTATTTATTTATTTGAGAACGACAGACACAGACAGAAAGACAGATAGAGGGGGAGAGAGAGAATGAGCGCGCCAGGGCTTCCAGCCTCTGCAAACGAACTCCAGACGCGTGCGCCCCCTTGTGCATCTGGCTAACGTGGGACCTGGGGAACCGAGCCTCGAACCAGGGTCCTTAGGCTTCACAGGCAAGCGGTTAACCGCTAAGCCATCTCTCCAGCCTTTTTTTTTTTTTTTTTGATGTAGAGTCTCACTCTAGCAGCCCAAGGTGACCTGGAATTCACTATGTAGTCTCAGGGTGTCCTTAAACTCACAGTGATCCTCCTACCTCTGCCTCCTGAGTGCTGGGATTAAAGGTGTGTGCCACCATGCCCGGATGAGAACAGAACTCTTGTTTCTCACCTTCAGGCTGTTTCTGTATTGCCTGGGGCAAACAGTGGCAAAGGTGCTTGGGCACTGCCAGGGATACCCTGTGGAAGACCAAAAGCTGTTTTTCTGACAGCCCAGGGGTAATCTGCTGGTGGGAGGAGCTGCCAAGTGCAAGGGCACTGATCACTGAAGGTGTGTTGGACCTGTGGCACTCCTGTCCTGCTGCCCCAGTTTTGCAAAAATCTAGACTAAAAATAAATGGAGGCTGGCTTTGTAGTATACATGTGAGAATCCAAGATGAGCCTCAGGTGCCAAGGGAGGAGGCAATGACATGAAGGGACAGTGTGAGACAAATGGTCACACTGCCAGGCTGTACCATGGTACCTCCTGGGACAGGTGTGAGCTCCTTATCTCAGAAACACCCAATGAGGAGTCCAGAGCAAGTAACACACACACACACACACACACACACACACACACACACACACTTTTTTTTTTTTTTTTTTTGAGGTTGGGTCCCCCTCTAGCCCAGGCTGACCTGGAATTCATAACATATTCTCAGGGTGGCCTCGAGCTCAAAGCAACCTGCCTTCCTCTGCCTCCCAAGTGCTGAGTGCTGGGATTAATGGCATGCACAATCATGCCAAGTTTATTTTTGTATGGAGATGTTGGCCTTTCCTTTCTTATTTCATTATCAATATAAAGCTTTATTTATTTGAAAGAGACAAAGAGAAAAAGAGAGAGAAGAGAATGGGTGTGCTAGGGCCTCTAGCCATTGCAAATGAACTCCAGACACATACACCACCTTGTGCATATGGCTAATGTGGGTACTGGGGAGTTGAACCTGGGTCCTTAGGCTTTGTAGGTAAGTACCTTAACTGCTAAGCCATTTGTCCAGCCCACTTCATGTCTTTTATGGATGAGAAATATTCCATACTATGGATAGCTCATATTTTGTTCATCCATTCATTTGTGTTGTGTTAAATAAAACCACAGCCAGGTGTGGTGGTGCATGCCTTTAATCCCAGCATGAGAGGCAGAGGTAGGAGGATCACTGTGAGTTTGAGGCCACCCTGAGACTACAGTGAATTCCAGGTCCACTTGGGCTAGAGTGAGAACCTACCTTGAAAAAAAAAAAAAAAGGCTCAACTCTGAATACAAGAAAAAGCAGAGATTTTTGGAACACCCCCACGCGCCCCCCCCAAAAAAGAAAACCACAGCTGGACAGTAAAGCTGTAAAATCAGATTTTATTCAGGAACTCCTGCAACAGAGGAAAAGAAAAAGCTCAGGCTGGGCATGGTGGCATATGTCTTTAAGGAGAAGGATCGCTGTTTGAGGCCAGGCTGGGTAAATTCCAGGTCAGCCTGGGCTAGACTGAGATCCTACCTCAAAAAAAAAAAAAAAAAAAAAAAAAAGGCTCAACTCTGAATACAAGAAAAAGCAGAGATTTTTATCCAATGAAGGGGCACAAGCTTGTAGGCTTGTGAGTGGAATATTACTGAGAGGGCAGGGTAATTCTTGGCTAAGCTTACTAACAGGAGTTTTGCTGAAGGCAGGCAGGGGTCATTTAACACCAGCTGGGGGAAGGTGGGGAGTGAAGAGCTCAGTTTATTCAGATATTCAATATGGAAATTTACTTCACAGGATTTGGCTAAAATTGGGCAACTGCAAAAGAGACACAGATGTCCAAAAGATGAGGTCTAGTTGGGAAGAGGATTCAGAGAAGACTGACCAAATGAACATTCATACTAGGCCATTTGTGCATAGGTTTCTGTGTGGACCTATGTTGTCCATCCTTTCTGGCATGTTCCTAGGAATACAACTGTAGGACTGATCAGTGAGTCCAGGTGTCATCTCCTGAGGAACATTTGTACATACTTTTTTTTTTAACGATTTCATTTTTTAAAAAAAATTTTGTTTATTTTTATTTATTTATTTGAAAGTGAAAGGCAGAGAGAGAGAGAGAGAGAGAGAGAGAGAGAATGGGCATGCCAGGGCCTCTAGCCACTGCAGACAAACTCCAGACGCATGTGCCTCCTTGTGCATCTGGCTAACGTAGGTCCTGGGAAATCGAGCCTCGAACCGGGGTCCTTAGGCTTCACAGGCAAGCGCTTAACTGCTAAGCCATCTCTCCAGCCCAGACTTTCTTTTGTTTTGAGATAGGGTCTCACTCTAACCCAGGCTGACCTGGAATTCACTATGTAGTCTTAGGCTGTCTCAAACTCACAGTGATCCTCCTACCTCTGCCTCCTGAGTACTGGAATTAAAGGCGTGAGCCACAACGCCCGGCTGCACAGACATTTTGGTCATCTCAATTATTCCTTCCTTCCTGGTGATGTTCTGTTTTGTAAGTGAGCAAACAGGGTCCCAGAGCACTCACCATCTAACAAACAACAGCTCCCATTTGCACTGAGTGCTGGCTCCGTGCCAGGCACCATGAGCAGGGACTTCATTAAGTTAGTGTTAGGTGTTTTGTAAGGTGCTTGCCTGCAATGCCTAACAACCCAGGTTCAATTCCCCAGTACTCATATAAAGCCAGATCACAAAAGTGGTACATGCGTCTGGAATTCCTTTACAGTAGCTAGAGGCCCTGGCACGCCCATTCTCTCTCTCTCTCTCTGCTTACAAATAAATAAATAAAATACTTTTTAAAAAAGAAATATTAGGGCTGGAGAGACGGCTTAGCAGTTAAGGCTTTTGCCTGTGAAGCCTAAGGACCCAGCTTCAATTCCCCAGTACCCATATAAGATAGCTGCACAAAGTAATGATGCATCTGGAGTTTGTTTGCAGTGGCTAGAGGCCCTGGTGCACCCATTCTCTGCCTGTAAATAAATACCTAAATAAATTAAAAAAAAAAAAAGAAATACCTTTTTTGTTTTGTTTTTCAAGGAAGGCTCTTGCTCTAGCCCAGGCTAACCTGGAATTAACTTTGTAGTCTCAGGCTGGCCTCAAACTCATGGTGATCCTCCTATCTCTCTGCCTCCCATGTGCCGAAACTAAAGGCATGTGCCACCACACCCAGCTTATTTTCTTTCTAATTTAAATTTTATTTTATCTTATTTTCATTTTCAGTTATTTTTGAGAGTGACAAACAGAGAAAGAAAGAGGCAGATAGTGAGAAAGAGAATGGGCATGTCAGGGACTCCAGTCACTGTAAATGAACTCCAGATGCATGCACCACCTTGTGCATCTGGGTTACATGGGTCCTGGGGAATTGAACCTCGAACAGAGGTCCTTAGGCTTCACAGGCAAGTGCCTAACTGCTAAGCCATCTCTCCAGCCCCCAGTTTATTTTTTTTATGTGAGAGAGACAAAGGGCAAGTAAACAAGAGACAGAAAGAGGAGGGGTGGGGGAGAGAGAGCAAGCAAATACTTTTAACTGCTGAGCCATCTCTCCACCCCTCCCCTTTATTTGGGTTTTTCAAGGTGGGGTCTTGCTCTAGCCCAGGCTGACCTAGAATTCACTACATAGTCTTAGGGTGGCTTTGAACTCACAGTGATCTTCCAAGCTCTGCCTGCCAAGTGCTGGGAATAAAGGCCACAACACTCAGCTCCAGCTCCTTTTTAATGCTTTCTTTTTTTTTCTTTTTTCTTGAGGTAGGGTCTTGCTCTCGCTCAGGCTAACCTGGAATTTACTATGTAGTCACAGGCTCATCTCAAACTCATGGTGATCCTTCTATCTCTGCCTCTCCAATGAGTGCTTGAATTAAAGGTGTGTGCTACCAACTTTTAAAATATTATTTATTTATTTGATGGGGGGGTAGATATAGAGAAAATGGGTGGACCAGGGCCTCTAGCCATGGCAAACAAACTCCAGATGCATGTGCCAACGAGTGCATCTGGCTTATGTGGGTACTGGGGAATTGAACCTAGGACCTTGGGCTTCATGTGCAAGTGCCTTAACTGCTAAGTCATCTCTCCAGCCCTTAAACTTTTTTCAAGGTAGGGTTTCACTCTAGTCCAGGCTGACCTGGAATTCACTATGTAGTCTCAGGGTGGCCTCAAACTCACAGTGATTCTCCTACCTCTGCCTCCCAAGTGCTGAGATTAAAGGCATGCACCAGCACAACTGGCTTTAAATATTTTTATTTATTTATCTGAGAGCAAGAACGAGAGTGAGCGAGTGAGCGATAGAGAGACAGAGAGAGAATATGAATGAGCATGCATGTACCAGGGCCTCCTGCTACTGCAAATCAACTCCAGATGCACATACCACTTTGTGCATCTGGCTTTACATGGGTACAGAGTTACAGAATTTTGGGACTATCTTTGTTTTGTTTTTTGTTTTTCGAGGTAGGGTCTCACTCTAGCTCAGGCTGACCTAGAATTCACTATGTAGTTTCAGGGTGACCTTGAACTCATTGTAATCCTCCTATCTCTGCCTCCTGAGTGCTGGGATTAAAGACAAAATCACCAATAAAAACGCAAAGATCTGGGTGTGTGGCGCATGCCTTTAATCCCAGCACTCACGAGGCAGAGGGAGGATTGGTGTGAGTTTAAGGCCATCTTAAAACTACAGGGTAAATTCCAGACCATTCTATCAGCCTGAGCTAAAGTGAAACCCTACCTCGAAAAAACAAACAAAAAGCAAAGATCAGACTAGAAATAGCTTAATAGTTAAGGTGCTTGCTTGTGAAGCTCAAGGACCCAGGTCTGATTCCCCAGTACCCATGTAAGCCAGATGCACATAGTGGCACATGCATCTGCAGTTTGCAGTGGCTAGAGGCCCTAGCACAGCCATTCTTTCTCTGTCCCTCTCTCACTGTAATAAATAAAGTTTATTTTTTTTTAAAGCAGGGCTGAAGTAATAGTTTTAGCAGTTAAGGCATTTGCTTGCAAAGCCTAATGACCTGAGTTCAATACCCCAGTTCCCATGTAAACCCAGAAGTACAAAGTGGCACATTTATCTGAAGTTCACTTGCAGTGGCTGGATGCCCTGGTGTGCCTATTCTCTCAGTTTCCCTTCTCTCTCTCTCTTTTATTACAAATAAATGAAAAAGCTGGGTGTGGTGGCACAAACTTTAAAATTTTTTTTCTGTTTTTATTTCTATTTATTTATTTAAGAGCGATAGAAAGAGAAAGAGGTAGAGAGAGAGAGAGAGAAAGAATGGGTGCATCAGGGCCTCCAGACACTGCAAACGAACTCCAAATGCATGCACCACCTTGTGCATCTGGCTTTCGTGGGTCCTGGGGAATCGAGCCTCAAACCCGGGTCTGTAGGCTTCACAGGCAAGCTCTTAACTGCTAAACCATCTCTCCAGCCTGGCACACGCTTTTAATCCCAGTATTTCGGAGGCAGATGTATGAGGATCGCCATGAGTTCAATGCCACCCTGAGACATTCCAAGTCAGCCTGGGTTAGAGGGAGGCCCTACCTTGAAAAACCAACATAACTATAAACAGCTAGTCATGGTGGCTCATGCCTTTAATCCCAGCCCTTTGGAGGCAGAGATAGGAGGATCGCTGTGAATTCGGGGCCACCCTGAGACTACATAGTGATGCCACCTTAAAAAACCAAAAATAAATACATAATATATATATATAAAGATCCCCAAGAACATTTGTAAGAGTGTGCCCTTATTTTACTTCAGCTAAAAATGGGCAGGATCGTATGTCCATAAGTGAATGAGAAAGCACCACAAACATTGATTTTTTTTTTTTGAAGTTAAAAATAAACATTATGATACGGGCGTGGTGGCGCACGCCTTTAATCCCAGCACTCAGGAGGCAGAGGTAGGAGGATCGCTGTGAGTTCGAGGCCACCCTGAGACTACATAGTTAATTCCAGGTCAGCCTGGGCTAGAGTGAGACCCTACCTCGAAAAACCAAAAAAAAAAAAAAAAAAAAAAAAAACCATTATGGGCAGAGGACGTTGCTTGTGTAGCATACACAAAGCCCTGGGTTTAATCCCTAGCATTGAATAAACCGGGCGTAGCGGTGGTGGTACATGCCTGTGAATAATAAAGATTACTTGTAATTCTAATCTTTGCTTGTTTTCGAGGTAGGGGTCTCCCTCTGGCCCAGGCTGACCCGGAATTCACTCGGTAGTCTCAGGGTGGCCTTGAACTCACGTGATTGTAAGGCTTAAGTGTTCAAGATATGGTGGTCCACTCACTGCCAGTAGTGCCAGCGGTTGGGAAGCTGAGGTAGGAGGATGGGCAAAAGTTTGAAGGCAGTGTGAATTCCTTGGCTGTATACTGAGACCCTGTCTCAACAGTCCCCCCAAAGAAAAGAAAAACCCCACAGTCTTCAAGGGCTTTATTACACCTTTATAAATTCGAAACTCTTTCAGTGGCTCAGTGACTCGGATCCGGCCAACGTGCCAGCAATCCTCACCTTGCTGACCACTGGTTTCCAGTCCTTTCTCACCAAGACGATCCCTTTCTTTCTACTTCTGGTCTCCGTGCCACTAGCATCCAATGTCCCCGTTCCGCGGCCCCGGGCACAGCTCTCGGTTGGGACGCCCTGCCTCGTGGCCTCGGGCGTGCCGGGTCTTTCTGGTTAGACGCTCGGTCAGAAACGAAGCTGTCTGAATGAAGGGACACGTCCGCAGCTGGACCGGGCAAGGACGGTCACTCGCGCGGGGCTCGGCGGGGGCGCGCCCACGACGCCCACAGGCCCCGTCCCCTCGCGCGCCCGCGCCCGCTGACGTCAACCGGGCTCGTTACGCGTCGCGCGAGGCCCCGCCCCTCGCCGCGACGCCGGCAGCCTGGGCTTTCCTGCGGGGCCTGCCGCGTTTCTTCCTGACGGGGCGCGACGGCCAGCTGCCGAAGCCGCGGTCCCTGCTACTGCGCCCGTACCGCTGAGAGGCAGCGGGGACGGTGAGTCACCTCGGCGCTTTCGAGGGTGGGTTTCGGCCGAACACCCCTTTTCCCCGCCGACGCGGGGGCTGGGCTTCGCCAACCTCGGGTCCGTGTGACCTCGGCCGCGGAGCCCCGCCCTCGCCCCAGGCGCCGCGCGGTCCTTGTCGGGATCCGTAGGCCCCCTACCTTAGGGAGCGTTGCAGGCGCGCAGACGGACTACAACTCCCAGGAGCCTTTGGGCGCGGGGGCGGTGTGCGGGCCGAGCCGGAGTGTCGGGGGCTCAGCCAAGCGCCGGACTAGACCCTCGGCTCTCTCCCTATACTGCCGACCTCGGACACCAGGATTGGGAGGTAATGGGGATCAAGAGTAGCGTGATGGGGTCCGTCCCCCCACTTTAAGACGTTGTCGAGAACCGGGGAGCCTGAGGGATTCGGTGGTGGTTGCAGCCTTGGAAATGCGGTGGGCAGCTTTTCGGGGCCGTAAGCGGCTGGGCCCAGTCCCGGAGGTTATCAACCCGGAGGGCCTGGCCGCTAGCAGGGTCCCTCTCACCACCCCTGCCTACGGTTTCCGTAAGGGAACGCTGTGCCGCTTCTTCCCAGGAGATGGGGAGGGAGGAGCGGGGCTTCTGTCGCGAGAAAACTCTACCGGCAGACTAGCCCACTGAGACCCGCAGAGTGACCTTGGCGGTCCGGGAGGAAGCCGCCGCGTTCTCCCTCCCCCACCCGGCTTGCCAGCGCGTGCCGATCGGGACGTGGCTACCTCTGCGTGGCGCTCCCGCAGGGCGCTGGGAAAGGCTGCGGGCTGGTCAAACTCCACGCCGTTCAGAACCTTGGTGGATTTGGCTTCCCTGGGGCCTCAACAGGTGTCCGGGGAGATGGAATAAATGGCCTAGATCCATTGCCTGCGAGTGACCTGGCGTTTCCTCAGCGCCCCCCCCCCCAAGTTTCTGATTGAGTAGTTAAGGGGTGCATCCCAGAAATCTGTATTTTATGAGCTCCCCAGATAATTCTCATGCACATGGGACTGAGGCCTTTAGTGTCAGCGTGATGATCAAGGGTCCTGTGCAAGCAACATCCTGTAGCTTTTACGTCAGCATTGTATTTTACTCTGGGCAGCGCCCTGCCTGGATATGCAAGATCGCTCTCCTTGCTACTATGCTCATTCTTTTGGGGTTGACAGATGGGTGGGAAGAGGCGTGCCAGCTCTGCTTGCCCTCTGCTTATAACAGAAAAGATATTCTCAGTCACCCACTGTCTCAAAAGAACCTTCTGTCCCAACTGAGAAAGTTGAATTTCACAGTGCATACCCATGAACCACCACCCAGAATTACAGTTGACATTGTGCCTCATCACTCGCACACACTCATTTGTGTATGTATGTCAGATACGTTGAAGATGAGCCGGGCATGGTGGCGCACAACTTTAATCCCAGCACTCAAGAGGCAGAGGTAGGAGGATCTCCGTGAATTATAGGCCAGTCTTGAGACAACATACTTAATTCCAGGTCAGCCTGAGCTGCAGCAAGACCCTACTTCAAAAAGAAAAAAAAATGTTGAAGATAGCAGTATATTTCCTTTCCAAATGGTTAAGCGTGCACATCATTAAGTCTTAGGATTTGTGGTTTTTTGTTTTTTTTTTTTTGACAGTGTCTCCCTCTAGTCCAAGCTGACCTGGAATTCACTTGTAGTTTCAGGGTGGCCTCAAACTCTCGGTGATCCTCCTTTGTATGTCTCCCAAGTGCTGGGATCAAAGGCGTGCTCACCATGTCCAGCTGATTTTTTTTTTTTTTTTTTTTTTTTGAGGTAAGCCCAACAGAACTCACAGTGATCCTCCTACCTCTGCCTCCCAAGTGCTGGGGTTAAAGGCATGTGCCACCATGCCTGACTAGCTTTTTTTTGTTGCTGTTGTTATTGTTTTGTTTTTCAAGGTAGGGTCTCACTCTAGCCCAGGCTGACCTGGAATTCATTCTGTAGTCTCAGGCTGGCCTTGAACTCAACAGCCATTCCAACCACTGCCTTCCAAGTGCTGGGCTTAAAAGCATGTGCCACCATACCTAGCTTGATTTTTTTTTTTTTTTTTAAATCAACACAGACCCTGGATATGTGGAAGCCTGTCTTGTGCCTCCCAGTACTGAAAGTCCAGAAGAAAATTAGAGTTGTTTTTTTTTTTTTTTTTTTTTTCATAGGATGGGGTTTCTGGAACCAGTGAAGACCTTTATAAGGATTTTTTTCTTTCATTTGTTCATTCATTCTTTCTTTTGTTGTTGTTGTTGTTGTTTAGTTTTGTTTTTGTTTTTTCGAGGTAGGGTCTCACTGTAGGTCAGGCTGGAATTCACTCTGTATTCTTGGGGTGGCCTCAAACTCACAGTGATTCTCCTACTTCTGTCTCCTGAGTGCTGGGATTAAAGGAGTGTGCCACCACAGCCAGCTCATGTTCCCTATTTCTGCTCTTAGAAAGATTCTAGAACCACAGCTATTTTCAAATTTTATATAAAGCCCCTATAGTCAGGCATGGTGGCTTTTTAATCCTACATAATTAATTCCAGGTCAGCCTGGACCAGAGTGAGACCCTACCTCAAAACCAAGAAACAAAAACAAAAACAAAAAAATTAGGGAATATGTAATGAGTACTTCAGGGAACAAAAACTGTTTGTGAGGAAAGAATGGAATGTGTCCCAGAGGCCAGGTTGTCCCAGTAGATTATGCTGCCAATAATTAAAGTGAATTGTCTGCTTGCTCAGCCCCTGGCCTTGTACTCTTGGCTCATTTTGTACATTATATATTTGCCCAGTTGGAACTTGCTGATTTAGTGGGTGTTTTCTAAGCTCTAGGGGAACAGAATTGGTATGTGCATTTGACAATCTCTTGGTGCTTATGAATTAGGGGTCACCCTTAGGCCCCCGTGCTTGGTTCCGTAGCCACAAACACTAAACTGTCATGTACTGTGGCCATTTGAGATGGTGAGAAGGACATCCTGTGAAAATTCATCTGTTTTCAGAAACACTGTTCAAGAGTCAAGGCATAGTTTTTACTCCAAAGAGCACACAAAGTTCAGTTCAAGTCTTGGCATTCTGTCTTCGTCCTGTAAGTGGAGGATGTGCTGGTGAGGAGGCAGTGTGCTGCTGGAGCTCTGCAAAGGGCATTGGCCTTTACTGGGATGACAGGAGGAGAGCCTGGCTGGCGGTGATGACGGTAGGCTTCTTGTCTCATGAAAGAATTGAAAGTACATTGCACAAAATTTTTAGAGCCACACAAAAGTTTGTTTTATCCATCTCCATCCAGGATTCTCCCAAACACTTTTCTTTTTCAAATATTTTATTATTTGAAAGAGAGAGAGAGAGGGAGGGAGAGGGAGAGAGGAAAGAAAGAGGCAGAAATAGAGAATAGGCTGGGCGTGGTGGCGCACGCCTTTAATCCCAGCACTAGGCAGGCAGAGGTAGGAGGATTGCATTGAGTTCGAGGCCACCCTGAAATGACATAGTGAATTCCAGGTCAGCTTGGGCTAGAGCAAGACCTTACCTTGAAAACAAAACAAAACAAAACACAAAGAACCCAAACAGAAACAGAGAATAGGTGCACCAGGGCCTGAACCACTACAAACAGATTCCAGATGCATGTACCACCTTGTGCATCTGTTGATACTGGGCAATCAAACCTAGGTCCTTTGGCTTTGCAGTCAAGTGCCTTAACTGCTAATCCATCCCTCCAGCCCTCAAACACTTTATTTCTTTGTTGGGTGGCGTGTGGGAAAGCTGCATGTGATGGAGTGCTGTAAAGGGGAGTGTGAGCAAAGCCTTGGGCCTGCCAGAGTCCGCAGCTCCTCCAGACGCTGAGCCTGTGGCCAGCTGGGTCTGCCAGGTGCCTCTTAAGTCAGCAGGCAGTGCTCTGGTGATCATGATGGGATCCTGGGACCAGCATGACCTAGACTTGGAGACAGTAGACCACATTGAAGGCTTCTGACCGTGAAGCTGTGTGACAGGCCATTTCCTTTCCCAGAAGCTTTATTTGCTACATTTAGGTCAGGACCAACACAAAGGCCAGATGCAGGAGACCTGTGTCTACTGCAAGTGCTAAAAATAAATAAATAAATAAATAAATAAACTGGATTCCATCATGTCAGACAAAAGAACGACAACATGAGGCTTTATATATAATGTCAAGATGTCCGACATATGGCTACACTCGTGCTCGCCTTGTAGTCCCAGCTACTCTGGGGGCTAAGGTGTAAGGACCGTTTGAGTCCAGTAGTTTGAGTCAAACCTGAGAAACATAGCAAGCCTCTGCTTCCAGAGGGGGAAGGGAAGTCCAACCTTCTTGCCCAGAAACCAGGTGTTATGCATTGATGCATTTTTGTAACATTGGGTCTTCCTTCCTTCCGTCTGTCCATCCATCTGTCCTTCCTTCCTTAGGTAGAGTCCTGCTTTAGCCCAGGCTGACCTGGAATTCATTTATGTAGTCTCAGGGTGGCCTTGAAGTCATGGCGATCCTCCTACCTGTACCGCCTGAGTGCTTAGACTAAAGGTGTGCACCACCATGTCGCTGGGTCTTTTTTTTTTATTGACAACTTCCATAATTATAGACAATAAACCATGGCAATTCCCTCTCCCCCCACTTTCCCCTTTGTACCTGCACTCTCCATTGTTCCCCTTCCCCCTAGCTGGGTCTTTTTTAAAGATTTTTTTTATTTATTTATTTGATTATTTGAGAGTGACAGAGAGAGAAAGAGGCAGATAGAGAGTGAGAGAGAGAATGGGCGCGCCAGGGCTTCCAGCCACTGCAAACGAACTCCAGACGCGTGCGCCCCCTTGTGCATCTGGCTAACGTGGGACCTGGGGAACCGAGCCTCGAACCGGGGTCCTTAGGCTTCACAGGCAAGCGCTTAACCGCTATGCCATCTCTCCAGCCCTGGGTCTTTTTTAAATGTTTAATTTTTGTTTGTTTCCCTTTCCCCTTCTTTTTCTTTCACCTTTAGCCCTCCTTCCTTATGCCCTCCCCCAACTTAGCTTTTTTTTTCTGCTTTCATTAAGTTAACCAGACTGGTCTTATTTATTTATTTTTGAGAGAGAAGAGAGGGAGAAAATGGGTGCGCCAGGACCTTCAGTTGTTGCGAATAACTCCAGATGTGTACCCCCTTGTGAGCATGTGTGACACTGCGCACTTGTGTCACTGTGTGTCTGGCTTATGTGGGACCTGGAGAATTGGACATGAGTTCTTAGGCTTTGCTGTAAAGTGCCTTAACCACCAAGCCACCTCTCCAGCCTCACATTGGTCTTGAATTTATTCTGTAGGCCATGCAGACCTTGAACATGTAATAAATATTCTTGCCTTAGCCTCCCAGATAGCTAGGATTGCAGGCCTATGTCACCAGGCCTCCTCCTCCCTGTTTTCATTCCTACACATGTTTCCTGTGTCCTCTCCCTCCCTTCCTCTTTCTCTCCCTCTTTTATTTATTTTTTGGTTTTCAAGGTAGGGTCTCACTCTAGCTCAGGCTGACCTGGAATTTACTATGTAGTCTCAAGGTGGCTTTGAACTCAGCGATCCTCCTACCCTTGCCTCCCAAGTTCTGGGATTAAAGGTGTGTACCACCATGCCCGCCTCTTTTTGTTTTTTTGTGGTAGGGTCTAGCTGTAGCCCAGGCTAACTTGGAACTCACTCTGTAGTCCCAGGCCAGCTTAGAACTCACAGGGATCCTCCTACCTCAGCCTCCACCTCATGCACCACCGTGCCCCACCCACGTCCTTTTCTCTCTTTATCACCTTGTGTTCCTCTCTCCTTTACTCTTGTGTGAATCATAGCTCATACTCAGACTTATGTCCCCTTATTTGCATACATACATAACGCAGTGGTACACGTCTTTAATTATAGCACTTGGGAGGCTGAGGTAGGAGAATCGCTGTGAGTTCAAGGCCACCTTGGAACTACAGAGTGAATTCTATCCAGGTTAGCCTGGGCTAGAGTAAGACCCTACTGAACAAAAAAAAGAAAAGTTAGGATCCACATATGAAAGACAACTTGCAGTTTTTGTCTTTCTGGGCTTGGCTTATCTCAATTAGTAAGTTTTTCCAATTCTACTCATTTTCCTGCAGATTTCGTGGCTTCAGTTTTCTGTACAGCTGAGTATAACTCCATTGTATATATGTGCCACATTTTCATTATCAAGCCATCAATTGATGGACACTGAGGTTGATTCCATTTCCTACTGATTGTGAGTAGACCAGCAGTCAACGTGGACGTGCAAGTATCTCTGAAGTAACATTGGATCTTTACAGAAAACATTCCTGTCAGCTTTTCAGTGCTTCTGATTTATGAATGCTGTGAATACCTGAATGGTCTGTTCATTGGGTAAACCAACACTATCAGTTCTTGTACAACCATTATGTAAATCAATATGGAGGTGTCACCTAAGAACACCTGTTCAAATCTTCATAGCTAGACACATGGTGATGTAAGCACATGATGCTGTACATATGCACAAGGGGGCACATGTGTCTGGAATTTTTCACAGGAGCTGAGGCCCTAGTGCGTCCATTCACACACTCTCTCTCTCAAAATAAAAAAAAATAAATGGAATAAAAGAAAAAAAAAAAAGGCTGGGCATGGTGGTGTATGCCTTTAATTCCAGCACTTGGGAGTCAGAGGTAGCAGGATTTCCATGAGTTCAAGGCCAACCTGAGACTACATAGTAAATTCCATGTCAGCCTGGGCTAGAGTGAGACCCTATCTTGAAAAACCAAAACCAAGGAAAAATTTTTTTAAATATATTTTATTTATTTGAGAGAAAGGGGCGGGGGGGGGGAGGGAAGGAGGGAGGGGGAGGGAGAATATGGGCATATCAGGGCCTCCTGCCACTGCAGACAGACTCCAGATGCATGTACCACCTTGTGCATCTGGTTTATGTGGGTCCTGGAGAATTGAACTGGGATCCTTTGGCTTTGCAGGCAAACACCTTAAACACTAAGCCATTTCTCCAGACCCCCCCCCCCAAATTTAAAAAAAAAATTATTTGTAAGGAGAGAGAGACATAGATAGACTCTGAATTTCTTGCGGTTGCAAACAAACTCCAGATGCATGCACTACTTTGTGCATCTGGCTTTATATGGGTACTTAGGAATTGAACCCTGGGCTGGCTGGCTTTGCAGGTAAGCACCTTTAACTCCTAAGCCATCTTCCCAGCCCTCTGGGTTGCATTTGAGAATTCTGTCCCCTTGCTGCTTCATGAGGAGATTTCACAGTTGAATAACATTAAGTACAACTGCCTTAACAAACTGGGGAAGTGTAATGAGATTTGAACGCAGTTTGGGGCTCTTTGTGCACTATTTCTCATTGCTTGTTCTCACATATCATCCTGTGAGAAGTAGCCTGGGCACAACTCTTCCATTTGAGGAGGCAGCTAGTTTCCAAGTGGTAAGAAAGCAGGGCTGGGGAAATGGCTTAGCAGTTAAGGCACTTGCCTGCAAAGCCTAAGGACCCAGGTTTGATTCCTAGGACCCATATAAACCAAATGCACAAGGGGGCGCATGTGTCTGGAATTGGTTTGCAGTGGCTGAAGGCCCTGGTGCATCCATTCTCTTTCTATCTGCCTCTCTCTTTCAAATAAGTAAATTAATAATTAAAAATAATAAGAGCAGGGGTAAACACCCAACTCTCTTGAAACAAGGAAGGACAGGGAAATGTGGATTTTCCTGGCTCCACTGAGTTGTGTTGCAGAGTTGATTATGATTCAAGAAGTGATACTCTTCCTGTTTTGAACTTTGGTCCTAAACAAAGGCGATTTCAGGAGGAAGCCAGCAGAATGTACCCTTCGCTGTGGCTGTGCTCTGGCCCCAGCACTGTAGGCAACGGCCATTTGGATTAGAAATAGCATAGGGTGTCCATTGAGAATGATCTCAAACCTCATGGGCTCATTAACTGCACAAACATGAAAGGTGGTTCAGAGAATGCAGAGCACGTTATGCTGGGGCTGAAATAGACTGATAGGTTTGGAATATGAGGCAGAACCTAGACTTTTCCCCTTGAACCTTGACAATCAGATTAAATAGTGTAGTGATTTTTAAATCATGGAGTTAAAAAAGACGTGTGTTTGTGTGTGTGTGTGTGTGTGTGTGTGTGTGTGTGTGTAGTTTGAATTTTTGGAAACTTAGTTGTGCTCTCAACTTTACCATGTTGAATTGGCATTGTACAGAAATTAATAGCCATATTGACCTAGAAATGTTAAACTCAATTTTTTGTCCATTTGAACAGGGGTAATGCACTGTATTAAATATTTAAGGTCATATCTATGTGGGTTTGATTACAGAAACTCAAGCATTTTTTTTTTTCGAGGTAGGGTCTCACTCTAGCCCAGGCTGACCTGGAATTCACTATGGAGTCTCAGGGTGGCCTCGAACTCATGGCAGTCCTCCTACCTCTGCCTCCCAAGTGCTGGGATTAAAGGTGTGCGCCACCACGCCCGGCTCTGAAATTTAAGCATTTTATAAATTAAAAAAAAAAAAAAAAAAGGCTAGGTCATGCTTAAAGAGAAAAGTATGGAACCCCCTTTAAGCTATCCACATTGGTGACGGAGGTGGGGCAAAATAAATAGGGCCCTTGGGAGTGCCAGCCAGGCTCTGATCCTATGGAGAAGCTGCTCCCTAGCACCATCTATGCCTTCTAGGATCGGCAAGCCTGGCTGGCAGACCAGCCCTTGAGTACAATTTTCAGATTCCCCTGCTGTGAGTGATGCTGCCCTGAGGTTTGAGCTCTCCACCTGCCATCCTGAAGGGTCCCAACCTACAGCACTCTAGAGTGGCTACAGCACTTACTGGGCTTGCTTCTTCTGTGAACTCTTTCTATTTTATTTACTTATTTATTGTTTTGGTTTTTCGACGTAGGGTCTCACTCTAGTTCAGGCTGACCTGAAATTCAGTATGTAGTCTCAGGGTGGCCTCGAACTCACAGCCATCCTCCTACCTCTGCCTCCTGAGTGCTGGGATGGAAGGTGTGAGTGATCACGCCCGGCTTCATGTGGAGTCTTCTCAAGAGGTCACTAGTTTTCCAGGTACATCTGAAGCTCCCTAAGGGCTGGTGCGGTGGTGAGCTGAATGTTCTTGTTAGAGGGTCCAGTGAAATGTTGGCTGAATTAAGGAGTTAAGGGTTTTGATTCTTCAAATACATAGTCAAAGGAAAAGAAACTTGACTAATGATGTCTTTGCTGAATAAAACTGCCTCATACTTGAATTTGAAGAACCCTTCCTTGTTCAGGGGAGAAGGCCTCAAGTGACCACCCCAGCTTGTCACAGTCTTGACGTGCTCCGTATTTGTTGTACAGGCTCCCCATCCATTAAGATAGATAACCCCCAACTTGATTGCATAGGAAAATGCCTGACACATAGTAGGTGTTCAGTTGAATTGGTTGAAGAAAATAAGGTTACTGTCTCTATCTCTGTTGTCTTGTCTTCCTCTTAGCTTTTGAGGTATAGGACCATGGTGTTTGGGCTGTGCCCTTTCCTGAAGTGCTGGTGATACCTTGTTTGGGGGGAGAGTTCAAGGTAGGGTCTCACTCTATCCCAGACTGACCTGTAATTCACTGTGTAGTTTCAAGGTGGCCTCAGACCCAATGGTGATCCTCCTACCACTGCCTCCTGAGTATACCACCATGCCTGGCTTTAGTGATACCTTTTTTTTAAAAAACTTTATTTTTATCTATTTGAGAGTGACAGAGAGAGAAAGAGGGGGAGAGAGAAAAAGAGAGGGAGAAAAGGGGGAGGGAGAATGAATGGGTGCGCCAGTGCCTCTAGCCACTGCAAACGAACTCCAGACACATGTGCCCCCTTGTGCATCTGGCTAGCGTGGGTCCTTGGGAATCAAGCCTCGAACCGGGGTCCTTAGGTTTCACAGGCAAGCACTTAACTACTAAGCCATCTCTCCAGCCCGGTGATACCTTTTTAAATAGAGCTTGAGTTTTCAAGTGTACAGTCATTGCATTAGGTTCAGAAGTCAATGGTAACTGCCTTTACTTGCTTTTTTTTTTTTTTTTTTCTGAGGTAGGGTCTCACTTCTAGCCCAGGCTGACCTGGAATTCACTGTGTAGTCTCATCTTGGCCTCAAACTCACAGCAATCCTCCTACCTCTGCCTCCTGAGCAATGGGATTAAAGGCGTGTGCCACCAAATCTGGCCTTCTTTTGAAATTTTTTTATTTTTATTTTATTTTTAAAGATCTTATTTTTATTTATTTATTTGAAACAGAGAGAAGGAGAGAGAGAGGGAGAGAATGGGCTTGCCAGGGCCTCTAGCCGCTGCAAATGAACTCCAGACACATGCGCCCCCTTGTGCATCTGGCTAACGTGGGACCTGGAGAATTGAACCAGGGTCCTTAGGCTTCACAGGCATGTGCCTTAACCGCTAGGCCATCTCTCCAGCCCTTATTTTATTTTTTTGAGGTAGTGTCTCACTCTGGTCCAGGCTAGACCTGGACCTGGACTTGGATTTCACTATGTAGTCTCAGGCTGGCTTCAAACTCATGGTGATCCTCCTACCTCTGCCTCCTGAGTGCTGGGAATAAAGATGTACGCCACCATGCCCGGCCTCTTTTTAAATTTTTATTTATTTATTTGCAAGCAGAGAGAGAAGAGAGACAAGAGAATTGACACGCCAGGGCCTGTAGACACTGCAAATGAATTCCAGATGCTTGTTCCCCTTGTGCATCTGGCTTACATGGGCCCTGGGGAATCAAACCTGGGTCCTTTAGCTTTTCAGGCAAATGCCTTAACCACTAAGCAATCTCTCCAGCCCGAAACTGCTTTTTAATGTCCTGAAATAGCCTCTGAGCAGCACAGAAGGACCACTGCTCGAGGAAGAGTTTGTTTCATGTCCCATTTTCTTCTTTTTTTAAATTTATTTATTTATTTATTTGAGAGAGAGAATGGGCACACCAGGGCCTCCAGCTACTGCAAACGAACTCTAGATGCATGTGCCACCTTGAACATCTGGTTTATGTGGGTCCTGGGGAATTGAACCAAGGTCCTTTGGCTTTGCAGGCAGGCAGGCACCTTAACCGTTAAGCCATCTCTCCAGCCCCTACTTTCATTATAAAAATATATATTTTTTAAATAAATAAATATGTATATATATTAATTATTCATTTATTAGAGACAGAGGGAGGAAGAGAGAGGTAGACTGAGTACAAGAGAGAATGGGTGTACCAGGGCCCTCAGCCACTGCCAATGAATTCCAGATGTATGTGCCACCTTGTGCATCTGGCTTATGTGGGACCTGGAGAATTGAACCTAGGTCCTTAGGCTTCACAGACAAGCACTTAACCACTAAGCAGTCTCGCTAGTCCACAGTTCCATTATTTTTAAATTTTTTTTGTTTATTTGAGAGTGACAGAGAGAGAAAGAGGGAGAGAGAGAGAGAGAATGGGCGCTCCAGGGCTTCCAGCCATTGCAAACGAACTCCAGATGCGTGCGCCCCCTTGTGCATCTGGCTAACGTGGGTCCTGGGGAATCGAGCCCCGAACCAGGGTCCTTAGGCTTCACAGGCAAGCACTTAACCGCTAAGCCATCTCTCCAGCCCTCATTATTTTTAATTTTCAAATTTTTTTCAAGATAGGGTCTTGCTCTATAGGCTGGCCTGGAATTTACTATGTAGTCTCAGGATGGCCTTGAACTCATGGCAGTCCTCCTCCCTCTGCCTCCCAAGTGTTGGGATTAATGGCGTATTCTCCTGCCTCTGCCTTTATGCGCTGGGGTTATAGGCATGGGCCACCATATCTGGTTTCAGATGTATTGTGAACAACATTTTGGAGATTATGACAGAAGAATTGAGAGTATTGTAGGAGCATTGAGTGTATGTCAGGAGAGCTGAGTCCTGGCTTGGCTCTGGCATCTCTGAGTAGCCAGGATAAATCCACATCACTCCTCAGCCCACTCCCTAGTCTGTTGCTCCTTGTCTTGCCCACTATAATCTCCAGCAGAAAACACAGTGCCTACCTTTGGGTGCTTAGTCAATGTTTGACACCAGTTGGATGTCAGCTGATAGTTTAGATTTAGTTATCTCTGATGGCTTTTCAAGCTAGAAGCGTGGTCTCAAGATGACTAAGTCATAGAGAGGTCTATATATGGCCAAATGTGGCAACCCTAAACACTCCCGTTTTCCCAAAGAGGAAATCCAGAACAGCTCTCCCATTCTAGACAGTGTGAGTGAACCATCCTAGGGCCCCTTGTCAACTTCGAATATTAGGAATTTAGTTACCCTTGTTAAATTTGCTTCCTGCTCCGAGTTCCCAAAGCACTGCTTTTTGTTGTTTGTTTTTGGAGGTATGGTCTCACTCTGTCTCAGGCTGACCAGAGATCCTTCTACCTCTGCCTTCTGAGTGCTGGGATTAAAGGTGTGCGCCACCACACCCAGCTTCCCTTAGCACTTCTTTGCCACACTTCCTGTGTGCGTTTGCAGGCATGGCTGTCTGGATCCATTATGCCACAGAGCAGGCTGTTGGTGAAGGCTGTGCCCCTGGATAGATCAGTGTACCCAGGAGCAGGTGCGTTTTCTTGAGCCCTCTTGGAAAGACTGTTCATGCACATGGAAGAGTGCCATAGTTTTATCATTGCCGTCCATGTCTGCCACTTTTCCCCCTGAGGTAGGCTCTTGCTTTAGCTCAGACTCATCTGGAATTCACTCAATAAGTTGTCTCAGGCTGGCCTCAAACTTTCAAGTGATCCTCTTACCTTGGCCTCCTGAGTGCTGGGATTAAGGGCGTGCACCACCGTGTCTAGCTAGGGCTCTGGTTTGCTGGTTTAGAAGGGATCGTGGTGTTTCTAAAACGAGCTCTCAGCTCCCATGGCTTGCCTGAGGAACAGGTGCTGATGGCTTGTTTATCCGCAGCTGGTTGTCCATCCTCATTTCCTCGCCTTGTGCATTTCCATCGTTTTCTGTGCCTGTAGCAGACACACAGAAACAAGCTCCTGAGCGCCGAGCCACCTGGGTGGCGGGAGGGCCTTGGGTGAGGAAGGAGCCTGGCCTCTATCCCTGGCTCTGCTCCAGCCGTGGCCTTGGGCAGCCCTGATAACCTCCTCATGTGAGTGTATCTGGTGTCCCCTGGGGATCTGCTTACTTGCCCTTCTCTGTCACATCACCTGCTGGCTCTCCAGGCAAAGCCTCCATGGCTAGCTGACTCTGTGGTTAGAGAGAAGTGGGAGGTGAGAGACCCAGTAACGGTCCTTGCCCCCACCCCCATTTGCAGAAGTCAGTGGTCTAAGGTACCTTTCTGTATTGAGGAGGAATAATACAAATTTAATGGTTTTGAACACTTCGAGGAAAGAATCACTTTAAAGGCACTACTCATCATAGAAAAACTAGAAACTACACATCAGTAAAAAGCTTCTAGCCAGGCGTGGTGGCATATGCCTTTAACCCCAGCACTGAGGCAGAGATAGGAGGATTGTTGTGAGTTGAGGCCAGCCTGAGACTGAGAGTGAATTCTAGATCAGCCTGGGCTAGAGCAAGACCCTGTATCAGAAAAGAAAAAAAAAAAATCTACATTTGTATTTACCTATTAGCAAATGGTCCAGAATTTTACTATGTATGGAAAAGAACTAAGGGAGAATTACACTGTTTACACTGTCCCCCCTTTAATATTTATTTATTTGAGAGAGAAAGAGAAAATGGGTGTGTCAGGGCCTTTGGCTGCTGCAAACAAACCCCAGACATGTGCACCCCTTGTACATCTGGCTTACGTGCGTCCTGGCTTATGTGGGTAATTGAACCTGGGTCCTTTGGAATTGCAGGCAAGTGCCTTAACCACTAAGCCATATCTCCAGCCCATTTTTCCCCACCTTATTTGCAAGCAGGGAGAGACAGAGAATGGGTGCATCAGGCCACTGCAAAAACACCAGATGTATGCACCACTTTGTGCATCTGGCTTTACATGGTTACTAGGGAATCAAACTCAGGTCATTAGGGTTTGCAGGCAAGCTAACTCTGAGGTATCTCCAGCTCCCTGGTTACATTTTTTTATTTTGTTTTTTGAAGTAAGGTCTTGCTTTAGCCCAGGCTGACCTGGAGTTCACTATGTAGTCTCAGGGTGGGCTTGAACTCACAACAGTCCTCCTACCTCTGCCTGCCAAGTGCTGGGATTAAAGGCGTGTGCCACCACGCCTCGTCTACTTTGCTTTCTTTTTTACTCTTGTTTGTTCATGTTCATTCCATTTTTCCAGGTCAATGAAAATAGCTGTCAGGCTGGGGAGTCACCCCAGTGGGTAAAGTGCAAGGGCGAGGGCCAGGGAGAGTTTAGATTCCAGCACTATGTAAATGTTGGGAGGAGGGTAGTGGCCCACGTGTAATCCTAGGGTTTGGGAGATGAAGGAAGGATTATTGGAGCAAAGCTTGCTAGCTGGAGGAGCAGAATCAGTGAGAGACCCTGCCTCTCTGTCAGTGAGGTGGAAAATCATTGAGGAAAACACCCACCATCCTCCTCTGGCCTCTACATACAAACACTCATGTGCGCCTGCCTGTACATTGTACCCATATGTTACGAACAGGCACACACAAGAGTCAGTCTGGGGCTAGAGAGATGGCTCAGTGGTTAAGCGCTTGCCTGTGAAGCCTAAGGATCCCGGTTCGAGGCTCGATTCCCCAGGACCCACGTTAGCCAGATGTACAAGGGGGCACACGCGTCTGGAGTTCGTTTGCAGTGGCTGGAGACCCTGGTGCGCCTATTCTCTCTCTCTCTCTCTCTCTCTCTATCTGCCTCTTTCTCTCTCTGTCTGTCACTCTCAAATAAATAAAATAAACAACAAAATTTTTTTTTTTAAAGTCAGTCTGTGTCATTTTCAGGCATGAGTGCAGTTACCCTTTGCAGGGTGGGGTTGCCATCCTTTGGGCTGAACACAACATAGTGATGCATGTAGACTCCTTTGCTTAAGAGTTGCTGCCCATGTGTCCATTATGTCTCTGGGTAAGTACCTTGACATGGAATCCATGGATCCAAAGAACGAGCAGGAAGCACAGCTGTCCTCCAGAGAACTAGAACTGTCCTGTTGCCGTGCTTTGACACTGTGTCGCAGGAAAGGACAGGGTACAGCATGATTGTCAGTTATGGTTGTCATAGTTCCTAGAAGTCTTACTACTATTTAGCATATAACTGCTAATCCTAGCTGCTTTTGATTATGCTTCCCAAAGTGTTTTTTTTTTCCCCCCAACTTCTTTCTTATGCTCTGCGTGTGTCTACATAGATACAAATTACAAGATCGCTTGCATTGTTTTTTGCATACTGAGAGGCAGGCTGTGAACTGTGTGTTCCTCACACATGAACTTTTGTGCCTCAAAACTGGGTCAATAAGAAAACACTCCACTGGGCATGTTGATTGAGGCAGAAGGATTAAGAGTTCAGGGGCAGCCTGGGCAGCATAGTAAAATCCTGTCGCAAAAAAACAAAAGCAAAAGAAGAAAAAAATTAAATGGTTCAGGGTTCAAGTGATGGCATCTGAGAAAAAGCACAGCATGCCCTTCTTAATCTGCCTCCATAGAAACATTGGAAGACGTGTCCCAGACCCGCTCGTGCTAAGGACATGTCTCTGACATGCGTTGAGGGGCTCATTGGTGATCCTTCTTCCTGTTGTAGGAGTCCAGCCTTCACCAGGGCTGCTGAGATGGAGGTGGACCTGTAGAGGATGTGCCGTTTCCTGCCTGGTATTTTGGAAGTAGTGTCTCTCTGGTCAGCCAAAGGGAGTCCTAGCCTGGGCGCCCTAACAGATGCCTAAATTAACTGTAGATCTGTGCAGGACTTGGTGGAGAGCAAGATGGTGAAGGCTCAGGGCACTGGAGCCGTTTCCGCAGCATGTTTATAGGGGAGCTCCTGTGTTGACTTGCAGCACTTTCTGTGTGTCTCCATGAAAGAAGCCTGTCAGGATGGTACATGTTGGTGATTCCTCATAGGGACACAGTAAATGCTCCAAGTGAACACCTCTATTCAGTCAGGCATGGTTGCTGGAGCTACTGTAACCATACTCCATGTTCCAGCCAGCAGGAAAGAGAAAGGGCCAGACTGAGTGGCCTTCCCGGAGCCCAGGCACTATGACCTACAAGTCCTTGGCGAGAGCTTAGTCAGATGGCACAGCGAACTGCAAGAAGGGCTGGAATAGCTAGCTAATTCACTGCTGCCATAGGCTAGAAGTATGGGGAATGGGCTGGAGAGATGGCTTAAAGAACAAAGCACTTGCCACGCAACTCAAGTTCAGATCCCCACCTACCTATGTAAAAAGCCACAAGCTGCTGCAGTCTTCTGTAGTCCCAGCACTTCCATGGTGAGCAGGGAGGTGGAGTAAGGAGGATTTTCCAGAAGCTCTGGGATTCAGCTATCCTTCTGAACACAGTGGTCAACGAGATCCTGCCTCAAATGAGTTGGAAGGTTCAGACTGACCAAAAGTTGTCCTCTGCCACATACATGCTCTATCTCTCTTATACACACATATCAAATTTAAAAGAAATGAGAATCTGGAAGAATGAGGCTGAGTGTTGTTCCTCACGGGTCTTGTGACTGTGCCCTGTGACACAGGATTGCAGCCTCGATTCGAGGCTGCGGAGATGATTCACTGGTTAAAGGCACTTGATTGCAAAGCTTGGCATCCTGAGTTTGATTCCCCAGTGTCACGTAACAATCAGATGCACAAAGTGATGCGTGCACCTGGAGTTTGTTTATAGTGGCAAGTGGCTCTGGGAACCCCTCCCTTGCTGTCTCTGCTTATAAATAAATAATATTTTATTTTTAACTAGGCATGGTGGCACACACCTTTAGTCCCAGCACTCGGGAGACAGAGGTAGGTGGATCACCGGGAGTTCATGGCCACCCTGAGACTACATAATGAATTCCAGGTCAGCCCTGGCTAGAGTGAGACTCTACCTTGAAAAACAAAAACAAACAAAAAAAAAATTTATTTGAGAGAGAAAAGGGGAAAGAACAGATATATAGAGAGAATGGGTACACCAGAGCCTATAGCAGATGCAAACGAACTCCAAACACATGCACCACCTTATGCATCTGGTTTACTTGGGTACTGGGTAATCGAACCTGGGTCCTTTGGCTTTGCAGGCAAGCAAGCACCTTAACTGCTAAGCCATCTCTCCAGCCCATAAATAATATTTTAAAAGTTCCTGGGCTTAGCAGTTAAGGCGCTTGCAAACCTAAGCGCCCACATAGAGCACAAGTGGTGCGTACGTGTGGAATTTGTTTGCAGCAGCAGGAAGCTCTGGCGTGCCCATTCTTTCTTTCTCTCTGCCTCTGTCTTTCAAATAAATGAATAAGAATATTTAAGTGGTCTATTCCATCCCAACCTCACATACTGATCATATTCTAAAAATAAATAAAAAGATTTTTCGTAGATGGCATGGCCTCTGCTGGGCTAGGAACAGACTCCACAGGTCAGAACTGGTGGGGTCATACTGGCTTCAGGACTGAGGCATTGGTGCCAGTTGAAACTCATTCATAATAATGACGACATTAATAACAAAAATGAATAATGATCATGACAGGTTCTGCTTACTCAGTGTTCTTGCGGCCAGGCCCTGTTCTCTTGCAGTAGTCGTTTTGTACATCCTCTATTAAAATTTGCTCCCACTCTGAGAGCAAAGCCAAGAATGAAACAGGCTCTGATGCACAGCTGGGAAATGGTAAAGCTGGATTCAGTGTGGTGGGCGCAGAGCAGCAGGTGCTTCCCTGGGGTGCAGTCTTCCCAGAGGGGACCCAACATCCACAGGCCACATGAGCTCCCTTTGGCAGTGGTGCCTTGATCTTGCCTTCAGACACTAGACACACTCATTCTTTTTTTTTTTCTTCAAGGTAGGGTTTCACTCTAGTCGAGGCTGACCTTGAATTCACTATGTAATCTCAGGGTGGCCTTGAACTCACAGTGATCCTCCTACCTCTGCCTCCCAAGTGCTGGGATTAAAGGCATGAGCCACCATGCCCGGCCACACACACTCATTCTTACTGGCTTCCTCCAGTACAGGGGATTTTGAAATGTGATCCTTAAGGGCTGGGGAGACGGTTCAGTGGTTTGGGGAGATGGTTTAGTGGTTAAAGATGCCTGCTTTTACCAAGCACCCACATAAAGCCAGATGCACAAAGATGTGAGTGTGTCAATTTGTAGAAGCAAGAGGCCCTGGTGTGTGCCTCTCTCCCTCAAGTAAATAACTAAAAAGAAATATGATACACACCTTTAATCCCAGCACTTGGGAAGCTAAAGTAGGAGGATCACTGTGACTTGAGACTACATACTGAATTTCAGATCAGTCTGAAATTTGAGGGAGACCCTACCTCGAAAAACCAAAAGAATAAAAAAGAAATATGATTCTTAGTCTTGTTAGTAGCACAGAGAGTATTAGTTACCTTGCCTTTTTGTATTGTACTGGCATTTGCGGAGGTGGTGCAGAACCAAGCAGGTGTTGGGGCCTAGCCGGTCAAGGCAGAGGTGCAAACCTGTGCTATATACACAGCACACACTAGCAAGGCAGGGGCAGATGAAAAACAGTATTAAAGGTTAGCTGGGCTGTTTGGTTTTTTTTTTTAAGATTTATTTTATTTATTTGAGAGTGACAAGGAGGCAGAGAAAATGGGTACACCAGGGCCTCCAGCCACTGCAAATGAACTTCAGATGCATGCGCCACCTTGTGCATCTGGCTTATGTGAGTCCTGGGGAATTGAGCCTTGAACCCGAGTCCTTAGGCTTCACAGGCAAGCGCTTAACTGGTAAGTCATCTCTCCAGCCCATTTTTTTTTAACCAAAAGTTACTAACAAATTAAAATAATTAGGACCGAGCCTTTTACACTCTTAAGTTTCTCCCAAGAAAATGGCCAGTGCAACAAAACTAAACATAATTGTGTCCTCAAGCCTGTGGCTGTGGCCTAAGAAACATGCATGCCCACCCCCTCCAAGGTCCCTGCAGCCGTGAGCAGGGCTGCCTTCGCTAGCCTGGCTTTGGGTCAGTTGCATTGCTTTCCACAGTGCATACTGAATAGTTGTGAGCTGCCAGGGGTGCCAGGGCACTGAGACCTTGTACTTGGAACTCCTCTAGGGAATAGGAGGCCCAGAGGAGAGCAATTGAACCCAGCACACCCAGGGGTCTCATTCCTTCCCCATCTACCACCCTGGCAAAAGCTGTCCTTCAGTGACTTGTTTAGAATTAGATTCTTTTCAAAGTCTATCATTTTGGCTAAGGCTGGATTGTATACACAACAGGGGTCCCATAAGATTATGTGATATCATAGCCGTCTTAGTTTGCATAAGTATATTCTGTGATGCGTACGTGACAGGAAATCACCTAGCAGCTTTTTTCTTTTTTTTTAATTAAGTTAATTTTTATTACAACTTCCAAGATTGTAAACAATATCCCATGGTAATGCTCTCCCTCCTCCCACTTTCCCCTTTGAAATTCCACTCTCCATCATATCCCCTCCCCCTCCCAATCAGTCTCTCTTTTATTTTGATATCATCATCTTTTCCTCCTCTTATGATGGTCTTGTGTAGGTAGTGTCAGGCATTGTGGGGTCATGGATATCCAGGCCATGTTGTGTCCTAGTAGCTTATTTCTTAGAATGAATCCACATTGTTGTGTAGTTTGGTGATTTCAGTATGTTCACAACGTGCAGCCATCACCCTTGTAATCCTAGACCATCTATGTCCCCTCGATAGGCAGCACACCCCTTCCTCTGGAGGTACCCCTTCCTCCGGAGGCACCTCTTCCTCCGGAGACCGGGCTTGCAGGCCTGGAAGGGGGCAGTCCACGGAGAGAGGGGAAGGTTGCATGATGGGTCCAAGGCCTTGCACTTTGGGCAGGTTTAGTTTTGTGCTGTCCATTCTCACTGTTTGCCTGACTTAAAGCTAACCTTTTCCCCTCTGTGAGTGGAAGAGTTGAGGTTCTGGCGCTCCACTTTACATGACAGTGTTTTCTCCCTGGAGCAGAATCACATTTCACATGGCCTGAGATGGGGGAGGGGGCACTGAGGCAGTTTTGCTGGGTTCAGTGAACCCTGCAAGCATCCCAGGATGTCACTTCCATCCTGGGAAAATCCCCAGCTGGCAGCTCCCAGAGGAGCTAGAGCCTCTGCACAGGCTTTGTAAGCAGGCCAGGCACGCTGCCCAGCCGGGGGCTGGATGGCCGAGCAAGGGAATCAAATGTACGCTCCCTGGAGGGGCTCCACCCCTAGAGGACCCTACATTTGACCCTTGCACTAAGTGGGCCCCAGAGCACCCTTTGCTGCTGAGCAGCCTGAAAGGCGGATGGCAGTTCAGATTCAGACATCCTCAGTCAGTTGGGAATGTGGGATGGCAAGGCTGGGGAGAGGTACCAAAAAGTGGCTCTGTGCCCAAAAGTGGTGGGCAGGCTAGGAAAACTGGGCCTGTCCTGGGAATGAAGCTGTTGGGGTGGGGGATAATAGGCACAGACAGGTAGGGCAGAGTGACCTGCTCTCAGGTGGTTTGAGTAACTTCCCGCAGGACATGGCGATGCTAGGTTGTGCTGGTCATGGGTGGGGGGCCAGTCTGGACTACCTATGCTGGTTTTATCCCATCAGACCAGGAGAAGGTGTCGCCCAGTCTCACTCACTCGGATGCCTCACCCCTTCCTTTCCTGGGACTTAAGTCTGCCCCCCACTCCTGCTAGCCTCGTTTCCCAAGGTTTCCTTGTTGATAGCCTCAGTGATCAGATTTCTGATGAGCAGCTCAGGGAAGGTGTAGGCTCATGCCTGTGTCAGAGCCTCAGTTCCTGCTGTTTCTGCCCCATGCCTTTTCCAGGCTGGAGCCTTGTAATTTGTCAGGACCATTGCTGACTGGCTAGGCCTCCACCTGAAAAAAATGCCGTGGAAGGGACATTGAACTCTTTGGTCAGTATTTGCAAAGCCCTGTAACAGGGACACCTAGTAACCCAGGCTTTCCCTGCACACATTTCTGGATACTGTTCAGTTCCTGTTCCTATGTTGAATTCTGGAAAGTACCCCTGCCCCTTGAGGGCCAATGGGTTCTACATTAGGTGGGTTCTACTGCACAGGCCTGAGTGTGGTACTCTTAACATCCTCAGTGCTGTGGCTACAAATGGGAAAAGGGAATTTAAGGCTCTGAGGAAATCCTTGAAGACCCCTGGCATGTGACTGAAGACTGTAACCCTGGGGACATCACGGCTTGCTTGCCTTCTCTGTACACTACAGACAGGACAGGGCTGTCCTGCAGCGGGGCTGAGGCAGAGGTGAAACTTGGAGCTCCAGGAACGTACCTGACTGAGAATATCAGAGTTGTTTTTGCTTTACTGGGAAAGAGAGCTGTCATGCTTGCGCCGGTACTACGCTGTGCCTCTGACGGTGAGCCTGCAGGCCCCTCCTAGCTGTGTATGAGCACACTGGGCAGCTCCTGGGCTCGAGAGATCTTATGAAAGATGTTCATCCAGGAATGGTGGCCCACAGCTGTAATCCTAGCACTTGGGAGTAAAAGCAGGAAGACTCGGCCATAAGACCTGGTCTCAAAACAAGTAAGCAGTGTTTTAACAGTGAAGGCGCTGGCCTGCAAAGCCTGAGCATCCAGGTCCCAAGTAAGCCAGATGCACATGTGTCTGGAGTTCATTTGCAGTGGCTGGAGGACCTAGCGTGCCCATTCTCTCTCACTCACTCTCTCGCTCTGTTGCTAATAAATAAATAAGAAGAAAAAATAAGGTTGATAATGGACTTATGCCTTTTTTTTTGTTTGTTCATTTTTGTTGTTTCAAGGTAAGGTTTCACTCTAGCTGAGACTGAACCTGAAATTCACTATGTACTCTCAGAGTGGTCTTGGTCCTCCTACCTCTGCCTCCCAAGTGTTGGGATTAAAGGCGTGTGCTACTATGCCCAGCTCTTTAAAAAAAATTTTTTTTTAATATTTATTTGTTTGAGAGAAAAAGAGGCAGATAATACAGAATGGGCATACCAGGGCCTCCAGTCACTATAATTGAACTGCAGACACATGCATCACCTTGTGCATCTGGTTTTATGTGGGTACTAAGGAATTGAACCTGGGTGCTTTGGCTTAGCTGGCAAGTGCCTTAACCACTAAGCCATCCCTCCAGCCCCTTAAATATTTTTTGTTTTATTTTTTTTAAATTTTATTTATTTACTTACTTGACAGAAAGAAAGGGAGGGGGGAGAGAAAGAGAGAGAGAATATGAGCACGTCAGGGCTGCCAACCACTGCAAACTCCAGACACATGCGCCACCTTGTGCATCTGGCTAACTTGGACCCTGGGGAATCAAACCAAGGTCCTTTGGTTTTGCAGGCAAATGCCTTAACCGCTATGATTCCTCCACCCGGTAAGTTTTATTTTTTATTAGAGAAAGAATGGGTGCCCCAGAGCCTTGAGCCACTGCAAATGAACTCATGTGCCACCTTGTGTATCTGCCTTGTATGGGTCCTGAAGAATCAAACCTGAGTTCTTTGGCTTTGCAAGCAAGTGCCTTAAGCACTAAGCAATCTCTCTGGCCCATTATGCTTATTTTTTTTCCAAGAATTTAATCTATGATTCATTTTCTTCCATTTCTCAGAAAGTACCAATAGTTGAACTCAAGGTTTAGAGTTGGCTCCCCTGGCCTTGCCACTGATTTTCCTTTTTTCTGGGGGTGGGGGTTTGAAGTCGGGTCTCACTCTATCTCAGGTTGACCTGGGACTCACTCTGTAGCCCCTGGCTTGCCTTGAACTCACAGTGATCGTTCTACCTCTGCCTCCCAGGTGCTTGGACTAAAGGCCTGCACCACTATGCCTGGCCATTAAGTGTAAGTGATTTTTTTATACTTAATACTTATATTTATGAAGCAAAGTATGATGCTATGTATGCTATGTAATCCCAGCATTTGGGAGGCTAAGGCAGGAGGATGAAGAATTAGATACTATTATATATATAGTGAAACCCTTTCTTCCTAGAAGTGAGGGAAGGACCACCACCACCATCAGACCTTTTAACCCCAGGCTCCCTGGCCCTGGCAGAATTACTTGATGCCCCTGTGGTTGGACTATAAGGACGATAGGCTCTGGGTCAGGCTCTGCTGGGAGAGTCATTTTCACTTTGCACGCACTGTTGCGTTTTGTGTTTCACATTACTGCTTTCAGATAGTAAAAGGTACTACCAATCCAAAATCCTATTAATGGCTACCCTAATATATATATAATTTGTTTGAGAGAGAGGAAGAGAAATAGAGGAAGAGAATAGGAATGCCAGGGTCTCCAGCCACTGCAAAACAAACTCCAGATTCATGTGCACCCTTGTGCATCTGGCTTACATGGGTCCTGGGGAATTGAACCTGGGTCCTTTGGCTTTGCAGGCAAAAAAAACAAACAAACAAAAAAAAAAAAACAAAAAACCTTAGCCACTAAGCAATCTCTCCAGCCCATGGTTACTTTTTTTTTTTTTTTTTTTTTTTTTTGGTTTTCTGAGGTAGGGTCTCACTCTGTCTCAGGCTGACCTGGATTTAACTACGTAGTCTCAGGGTGGCCTCGAACTCACAGCGATCCTCCTACCTCTGCCTCCCGAGTGCTGGGATTAAAGGTGTGCGCCACCACGCCCGGCTTCCATGGTTACTTTTTTTGTTGTTTTTTTTTCCAAGATAGGGTCTCACTCTAGCTCAGGCTGACCTTGAACTCACAGTCACAGAGATCCTCCTACTTCTGCCTCCCAAGTCTGGGATTAAAGGCATGTGCCCTTATGCATGGCTCAATGGTTACTCTTATCTAAGCTTCTCTTGTTCTTCACTAGTACCTAACAGTAAATGTTTGGGAATTTTGTGAGGGAAAAAATGAGGCAAAGGGTTTCACTTGACTGACCACTCCTTCCTGTCCCTGACCCCCAGGCTAGAGTCAACACCAAGGCTCTCTCTGTATTGTGATCTGTGGGGTCTGTTGGAAGGGCGGGTATCCACAGCTGAGGGATGACACCTGAGAGGGCCATGTGGAAGCCTGAAGGCTGAGGGAGCTGCTTTCCTTTTCCTCCCACAGCTCCTCAGAGCCCTGTCCCAGCGAGCAGCTGAAGTGCCAGGAGCCCAAGGTGAGGTCCCCTCTGCCCTGCTGCCTCCCTGCCTCAGAGGTAGAGGAAGTGGCCTGAGTGCCAAACTGGTTCTGGTGAGCTTTGGCCGCGGTTCCCAACTGGGATTGCTGGGACAGTATCTTACATCACTAGGCCTTGTCCTCAGGGTCCTGTCCCTACCGTCCAGCTTGCAAAGAAGTGGCCTATACCCAAGTGTAGGTGGTGATGGTGGTCCTCTGGGGAAGGTGGGGCATCCCCAGTGCCAGCTCAGAGGTCACTGATGCTCCCATGGGAATCAGTCTTGGTCCACCAGCCGTGACCCTCTCCAGGCAAGGAGCTCCTGTGGGAGGATCCACAGGAGGCTTTGTGTGTTTGGGCTCAGTGGGTTCCTGAGGACGGCCACATACCTTGTGTGGTCGTCCTTGCTGTGTCCCGAGCCTGAGTGAAAGCTGAGAGCTGAGTTCAGGTTGTTTTCCCTCCAGGTCCAAGAACAGCTGTGACGATGTCTAATGAACCACCCCCTCCTTACCCTGGGGGCCCCACAGCTCCCCTACTGGAGGAGAAAAGTGGAGCCCCATCTACCCCAGGTAGGTAAGGTCACCCCTTGGGGTCCCTGCTGAGCTCTCCCTCCACTCTCCAGGTAGAACAGTTCCTGCTTCATGATCACCTTGTGTATGGAAAGCAGCTGAGCCTCTCTCTCTCTGCCCCTCTGACCAGGTCGCACCTCCCCAGCGGTGATGCAGCCCCCACCAGGCATGCCACTGCCTCCTGCTGACATTGGCCCCCCACCCTATGAACCACCTGGCCACACAATGCCCCAGCCTGGCTTTGTGCCCCCTCATATGAGTGCAGATGGCACCTACATGCCTCCAGGTGGGTTAGGAAGGGAACTGAAGGCGCCATGGGGCAGCTGTCATCAGCATTTGCTGTGGAAAGTCATCACTCGTGCTGTGTACATAGGAAAGGGTGGCACAGACAGGACTTGTCATGCCAGAGGATGCCCACTCAGGAAAGGGCTCTCAGTTACAGTGGGTGTTGGGGGGCATTTCCCTGGCAAGGACATGACCTCCAGTGGAAGTGGAGGTCTCAGCATCTGCTCGTGAGTGGCCTTTCTGGGGTTACCACTCAGATCCTAGGCCTGTGTTACTGGCTGGGTCAGACTGGGCTGGTCCTCGCTGTATTAGACATGACATGCAAGAGAAATGGAAGGAAGCAAGGGGGAAAGCTGGGCCACTTGGTGTCACGAGGTAGGGATCCAGGACTGGGTCGTTATGAATGGCCAGCTTGAGTGAAGGCCCCCACCAAGGCCTCCTCCCACTGGTGCTCTAGTCCTCACCTGGAGAGGAGCAGGAAGCACCGGGCTGGGCCCTGAGCACTGGGGCCTCAGGTTTTGTGTTCCTCCCTCATGGGGACAAGTGGTCAGCCAGTGATTGCTCTGCTCTGTCTTCTGTGCTGTTCCAGGTTTCTACCCTCCTCCAGGCCCTCACCCACCCATGGGCTACTATCCAGCAGGACCCTACCCGCCAGGGCCCTACCCTGGCCCTGGAGGCCACACAGCAACAGTCTTGGTGCCATCGGGGGCTGCCACCACAGTAACCGTACTGCAGGGAGAGATCTTTGAAGGTGCGCCTGTGCAGACAGTGTGCCCCCACTGCCAGCAGGCCATCACCACCAAGATCTCCTACGAGATAGGCCTGATGAACTTTGTGCTGGGTTTCTTCTGCTGCTTCATGGGGTAGGTGAAGTGTTGGCAGGGTGGGCACTTGTATACACCACCTCTGACCCTTCTCTTCCTTAGCTTGGCCCTCCTGTCTGTTTCAGGTGTGATCTGGGTTGCTGTTTGATCCCCTGCCTCATCAATGACTTCAAGGATGTGACGCACACATGCCCCAGCTGCAAGGCCTACATCTATACGTACAAGCGCTTGTGCTGACGGACCCAGACTCGGACTCCTCCACCTGTCAGTTTGGCCCCCTGTGCTTTGCTCCCCGTGCTCAGTGGTTGCTTCCCCCACACACCCTCCTCCCTCTACTTGGGGCTGGAAGATGTGCCACTGTTCCCTGGAAAGTTCAGTCCTGCCCTCACCTTGCCTTACCCCGAGTATCTGACTCTTCCAGCAAAACTTCTGTTGGATATAAGGCCAAGGACCAGGGGATGGCCCTGAGCTTCTGTTGTGGATTTGCTTGTGTGCAATCCAGAAAATGGAAAGGGTCTTCTATTGGGGTCCTCATTCCTCCATGTCTGTCCAAGGTCCAGGCTCAGCTCAGTTCCTGGCTTTCCCTGGGACCAAAAGCAGCCAAGAGCAGTAACAGTTCCTGGGGGTGGGGGGTGCTGAACCTGAACCAGTTGTTTATGACCTGCTGGGTCAAGCAAGGTGTTGTGCCAGGATCTAAGCAGGACAGGGTCTTAGAGCCTGGGTTTGTTGTGGGGTATGTTGCCTCTGAGGTGCCAAAGGCAGGGCAATACAGAAGTAATGACTGCCAGTCTTGGCCCTCAGAACTCTCAGGTATGGAAACCCAGACTTCTACTCCCTGTCCAGGTACCCAAGAGCTGCCTGGTATAAGATGGACATGCCAGCTCTTACCTAGCTTCCTGTGAGTTTGTGTGCACACCTTTCTGGCCACACCTCTGTGAATCCCTGTTATTTTCTTGGGCCAGAATGAACACCCAATGAGCCTAACCTGTCCTGTCCTACCCCATGTCCTCACTGTGTGAGTGCAACCTCTGGTGGCTTTCTGGATCCCAGATGGCATACTGATGGTTGTAGGTTCACTGGATCTCTAGGGTGCTCTCTCTGTATTGGTCTCTTTGAAGTAAATGCTGGATCCTTTGCCTCAACTGACTTGGCTGCCATGCCCAATTTCACATCGGGGTGTTCCATCAAGGACAGCTGGGGACCAGGAAGAAACCAGGCGGGGACATGAGTCCTTAACAAGAGTGCAAACTCAAACCTATTTGCTGACTGGTTTGTGAACATGCCTGTGTGGACGCTGTATCCTGCTACTGTCCTGGAAACGCACTCCCACTGCATGGCCTCCTGTCACTGTGAACTGTGGCCTGCTCTTGGTTTGTAGTTTCATTAAATTGGCCCTTTCACTCCAGTGCCCTGGGCCTCTGCTATTGCCTGGCGTCCTTCTTTTCTGAGGGACAGGGTGGGGCTACAGATTGTCCACAAGTAGGCAGTGGGCTGAGCCTGGGAACACATTCACGTCAATTATCCTGCCCTGGGGGAACCCAGCTGTGATTGGCCAGGGCTGGTTGCAGCACCCTTTGTTTCCAGCCATCTAAATACTACTCTGGAACCCAGCCTGTCATAGCTGCAAGCTAGAGCCCTATCCCCAGCTTGGGCTTCTTAAGTGAAGAGGGAGCTACTGGGATGAGGCTTATGGAATGAAGGTTAATGATTCAGTCTGAGCATCTGAACTGTGATGGTGGTGGGCTCAGCCTCCAGTTAAGTTTCTTATTTTACCCTTTTTCAAATAAAATTTTTATAGGTAATAGATTCCTACTAATAAAGTACTTCACACTTTTATTTTAGACCCTGAATTGTTTAAATACAAATATGTACTTTATCTTTATTTTTTTTCTTGAGGCAGGGTAGCCCAGGGTGACCTGGAATTCACTATGTAGTACGAAAGTGGCCTTGAACTCATGATGATCCTCCTACCTCTGCCTCCCAAGTGCCACCTACCTGGCCAAATTTTTTTTTCTGATTTATTTATTAGAGACAGAGTGCCGCTGCAAAGGAACTCCAGATGCCTATGCCACCATGTGCATCTGGCTTACATGGGACCTGGAGAATTGAACCTGGGTTCCTTAGGCTTCACAGGAAAGCACCTTAACCGCTAGGCCATCTCTCCAGCTCCAAATATGTACTCTTAAGTAGAAACTTCCAAAGCACTTTTGAGTTGGGAAAACTACAGGGCGAAGTGCACACTGAAGATGTTTGTGATGTGGTCAGTGCAGACAAGGTGCTGGGGGAGGCCAGGAGTGAAGAGTAGCGCAAGAGGGCAGGATGGAGCTGGGGGGCATTATCAAAAGGGACGCCATTGGTATACAAGATGCCCTTGCTCCTGTGACACTCCTTCCCATTGAGATCCAGGTGGTGGCTCAATCCACCCTATGCCAGTAAAGAGGAAATGTGGAGAGTCTACTTTTACACCAGCCAGAGGGGACAGCTGAGCTAACAGACTTCTTGGGGAGTCCTGATGAGAAAGTTCTGAGGACCTCTATGACAGACAGGAAAGCCTGGCTTGGGCCCAGAGAACCCCAAAGAGGCCCAGAAAATTGAGCACCACCTGGCAATGCCCCCTTCCCAGTGTCTGGAGTACTAGCAGCTCACATAAAGGAGGGCAATGACGACCCCAAAGCGAAGAATGGAGGGAAAGCACCTAAAGCTCAGAGGAGCACAAGCCCTGGAAAGGAGCTGGGCCAGAGGCCAAGGGCCACCATGCTACTAGGGTGACTGACTATGTCTGGCCCACAGAGTAAGACACTGTCAGGCAGAGGCACTAGTGTCTAGCTTTTATTGGTTGCTTTTGTCAAACCCAGCATTAAAAAAAGTCACCTGAGGTGGTAGTTTAGTCAGGAGCAGAGATGGAAGAGGAACAGGATCACTTGGGAGTTGGGGAAGATGCACGACATGACAGGTCCTTCACATGTAGTACCAGGCTATGAGTCCAGCAAACAGAGCCACACTTGCGGCCAGAATGAACTGGAGGCTGGGCTTCCTCAGCACAGCCATGGCTGTCCGGAAGGGGCAGCTGCTGCCCTCCAGCGAACCTGTGTGCAGTACAACAGGAGACATGGCATCAGTGGGAGCACTGACAGAGCCCAGAAGCGGAGCTCAGGACTTACAGCCTACCTTTGTCTTGCTGAGCAGCATAAAAGGGGCATTTGCGCACATCTCCCTTCCCGTCATGAATGGGGAGCCCATCCTCCAAGGTTTCTCTGGCCAGCATGGAACCAGCCTGGTCCAGTTCACTGAATATCTGAGGAGCAGAAACGAACTGATCCATCCTTGAGCTCTGCAGTCTGCTTTCAGAACCGATCCTGTCCCCCACTCCCACAGCACTGCTGCTGGTGTGGACCTCCATCTCGGGACAGAAGCAGCCTCTGGCACACTTGGCCCCATCTAAAGGCTACCTGTACAGTTACTCTTTTCACTCCTTGGAACAGTGGCTCTACTGAATTTACCAAGCAGTACTTTTCATGCCAGTCCTTGCTACAAAAGGAGAAAATGACCCATCCACCAATTCCCAACATCCTGTGGAGACAGAGTGAGACAGCTCATCTCTGACTCCTCTGCACGCAGGCCTTTACCCTGCTCCGATCATGCCACATGCCTCAGGCCAGGCTTCCACAGTGGACGCCATCCACTGGCCCAAGCCCTCTGACCAATTGCCTCACCTCTCTCTCTAGGGTGTGCTGTCCTCATGCCAGCAATGCCCTCCCCAAGGAAACTGGATTTGCTCTCACTGCCAAACGTTCCCTGTGCAGCCTAGGTGCCCAGCATAGCTGGGTCCATGGGTCAGTATCAGGTACCTGCATGTTGAATTCAAAGGCCTTATTGGCCTCCTCCACAATCCTCTCTTTGGTCTTCAGGTTCAGATCCAAGGCGTTCATCCTGGCCCGATACAACTGCTTGAACTGCTGGGCATTGTCCACATTTTCAAATAGGTAGAACTGGGTCCCTTCTCCAGTACTGGGGAGTTTCAGTGCCCGCTGGGCTACCTTCTTCAGCACCTGGCCCCCTGAGAGGTCCCCCATGTAGCGAGTGTAAGCATGGGCGACCAGCAGCTCTGGCTCATTCTGCCCTATGTAATGGATCCGTTCCACGTACTTCTGGGCAGCCTCGGAGCACTTCACCTGCTCCTCCCAGTTTTCACCAAAGAAATACTCCATGTCCTTGGTCAGTGCCTCCTTCCGGTGTAGCTCCACAGGGAAGTACAAGGGAGCAAAGGCTGGGTGGTCCTTGTTGCGGTCCATTTCCTCCTCAAGGGCGGAGTATGTGAAGTAAAGTGCAGTAGTGGCCAGCTGTGGGGGTGATGGGAGACTGGGAAACCCACAGGCCAGGCCAACAACTCCAGAAACCACCATATTGGAGCAGCTGGAGACAAAAGCTCAAACCTGTCCAGTCCCAATAACCCAACCTGACACCAATTTTTCTATAGCGAATTACATAACATATATGGGAAACTTCAATACTTTAAAGAAATAACGTGGGGGCTGGAGAGATGGCTTAGCGGTTAAGGTATTTGCCTGCAAAGCCAAAGGATCTCAGTTTGATTCCCTAGGACTCATGTAAGCCAGATGGCACATGCATCTGGAGTTTGCAGTGGTTGGGGGCCCTGGCACACCCATTCTCTCTCTTTCTCTGCCTCTTTCTCAAATAAAATTAAAAAAAAAAAAAAACATCGTAAAATTTTCTGAACAGTAATGTTTTATGTCACTGTTATTTCCTTTAGGCCACAAGAGCCACAGCAAGGGCGGGTGGGGTGAGGAGCCTGTGACTGGATATGGTAGAACACGCCTGTAATCCCAAGCACTCTGGGAGCTAAGGCAAGGATTGGAGGCCAGCTATATAGCCTGGCCCTGTCTCCAAAATGAAAATTGGTACTAGAGGTGGTAGGGCATGCCTTTAGGTTAAGCACTCCTAACACTCGGGAAGCAGAGGTAGGGTTGCTGTGAGTTCAGCACCAGCCTGGGCTAGAGTGAGACCCTATGTTAGAAAAACAAAGGAAAAAAAAACTGGCGAAAGGGCTCAGCTTCTCCACAACTTCTTCAGAGAACTAAGACTGTCCCACCCATATGAAAGTTCTGGAAACCAACCTTATCTGACTGAGGGCACAAACCTTAAATAGCTCCTTCTTAATGTTGCCTTTCAAGAAGTCCTTGACAAACTGAGTATTTTCTGCTCGGTCATGTGCTTCCTTGGTCCCTTCCTTCAGGAGCTCAGAGAGGTCTGCCATTCTGTGGAGATGGGTTTTGTGTGTGAGTTAGTCCTTTCTAGCTCCCCAGAAAGGACTACAGGGCAAAAGACAGTTCTGACTTGCTGGATTGGAGGTAGTGTCTGCTCAAACACTTCAACCTACTGTAACAGCTGGGCCTTCTTAGGGAGCACAGGGCAAGCAGCTATGACCGTCTGCCACAAAGACTCAAGGGACATATGAAGGACTGTGGCTTCTTCAAGAATATCTGAGGGGCTGGAGAGGTGGCTTAGTGGCTAAGCACTTGCCTGTGAAGCCTAAGGACCCTGGTTTGAGGCTCAATTCCCCAGGACCCATGTTAGCCAGATGCACAAGGGGGCGCATGTCTGGAGTTGTTTACAGTGGCTGGAGGCCCTGGCGAGCCCTCTCTCTCTCTCTCTCTCTCTCTCTCTCTGCCTCTTTCTTTGTCGCTCTCAAATAAATAAAAGAGTACAAAATAATAATAATAAAAGTAAAGAGTATCTGAGTACATGTGTCCACATTAGTTGGAAGACACCCAAATAAATGAGGCTTTGCTTCTGTGGCCACCTAGTGGCTAAAGAGACACATCTCTAATCCAACCCAGAGAGGACTGCCTGGATCCCCCTGCTGCCCTGCGCCCACGGTAGCTGTAGTCCAACAGGACCACATGTGGCTGGGCAGGGCGGTGCACGCCAGGGAGCCTGATGAGGTAGGAGGATCATTTTAAAGTTGGGGCCAGCCTGAGACTACACTTACCTCGAGAGGAAAAACAACAAAAACTCTATGTGGCTATGTGTGAGAGGATGAGGAGATAACTTGAGACAGCGACAAGGGTCTTAGTTTTGTACTTCTTAAAACCACACAGGGTAAGATTCACTGATAGATGTACAAGATAGAAAACTAGAATCCTTAGGATGATGGCACTGGGCAGGGCTTGTGTGTGTACATACAGTCAATCTATTAGAAAAATCTAAAGCCAGGTATCATGGTGCACACCTTTAGTCCCAGCATTCAGGAGGCTGAGGTAGGAGGATTTCAGTGACTTCCAAGTCAGCCTGGGCTAGGGTAAAACCCTACCTCAAAAAACAACAAAAAAGATATAAAATAAATTAGCCAATGACAGAGCTCTAATGAGAGGCAAGTAATGTTGAGCAGACCCCAGTCAGTAATTTGAGTCTGGGAAGGGCCTGCTCTAAGGTAAAGCTCAGGTTCCACTTATGGAGGGGAGTACAACACTGGACAGAGCCAGACCAGTGAAAAACCACTTGAAAAGAGCAATGATTACCTTGAAACCAACCCTATCAGCAGCACCTGTCCTGCCTCCTCCCATAAGGGCAGATAATAGTAAACTAAAAGGCAGAGCGCAGCCCAGGAAGCTGGATGGGGCCTGTAGTACCGGAGGCACCACCGGTTTCCAGGCTCATCAGCAGACTAAACCAGCTGCATTGGGCAACTGCTGTGCCTTCCTGAGGAAACACAGCCTGCCCCCATCACTCACTTGGTAAAGTTTTCCTTTTCTAGGACCACGGAGTTCTTTTTCTCTGACTCGTCTACCCCCTCAGAGGTCTCCACTTCTGCTGACATTGTTGCCACGTGGTTCTTGCTGCCCTCACTCTTGTCCTGTGGAGACACAAACAGCTGGAGATTTAGCACCTTTTAGTAGTCACTTACCCAAGTGACTGTCCATTCTGCTCTCCTTTGAGCTGCCCCTGCACTCCAAGTTTGTTCCATCACAATAAATCCACACCCATCTCTGCCCTTACTAGGACCATCCCAGAATATAGGCAAATCTGAATCTAGACATTGATTTTTCTTTTATTTTTATTTATTTATTTAACAGACAAAGAGGGAGAGAGAATGAATGGGCAGGCCAAGGCCTCCAGGCACTGCAAACGAACTCTAGATGGTGCGCCCCCTTGTGCATCTGGCTAGCGTGGATCCTGGGGAATCGAACCTGGGTCCTTTGGCTTTGCAGGCAAATGCCTTAACAGCTAAGCCATCCCTCCAGCCCTGAATCTAGACATTGCGATAACAGTACCACACTGATGTTGAATTTGTTCTTAGGAAACACACTGCAGAAGTAAATGGCTATGCGGCCTGCAACTTCCGGTCAATACTTCAGAAGTATGTGTGGACATGCATCTACATGCAGTGGAAGCAAGACAGCAAATATACAAAAGTTCTTTGTACTATTCTTACAATTATTTTACCATCTGTAATTATACCCAAATAAGCTACCAAAAAAAAAAAAAAAAGGAAAACTATATAAAAAGAAAAAAAGCTGGGTGATGGCTCGCACCTTTAATTCCAGCACTTGGGGAATCAGAGGTAGGAGTTTGAGGCCAGCCCAAGACTACATGATTCAGCCTGGACTAGAGCCAGACCCTACCTGAAAAACAGAAAGCAAACAAAAAAAATCAAAGGACTGGAGAGATGGCTGAGCTTGCTTGCAAAGCCTAATAGCCAGAGTCCAATTCCCCATTACCCACATAAAGCCAGATGCATAAAGTGGTGCATGCATCTGGAGCTCATTTGCAGTGGTTAGAGGCCCTGACAAACCCATTCATATTCTTTCTCTTTTCCTCCCTCTCTTCATAAATAAATAAATCAAAATAAGCCAGGCATGGTGGGCACACACCTTTAATCCCAGCACTTGAGAGGCAGAGGTAGGATGACCACCATAAATTTGAGGCCAGACTAGAACTACAGAGTGAGTTTCAAGTCAGCCTGGGCTAGAGTAAAATCAATCAAAAGCACAGCTTAGTAAGCAACCCAAAGCTTCTATTCACCACATAGGCACTCTACCTCTTGGCACGGAAAGTCTTGTGCAGAAAGAAGAGAAGCCGGGTGTGGTGGCGCACACCTTTAATCTACTCAGGTGGCAGAGGTAGGAGGATCGCTGTGAGTTCGAGGCCACCCTGAGAATAGAGAGTTAATTCCAGGTCAGCCTGAACTAGAGTGAGACCCTACCTTGAAACCCCTCCCCCACAAAAAAAAGGAGAGGAGCACTGCTGGTTGGCATTTAGTTAGGCCAGGCTTTGCCTAGTGGCTCCACTGTACTGCAGAGTAACTCACAAGGAGCCCAACAAGCCTGTGTCAGCTCTAAATGAGTCACCTAGCAAACAAACTGTCCCCAGCCTACTCAAGACACAGCTGGGCTGCCCAAAATAATCCGATAGCCAATCAAGTCCCATCACCTGCTGCAAGGGCTGAGCCTTTGTCAGCCAGGGAAATATAGTCCCACAACACAAGCTCATTCTCTATCCCTGGAGGTATTTGTAAGGGACAGCTTGCTTAGAGAACTTTCCAGAGGAACCAATTTATACAACAGCACCAACCAATAGTGTCACAAGACAGAACTGCTAACGCTGGAGCCAGGCCAGATTGGGCTGAAGAAAGCAGAAACCTTAGCTTTCTCCCTGTCTGCTGAGCCTAGTCTGCATATCCATTCAAAAACAGGCATCAAGGGGAGGAGCTAAAGAAATGGCCCTTGAGCTAGACCTGCACTGTTTCATCCCACGGATTCATGTATGGTACAGCAGCCCCTGGCTTGCGCCTCCAGGGACCTACTACAACCTGTTTATCTTTGGGGCCATGATGGGTGGGTGGGGGTATGTGTGTGCATGCATGTGCACGCATTGTGCTCAGCACAGTAGATCCTTTTGTGTGTGTGTGAGGGGAAACATTTTGGAAACAAGGTCTCATGCTGTAGCCCAAGCTAGCCTCAAACCTGTGGGAATCCTCTTGCCTTTTGGGATTACAGGTGTGCACCATCATACTAGGTCTTGTACTTGCATTTTGACTGTTTAGTGACATCTGACAATGCTCAAAACATAAATAGCAGAGGACAAGACAGAACCTTCTCTCTCTCTTTTTTCACTTTTTAAATGTGCATTTCTTTAATTTTTAAAAATATACACAGGAGAAGTCATGTATTTTACATAAGAACACACACATTAACAAAGCATTTCTTATAGTTGTCCAAAATCCTATTATGTCAGTCCAAAATGTATAAATTAAATATATCAGAACTTTTAAAGTTAAAATGAAGTCCCTGAAACTACTGGATATGCTAGACTTTTTCCAAATTCTAATGAGCAGAGTATGAGAATGATTTAGTAAATACAGTTTACTGTTAGGTTCATTGCCTATAATTCTATAAGATGCAACGTTATTGTGCCTTGCAAACGGGATACATCTCTTAAAAAAGTGATCAAAATTTTCCATACATATAGCTCTATCTGATAGACTACAGTGCAACACTATCATAATTCTAGAAATACTACAGAACCCAAGAGCACGGGGTAAACAGCAAAAGAAGTACAATCCTGAGCTATCTGAATGCGATTTGATGAATCCTTTAGTGTGAGTTTAGAACACGTGGAGGAAAAAAGTGCATGCACACTGCAGTCGTGAATAAACAACATGCAACACCTGTCACTGCTAGATATAAGGGAAGGTGACAGTGAATTTCTGACCCAATATGACACCCACTCACACTTTCATTTCCTTTCCCTGCTTCTCTCCCATCCCCCAAACATTCACTCTGGCCCCTTCCCCAGAGAAAAGCTCAGGCACTGCCTCCTAGAGAACACCCCACCTGTGCGGCTGGGGTTAAGATTTTGAAGAGAAAGAGGTGGTCCTCCTACAGAACATGAAATAAAGCACGTGCCAAGTGTCAATTCCAGCTGCTTCTGCCTCTTTGGAAGCCAATGATGCACATGCTCACTACTTTAAAACTGTCATTTGAAAATGTCTTAAAAACAAAACTTTGTTACACCTGGAAATAAAACCAATGGTGGAAAAATTCACTCTAAAACTAATAGCCTCTTCTGTTATTAAAATACATCTGCCAATCTATTTTTGGTATCTATTCAATAAGAATTTGATATGCAAAGTTCAAGAAGCTTGTACCTACCTATGGTAAACACTATGGGCTGGAGAGATGGCTTAGCGGTTAAGCGCTTGCCTGTGAAGCCTAAGGACCCCGGTTCAAGGCTCGGTTCCCCAGGTCCCACGTTAGCCAGATGCACAAGGGGGCACAAGCGTCTGGAGTTCGTTTGCAGAGGCTGGAAGCCCTGGCGCGCCCATTCTCTCTCTCTCCCTCTATCTGTCTTTCTCCCTGTGTCTGTCGCTCTCAAATAAATAAATAAATAAATGAACAACAAAAAATATTTTAAAAAAAACACTATGACACCTCATATGACCTGCCACAGGCTTATAAACACCAAGCCTCCTTTGTATGTGATCCCTGCTGTGTGTTCCCCAAGACCTCACTCAGCACTCTAGTGTTACCAAAGACGACGTAGGTAGAGTGAAACTGTGAAAAGTATTTGGTTTGTCTTCGCCTTACACATCCTGGTAATGAAATAACCAAATCATGCTGCCACACCTTCCCTGAAGATAACCTGAGTGCTGACTAGGCAGACCGGCCAGCATGGCTGTCAGTCACTTTATCAGAGGTTGAGCTGGAAAACCTGAGGGCCCATGTAGTCTACCAGCAGCCAGAACCTTCTCTTGACTCCAAAGCAGACTTGACTTTTCTTTTTCTTTCTTTCTCTATCATTTCTCTCTCTTCTTTCTTTCTCTTTCTTCTTAAGAAAGTGAGCGAGCGAGTGAGAGAATTTGCACACTAGGGCCTCAGCCAGTGCAATCAAAGTCTAGACTATTGTGCCGCCTACTGGGCATGTGTGACCTTGTGCTTGCCTCACCTTTGTGCACCTCGCTTATGTAGGATCTGGAGAGTGGAACAACCTGGAATTCACTATGTAGTCCCAGGGTGGCCTCAAACTCATGGTGCTCCTCCTACCTCTGCCTCCCAAGTGCTGGGATTAAAGGTGTATGCCACCACACCCAGCTAAAAGCAGGCTTTTCTACACAATGCTAATGAACTATCTGATACACAAGAATAATTCAGAGCAATGTGAAAGCAGTGGTCATCAAGTGGGGAGAATGGAATGCAGATGCTTCCTAGAGAAGGACCCTCAATAACAGAAAGGACTCAGGGTTCAGGGAGAGGGCTTGCAGATCAAAGAAATAATATAGAAGAGACAGGAATGGGAGGTTGCACAGAGCTAATAGGAAGCTGCCTAGAGATGTTTCCTCTCACTAAGGGGCTGAAGCAAGCTTTGCCAGTTGTAGACAAACAACAATGGGACCCTGCCAAAACCTGAAAGTTGTTCTCTGACCTCCATAGGTGTACTATGGCATCTCGTGCAGCTACATTCATATGAATACCCACAAAAATAAAATACATACATTTTAAAAAACAGAGGGGCTGGAGAGATGGCTCAGTGGTTAAGCACTTGCCTGTGAAGTCTAAGGACCCCAGTTCAAGGCTCGATTCCCCAGTACCCACATAAGCCAGCTGCACAAGGTGGCACATGCATCTGGAGTTTGTTTGCAGTGGCTAGAGGCCCTGATGTGCCCATTCTCTCTTTCCTTGTCTGTCTGTGGCTCTCAAATAAATATAAACAAAAAAATTTAAAAAAAAAAAGAGTTCTATAAACATTGTTAAAGAAAGAGTTAAAAAAAGAGAAAGAAACAGAAGATGAGGCAGTGTGAAGAAGTGTAATTTCCAAGGTGAGATATGTGACTACCACAGGCTAGAATGTCCACACTGCAGGTTCCAGTCAATGCTGACTTAGCTAGATGCTGGAGGTGGCAGACAGCTGAATCAGCAATAACCCAGCAAGGCATTTGATAACAGGGGACCCTCAGCACCCCAGAAAACCATATTATCTAGTCAACTAACTTCTGAGTTTCCAGAATAAATGGCCTTTGGTCTCTGAACTCTGGCAGTCAGTCCTCAGAAAATCTTATACACAAGCCTTGCCCCTTTTACCATTCTTATTGCTGTGGAAATCCAATCTCACAGTTCATTCAATGGATGACGTCTACCTCTTGATAACAGCAAGATCAGACAGGAAATCCTGCAAAAATAGTGGCTCCAGGGACAAAAAACACTACTGTCAGATTTCTTAAACAGCCTTATACATCTGAGTAAGAAACAAGAAGGAAAGAGGGCTAGAGGGTAGCCCAGTGGAAAGGCATTTTCTAAGTAAGCATATTTGAGGTTCTAGGACCCACCCCTAGCATTGGGGGTTAAAAAAAACAATGAGGTAACCCAGGGGCCAGAAAGCCAAAGGTTGCATAGTCTCTCTCATATGTGGATCCTAAACTTCTGTGTGAGCAGGAATAAAACTCAGTAGCAGAGGCCAGTAAGCTAGAAAAGAAATATAAAGGGAATAGAAAGGGAGGGTGTGATTTAATAGGATGGTATTGTATATATTAAGTAGAAGAACAGATTAACGGGGGTGAAAAGGCCTAAGTAAGGTCAGGGGAAAGAGACTGAGTAAAAGAAAGGTGGAGGGAGGGCTAATCAAAATCTAAGAGGATATATAACTAAGTCATATAGAAACCTATTTTTTTGGACAATGGAACACCCAGAAGCCACAGATTGTTACTAGAAAATTTTCAGTGCTAGGGATGGGATACCTTCCAGTGAGTTGCTGGCCAGGGAGGTCCCTGATGCCATTACTGAGGCCCTTGGTTTCCCACCAGGAATAGATGGTAAGATCCTATTACTGAAGACTCCACATACTTGGGCTGCAAGGTCACTGAGAAATCCTGCTGGAACTGAGCTGAAAACCTCCTCCATGTAGACCAGCTGACACAAAGCTGGGAAAAGCCATGCTGTGTGCAGTTCCATGGGAGAGAGAGAAGTCACCAGTGAAGATACTCAACAGTGGACTCTGCAAGCCTTAAATTTGGCAAGCCAGGCCAAGTGAGCCAACGGGTGCAATAATGGCATGTCTGTTATGGGGGAAAACAACCGCCCTCTAATTTGACTGGAGGCCTGCTCCATGGGAGGGAATACATCCCTGATACTGAAAACCTACAACAGGGGTAGTCATGAGCCCTAGGGGTGTAACATATGCTGCTGTCTGGCTAAAAGTGTATACTATGCTCACCAAACTGCCCAGTAAGCACTTCTCTTAATGTTCATATCCATATATTAATGCTATTCTCTCTTTTGGTTAGAGAACCTTCTTTTCTCAGATGGCAGTGACCTTGGGATGACTCTCAAGAAGGCACCATGGGGGCTGGAGAGATGGCTTAGCAGTTAAGTGCTTGCCTGTGAAGCCTAAGGACCCCGGTTCCCCAGGTCCCATGTTAGCCAGATGCACAAGGGGGCGCACGCGTCTGGAGTTCATTTGCAGTGGCTGGAAGCCCTGGCTCGCCCATTCTCTCTCTCTCCTTCTATCTGTCTTTCTCTCTGTGGCTATCACTCTCAAATAAATAAATAAATAAATAAATAAATAAATAAATAAATAAATAAACAAAAAAAAAAAAAAGAAGGACGGTACCATGGTGCTGAGAAGTGATAGAGGAGTGCTCAGCACTGAAATATCTCTATCACACCTTCCAAGGCTCAGAGTCCATTGTGGAAGAGGTGGTAGAAAGAATGTAAGAGCCAAAGGAAGGGTAGGGCTCTTTACAACGTGCTCCTCCAGACACAAAATGGCCTGGATATCCATGACCTCACAGTGCCTGACACTATCTATAAAAGACCATCATAATAGAAGAAAAAGATCATGTCATCAAAATAAAAGAAAGAGAGCTGGAGAGATGGCTTAGTGGTTGCCTACAAAGCCAAAGGAACCAGGTTCAATTCCCCAGGACCCACGTGAGCCAGATGCACAAGGGGCACATGTGCCTGGAGTTCATATGTAGTGTCTATAGGCCCTGGTGTGCCCATTCTCTCCTGTCTGTCTCTCTTCTCTGTCTCTCCTCTCTCTGCGCTTGCAAATAAATAAAAATTAAAAAAAAAATAAAAGAGGGACTGATTGAGAGGGGGAAGAGATATGATGGAGACTGGAGTTTCAAAGGGGGAAGGTTGGGGGGAAGGAGGGAATTACCATGGGATATTGTTTATAATCATGGAAGTTGTCAAAAAAAAAAAAAAAAAAAACAAACTGTGGTTGTGGTAGGGTATGCCTGTCTTTAGTTTCAGACACAGGAGGCTGAAATGGGAAAATCACAAGTTTAAAGCAGCCCGAGGAACACTGTAAGACCCTGTCTCAAGGAAAAAACAACAACAAAGCAATCTAAAGGCACTAGCCTCTCACTGGTATCAGCTCAGCCAGTCCAGGAATTCTTGTGCAACCAGCCTGTTCTGTGCTCATCTCTAACATGTACAAATACAAATGTGAAAGCAGTCAAAATAGATACCAAGATGGAACCCTGAATAGAGCTAATAGAAGGGTCTGGAATTGATTTAATAGCACAGAGAATGGGTAAAGCTCTGGGGAAGAGGGAGAGGGAGGGAGGGAGGGCTGACAAAGCCTTGCTACAACAAATAAAACCAACAGAAGACTCATCTTCCTTAAAGGGGCTTGCTTGGAAAGCTTGACAACCCAGGTTCAACTCACCAGTACCCACATAAAGCCAGATGCACAAAGTAATACATGTATCTGGAGTGTATTTGCAGTGGCGGGAAGTTCCGGTACCCCCCCTCCCCCACACACATACACACTCTCTCTCTGCTGCTGCTCTCTCTCAAAACAAAACAAAACAAAACAAAACAAAACAAAAGACTCTCCTCCTATTTCTGGACTATCGCTTCACAGTGTATGATATGAACAGGGTCTAGGCTAAAAAGAGAAAGACTGATACCATAAAATACATAGGACATGTGGGTTGTGCCCTGGCTGGATTGTAAAATGATTTGAGCAGGACTACTGTTTTACAGTTGTTTTATTTTGTTTATGAGGTAACGCCTCATTCTAGCACAGGTGGACCTAGAACTCAAATAAGTGGTCCACCTCAATCAACCTCATGAGCGCCTAGATTATATATAGCAAGTACCAACACACCTGGCTTTTTTAACTTTTTAATTCTTTTACATGTGTATGTGCATATATGCATTCATACATGTATGTGCACACATGCACAACCCAGAGGAAAACCATGGGTATCATCCTCAGAAACTTGACCCACCTTTAAAAACTTTTTTTTTTTTTTTTGAGGTAGGGTCTCACTCTGGTCCAGGCTGACCTCGAACACACTGCAATCCTCCTACCTTTGCCTCCCGAGTGCTGGGATTAAAGGAGTGTGCCACCACGCCTGGCCCTAAAAATTGTTTTCTCTCTCTCTCTCTCTCAATCTGTGTGTGTGTGTGTGTGTGTGTATGTGTACGTACAAGCATGTCAGGGCTTCTTCCTACTGCAAAAGAACACCACTTTTTGGGTCTAACTTACATGGGTGTCTTGGGAACTGGCAGTCTTTCCAAACAAGTATTTAACCACTGACAAATCTTCCCAGCCCTGCTCACCATATATATATACATATATATGTATGTATGTATGTGTGTGTATATCTTATATAATATATAAATACATAAATATATAATTATATATATTTATTTAAATGAAGAGACAGAGGGGAGGATGGGCGCACCAGGACCTCTATCCACTGCAAACGAACTCCAGATACTTTGCAGGCAAGCACCTTAACCAATAAGCCATCTCTCCAGCCCCTTGCCCACCTTTTAAAAGAAAGGGTCTCTCTGCACAACGTGATGCATGTACAAGGTCACACATGAGGACAAGATGGTGCATGCATCTGGAGTTCGAATGCAATGGATGGAGGCTTTGACACACCAATTCTCACACTCTCTCATAAGTAAATAAGTAAATATAAAAGACAGGGTCTCATTGGCCTGGAGCTTACCAGTTGGGCTCCACTGGTGGGCTAGTGAGCCCTAGTGATCTACCTACCTGTCTCCTCCTCCCCAGTGTTGGGATGACAAACATACCCAACATTTTTTTTCCCACAGACGGCTTAGTTAATTTGAAGACAATCAAAAGTATACCCAACATTTTATGTGGGTACTGTGGCAAATACTACCGAGTTATATTCATATCTGTTTAATTTTAAGAAGAGCAAAGCTTAGTACTAGCTTTTCTAAAAAGACTGCTTCAAACACTGTAAATGCTGAAGAAACTTTGAATCTTACCTAGATAACCACAAAGTTCTTCCAACTTTACAAAAGCTTGGAATGATTTTCTTACACTCGGACACAAACACAGTCACCTGTAGATTCAGCGTCTCCGGCCAAAGAGATGGCTTAGCGGCTAAGGCACTTGCCTGTGAAGCCTAAGGACCCCAGTTCAAGGCTTGATTCTCCAGGACCCACGTTAGCCATATGCACAAGGAGGCGCACGCATCTGGAGTTCGTTTGCAGTGGCTGGAAGCCCTGGTGCTCTCTCTCTCTCTCTCTGTCTGCCTCTTTCTCTCTCTGTTGCTCTCAAATAAATAAATAAATAAATAAATAAATGAAAAAAAATTAGCAAAAAAAAAAAAAAAGGCACTGAGCCAGGGCATGGTGGCGCATACCTTTAATCCCAGCACTCAGGAGGCAGAGATAGGAGGATCACCATGAGTTCAAGGCCAGCTCAAGACCACATAATTAAATCCAGGTCACCCTGGCCAAGAGTGAGACCCTACTTCAAAACAACAACAAGAAAAAGGATTGTGACTAAGCTCACTCAGAGTGTTGTCAAGATGGAGATAAACCTGAGCCATTCTGAATACAAGGTTTCTTCCTATGTCCCCAATAAATAATCCTCACTGGCTCATGCATGTAAGATTAGTGTGGTATCACCAAAGACATAGAAACTGAGGCTACACTGCATTTATTTCCACAGTGCAACAATTAAACTATGGCATGAGGTTTGTTGTTTCAGTATGAAAAGTAAGCATCACCTTATTACTACTACTTCTTATTATTGTTATTTTTGAATCTAGCACCGGCTGACCTAGAACTCACTCTGTAGTCCCAGAGTGGCCTGGAACTCATAGTGATCCTCCCACCTCTGCTTCCTGAGTGCTGGGATTGAAGTCGTGTCCTACCATGACTGGCTTTACCCTATTAATCTGAGAAACAATGCTTAAGTTTCCACTTAAAGACTCACAGCTGCTGCTGTTCCTAAAGCACTTACCTTGGCTCACTCAGGTTACAGGACAACCGCACATAAATGTTCCTTGGTTACATCTACTTTTTGTTAACTAACAGAGCAGCTCAGGCTGGTCCAAAGGGGATGATGGCACATCACAACACTTGGTACCTGGAGAGCAGTAACCAGACCTAGCAGACCTTGATGGACATGGATGATGAAGGGGCTCAAAGGCATCCCCACACCAAGGGGAGGTCACAATAGGGTGTGCATATCTCTATAGCACCCACTGCCATAGTTACTACAGAGAAATAGAAGATCTGGTTTCAAAAATCAAGTGCATATGGAGTGTTTAAACTGTTATGCCCAGATCACGAAATCCCCAAAGACCACCAGGGAGCTGATCACATATGCAACAGCAAAGAGCGTTTATTTTCCAGCTTAAGCTTGGGCTCCCACACTTTACCAGCACAGTGGATTCGACCCAATACCCCAAATGGCGGCAAGGAGAGGTTTTGATTGAGGTTTGGGTGGCGAGGGGGTGGGGGGATTCCCAAGGTAGCAGTTACATGATTGGCTGGTTTGAACAGTAACTGCATTTTTTTTTGGTTTTTCGAGGTAGGGTCTCATTGTGGCTCAGGCTCACCTGGAATTCACTATGTAGTCTCAGAATGGCCTCGAACTTACAGTGATCCTCCTACCTCTGCCTCCTGAGTGCTGGGATTAAAGGCGTGTGCTACCATGCCCGGCTGTACTTGTATTCTTTTGACTGATTGTTTGGTCCTAAGATGTCAGTGGGCAAAGTGGGTGGCAGAGGCTAAGGGAATTCCAGGTAGATTGGGTAACCTCCATTGTGACTGGCTAAGCAAGCAGCAGTAACATTTGTATGCTTCTGATTGGCTGGGGCAGAAACAGCAGAAGGGACAAGTCTTGGGCAAGTCTCAGGCATGACTTGGGCCCTTGGGCAGGTATCTTTTCTGCACCATAGGTCAGGGCGGTGGCCCTCTGCTTAAGCAGGAACTTGAAACTTAGGCCTAGCCAGGGCAGCACCCTACGAAGCCTGTCATGGCAGTGCTCTGGCTCCCTCTTTCCCCCCTCTGCTTGTGACTAAGACGGACCCAATCATGGGTCCTTAATTTACGGAAGAGGCTCTAAGGGGTGGTATTGGGACCTGAGTACCATGAGTTGGACCGTGTTAATCCGTTCCCTGATAAGTGAGACTAGTCTATTTACAATACAGGGCCCAAGGGTCAAGAATAGTAAAACCAGAATCAGGGTCCAGCCAGCTAGAGCTGAGAGGACAGTGGTTAGCCAAGGGGACCAATTAAGTAAGTTTTCATAACAATTAAGACTGTTCTTGGATTCTCTGTCCTTGATTCTTTTTCTCAATATGGCCATTAGTCACAAATGACTCCTGAGTAGTTAACATAAAAACAACATTCTTCTCTGCAGGCAGCACAGAGGCCACCTTGTTGCATGAAGAGAAGATTTAGATCTCATCTATTCTGTAGGGAGGGCTACCTCAGCCAGTCAGTCTAGGGATCTTTCTAGTTTACCAATTGAGTCCTCAACTCAGGCCGAATCTGAATTAGTTGCTTCCTGTAGGGTTTTATAATTTTTATCTTGGAGAATCAGGGCAGATGTCCCTATACCTGTGTGGCACCAGCAAAGCCCAGCCCAACAAGAGAGTAATATGGTGGCTGCTCCTATGGCCCTTTTCTGTCTAGTTGGAAGAGATAGGGCCAGTTCCATTTGAGTTTCTTCACAGTATCTTATTCTGGGGAAGAGTTGTACCCTAACATAAAACCCTCCTCTTAAATTTAGAACTATACTGTGAACGCATGGGGTCAATCCAGTGCTGCAGGCCCACCATCCAGAAGGGACAGCATAATGGTTATCATTCTGCACAGCGGCCCCCAGTGACCACCAAGGAGAACCACACATGTATGCAAAAGCAAAGAGCTTTATTTTGGGCTTAAGCTCGGTCTCTTGACTTCACCAACACAGTGGAACCCCACAAGACCCCCAAGTAGCAGGAGGGTAAGGTTTTTATAGGGATTTGAACAAAGAAAAAGGGGGTTTCCAGCTGGGCAGTTACATGATTCGTTGGTTTGAACAATAACTATACTTGTATTCTTTTGATTGGCCTTAAAATGTTGGACAGTAGAGGTTAGGGGAATTCCAGGCAGATTAGGTAACCTTCATTGTGATTGGCTAAGCAAGCAACAGTAATATTTGTATGTTTTTTTGTTGTTGTTGTTTTGTTTTTTAGGTAGGGTTTCACTCTAGTTCAGGCTGACCTGGAATTTACTATGTAAACTCAGGGTGGCCTGGAACTCATAGCAATCCTCCTACCTCTGCTTCCCAAGTCCTGGGATTAAAGGTGTGTGCCACCACATTTGTATGCTTTTGATTGGCTGGGGAAGAGAGGCAGAAGGGACAAGTCTTGGGCAAGTCTCTGGCATGTCCTGGACATGTCTAGGGGCTGACTCAGGCCCTTGGGCAGGTATCTTTCCTGACCATATGTCGGGGCAGTTGCCCTCTGCTTAAGCAGGAACTTTAAACTTAGGCCTAGCCAGGACAGTGCACTACTGAAGCCTGTCATGGCGTCACTCTGGTCCTTGGGTCCTTCAATAGCCCGACATGAGTTTGTGCCTCAGGGGCAGTCACACAGTTTCCAGTCCCCTTTATTTGGTGGAGGGACAGTTCACTTAGTTGTCCCCAGGGGCAGGAGTCCTGTGAGACATTGGTTAAAATTCCCATAACAATAGACATTCCAATATAAAAAGGGGCTGAGAATTTAAGCATTCTTTACTCAGGTCAGGTTTACAGGCATTGATTACTTGGAAAGTTTTGAAGACAAGATCCCATATAGGGTGTTGAGAATATGAGAACCCTATGTCTCAGGCAGCTTGAGGGGGTTTAGTTAGTGGGATCCAGCCCTGAGTCCCCAGCATGGTGGATTGAGTCTGGGGACTGGGTACCAACACTGGATTGGGACCTATAACCTATGGCTATAGGTGGGGTCCCAGGTATAAGGGTGGTCTTTTTTAATTGAACTGTAAATAAGCCCCCCGGGTGGTGATTATATGTCCGTAGGCCCCAAGTCTTTCTTACCTCCCAGCTAGAATCTTTTTTCCCTTGCTCTGTAAAGCGGATCAGAAAGGGGTTGCAGCTGTTTCTAGTGTGTCCACGACACACATGTGGCTAACCTTTTGGCCTCGGAATTGGACATCTGGAATATCATTGCAACTGACCTGAATAAGATGTGTCTTGACAGGGATGGTTCAATAGATGTCCCCAGTACTTACACAAGACCAGAACCAGCAAAAGAACTCATTTGACCTCCCCACATTGCTTCCTCCAAGCCTTATCTGTCTGTCTTTCACCTGGGCACACATAGAAATAGCTATGTAGAAATCCCCAGGGACTCTGATCAGGGAGCAGGTCTAACAAATCAAAACCTAAATCAGGGAACCAAGTGTTAGTTGGTGCTATTTTGGATGTCTGAGCCAAGATGTGCCTGGTGGAGACATCTGTGACCACCCAGGTGAGTTTAGATGGCTGATGAGGGCTAGGAGTACATACAGTTAGCAGGGCAGACAAGATTAAGAGCACTTGGGTTTGAGTCTAACAGGGAACTGCGTTCTTGGTCAATTTTCCATTGTGGCTTGTAGTCTTCTGGCTGAGTGTGGGGATCAGTGAGACGAACGTGGGTGTGGTGGATCCACTATGCGATGCCGTTGAACTTAACAGCCGGGGGAGTAGTCAGGATCATGATGTAGGGTCCCTTCTAACTGGGATTGAGGGTCTCATGTCGGAGTCGGCAGTGTCGGTGTGTGAAGGCCCAGTCCCCTGGTTGGTAGCTGTGAGGTGTCAGTGGTGGTGCAGTTTCATATATAGCTCTCAGATGCAGCCAGACATCCCTGTGAGCTTTGGCTAGCATTTCAAGGGAATCAAGCAAATGTTTATTATCAAATTCTGCAATTAGCTCTGTTCTTAAATTAAGCAGTATGGGAGGAGGTCTGCCAAACATTATTTTATAGGGTGTAAGCCCCATAACATAGGGTGAGTTGCACATCCTATAAAGGACGAAGGGGAGGAGAGTCACCCAGTCCATGCCAGTCTCCATGGTTAATCTAGTAAGGGTCTCTTTTAGGGTTCTACCCATTCTTTCTACCTCCCCTGAACTCTGGGGTCTATAGGCACACTGTAATTTCCAATCTGCTCCCAACATCTTGACTATCTCTTGTGTTACCTGTGAAATGAAGGCTGATCCACTGCCTGAACTCAAAAGTGCTGGCATGCCATACCTGGGGAAGATGTCTTCCAGTATCTTGTTAGTCACCACCTGTGCTGTTTCATGCTTGGTTGGGAAGGCCTCAGTCTATCTGAAAAAGTATCTATAAAAACTAAAAGGTTCCTGTATCCATTATTTTCCTGGTATTACCTCAAGTGAAGTCCATTTCCCAGTGGGCCCCCGATTTGGAGCCCCTCAGCTGCATTCCGCGTTCTTTGGGTTTGTGGTCAGCATTGGTGAGTTTACAACTCAGACATTTACTTGCAATTTCCTCAATTTGTGGTCTTAAGTTGAACACTTTAAAGATGGGTGTGTCTGAGCAAATCTTCAGTCTTCCAGACTCCCAGAGTTGACTGGTGGATGTAGCCGAGGAGTTCCTCAGCCAACTGTCCTGGTAAGATTAATCTACAGTCCCCAGTTTCCCATCAGGTTCTTATCTTTTGGGTCATGGGAGTCTATGGATTAACTGTAAATCCTCTTGCGTATAGATGGAGATTCCAGGCAATGTTGAGGGTCCTGTGTCAGGCAGCAGAGCTAGCACCAGTTCAGGCTCCAAGGCAGCCTTTTTGGCAGTCTCATCAGCCCCCTGGTTTCCTCTAGCCACTGGAGTGTCTAGCCTTTGAGAACCAGACAGTGAATTATGGCCAATTTGGAGGGCAGCCACAAGGCAGCCAGGAGGTCCAAGATTTCTTGTTTAATAGTCTTTCCTTCAGCCATAAGGAGGCCTCTTTCTTGGTAGATAGCCCCATGCATGTCAGCAGTGGCAAATGCATAGTGGCTATCTGTATAAACATTCAGTCTTTTCCCTTTGCCCAATTTTAAGGCCGCAGTCAGGGCAATGAGTTCTGCCATCTGGGTTGACGTTTCCTTTGGTGGGGCAGCAGCCCATATGGTCCCAGTCTCAGTCACTACTTCCACCCCCCAAATACCTCTGAATCCCTAATGAAGCTGCTGCCATCCATGTACCATGTGGCTTCAGCATCCGGCAATGATCGGTCATCAGGTCTCCTCTGATGCTGTGGACCGGACTCAGCATCTCAGTACAGTCATGGAGGGGCACCTCTAGGTTCAGGTTGAGCAGCAAGGTGGCCAGTTTTAGGGCCATGCTTGGGAGGAATTGGACTCATGGAGGATTTGAAAGCAAACTTTGATAATGAGTTATGCGGGCATTGCTCATCCATGGGTCAGGAGGTTGTCTGAGGACCCCCTCTATGGCACGGGGAGTAATGACGTGAAGTTCTTGCCCCAGGGTCAATTTATTTGCATCCTTGACTAATTGGGCAGTGGTTGTCACAATCCGGAGATATGGTGGCCAGCCAGCTGCCACTGGGTCTAATTTCTTGGACGAGTAGGCCACTGGCTGGTTCCAAGGTCCCAAGGTCTGAGTCAAAACCCTCTTTGCAACACCCTTTTTCTCATCCACATAAAGGTGGAAGGGCTTGTTAATGTCTGACCGCCCTAAGGTGGGGGCTGTCAGGAGGGCCTATTTAATTTTCTTGAAGGCTTGATCCTGGGCCTGGGATCACTGGAAGGGGTCACCCTCCTTGGTTAGTTCATATAAGGGCCTTGCTAATTCAGCAAATCCTGGGATCCAGAGGTAGCAAATACCTGCCAATCCCAGAAATTCACATACTGCCCTTTGAGTGGTAGGGGTTGGTATACTCAACATAGTTTCTTCCCTAGCTTCTGATAACCATCTCTGTCCATCCTTAAGAACATATCCCAAGTAGGTCACCTCTTTTAGGCATATTTGGGCCTGCATTGCAGAAGCATGGTAGCCTGAATCTCCCAGAGTGGCCAACAGATCTTCTGTTCCAGCATGGCAAGCCGTTGCTGTGTCTGCTGCTATTAAGATGTCATCCACATATTGTAACAGGGTGAGGTGAGGTGAGGATGCGCTTGGTGGTACTCACCCAGGTAGGGCCTTGTCAAACAGCATAGGTAAATTTTTGAATTCCCGGGGCAGCCTCGTCCAGGTAAATTGTCCACTAAATCCTTTTACTGAATCATGCCATTCAAAGGCAAAGAACAGCTAACTTTGGGTAGCCAATGACAGGCTGAAGAAAGCTTTTTTTAATCTAGAACTATACACCATGTTTGAGAGGGGACAGAAAGCTCAAGAGAGTGTATGGGTTAGGCACAGTAGGGTATATGTCCAATACTCATTTGTTGACTTCCCTTAGGTCCTGAACTGACCTGTAGTTGCCTGTGTGAGATTTCTTCATGGGGAGGAGGGGTGTGTTCCAGGGTGAGTGGCAGAAGATTAGTATTTCCAGGTCTTGGAGGCACCTAATATGGGGAGTGATTCCCATATGGGCTTCTTGAAACATAAGGTACTGTTTTACTTGTATGGGGGCTATTCCAGATTTTAGTTCCACCCAGATGGGTGTACTATGTGAGGCCAGTCCCATTCCTCCAGTTTCAGCCCAGGCCATGGGGAACTTTTGTAGCCAGTTGGCAATATCCACCAATGGGCCAGGTTGTTGGTGGAGCCTGTATTCATCTTCCAATTTCACAGCCAAAACCTGTGTAGGTTGTCCCCGCTTGTCAGCAACATGAGGCCCATCAGAGTCAAAGAAAATTGGAGCTCTGATTTTAATGAGCAGGTCTTTGCCTAGCAGGGCACATGGGCACTCTGGTATGACCATGAAGGAGTGGGATACCCAGCCCAAGCCAAGGCCCACTGTTCTTCAGGTAGTTCATGGACATTGGCTCACACCAGTAGCTCTCTGTACCTAAGACCTTTTGTTGGACAATTTACCTTGGGGCTCTGTTAGCACTGAGTGTTGTACACCTGTGTCCACTAGAAAGTTTATTGGTGTCCCCTCCAGACTTAGGGTTACCCTGGGCTCGGGGACGGGGTCCGAACCTGGTCTCCCCTAGTCATTGAGTTCCTCTAGGTCTATGACCCAGACATGCTCCATGTTCCTCTATCTCTGAGGGTTTTTTTCAGGACAGTCCTTAACCCAGTGACCCATCTTTTTGCAATATGCGCATTGGTTACATTGCATTCTAGGCCATTCGTCCTGGGGCCCCTTTTTACTTTGTTTAGTTGTAAGCTTTCTGAGCTGTCTGTTTTGTTCTCCTGAGGACTCAGCTGTTGCAGCTAAAAGGATCTTGGCCAGATTATGAGTATTTTTCTCATTAGCTGAGGCTATGGCATGAGCCTGACGTTCTTCTGGGCTTCCTCCATTATTGTAGACTCGCACCACCAAGGCAACCAGCTCCTTATCAGCTACCCTATCTAATTTTTGTATTTTCCGTCTTATGTCTGGTGCCTCTTGGTTAACAAAGATAAGTATGACTGCAGTTTTATTTTCAGGTCTCTCTGGGTCCATAGGCATATATGTATGACATGCTTCGATGAGCCTCTCTAAGAAGGTGGTGGGCGATTCATCCTTCCTTTGTTGTACATCACTAACTTTGGCCAGATTAGTGGGCCGCCTAGCGGCTGCCTGGAAACCCCCATTAGAGTCTGGCAGTAGACCCTGAGTGTCTCCTACCTTCTTCAGTGTTGAAATCCCAGTCAGGTCCAGCCAATAGGAAGCTTGCATCTATTATAGCCTGGTTGTTGGTCAGGTTACCATCTGTATGCAGAACCAACTTTTGGGTTTCTGTATGGATTCTCTCTTTCCTCTATAGTGAAGAGAATCTGTAAGAGTTGTTGACAGTCATCCCAAGTTGGCAAGTGGGTAAAAATATATAGTCTAATAAGTCTATTAGACCCCTTGGCTTTACAGAGAACTTTGGGGTCTGCATTTTCCAATTATAGAGATCACTTGTGGCAAATAGCCAGTAGTGATGTGGCTGGTTGCCAGGATCACTAGGGGGTCCTGTGACCTTCAGAGGGAGTGCCAGGGAGTCAGCCTGTTAGCTCCACTGAGCCCTTCCTCTGGTATAGGGAGGGCCTGCTACAAAGTTGAATGGAAGAGAAACACAAAACAGACACTTAACCAGCCAGCAGTCTGGATCAATGTGTCAGGGGTCCTAGAGGGTCTTGGGCAATCCCAGACAAGACCCCAAATGTTATGCCCAGATCACAAAATCCCTGAAGACCACCAGGGAGCCGATCACGTATACAACAACACAGAGCATTTATTTTGGGGGCTTAAGCTTGGGCTCCCAAACTTTACCTGCACAGTGGATTCACCCGAAAGCCCCGAATGGCGGCAAGGAGAGGTTTTTATTGAGGTTTGGGCAGGGAAAAAGGGAATTCCTAATGTAGCAGTTACACAATTGGTTGGTTTAAACAGTAACTGTACTTGTATTCTTTTTTTTTTATTAATTTTTTTTGTTCATTATTTATTTATTTATTTGAGAGCGACAGACAGAGAGAGAAAGACAGATGGAGGGAGAGACAGAGAAAGAATGGGCGCGCCAGGGCCTCCAGCCACTGCAAACGAACTCCAGACGCGTGCGGCCCCTTGTGCATCTGGCTAACGTGGGACCTGGGGAACTGAGCCTCGAACCGGGGTCCTTAGGCTTCACAGGCAAGCGCTTAACCGCTAAGCCATCTCTCCAGCCCTGTACTTGTATTCTTTAGATTGGTTGTAAGATGTTGGTGGGCAAAGTTGGTGGCAGAGGCTATGGGAATTCTAGGCAGATTAGGTAACCTCCATTGTGATTGGCTAAGCAAGCAGCAGTAACATTTGTATGCTTCTCATTGGCTGGAGCAGAAAAGGCAGAAGGGACAAGACTTGGGCAAGTCTCAAGCATGTCCTGGGTACAGCTAGGGCCAGGGGCTGACTCATGCGCTTGGGCAGATATCTTTTCTGATCATATGTCGCCCTCTGCTTAAAAGCAGGTGCAATAGTGGCATGTCTGTCATGGTGGAAACCAACTGCCCTCTAATTGGACTAGAGGCCCGCTCCATAGGGGAAAACACATCCCTGATAGTGAAAACTTAAAAACAGGGGTAGTCATGAGCCCTAGGGGTGTAACATCTGCTGCTGTCTGGCTAAATGTATATACTATGATTATCAAACTGCCCAGTAAGCACTTCTCTTAATGTTCATACCCTTATATTAATGCTACTCTCACTTTTGGTAGAGAATCTTCTCCTTTCAGATGGCAGTGTCCTTGGGATGACTCAGAAGGTATCATGGTGCTGGAAAGAAGTGGCCACAGTGCTCAGTACTGCAATATCTCGATCACACCTTCCAAGGCTCAGGATTTAATGTGGAAGAGGTGGCAGAAAGAATGTAAGAGCCAAAGGAAGGGTAGGACTCCTTACAACGTGCTTCCTCCAGACACAAAATGGCCTGAATATCCATGACCTCATAGTGCCTGACATTACCTACACAAAACCATCATAAGAGGAGGAAAAGATCATGGCATCAAAATAAAAGAGAGACTGATTGAGAGGAGGAGGGGATATGATGGAGAATGGAGTTTCAAAGGGGAAAGTGGGAGGAGGGAGGGTATTACCATGGGATATTTTTTATAACCGTGGAAGTTAATAAAAATTTGAAAAAAATTAAATAATAAGAAATCAAAGCCGGGCGTGGTGGCGCATGCCTTTAATCCCAGCACTTGGGAGGCAGAGGTAGGAGGATCGTCGTGAGTTCAAGGCCACCCTGAGAATACAGAGTTAATTCCAGGTCAGCCTGGACCAGAGTGAGACCCTACCTTGAAAAACCAAAAAAAAAAAAAAAAGAAAGAAATCAAACAAGCCAATTAAAAAATGGGCTATGGAACTAAATAGTTCTCAAGAGAAGAAATACAGATGGCATATAAGCATCTAAAAAAATGTTCTACATCCCTAGTCATCAGGGAAATGTAGATTAAAACTACATTGAGATTCCATCTCACTCCTGTCTGATGGCTACCATCATGAAAACAAATGACCACAAATGCTGGTGAAGATGTTGTAAAGAGGAACCCTTCTACACTGTTAGTGGGAATACAAACTGGACCAGCCATTGTGAAAATCAGTGTGGAGGTTCTTAAGACAGCTAAAATTAGATCTACCATATGACTCAGCTATAGCACACTCCTAGGCATATATCCTAAGGACTCATCTCATTACCTTAAAGATACTTGTCAACCATTTTATTGCCACTCAATTCACAATAGCTGGAAAATGAAACCTCAACTGATGAGTGGATAATGAAGAGATGGCTCATTTATACAACTGAGTTCTACTCAGCAGTAACGAAAAATGAAGGTATGAAATTTGCAGGAAAATGGATGGATCTGGAAAGGATTATACTTAGTGAGGTAACCCAGGCCCAGAAAACCAAATGTTGCAAGTTCTCTCTCATATGTGGATCCTAGCTACAGGTGACTAGACTTCTGTGTGAGTAGGAAGAAAACTCAGTAGTAGATTGAGTAAAGGAAAGGTGGAGGGAGGGCTAATCAAAATCTAAGAGGATATAAATAAATCATATGGAGCTGGGCGTGGTGGCGCACACCTTTAATCCCAGCACTCAGGAGGCAGAGGTAGAAGGATCACCGTGAGTTTGAGGCTACCCTGAGACTACATAGTGAATTCCAGCCTCTAGCCGCTGCAAATGAACTCCACATGCATGTACCCCTTTGTGTCTGGCTTTATGTGGATATGGGGGAGTTGATCCCAGGTGGTTAGCTTTGCAGGCAAGCGCCTTAACTGCTGAGCCATCTCCCCAGCCCTCATGCCTCATATTTCTAATAATCCAACAGCTTCCTGAAAGCTTCATAAGACTTTCTGATTTGTCTTCAACTCACTCCATCTTCAACATTTGTACTTAGCACTAACCCTGTGTGATGGACTATAAGGGCCCTGAGGACAGACCTGAGCCTTAAACACCTCCTCCTCATCCAAATTAGCCAAGGAGGTGTTGTGACCTCAGGCAGTGTGCCCTTCTCCTGAGAACCAGATCAGATCACTCTGTAACTGTGGGAACGCAGTGTTCTTTGGAGAAGCACTCAGGCAAGTCTCATGACAGTCCTACGAAAAGCTGTTTGTTTACAAAGGAATGTCCTTGGGTGTGTCTCTTTCACCCAAATACCTCCTCTTCTGAAGATACACTATTGAACACTTCTGAATACTGGGGTGGGGGGATTATTTTCCAACAATCTTCCAACATTTTGGTTGCAAATCCCTTTGAAAATCAAAGGCTTATGATTCTTTCTCTAGGACAATCACACATTTAAAAAAATTGCTGGCCAGTGCGGGGGTGGGAGGTATTACCATGAGATGCTTTTTATAATTATGGAAAATGTTAATAAAAATTGTGAAAATAAATAAAATAAACAGAAAAAAAAAATTTAAGAAGCTGGCCAGATGTGCTGGTGCACACCTTTGATCCCAGCATCCAGCACTTGGAAGGCAGAGGTATGAGGATTGCCCTGAGTTCGAGGCCACCGTGAGACTACATAATGAATTCCAAGTCAGATTGGGCTAAAGTAAAACCCTACAGGGAAAAAAATAATACAAGTAGGGTGACTGATGAGATGACTCAGAGGTTAAAGGCACACGTGTGTGCGTGCCAAGCCTGATGACCCTGGTTTGATTCTCCAGTACCCAGTACATAAAGCCAGATGCACAAAGTGGAGCATGTGTCTGGAGTTCCTGCAGTGGCAGAAGAACTTGGGCCACCCATACTCACTCCCTTTCTGTCTCTCTCTCTCTCTCAAAACAAAAGGGGGGGGGCTGTGCCACCACCCACACATTTAATCCCAGAACTCAGGAGACAGAGATAGTAGGATCACCCTGAGACTACATAGTGAGTTCCAGGTCAGCCTGGAATAGAGTGAAACCGCACCTTGAAAACAAACAAAAAAAAAAGAAAGAAAGAAAGAAAGAAAGGCTGAGTGTGGGGGTGCATGCCTTTAAGTAGGAGGATTGCAGTGAGTTTGAGGCCACCCTGAAACTACATAGTGAATTCCAGGTCAGCCTGGGCTACAGGGGACCATATCTTAAAAAAACACAAATAATTTTTTTAAAAATGCTTAGGGATAGAGTCATTTGCAGTGGGTAGAGGTCCTGGTGCATCCACTCTTTCACTTTCTCTCAAATAAATTAATTAAATTAAAAGATAAAGAAGGTTGAGGAAGGAGAATTACCACAAATTTGAGGCCAGCCTGGACTACACAGTGTTGAGACTAGCTAAGCTTACACAGCAAGACTCCATCTCAAAAAAAAAAAAAAAGTAATTAGATACAAAGTTGGGCTGGAGAGAATTAGTGGCTGTGGAGGTTTGATTCAGGTGTTCCCCATAAACTAAGGTGTTCTAAACAGTGGGTTCCCTAGCTGATAGCAATTTGAAATTAAAGCCTTCTGGAGGTGATGTATTGTTGAAGACGGGCTTATGGGTATTTCAGCCAGTTTCCCCATGCCAGGGTTTGGCACACTCTCCTGTTGCTATACTCTCCTGTTGCTATGGTCCACCTTATGTTGGCCGGGGGTGATGTCCACCCTCCGCTCAAGTCATCATTTTCCCCTGCCACCATGGAGCTTCCACCTTGAGCCTACAAGCCAAAATAAACCTCTTTATTCCCACAAGCTGCTCTTCGTTGGTTGATTTCTACCAGCAATGCGAACCTGACTGCAACAGTGGCTAAGGTGCTTGCCTGCAAAGCCAAAGGACTCAGGTTCAATTCCCCAGGACCCACATAAGCCAGATGCACAAGGTGGTACATGCATCTGGAGTTCATTCATAGCAGCTGGAGGCCCTGGCATGCCCATTTTCTCTCTCTGCCTCTCTCTCTCAAATAAATAAAAATATTCTATTAAAAAAAAAAAAAACAGGGCTGGAGAGATGCTTAGCGGTTAAGCACTTGCCTGTGAAGCCTAAGGACCCCGGTTCGAGGCTCGGTTCCCCAGGTCCCACGTTAGCCAGATGCACAAGGGGGCGCACACGTCTGGAGTTCGTTTGCAGTGGCTGGAAGCCCTGGCGCGCCCATTCTCTCTCTCTCCCTCTATCTGTCTTTCACTCTGTGTCTGTTGCTCTCAAATAAATAAATTAATTAATTAAAAATAAAAAAAAAAACAACAACACAAAATTGGGCTGGAGAAATGGCTTAGTGGTTAAGGCATTTGCCTGCAAAGCCAAAGGTAAATTCCCCATAACCCAAGTTAGCCAGATGCACAAGGAGGCGCAAGTATCTTAAGTTCATCTACAGTGGCTGGAAGCCCTGGCACACCCATTATCTCTCTCTCTCCCTCTTTCTCTGTCAAATAAATAAATAAAATTTTAAAAAAAATATATTTTTAAAACATGGGGCTGAGCCAGGCATAGTGGCGCATGCCTTTAATTCCATCACTCAGGATACAGAGATAAATGGATCACTATAAGTTCAAGGCCACTGGGACCACACAGTGAATTCTAGGACAGCTTGGACTAGAGCAACACACTACCTCAAAAAAAAAAAAAAAGTGGCCTAGGGAGATGGTTCAGTGGTTAAGGCACTTGCCTGCAATGCCTAATGACTAGAGTTTAATTCCCCACGTAAAGCCAGATGCACAAAGTGGTGCATGCATCAGGAGTCCATTTGCAGTAGCTGGAGGCCCTGGCACACCCATTCTCTCTGTCTCTCTTTTTCTGCTTGTAAATAAATAAAAAATATATTTTTTTTAAAAATGTGGATGGCATACTTGGGTTGCAAGGTCACTGAGAAACCCTGCTGGAGTTGAGCTGAAAACCTCCTCCATGTTGACCAGCTGACAGAAAGCTGGAAAAAAAGCCATGGAACACACAGTTAAATGAGAGAGAGAGAAATCACCAATGAAGGTACTCAACAGTGGACACTGCAAGCCTTATATTTGGCCAGTCAGGCAAAATGAGCTAATGGGTGCAATAGTGGCATGTCTGTTATGGGGGAAACCAATAGCCTTCTAATTCAACTGGAGGCCCGCTCAATGGGAGGGAATACATCCCTGATACTGAAAACCTACAACAGGGGTAGTCATGAGCCCTAGGGGTGTAATGTCTGCTACTCTCTGGCTAAAAGTATATACTATGCTCACCAAACTGCCCAGTAAGCACTTCTCTTAATGTTTATACCCATATATTAATGCTACTCTCACTTTTGATTAGAGAAACTTCTCATTTCAGATGGCAGTGACCTTGGGATGACTCAGGAGGCAACATGGTGCTGAGAAGAAGTAACAGAAGAGTGCTCAGCACTGAAATATCTCTTATCACACCTTCCATGGCTCAGGGGTCCATTACAAGAGCCAAAGGAAGGGTAGCACTCCTTACAATGTGCTCCCTCCAGACACAAAATGGCCTGGATATCCATAACCTCATAGTGCCTGACACTACCTACACAAGACCATCATAATAGGAGGAAAAGAGCATGACATAAAAATAAAAGAGAAACTGATTGAGACGGGGAGGGGATATATTGGAGAGTGGAGTTTCAAAGGGGAAAGTGGGGGTAGGGAGGGAATTACCATGGGATATTGTTTATAAGTATAGAAGTTGTCAATAAAAAATTATTAATAAAATAAAATAAAAATAAATGTGGATGACACCCAAGGTTTTCCTCTGGCCTCCACATGCACATGTACACCTTCACACATGTACACACAATGTGCAAATATAAGTATGAACATGCATATAAAAACATGGAAGCTGGCGTGGTGGCACACACCTTTAATCCCAGCACTCAGGAGGCAGAGACAGGAGGATTGCCATGAGTTCAAGGCCACCCTGAGATGACAGAGTTAATTCCAGGTCAGCCTGGACCAGAGTGAGACCCTACCTCAAAAAAACAAAAAACAAAAACAAACAAACAAACAAAAACATGGAAAATAGGAGGTGGAGAGATGGTTTAGTTGTTAAAGTGTTTGCCTGTAAAGCCTAAGGACCCACGTTTGATTCCCCAACACCCAAGTAAGCCAGATGCACAAGGTGTTACATGCATTGAGTTCATTTGCAGTGGCCAGATGCCCTGGTGTGCCCATTCTCCTTCTCTTTCTCTCTCTCTCCTCTAATAAATTAAAACTTAAAAAAAAAAAATGCCAGGTGTGGTGGCACACAGCTTTAATCCTAGCACTTGGGAGGCAGAGGCAGGAGGATCACCGTGAGTTCGAGGCCACCCTGAGACTACATAGAGGATTCCAGGTCAGCCTGAGCTAAAGTGAGATCCTATCTCAAAAAAATAATAAAATAAAATAGATAATAAAAATAAACATGCAAAATAAAACGTTTTCACGCTCTTTCCCAATAAAAATGATCATGTACATAAAAATTTAAGAAAATCTTTGAGAGATCTGAAGACTGTGCAGTGTAGTCCAAAGCACATGTTTGAAAAGGCTGCAGGCCCATGCAACGAGAATCATTAGCATGCCCCTCCCACTACACATACCTGCAAATAAACTCTACATAATTGATAGTGGTACAATTTATTTTATTTTATTTTATTTATTTATTTTTGGTTTTCAAGGTAGGGTCTCACTCTAGCTCAGGCTGACCTGGATTCACTATGTAGTCTCATGACAATCCTCCTACCTCTGCCTCCTGAGTGCTGGGATTAAAGGTGTGCACCCCCCCCCCAACCATAATGGTGCAATTCTCAACAGTACAAAAATAGACTAAAATTACTCAGATCACCACAAAACATGCAAAGCCTTCATCTTTTGTTTGTGGAACATAAGCCTACTAAATTTTTTTGGGGGGGGGGAGGGTTTGGTGGTAGGATCTCACCTGAAATTCACTACGTGTAGTCTCAGGGTGGCCTTGAACTCATAGGAAACCTCCTATTTCTGCTTCCAAAATGCTAGAAATAAAGGTTTGCAATACCATGACCAGATAGATTTTTTAAAAAAATATTTCAGGGATGGAGAGATTGCTTAGTGGTTAGTGTGTTTGACTGTGAAGCCTAAGAACCCAGGTTTGATTCCCCAGGACCCATGTTAGCCAGATGCACAAGGAGGTGCATGCATCTGGAGTTCATTTGCAGTGGCTGGAGGCCCTGATGCACCCATTCTCTCTCTCTCTCCCTTTCTCTCGCTGTCGCTCTCAAATAAATAAATAAACAAACAAACACAGCCAGGCATGGTGACACACACCTTTAATCTCAGCACTCGGGAGGCAGAGGTAGAAGGATCGTTGGGAGTTCGAGGCCACACTGAGACTATATAGTGAATTCCAGGTCAGCCTGGGCTAGAGTGAAATCCTACTTTGAAAAACCAAATCAAAACAAAAAAAAAAAAGAGAGAGACAGAGAGGAGAGAATAGAGAGTGAATAAGCATGCCAGGGCCTCCTGCTACTGTAAACAAACTCCAGACGCATGCACCCCCTTGTGCATCTGGCTTTATGTGGTTACTGGGAAATTGAACCAGGGTCATCAGGCTCTGCAAACAAGTCCAAGTCCCTTTAACTAATAAGCCACCTCTTTAGCCTCAATTAAAATTACTAGATTTAGTAAATTAAATAGCAAACTGTCATGTGACCCAGAACCCATTCCCCTACCTCCAGCACAGACAGGGATGGAACCCAGGGCTCTGGGCATGCTAGGTAAGTATTCTATCACTGCACTACATCCCCAGCCCAGAATTATTATTTTTCTTTTTTTCCTCCTCTCTTCGAATCAGAGTCTCACTATGTAGCTCCGGCTAGCCTCAAATTCACAACCTCCCTGCATCAGCCTCCCAAGTGCTGGGATTACAGGCACACATCAATGTGTTTATGCTTGACTTAACTACGGTCAGTACCTTACAGACAGGTAATTTAGAGCTAGAGAGTTGGCTTAGCAGTTAAGACGCTTGCCTACAAAGCCAAAAGACCAAGGTTCGGCTCTCCACAACCCAAGTAAGCCAGATGCAAAAAGAGGTAATTTATAGTTCAAAGGTTTTTGTGTGTTTGCTTGGTTTTGTTTACAAAGAGTGATAAGCTGAATTCTAAATTTTACATTGAAATATACAATTCCCATTTCTAAAAGATCTATCTCTTGGAAGAGTGATATTCCAGGTTTTGGTTCAATCCTGATGCAAATTCCCGCTGTCCTATAGAGTCATCTAATGTTGGTCAGGGAGACTCATAAGGCCCCCCGAACAATGCAGGCATTTGTCATAACACTTGATTAATTACCTGCCAGAGCTAAAAGGTAAGTTTCTATTGCTGAAGACACCACAGGTTGAGGTCACAGGACACTGAAATGCCACGCTGGAACAGTGAGGAAAATCAATTCTCTCCTGGCCAGCCCTCACAGTGTTGGAAAATGCTAAGGGAGTTGCTAGGGGACAATGGTCGCCAATAGCGTGAATAAGCAGGGGACCCTGCAAAGCTACAAAGTCAACCAGCTGCACAAGAACTACACACCTGTGCAACAGTGGCACACAGCCTTTGTGAGTAACCAAGTGTTCTCTGATTGGACATGAGGTCTGCTCAGAGGGGAGCACTCACATTTGGTACTGGAAACCAAGTCAGAATCCCATGACCAGGAAACTCGTAAGACTCCGGAGAGAAACACAACTGCTTTCTGAGTAAGAGTAGGCTCACACACCAGAAACTCACAAATAAGTATACTCCCTTTCCAGACTGCTCTCACTCTAGGATGGAGATTTTTTTTATTTTACAGATGTCAGAAAAAAAAACTCAGGAGATTCAGGATCCATCAACAAGAAAAGATAGCCAAGTGCCTACCAAAGACATGCCACCTCTACCACATCTACCAGAGCCCAGGAGAAATTGCAGAGGAGGGCTGGAGAGATGGCTTAGTGGTTAAGATGCTTGCCTGCAAAAACCATACATACACACACACACACACACACACACACACACACACCCCAAGAAACAAAAACCAAACAAACATAAAAAAAAAAAAAATGAATCGGAAACCCAGAGGCTACAGAGAAGGCAACACTAAACCAGATTGCTAACAGACCCATCAAGGCTTAGCGACCACTGTGGAAGAGGGGACAGGAAGATTTTAAGAGCTATGGGGTGGGTAGAAATATAATCCCCCCACCTGTTTACCTAACAGTGAACACCAATAACCCTACAGTGGAGAGCCCTCAGGGAAAATGGGAGGGAGGATAAAAGACTACAACCATTGTAAAAAAGGAAAACAGGGCTGGAGAAATGGCTTAGCAGTTAAGGCATTTGCCTACAAAGCCAAACAACCACTGTTAAATTCCCCAGGACCCATGAAAGCCAGATGCACAAGGTGGCACATATGCATCTGGAGTTCATTTGCAGAGGCTGGATGCTCTGGCATGCCCATTTTCTCTCTCTCTCTCAAATAAATAAATAAATAAACATAAAACCAGAAATGTTAAAAAGATGAAAATAGATAAATTTAAAATTAAAAAAGGGGGCTGAAGAGTTGACTTAGCAGTTAAGGCGTTTGCCTGCGAAGCCTAAAGGATCTCAGTTCAACTCCAAGACCCATGTAAGCCAGATGCGCAAGGGGGTGCACACATCTGGAGTTTGTTTGCAGTGGCTGGAGGCCCTGGCGTGTCCATTCTCTCTCCCTCTCAAAAATAAATAAATAAACAAATAAAATATATATATAAATTAATGTCCTGAGATTTGCCCTATCCTTAAAATAAGTAAATTAATTAAATAAATAAGAGTCAGCTGTGCTGGAGAGATGGCTTAGCAGTTAAGGTGCTTGCCTGCAAAGCCTAAGGATTCATGTTCTACTCTCCAGGTCCCACATAAGCCAGGTGCACAAAGTGATGCAAGTGTAAGGTTGCACATGCGCACAAGGGGCACACGTCTGGAGTTCAACTGTAGTGGCATGCCAATTCTCTCTCTCTCACTCTCTTGCATTAAAAAAGAGGGCTGTCCCAGCACTCGGGAGGCAGAGGTAGGAGGATCGCCGTGAGTTCAAGGCCACCCTGAGACTACAGAGTTAATTCCAGGTCAGCCTGGACCAGAGTGAGACCCTACCTCAAAAAACCAAAAAAAAAAGAAAAAAAGAAAAAAGAGGGCTGGAGAGATGGCTTAGCAGTTAAGCGCTCGCCTGTGAAGCCTAAGGATCCCGGTTCGAGGCTCGGTTCCCCAGGTCCTACGTTAGCCAGATGCACAAGGGGGCGCACGCGTCTGGAGTTCGTTTGCAGAGGCTGGAAGCCCTGGCGCACCCATTCTCTTTCTCTCTATCTGTCTTTCTCTCTGTGTCTGTCGCTCTCAAAAAAAAAAAAAAAAAAAAAAAGGAGTCTGTTGGGCTTGCCTCAAAAAAAAAAAAATAAATAAAATGATTCAGCTATTAAAATAGAATTTGGAAAGAAAATAATATTCTGTAAGTTTTCAACAGACTTACTGAGGAATAAGTTGAAGACAACACTTCACTCTCTGTAACTCACTGGCCGTGTCATTCTAGAGTGCTCATTCTTCCTGACTCTGGTCACTCAACAGCATCTCAATTTTTTTTTTTTTTTTTTTTTTTTTGGTTTTTCGAGGTAGGGTCTCACTCTAGCCCAGGCTGACCTGGAATTCACTATGGAGTCTCAGGGTAGCCTTGAACACATGGCAATCCTCCTACCTCTGCCTCCCGAGTGCTGGTATTAAAGGCATGCGCCACCACGCCCGGCTTTCAATATTGTTTTAAATAAAGGAAAGAAGGAAATCAAGTCAGACAATGAAGGAATCACAGGATTTCCTCTTCACATCCCAGTTGGATTAGGTCATTCAATAAGTATGCAACTTTCCAAGACCCACAAATTCCCACACCATCACACCAGTGCTTTGGCTCAGGTACTGAATTTGAAAACAACTTCCAATGTTATCAAGTTAACTTACAAATGTCCTATTAGACCATGAACCACAGTAAGTAAATATTATGCCTTGAGATAAGCCTTTAAAAAAAAAGGTACAATTTCCCCCTTCTCAAAGAAACTGAAAGTTGTTTTAATAAAGTTACTGTAACCAAAACATTGACTAAGCTAGATGTTTGGTAGCTCCCAGCACTTGGGAGGCAGAGGTAGGAGGATCTCAATTTCAAGCCAGCCTGGGCTACACTTAACAGGAAGATCCCTTCTCAACAAAATATTGATTAGGGCCGAGGATTTGGTGGTAAGTGTGTGTTCAACATGCATGAAGCCAGTTCCATCACCACCACCAAGATAGGACATGAACTAAGATAGAATTTTAAAATTTGATTAGTGGGGCTGGAGAGATGGCTTAGCAGTTAAGGCACTTGGCTTGCAAAGTCAAAGGACCCAGGTTCAATCCCCCAGGTCCTACATAAGCCAGATGCACAAGGTGACACATGCATCTGGAGTTCATTTGCAGTGGCTGAAGGTCCTGCTGTATGCATTCTCTTTGTGTCTCTATCTACCAATCTCTCTCAAAATTAATGAATAAATTAAAAAAAAAACTGATAGATGATCTCCATATCAGAAATTCAAAAAAATCACTAAACCATTAAAATCATTTCCTTCCACTTGAATGGACTGTTTAAGGGGGAAAGGGTCTCATGGATCCCCAGGCTGGCCTCAAACTCACTATATAGGATGACCTTGAGTTTCTGATCCTCTTGCCTCCACTTCTGGTATGCTGGGATTACAGGTGTGTACCACCACACCAGGTGTATGGGATCGTGGGGATGGAGCCCACGGCTTTCTACCATCTCAGTTACATCCCAACTCCACATAATCCATTTCCAATCTCTGTAACTTCACTTAAAGAGTACAGGATCTTGAGACAGGCCACTAGATTTAAGATCATCTTCTTGCCTGTGGGATGTAAAACTTCATTTTACAAACGGGAAAACTACCAACTCAGAAGGATCTGGGAAGAGCTTAGAGAAAGTGGACTTCCTCAACTGTGGGGAACAGTATACGATAATTATCCCTGACATTCACACTCCCCCTTCTCTGGTTTATGGCGCCATCAATAATATATAACACAGTAGGGAATGAAAAGCCACAGGCCACAGCTACCTTCCCAACTAACTTAAAAAGCATGACATAGGCAAACCCTTGTGCAAAGACTGTCCAAGGCGGTCCTGGCAGCTTTTACAGGGCAATTAGGAAATCTAGCACACTGTGCTTACGAAGAGACAGGTGGACACTCCGCCCACACCAGGGCTGCGGTACCTCAAGCCGACTCCTCCTAGCTCGGCACCCAGCACCAGAGGTCACACACAGCGATTCCGAGGGATTTCCCCACCGACGTGACCGTCACGAGGGGGGTGGACAGAGCGGCAGGCGACGCTGACCGACAGTGAGGCCACACCACAGCAGGCTGCAATGCCGGGCTGCGGGCGCAGAATGCACCGCGGGTCACCTCGCCGAGGGCATCCCTGACGCGGGGAGGGACCGGGCCCCAGCGGACCCCACCAGGAGCCGCTCAGGCTCCCGGGCCCCGGCGGGAGCGTCCGCTGGACAGCGGCATGCCGGCTCCCGGGCTCACCTGACACCCCCAGAGGCCCGTGGGGCGTCCCGGGTCTCTGGCTCCCCCGGCCTCACCCCACTTCCGGCCGTCCCCCGCCCGGATGTCCCCTCCAGCCGGCCGCGGCCAGGCCTGACAGCCCCATGGCCGCCCACGGCGCGGCCCGAGGACCCCCCCCGGAAGAAGGCCGGGAACCGCGAGGGCCTCTCACCGCAACCGGTCGGGCGGGCAGGTCGGTCCGTCCACGTCCTCCTCAGCGACTCCCCGCGCCCGGCCACAGCCGCGCAGCAGCGAGGAGGCGGGCGCGACGTGCGCACGCAGCGCTGGGCGGGGCCTGCGCGGGACACGCCCCCAGCCGGGAAAGCCGCGGCCGGCACGCGCCTCGTCACGTGGCCGTCAGGTGACGCCCGGCTTCCAGCGCCAGCGGCCTCTTCCGTCGCCTGGCACGGCTGGGGCGCGTCAGACTGAGCGCTAGAATCGTGGGGAGGGAATGGGTGCCGACAACAGAGAACGCAGACTAGACGTGGTATAGCGTGTGCTCGGACTCCCAGCTCTCAGGCACAGGTAAAAGGATTGCCATTAGTTCAAGAACAGCCTGGGGCTGGAGACATGGCGCAGTGGTTAAGGTGCTTGCCTTCAAAGCCTAAGGCCCCGTGTTCTATTCTCCAGATCCCATGTTAGCCAGACACACAAAGGTGATGCAACCTCAAGGTCGCACGTGCCCACCAGGCAGTGCAAGCGTTTGGAGTTCAGTATCAGTGGCTGAGGCCCTAGCATGTTAATTCTCTCTCTGCATCTCTCTCTCTCTAAAATAAGTAAATGTATAAATATAAATAAGTATGTATGTATGTATGTATATATGTATGTGTATATAAATATATATATACACACACACACACACATATATATATATATATATATATATATATTTTTTTTTTAATCCCAGCATGAGCCAAGTATGAGTCAGGCATGGTAGCTCACCCCTTCAATCCCAGCACTCTGGAGCCTGAGGTAAGAGGATCCTTATGAGTTCAAGACCAGCATGGGCTACAAAGTGAGTTCCAGGTCAGCCTGGACTAGAGTGAGACCTTGCCTCAAAATAAATTAATTAATAAAATAAAATAAAGAATAATTTCAAAAAGCCATGTGTGGGTTTCAGGATGTGCCTCAACTGGTAGAGTGCTTCCCTAGCATATGTGAGACCCTAAATCCTGAGTTTGATCCCTAGCTCTACACACACACACACACACACACACACACACACACACGCAGAGCTGGGTTTCATGGCATATGACTATAATTTTAGCACTCAGGAAGGAAACTGGACTGAGACTTTGTCTCAGAAAGGCAAGGTCAGCTAGCCCAGTATGATGGCTCATATCTTTAATCCCAGCACTTGGGAGGCAGAGGTAGGATGGTTACCATAAATTCAAGGTCACCCTGAGACTACATAGTTCCAGGTCAGCCTGGGCCTAGGGTGAGGCCCTAACTGGAAAAAACAACAAAGTCAAGGTCTGAAGATGTATGTATAGGTTGAGTGCTTATCTAACACATGCAAGACCCTGGTTTGATCCCAGTACCACACACACATGAAGTCCATAGCCAGAGAATTAGACCTCACGTTTAAAAGGAGGGTAGGGGGCTGGAGAGGTGTCTTAGCAGTTAAGGCTTGCCTGGGAAGCCTAAGGACCCCGGTTAGAGGCTGGATTCCCCAGGACCCACATTAGCCAGATGCACAAGGGGGGTCATGTGTCTGGAGTTCGTTTGCAGTGGCTGGAGGCCCTGGCTGCCCATTCTCCCCCCCCACCTCTCCCTGTCTCTCTCTCTCTCTCTCTCTCTCTCTCTCTCTCTCTTTCTCTCTCTCTCTCTCTGCCTTGTTCTTTCTCCGTCTGTCACTCTCAAATAAATAAATAAAACAGAAAAAAATTTAAAGAAATAAAAGGAGGGTAGGGAGCTAAAGCGATGGCTTAGCAGTTAAAGCTATTTTCTACAAAACCTAAGGGCCCAGGTTCAATTCCCCAGTACCCATGTAAGACAGATGCACGGTGGTGCATGAGTCTGGAGTTCATTTGCAGTGGCGGGAGACCCTGGCAAGTCCATTCTCATTCTTTTTCTCTGTCTCTCTCTCTCTCTCAAATAAATAAATAAAAATAAAGACACCATCCCCCTGAACAGCTCTAGCCCAGGCTGACTTGGAATTCACTATGTAGTCTCAGGGTGGTCTTGAACTCATGGCATTCCTCTGCCTCTGCTGGGATTAAAGGCACGTGCCACCATACCTGGCTTTTGGGGGCTTGGATTTTTAGTAGGACTGAAGAGGTGTTGCTTGCAAGCTACTACCAGAACTTTCTGGGGGTCTTAGGGAGCAGAGGAGGATAGGATGCAGCCCTGGAGATTCAGCCCAGGGACTCCAGCATGCCAGACAAGGGTTGTACCACCAAATTACACCCCTAGCTTCTCATCAGAGCTTTTCATGGTGAAGACAAATTTCCAGGAACCAGAGTCACCCTCTTTTCTTCCCTAGTTTGTTTATGGCTGGCTCTCTTGTGACAGCAAGTGACTTGTTGCCATGATAATGAAATTCTAATGAGTTTAAGGCCTTCTGGAGTGACAATATGGCTTTTGAACCAGGTAGGGCCAGTGCAGTGTTCTCTTCATTAGGGCACTTGATGGGAACCATCTGGGAGTGAGAGAGATGAAAGGGACCCATCTCTTCTTGGTGCACTGGGCAGGTGTTAAGTAAAGCACTATTGTCGTGTTAATGATATGTTCTCTTTTTTTCCTTTTCTTAATTTTTTTTTTTCTTTCAGGGTAGGGTATTGCTCTCTAGCCCAGGCTGACCTGGAATTCACTAGGTAGTCTCAGAGTGGCCTCAGACTCTTATCAATCTTCCTACTTCTCCTTCCTGAGTGCTGGGATTAAAGTCATGCACAACCACACCCAGCTTTAAACATATATATACACATATATATACATATATTGTCCCTTATAATAGGGCTTAAAAGATATTTTATTCAATGATTGAGATGGGGAGGTAATATGATGGAGAATGGTATTTCAAAGGGGAAAGTGGGGGGGGGAAGGGAGGGAATTACCATGGGGTATTTTTTTATAATCATGGAAAATGCTAATAAAAATTTTTTAAAAAGTTAAAATTTAAAAATAAATAAATAAATAAATAAAGATATTTTATTATTTATTTGACAGAGGAAGAGGAGAAAGAGAGAATGGGCACCCCAGGGCCTTCAGCCACTGCAAACGAACTCCAGTGCACCACTTGTGCATTTGGCTAAAGTGGGTCCTGGGGAATCGAACCTGGGTCTTTTGGCTTTGCAGGCAAATGCCTTATCCACTAAGCCATCCCTCAGAAACTTTAAAAAAAAATCTTATTTTATTTTATTTTTTTCTCAATTTTTAAAAACATTTTCCATGATTATAAAAAATATCCCATGGTAATACCCTCCCTTCCCCCACTTTCCCCTTTGAAATTCCATTCTCCGTCATATCCCCACCCCATCTCAATAAGACTCTTTTATTTTGATGTGATCTTTCCCTCCCCTTATGATGGTCTTGTGTAGGTAGTGTCAGGCACTATGAGGTCATGGATATTGAGGCCATTTTATGTCTGGAGGGAGCACGTTGTAAGGAGTCCAACCCTTCTTTGGCTCTTACATTCCTTCCGCCACCTCTTCCGCCTTAGACCCTGAGCCTTGAAAGGTGTGATGGAGATGTTACTCGGTAGTCTAGTCACTTCTTTCCAACACCATGATACCTTCTGAGTCATCCCCAAGGTCACTGTCATCTGAAAAGAGAAGATTCTCTACCCAAAATGAGAGTAGCATTAATATAAGGGTATGAACATTAAGAGAAGTGCTTACTGGGCAGTTTGATAAGCAAAGTATATACACTTATCCAGACATCAGCAGATGTTACACTCCTAGGGCTCATGACTACCCCTGTTTTAAGTTTTCAGTATCAGGGATGTATTCCCTCCCTTGGAGTGGGCCTCCAGTCCAATTGGAGGGCAGTTGGTTTCCACCATGACAGACATGCCACTATTGCACCGTTTGGCTCATTTGGCCTGGCTGGCCCATTCTAAGTCTTGCAGTGACCACTGTTGAGTATCTTCACTGGTGGTATCTCTTTGTCCCATTGAATGGCATGTAGAATGGCTTCTTGCAGCTTTCTGTCAGCTGGTCTACATGGAGGAGGTTATCAGCTCAGTTCCAGCAGGATTTCTCAGTGGCCTTGCAGCCCAAGTATGTGGAGTCTTCAGTAATAGGGTTTTACCATCGATTCCTGGTGGGAAATTTAGGGCCTTGGCAATCGTCTATAATGTTTTTGGGGGCATCAGGGACCTCCCTGGCCAACAACTCACTGGAAGGTATCCCATCTCTGGTACTGAAAATTTTCTGGCAATGATCTATGGCTCCTGAGTGTTCCATTGTCCAAAATTGGAGAATTCCATATGATTTATTTTTCTTTTTTTATAATTTTTTTACTCATTTTTATTTATTTATTTGAGAGTGACAGAGACAGAAAGAGGCAGAGAGAGAGAGAGAGAGAGAGAGAGAGAAAGAGAGAGAGAGAGAATATGGCTTCCAGCCACTGTAAATGAACTCCAGACATCTGTGCCCCCTTGTGCATCTGGCTAACGTGGGTCCTGGAGAATTGAGCCTCAAACCTGGGTACTTAGGCTTCATAGGCAAGCGCTTAACCGCTAAGCCATCTCTCCAGCCCCTCCATATGATTTATTTATATCCTTTTAGATTTTGATTAGCCTTCCCTCCACCTTTCCTTTACTCAATCTCCTCCCCTGACCTCACTTTGGGCCTTTTTACCCCAATTAATCTATTCTTCTAGTTACTTATATACAATATCAACCTATTAAGTACCCTCCTCCCTTCCTTTCTCTTCCCTTTGTATCTCTTTTTTAGTTTACTGGCCTCTGCTACTGAGATTGTTTTTCTTTCTCACATAGAAGCCCAATCATCTGTAGCTAGGATCCACATATGAGAGAGAACATGTGGCACTTGGCTTTCTGGGCCTGGGTTACCTCACTTAGTATAATCCTTTCCAGATCCATCCATTTTCCTGAAATTTTCATAACTTTATTTTTCTTTATCACTGAGTAGAACTCCATTGTATAAATGTGCCATATCTTTGTTATCCACTCATCAGTTGAGGGACATCTAGGGTGGTTCCATTTCCCAGCTATTATAAATTGAGCAGCAGTAAACATGGTTGAGCACGTACTTCTAAGAAAATGAGATGAGTCCTTAGGATATATGCCTAGGAGTACTATAGCTGAATCCCTCAGAACTTTTAAAAAGCCATTGGCGTTGGATGGGAGTGGGTATCTCATAACCCTGCCTGCAGGTTTCAAACACAGCCAGGGTCCGCCTTTTTCCCCTCCCCAAGGCTTGTGCTAAGCAAAAAGTTTGGTACAAGCTGGGCGTGGTGGTGCGTACCTGTAATCCCAGCACTTGGGATGCAGAGGTAGAACAATTACTGTGAATTCAAGGCCACCCTGAGACTACATAGTGAATTCCATTCCAGGTCAGCCTGGACTAGAGCAAAACCCTACCAAAAAAAAAAAAAAGAAGAAGGAAAAAAAAAAGTTTGTTACAAACTGTTTCACACATCCCTGACTGAGTTTGAGCCTTGAAGAGTCCAATGATCATTGCATAGCTTTCTCAAGGTGTCGGTGGAATGTTCCAGATGGCTGTTGCTGGCACAAGGACAGTCTAGCAGGTTGCTTGACAGTTCTTTTGCCCAAGGCACCCAGGGCCTTAAGGGAGAGTCCAGCATCTGCCAAGTAGGGTGTCACATTGCCCCATCCTCAGTGTCTTTGCTTGTTTACAGATAAATGAACATCATTAAGGAGTTTACAATAAAAAACCTAAAGGAGCCAGGTGTGGTGGCACACACCTTTAATCCCAGCACTCGGGAGGCAGAGGTAGGAGGATTGCTGTGAATTTGAGGCCACCCTGAGACTCCATAGTGAATTCCAGATCAGCCTGGGCTCCAGTGAGACCCTATCCAGAAAAACAAAACAAAACAAAAAGTTAAAAAAATTAAAAAAATAAAAAACTTAAAGGGAGGGCTGGAGAAATGACTTAGCGGTTAAGTGCTTGCCTGTGAAGCGTAAGGACCCCAGTTCGAGGCTTGATTTCCCCAGGACCCAGGTAAGGCAGATGCATAAGGGGAAGCATGCGTCTGGAGTTTCTTTGCAAGCTGGAGGTGAGCCCATTCTCGCGCTCTCTCTCTGCCTCTTTCTTTCTGTTAAAAAAAAAAAAAAAAAGATGGGCTGGAGAGATGGCTTAGCGATTAAACGCTTGCCTGTAAAACCTAAGGACCCCGGTTCAAGGCTCAATTCCCCAGAACCCACGTTAGCCAGATGCACAAGGGGGCGCACGCATCTGGAGTTCATTTGCAGTGTCTGGAAGCCCTGGTGCGCCCATTCTCTCTCTCTCTCTCTCTTTCTTTCCATCCATCCATCCATCTTATCTATCTGTCTGTCTATCTCTCTCTCTCTCTCTCTCTCTCTCTCTCTGCGTCTTTCTCTGTCGCTCTCAAATAAATAAATAAAAATAAAAATAAATGAAAAAAAAAACTTAAAGGGAGCCAAGCGTGTTGGCTCACCCTTCAATCCCAGCACTTGGGAGGCAGAGATGGGAGGATTGTCATGAGATCAAGGCCACCCGCGACTACATAGTGAGTTCCAGGTCAGTCTGGGCTAGAGTGAGACCCCGACCTCCAAAAACAAAAACAAAAAAGGCCAGTCTGTTGGGCTTGCCTTAAAAAAAAAAAAAAAAAAAAGGCGCCGGGGTATAAGATCCATGGGCATTTAATAATAACGGTGTTCATGCGAGTCAAAGACGTTATTCTATTTATTTATTTATTTGCCAGTTTACTTATTTTTTGGCTTCTCGGGGCATCCACCCGGTCCCGTGGCAACAAAGCCAGGAGCACTGAGGCCAAATCCGAAGGGCACTAGGATTGGCGCTTGCAAGGGCGAGCAAATCTGAACCTCGCGTGCCGGGACGAACCATCTAGGGCAGCAAAGGGGGGACGGGCAGCTGAGCGCGGGTCCGGGCTGGGCTCCCCCTGGCACTTGGGAGCGGACCACAGGACCAGCCTCTCGCCCGCGCGGGCGGGCTTTGCGGGCGCGGGCTGGCGCTGCGGCTCCCGCGTTCCGTGGGCTCCTCGACAGGCGAGCGGGCTCGCCCCAAGCCCCCGAGTCTTTCCCTTCCGGGAACAGGGGAGTCCCGCGGCAATTTCGGATCCCCACCCGAGTCGCCGGGAATCCAGGCCCCTGGGCGTGGCGAGATCTGGGCGTGCGCAGGCTCGGGCGGCCCCCCCTGCCCATCCCCAGCCCTGCGACCCGCCGCCTCTCGGACGCGCTCGTTAGGCCGTGGTCCTCATGGCCGACAAGAAGCTCGTGGTGGTTTTTGGAGCCACAGGTGAGCAGTTTGGGCCTGGTGTGGTTCTGCCGTCTGCCCTGGGTCTGCCTGCACCGAGGTCAGTAGGACCCGCCGGGGCGGGTCATGGGCAGGATTCCATGTGAACTCCAGACGCCTGCACTACCTTGTGCATCTGGCTTACACGGGTACTGGGGAATCGAACTTAGGTCCTTAAGCTTCGTAGGCAAGCGCCTTAACAGCTAAGCCCTTTCTTTTTTTCTGCCCCCCCCCCATTCTAGTCCAGGCTAACCTGGAATTCACTATGGAGTCTCAGGGTGGCCTCGAACTCATGGCGATCCTCCTACTTCTACCTCCCGAGTGCTGGGATTAAAGGCATGTACCACCACGTCCGGCTAAATAAATATTTTATTTTATTTTATTTATTTGCTTTTGTTTTTGAGATAGGGTCTCACGGTAGTCCAGGCTGACCTGGAATTCACTCTGTATTCTCAGGATGGCCTCCAACTTATGGCGATCCTCCTACCTCTGCCTCGGCTTAAATAAATAAAATAAGAAAAAAAAAATAGCCTGTTGTGGTGGCACATGCCTTTAATTCCAGCATAGGTAGGATGCTATGAGTCCAAGGCCACCCTGAAACTACAGAGTGAATTCCAGGTCAGCCTGCGCTCAAGCGAGACCCTACCTCAATCCCAACACTTGGCAGGCTGTGAGTTTGAGGCCAGCCTGTGACTAATTCCAGATCAGCCTGGGCTAGAGTGAGACACGATCTTGAAAAATCAATAATAATAATGATAAAATAAAAATAATTTGTTGTGGTGCTATGGATTGAATTTAGAGCCTCATGCATGCTAAGCAAACACTACCACTAAACTATACCCTTTAGGAGGCGGAGGCAGGAGAATCAACAGTTCAAGGCTAGCCTAGGCTACCTAATGAGACCCTGTCTAAAACGAAAACCTAGAGGTGATTTAATGTGAGAATGCATGTTTCCTGGATGTGTTTTGCTTCCATGGAGCAACCCTGTACTCCGCTTTTGCCTGGACTCTAGCAGCTGTGATCACAGAGGTCTTCCTGACTTCACAGGTGCCCAAGGGGGCTCGGTGGCCCGCACACTGCTGGAAGATGGGACGTTCAGGGTTCGAGTGGTGACACGAAACCCTGAGCAGAGGGCAGCAAAGGAGCTGAAGCAGCAAGGAGCTGAGGTAGTGCAAGGAGACCAGAATGACAAGGCGAGCATGGAGCTGGCCCTGACTGGGGCTTACGCCGCCTTCATTGTGACCAACTACTGGGAGAACTGCAGCCAGGAGCAGGAGGTGAAGCAGGTGAGAGCCTTGGGTAGGTGCGAGGAAGCCTGGCTCAGTGCCGTGTGACCAGGTGAGCCCCTGGTGCCCCCGCTGCTTCAGGAAGGCAACTCTGACTTGCCAGGAAAATTCTGAGCACTGCTGTCTTGTCTTTACGCCGAGCTCAGATAGAGGACATGTGGGCATGCTTTTTTTTTTTTTTTTTTTCAAGGTAGGGTCTCACTGTAGTCCAGGCTGACCTGGATTTCACTATGTAGTCTCAGGCTGGCCTCCTGAGAGCTGGGATTAAAGACGTGCAAGGACATACCTTCTAACCCTTGAATCCTTAGGGTTTAAACCGCATCCAAACCATAGCAAACAGTGGACAAATATCTGATTAAAATAGATCTTGGCCAGGTGTGGTGGCACATGCCGTTAATCCCAGCACTTGGGAGACAGAGGTAGGAGGATAACCATGAGTTCGAGGCCACCCTGAGACTATATAGTGAATTCCAGGTCAGCCTGAGCTAGAGTGAGATCGGGAAACAAAACAAAACAAAAAACAAAACAAAACAGATATTGTCTCCCCAATCTTGGCAACCTTGTATGAGCTTCTTTGTTACAGGTAACTGAGTCACACAGAGTTGACACCAGAGCAGAGATAGAGAATCAGAATTTATTCATGTCGACATGGACTCAGGAGAATAACTCCCAAAGCCTGAGTCCTGAGCTCTGATAGCTGGGAGTTTTATAGACAATATGGCAGGCAGCTTGGCATCATCTTGAATTCATTATGCGATTGATGGGTTACAAGTTTCTAAGGTTACATGATTTGGGGGCACCAACAGAAAACTCCTTAGCAGTAAGTCAGTGATAAGAAAGTACAGAGGCAGGACAGAAGGCTGTTTGTTTGGGGGTATTTGTGTCTTTGGCTACACTAGGCAGACAACATACAAGCAGGGTACAGCTGCGTACACAGGGAGGGGACTTGGGTCACTTTGTCTCCCTAGTAAAGCTTTAGAGTATCATCCAGGCCTGGTTTCTTTTGATTTGTTTTGGTTTTGGTTTTCTAGGCAGGGTATCGCTCTAGCATAGGCTGACCTGGAATTCATTGTGTAGTGTCAGGATGGCCTCAAGCTCATGGTGATTCTCCTACCTCTGTTTCCTGAGTGCTGGGATTAAAGGCATGTACCACCCCTTCCCGGGCTTGGGCCTGGTTTCTTTGTTAAATTTCTTCTGTCACATCTTTGGGACTACTGTAACAAAAGACCATTAAATGGTTTAAAACCACAGACATTGGCTGGGGAGATAGCTCAATCGGTAAAGTGCTTGCCACAAAAGCACAAGGACCTGAGTTCAGACCCTTAGCATGCACGTAAAAGCTTAATGTGGTGATGCATGTCTGTAATCCCAGTGCTGGGGAGGCAGAGACAGGAGGATCCCTGGGGTTTGCTGACTAGCTGGTCTAGCTGAATGGATGAGCTATGGGTTCAGCAAGAGATACTCTCAAAGAATAAGGTGAGCCAGGTGTGGTAACACAAGCCTTTAATCCCAGCACTTGGGAGGCAGAGGTAGGAAAATTGCTGAGAGTTCAAAGCCATCCTGAAGACTACATACTGAATTCCAGGTCAGCCTGGGCTAGAGCAATGCTACCTTGGAAAACAAAACAAACAAAAAGGTGGAAAGCAGTGGAGGAATATGGTCAGTTTTTGGCCTCTTGACCCATACATGCATATATGCAACACGTATACCCATGCGTGCACACTATATGCATACATGTGCAAAGAGAGAGCAAGAGATTGATTGATTCACAGTTCTGGAAGCTAGAAGTCTAAAATCAAGGCATCAGCAAGGTCACTGCCTCCTATGACTGTGGACATCTCTGACAGCTGCATGTCAGTCTGTCTTCTCATGGCCTTCTCCTTCTCTTCTGACTTTTCTTTTGCAGGGGAAGAGGGTGGAGGTTGTGGAGAGGAGGTTGAGACTAGGTCTGCCTTTGTAAGTCCAAGTTGGCCTTGCAAGTACCGGGATGAGTGCTAGAATTATAGGCGTATGCTGTCATACTTGGCTTCCTTTTTTTACTACTATGTAGTTAAGGTTGGCCTTCAACTCCCGACCCTCCTGTCCCCACCTTTCAAGTGATGTATTAACAGAGGTGCAGTACTTGTCTGGCTATCTTCTCACCCTCAGGGTGCTTGTCACTGGACTTAGGGTTCACCTGGTTAGTTTAAGACGATCACATCTCAGGACCCTTAATGATACCTGCAAAGACCATGTCCCTGAATAAAGTCACAATCCCAGGTTTCCAGAGGGAAGAGCTTTTTGGGAACTGCCATTTGACCTCCTGAATACAACTTTAACAGCAGGGGTCAACGTTCATCGTTCATCGCAGTTAAGCGATGGAGTCACGTGGTGCACAGTAGAACCGGAGCGGTCCGAGAGGTCTAACCACTGCGATGTAGCCTTCATAGTTTACTCTGAGCTCCACGGGTAGGGTGCGCCCAGCCCAGCAGAGATGGGGTGTGGGAATTGGATGAGCTTCCATGGCCCCCCAGGTTGTAGTTCACTCCCTCACCCCACTTTTTAAAACATATATTTATTAAGCAGGTGTGGTGGTGAGCACACTTTTAATCCCAGCACTCAGGAGGGAGAGGTAGGAGGATTGCTGTGAGTTCGAGACCACCCTGAGAATACAGAGTGAATTCCAGGTCAGCCTGGGCCAGAGTGAGACCCTGCCTCAAAAAAAAACAAAACAAACAAACAAACAAACAAACAAAATATATACGCGCACACACACACACACACACACACACACACACACACATTTATTTATTTATTTATTTATTTATTTATTTATTTATTTATTTATTTAAGATGGAGAGAGGCAGATAGAGATAATGAGCACACCAGGGCCTCTGTCCACTGCAAGTGAACTCCAGAAGCTTTCACGGCCTTGTACATCTGGTATTAGTGGGTACTGAGGAATTGAACTCAGGTCCTTATGCTTTGCAGGCAGTTGCCTTAACTGCTGAGTTAATCTCTCCAGCCTCTTACACATTTTTTGAGACAGTGTGTTAGGCAGGACCATGCTCAGAATAAAGGGCCTAATATGACGGCAGTGCCCTCCAATAACCCCACCACCCACATTCCTGGGCATGATCAGGAGACCAGCAGTTTCAAGACTCCCCTGCCAGCCAAAGGCTGGTCCCTCTCCCTAGTTGGAATCTTATAAGGAGACCTCTATTCCCTCCCATCCTTGAAATAGTTACTTTCCTCAGCCTGCCTCTGGTTCCTAGCTAGCATGTCATCTTCCCCCTGCCCTCCCCTTTTAAAAGACCTCCATCTTAGGTCCCGGATGCAATTTCTCTGTCCTCACATCTTGGGACCAGTGAACCTTGCCCGAGAGCTGTGCCAATAAATCTGCACCAGCTTTACTGATCTGCTTCCTCACGTCAGTCAAGCCTTTCAGGTTGTCATGTAGCCAAGGCTGGCCTTGAATTTCTGGTCCTGCTTCTACCTCTGACCTTACTTTCCCTCAATATGTATAGTGGGCTGTAGTTGAGAACAAACTATGTGCTATTAAAGGAAGGTTGAGGGCCAGAGAAATGACTCAGCACTTAAAGGCTCTTGCTTGCAAAGCCCACAGGTTTGGGTTTGGTGCCCCAGTATTCACCCAAAGCCAGACACACAAAGTGGCGCATGCATCTGGAGTTCATTTGCAGCTGCAAGAGGCCATGGCACTCCACCATTCACTATGCCCATTGTGGTGATTTGATTCAGGTGTCTTCTCCCATAAACTTAGGTGTTCGGAATGCTAGGTTGCCAGCTGATGGAGATTTGGGAATTAACGCCTCCTGGAGGGAGTGTATTCTTGGGGGCAGGCTTATGGGTGTTATAGCCAGCTTCCCCATGCCAGTATTTAGCACACTCCTGTTCCTGATGTCCACCTTATGTTGGCCAGGAGGTGATGTCCACCCTCTGCTCATGCCATCATTTTCCCCTGCTACCGTGGAGCTTCCCCTCGAACCTGTAAACCAAAATAAATCTCTTTTTCCCAGAAGCTGCTCTTGGTTGGGTGATTTTCTACCAGCAATGCGAACCATACTGCAACACCCATTCTCATTCTCTCTCTCAAATAAATGTGGAAGGAAGGCTGAAGGCTTACGGTTCTGCACAGGTGTGGCACCACACACAAGTGTCATGCCGCCTGGCTCTCGACTCCCAGCTGTGGCAGTTACACTGTCAGTTAGAATGCCACAAAGGGGCCGAGATTGGGGACACGCATCCTTCCTCTTTAGCCTCATGATCTCGCCTTTCCTGCACACAGGGCAAGTTGCTGGCAGATCTAGCCAAGCGCCTGGGCCTTCACTACGTGGTCTACAGTGGCCTGGAGAATATCAGGAAGCTGACAGCGGGCAGGTTGGCAGCGGGCCACTTTGATGGCAAAGGGGAGGTGGAGGAGTATTTCCGAGACATTGGCGTTCCCATGACCAGTGTACGGCTGCCCTGCTATTTCGAGAACCTCCTTTCCTACTTCCTGCCTCAGAAAGCTCCAGATGGAAAGAGCTACTTGCTGGGTGAGTGTCCCCACCCCACGCACTGAAGCCGTGTTCTTGCCATGTGACATTTCCTGTGTATCCGAAAAGTGGGGTTATTGTCAGATAATTCTGGACCCAAGCAATGACTCCTTTACATTATGCTGGAGCAAGTCCTCTAACCTTGCTAGTCCCTCGATTTCACATCCTGTGAAATGGGTTTAATATAACAGTCCCTGGTGGCAGTGAGGAAACCTCCCAGAGTGAGAAGAGCAGTTAATACTGGTCTAAAACAAAGAGCAGGGGGTCTGGATGGTGGGGTTCAGTTGTAGATTTCAAGTAGAAAAAAATCTTGCTCTTCTTCACGCTTGCCAGATAGTCTATAAACAGGCTGGAGACACCGGCCTGGCCTGGATGGAGCCTCAGCCAGCCGGAATCCTACCAGTTGGCAATTAGAGGAGGATGAACTGGAGGCAAAGCGAGAGTGGCAAGTGGCTTCTAGCCACTCCTTTGCTCTGTCACCTTTTTTTTTGGGGGGGGGGGGACAGGAGGTTGATGTAAAAGCAGAAAAACTAACAAAAATAGATTATATGGCTGGGCGTGGTGGCGCACGTCTTTAATCCCAGCAGTAGGGAGGTAGAGGTAGGAGGATTGCCGTGAGTTTAAGGCCACCCAGAGACTCCGCAATGAATTCTAGATCAGCCTGGGCCAGAATGAGATCCTACCTTGAAAAACAAAACAAACAAACAAACAAAAAATATATATATAACAAAAAATGGATTTTAGTCACCATCAGAGCTCTAATGAGAAGTTAATTATAGGGTTTGATCATTAGACAGGAGGCCCTGCCTCCCACCCCTTACTTGGGTGCAGCCACGTGGCTCCATGATTGGGCCACTCACCTTTTTGTGAGGATGCAGGTGCTTTCAGGGAGCCCAGGAGCCCGGCCCACTTAGTGAGTGGTATCTGGTACCCATGGCAGCTCAGTGACCTGGCTCTTTATACCTGCAGAGCTGTGGTTAGGAATATCACATCCTGCTCTGAATTGGGTTTCTTCCTCTTGGGTCCTGAGAGGTCTGAATGGGCAGCTAGGTAAGAAAGAGAACAAGCCAGATGTGGTGGCACATGCCTTTAATCCCAGCACTCAGGAGTCAGAGGTAGGAGGGCGGCTGTGAGTTCAAGGCTAGCCTGAGACTCCATAGTGAATTCCAGGTCAGTCTGGGCTAGAGCAAGACCCTATCTGAAAAAAAAGGAAAGGGAATAGGACACAGTACATGCCTGGACAGTAGCCAGGGCTATGATATGTAAGTATTGTCAGTTTGACTGGACCTAGCATCACCTAGGAAACGAGCCCTTGGGCATGCCTGTGAGGGATTATCTTGATTAGGTAAATAGAGGTAGAAGGTCCTGCCTTACCTGGGCAGCTGAGACGAGATAAAACAAGTGTGCTCTCCCTTGCTCTGGTAGACTCCAGCTCCCGCTGCCGTACGTTTCCTGCCTACATGCCTGTGACTGTTCCTGCTCAGCCGACATAAACTGTTCCTGACTCAGGCTGCTTCTTTGTTGGGTACTTGGTACAGAAACTAGAAACTAGGTGATACAAGGGCTGATGTGTGCAGGTGCCCAGAAAACTGGCTGCTGGTAAAACCAGCTGCAATGCTCCTGCCCCCTTGAGAAACTTAGTCCCTGCCAGCATGTTTCTCGGCCCCCCACAGATCTGCCTATGGGTGATGTTCCCATGGACGGCATTGCTGTGAGTGACCTGGGGCCCGTGGTGCTCAGCCTACTGAAGAAACCAGAAGAGTATGTCGGGCAGAACATTGGGCTCAGCACCTGCAGGCACACCGCCGAGGAGTATGCCGCCCTGCTCACCAGGCACACTGGCAAGACTGTGCACCATGCCAAGGTGGGCTTCTCCTTTCCCCCAGGCCGTGAGGTCCCAGCTTCCACCAGGCCCTTCTGAACCCCAATGGGGGCTTGTTTTTATTGAGGTGGGGTCTTGCTGTAGCCCAGGCTGACTTGGAATTCACTATCTATCTACTCTCAGGCTGGCATCAATAAAGCACAGTGTTCCTCCTGCCTCAGCCTCCTGAGTGCAGGGATTAAAGGCATAGCCACCACGCCTGGCCTGAAGGGGCCTTTCTGGCTGTTGGAAAGGAGTATCTAGGGTGTCCTTGACTCAAGTGAAAATCGAAGTTCATTGTCACAGTGATCATTTATGCCATGCTGTTTCTGGGGACTTAGCATGCAAGGTTGAAATTTCTGACTTAGATACGACCAAGGGGACAGAAGTTAGCAGGAAGAGTGGGCAGTAGGCTAGTCAAGGAAGGCTGGAAAAGCGGTCTCTCGGTTTCTGTGCAACACGAGTGCGGAAGGCCGGCCGGACAGGCCTCACCTCTGTGCCTCCGGCCCAGATGGGTCGGCCCGAGACCTCCTGTCCTTTCTCTCAGACGACACTCAGGCTTCCTGTTCAAACCCTTGAGTGCCTTCTTTCTAATATCTATTACTCCCATCAGGAATGTAAATTTGCCCATTTATAGAAAATCTGGGAACCAGTGGGTTAAAAGGCAGAAGTCACCTGTAGAGATCCCACCCAGACCCAAGCAAAGCAGCATGGAGGAGCTTCTGCACTCAGATCTTTTAAAAAAAATTTTTTTTAAATATTTTATTTATATGTAAGAAGAGAGAAATTGCTGGGCGTAGTGGCGCACACCTTTAATCCCAGCACTCAGGAGGCAGAGGTAGGAGAATCACCACCAGCTTGAGGCTACCCTGCGACTACATAGTGAATTCCAGGTCAGCCTGAGCTAGAGTGAAACCCTACCTTGAAAAAAAAAAAGAGAGAGAGAGAGAACAAGAGAGAGACTAAATGAATGGGTGTGCCAGGGCCTCCTGCCACTGCACATGAACTCCAGATGTATGCACCACTTTGCATTTGGCTTTATGGGTCCTGGTGAATGGAACCCCAGCCAGAAGGCTTTGCAGGCAAGAACCTTTAACAGCTGAACCATCTCTGCAGGCCCTGCATTCATATCTTGCTTCCATCCAGTCCTTTAGGTCACCAGCACGTGGCTCTTCTCTTCCTCATCTAACAGTGCATTAATAGTGTCCACCCTCATGCAATTGAAATAACTGGCAGTACAGCTTTCTTAGTGCAATGCCTAGTGCCTACGAAATGCACTAGAGGGCTGGAGAGATGGCTCAGTGGTTAAAATGCTTGCCTGCACCGCCTAAGAACCTGGGTTTGATTCCCTAGTACCCACACAAAACCAGACACACAGTGGAACACACATTTGTAGCTTTTCTGCAGCAGCTGGAGGCCCTGGTATGCCCATTCTCTCTCTCTCTGTGTCTCTGCTTGCAAATAAATAAAATACTTTTTAAAAATGCATTAAGCTGCCAGGCGTGGTGGTGCATGCCTTTAATCCCAGCACTCAGGAGGCAGAGGTAGTAAGATCACCATGAGAATGAGGCCACCCTGAGACTACATAGTGAATTTCAGGTCAGTCTGGGCTAGAGCAATGCACTAAGCAGTCATATCTTATGAATAGGGACATGCCAGGCGTGGTGGTGCATGCCTTCCATCTCAGCACTCAGGAGGCAGAGTAAGAGGATCACTTGAGTTTGAGGCCAGCCAGAGACTACATAGTAAAGTTCAGGTCAGCCTGGACTAGAGCAAGACCCTACCTTGAAAACCAAAATAAATAAATAAATAAGATTCATTTGGGGATAGGGAACGGCTTTAGGGTTTTAAAAATTTTTTTAACATTAAATTAATTAATTTATTTGAGAGAGAGAGGCAGAGATAGAGAAAGAGCGAGGAAGGAAGAGAATAGGCACGTCAGGGCCTCAAACAACTGCAAATGAACTCCAGACGCATGTGCCCCCTTGGGCATCTGGTTTATTTGGGTCCTGAGGAGTCAAACTATGGTCCTTTGGCTTTGCAGGCAGGCACTTTAAGCACTAAACCATCTCTCCAGCCCCAGCTTTTTTTATTTTATTTTATTTTTTTGTTTTTCGACGTAGGGTTTCACTCTAGCCCAGGCTGACCTGGAATTCACTATGGAGTCTCAGGGTGGCCTTGAACTCTCGCTGATCCTCCCACCTCTGCCTCCCAAGTGCTGGGATTAAAGGCGTGTGCTACCACGCCCGGCTTCCTAGCTTTTTTTTTAAAAAAAGTATTTATTTATTTGAAAGAGTGGGCGTGCCAGCGCCTCCCGCCACTGCAAATAAACTCCAGATGCATGCACCCCCTTGTGCATCTGGCTTACATGGTTCCTGGAGAATTGAACTGGGATCCTTTGGCTTTTCAGACAAATACCTTAGTCACTAAGCCATCTCTTCAGCCCCCAGGTTTGGTTTTTGAGCAACAAGGTGATGTTGTAGATATCTGCTTTGGAAGGGACTGAAGGCTTTCATATCATGGTCTTGAAAGAACCTTTAACGAGTGTCAGGTAGCTGTTAAAAGGAGCTATGGTTTCCAAATTTTGGCTTTCTTTTTTTTTCTTTATTTGGTTTTTCAAGGTGGGTCTTACTCTAGTCCAAGATGACCTGAATTCTGTGTAGTCTCAGGCTGGCCTCGAACTCATAGTGATCCTCTTACCTCCTACCATGAGTGCTGGGATTAAAGGTGTGCACCACCATGCCTGGCACTTTTGGCTTTCTAAAAGCCAAACCCACCTGGCTTTCCCATGGTTCTGGAGGTGACAGACATGGGTGCTGGGCTTTCTATTTTCAGACAACTCCTGAGGACTACGAGAAGCATGGCTTCCCTGGGGCCCGTGACCTGGCCAACATGTTTCGTTTCTACGCCCTGAATCCTGAGCGCAACATTGAGCTGACCCTGCGGCTCAACCCCAAGGCCCGGACACTGGATCAGTGGCTGCAGCAACACAAAGGGGAGTTTGCCCAACTGTGACCTCAAAACCCCCAGCTAGAAGTGAGACAGAGACAAAAGCCGTCCTTCCCTGCGTACAAAAAGTATTTTGTTTTGTTTTCAAATAAAGCTGTTATTTTCACAGATGGCTTCTCAAAGAAAAGGACTCGTTTCTGGGATGTGGTTTGGTGTGACACTTGCATGAAAGGCACTGACAGCGTCACACCAGCAGGAGGATCAGCTGGCCTTAACCGATCGTTTGGTTTGGTTTGTTTAGGGTTTGGTTAAATGGATGTAGAGGGTGTAAGAGTGTAGTTCTTTGTTTTTTGGGTTTTCGAGGTAGGGTCTCACTAGCCCAGGCTGTCCTGGAGTTCACTATGTAGTCTCAGGGTGGCTTCGAACTCATGGTGATCCTCCTACCTCTGCCTCCCAAGTGCTGGTATTAAAGGCATGTGCCGCCATGCCTGGCTTTATATGTGTGTGTGTGTGTGTGTGAGAGAGAGAGAGAGAGAGCGAGAGAATATATATGAGAGAGGCACACCAGGGCCTCCAACCATTGTAAATGAACTCTAGATGCATGTGCCACCTTGTGCATCTGGCTTTATGTGAGTACTGGGGAATCGAACTTGGGTCATTTGGCTTTGCTGGCAAGCATCTTAACTGCTAAGCTCTCTCTCCAACCCCCACCTTTTTAAAAAAATGTATTTTATTTATTTGAGAAAGAAAAGAGAATGGGCATGCCAGGGCCTTCCAGTCACTGTATACGAACCCCAGATGTATGTGCATCTGGCTTATGTGGATCCTGGAGAGTCAAACTGGGATCCTTTGGCTTTGCAGGCAAATACCTTAACTGCTAAACCATCTCTCCAGCCTCAAACCTTTTTATTTCATTTTGTTTTTTCTAGGTAGGATCTCCTTCTAGCCCAGGCTGGCCCGAAATTCACTGTGTAGTCTCAGGGTGGCCTCAAACTCACAGCAATCCTCCTACCTCTACGTCCCAAGTACTCAGATTAAAAGTGTGTGCTTGTCATGCCTGTCGTCACCCCCCCCCTTTTGTTTTTTTTTTTTTTCAAGGTAGGGTCTCACTCTTGCTCAGGCTGACCTGGAATTCACTATGTAGTCTCACGGTGGCCTCAAACTCGTGGTGATCCTCCTACCTCTGCCTTTAGAGTGCTGGGATTAAAGGTGTGTGCCACCATACCCGGCTCCCCCCCCCTTTTTTAATGTTTATTTTTTTTATTAGCATTTTCCATGATTATAAGAAAATATCCCATGTTAATCCCCCCACACTCCCCCTCTTTTTTGAATCTTTTTTTTATTTTTTAGTATTTTGAGGTAGAGTCTTGCTCTAGCCAAGGTTGACCTGGAATTCACTACGTAGTGTCAGTGGCCTTGAACTCACGGTAATCCTACCTCTGCCTCCCAAGTGCTGGGATGAAAGGTTTGTTCCACCACACCTGGCTTGAACCTTTTTGTTCAATATTTTTTCTACCCAACCCAGCAAACACTTTCGTGCCCCTCCCTGCTCATCCCAGAAGGCATCAGGGGTCTGCTGGAAATCCCACACTAAAATATAATCAGAAAAACTTTTAATATAGAAATATGCAGCTAGTGATATATCTCAGAAGTAGAACCCTTGCCTAGCATGTGTGAAGCCCCAGTTTGTTCCCCAGAAACACAAAAGAAAAAAATTTTTTTTTGATTGTGGGTTGGGGATGTGGCTCAGTGGTAGAACTCCTGCCTAGGGGTTCAATCCCCAGTAGGAAGGAAGGCAGGGAGGGAGAGAGGGAAGCAAGGAGGGCAGAGAGACAAAGCAGATCTGCAGAGCTGGACATGGTGGTGCACCCTTGTAATCCCAGCACTGGGAGGTGGGGACAGAAGGTCAGGAGTTCAAAGACTAGGCTACATGCAAAATGAAGGCAGAAAATACTGGAGAGAAAACGAAAAATCAACAAAGGATTCAAAGTGAGCATGTGCCCATCTCTCAGCCTGGCACTCGTTCAGCCTGGTTTTGGAGCAGCGGCTCCCACCAGAGCCAGGTGTCCCGGCAGGCGCACTGCTGAGGCGGGCAGCGGGCTCGCACTGTTAGTGGGCACTCCAGCTGGCGCCCTGCTGTGCTCCCTGCAGAAGGTGGTTTGAACTCAAAGAAGAAATGACACAGTTTAAGCTTAAATATCTTTTGTAGCAGATCATCTTATTTACATTGATACAGAATCATTTTACATTCTTAAGTCAGACACTAATAAATGTTTTCCTCTTGTAAATTGTAAAGGAAAAGGAAGAAACTACTGAGAAAGTGTTCTTTAGCCTGTCTTACGCTAGCGAGCTTGAGGACTTGGAACACACGGAAACCGCAACATGCTACCAGCACAGGCTGGGGACAGGGTTTGCTCTGGGGCACAGTGGGGCGCCTTCATCAGCTTAACACTGCTTTCTCCTCATGAACATTTACACAGGAAAAGACAATGATTCTTAGCACTGAGTAATTTAACCACACTTTGGAAAACAGATGCTAATAATGTTGAATGGGGAAAATCAAGCCCTAGCTGGCAAACGTCTGGATTCCCACAGAGGCTAAAATCTGCCCCACATGGCCATGGTGGCTCCAGCTTAGAAGAGGTCAGGACTCTCACCCCCTACACCATAGCCAGCTGTACTTAGCAGTCGGGCAAACAGCCATCTGAGGTGAGGAGAGAAGGACTGTGTTCCACAGGTATGCCGCACTAGGTCTTAGCACCCACTTTCCAGCTGCTCAGTACCTTCAGGAATCCAAACAAACTCCAGAGAAATGACTGTTGCCTCAGCAGAGGCTGTGGGGAAGGCGGTGTTGGTGGGGTGTGTAGTCACTGGCTGCTGGCGGAGACCACCTTAAGAAGGATGTAATGCAGAATCTTTGGGAGATTTTCTGAGAAGGAAATTAATCACTTCACAACCCGATGTGTCTTAAGGCTTCACTTTTAAGCTATAAGCGTGACTTTTAATTCTTTTAAGATCTCCACCATAGTTAATTCCAAATTGCTTTTAGTGCTGCAAGAAGAGTCCGAATTTCTTACCCTGCCTGAGCCAAAAGAGGTGTCTTCTGGTGGTGGACAAGAAATTTCCACCAGTCCTTGGGGGCTACATGTCACTGCCCAGAGGCTGTCCACCATGGCTGTCCCTACAGAGAAGTGTCATTACACGGTTCTGCTGTTGCTAGGCAGTGCAGGGCTCTGCAGGCGGGCTCAGGGCTGCTCCAGGACCCTCCAGCTCTGAGGTCCAAGAGGAGGGCTGCTGTTCCTGGCCTAGTTTCCAGTGGACCGTTTTCCTAAGCCAAGGAGACAAACAGTCACATTCACATGTCAGCAGGAGAGGCTCTATTAACCCCTGGAATATGGCTATGCCAAGAGGGTCCAGAGCCCATGGATAGAGGAAAAGCACAATGTTGCGTCCTGAGACAAGTGCAAGCCCTAGTCAGGCCCCAGGTCTGCACAGCACTGTGCTGCCCCGCCAGACAGGATACTAAAAAACAGGTGGGAGAGGGAGAAGATCTGAGTTCTAGGCCTGGCTCTGCCACAATTTGCCCTCTGTGACTGTGAGCAAGCTGGTCCCACCACTGTGGGCCAGAGCGCCCCTAGGAGCTGACGAAAGAAGAGCTGTGAGGCAACCCCAAACCCAGCCTCCCTGGAAACTAGTCTCAATTGTGCCCTCAGCCCTGAACTGGCTGTGTGCCCCACGCTTGGCTCCCATTGGCTGAGAGGATGCCACATTCACCACACTTCTAGCTGACATCTTTCTCAACTCCTGGGGTAAGGTAGGAAGGGTACCAATGTTGGTTAAAATAAGAAAAACAAGATTATTTCAGAGAGAAATAGGGAAAAAAGCTCACAGGTTTTCCTACCTCAGCTGGGAGGGATTATCAGGAGATAAACATTTTCTTAAGTTTGGAAAGGAATCCCTCCTTCTCCTCCCCAGCCTCACGCCTATCCTTGCTTCCTGTGGAGCTATCCATGGTCCTGCCACCTGGGCACAAACAGCAGAAAGAACCAGGGTCAGGGGCACACACCTCCACGTACCACATCAGCCCCACCTACCCACACCTTAAGGGCCAGTATTCAATGTGTGGCCAAGCACCAACCCAGGAATGCAGGGGCTATTCTCAGGCTGGCAAGGGCTGCCTCAGAGTCTTAGAGAATCCCAACTCCTTTGGAACCACAGGTTCAGAACAGAGCACAGTGACTAGCTCTCTCTAATCTGAACAGGAACAACAAAGACACAAATGCCACAAATCACCCAGGCCAAGCCACATAGCCAACCCACATCAGCCCTTTAGCTTAGGATATCTTACAGGTACATTTCACAATTGTTAAGAAGCAAGGTGGACAGAGTTTAGGACAGGGTCCTAAAGCCAGCCAGCACAAGAAGAACTGAGCTCAACCCAAACAGCCCGAGTCCATGGTCCCAGCTCTCTCTCTTTTCCCCAAGGTAGGGTCTCTCTCTAGCCCAGGATGGTCGAGGCTCTTAACTGCCATGTTATTTGTTATAAAACAGGAATGGTAGCTGGACGTGGTGGTGCACGCCTTTAATCCCAGCACTCGGGAGGCAGAGGTAGGAGGCTTGCTGTGAGTTTGAGGCCACCCTGAGACTACATAGTGAATTCCAGGTCAGCCTGAACTAGAGTGAGACCCTACCTCAAAAAACAAGGACTGGAGAGATGGCTTAGCAGTTAAATGTTTGCCTGTGAAGCCTGAGAACCTCAGTTGGAGGGTCGATTCCCCAGGACCCACGTTAGCCAGATGTACAAGGGGGCGCAAGCATCTGGAGGTCGTTTGCAGTGGCTGGAGGCCCTGGCGCATCCATTCTCTCTCTCTCTCTCTCTGCCTCTTTCTCTCTCTGTTGCTCTCAACTAAATAAATAAAAATGAACAAAAAAATATAAAAAACAAAAAACAGGAATGGGCTCCAACCCCTCCCCCATGTCCAGGTCCTCTGACAAATTCCACACAGGATCCTGTTGAGTGTACCTTGTCTATCACAATGTAAGCGGCACATAACCCTGACTGCATGGTTATTTCACATACGGAAGTGCAGATACTGGTTTTATTATTTTTCTAAGATTTATTTATTTATTAGAGAGCGAGAGAGGGAGAATGGGTATGCCAGGGCCTCTAGCCACTGCAAATGAACTCCATACACGTGTCCCCTTGTACATCTGGCTTATATGGGACCTGGAAAATTGAACCTGGGACCTTAGGCTTCGCAGGCAAGTGCCTTAACCGCTAAGCCATCACTTCCAGACCCCTAGTTTTTGTTTCTTTTGGTCAGGTTTTTTTGTTTATTTTTGAGGTAGGGTCTTGCTCTAGCCCAGGCTGACCTGGAATTCACAGAGATCCTTTTACATTTCCTCCCTAGGTCTGAGATTAAGGCATGTGCTACCAGGCCTGGCCTGCTGCTGGTGTTTTTAAAACACAATAGTTTAGCCAGGCATGGTGGCACACGCATTTAGTCCCAGCACTTGGGAGGCAGAGATAGGATTGCCACCCTGAGACTACAGAGTGATTTCCAGGTCAGCCTGAGCTAGAGTGAAACCCTACCTCGAAAAAGCAAAAACAGACAAAAAAAAAGTAAAACAACAACAAAAAACCCAATAGTTTATTATTTATTTGCAAGCAGAGAGACACAAAGAGAGAGAATGGACACACCACCAGGGCCTCCTGCCACTGAAAACAAACTCCAGATGTATGTGTCACCCTGTGCATCTGGTTTTACAAAGATACTAGGGAATCAAACCCAGGTCTTCAGGCTTTGCAAGCAAGTAAGCACCTTTAACCACTAAATGGTCTCTCCAGCCCCATGCTGTTGGTTTTTAGGCCTAAATCAAGGCTATCTAAGGAACTCTACAGCACAAGATTTGCCAGCCATGAGCAATGGAAGGTCAACCTTTGCTACGAGTTAAGAGTATATACCAACATTTGTTTTCAGGTAAGGTCTCACTTTAGCCCAAACTGACCTGGCATTCACTATGTAGTTTCAAGGTGTCCTTGAACTCATGGCAATCCTCCTACCTCTGCATCCTGAGTGATGGGATTAAAGGTGTGCACCACCATGCCTGGCTATTTATTTATTTAAAATATCTATTTCTAAGGTGAGAGAGATGGTAATGGACATGCCAGGACCTCTTGTTGCTGCAAATAAACTCTAGATGCATGTGCCTCTTTGTGCATCTGGATAATTTACATGGGTATTGGGAAATCAAAACTGTGCCATCAGGCTTTGCAAAGCAATGCCTTCTTTAACTTCTGAACTATCTCTCCAGCCTATGCAGGGCTTTTTGCTTTTTTTTTTTTCTTTCTTTTTTGAGGTAGGGTCTCGCTCTAGTCCAGGATGACCTGAAATTCATTATGTAGTCTGAAGATGGCCTTGAACTTATGGCAATCCTCTTACCTCTGCCTCCCTGGTGCTGGGATTAAAGGCATACAGTGCCATGACCAGCCCAGGGCATTTTTAATTTTCTTATATAAAAGCTTAGGTAACATAAAAGATTCACTCTTCTAATACAACAAACCCATAAATGTTAAGTTTTCCATTCCTCCCAGGCTTCCTAAGAGAGGGAGAACAAACTGGGTGTGGAAGCACATGCCTTTAATCCCAATACTAGGGAGACAGAGGTAGGAGGATCACTGTGAGTTCGAGGCTACCCTGAGACTACATAGTGAAATCTGGGTCAGGCTAGGCTACAGTGAGACCCTGCCTTGAAAAACAAACAAAAAATGAGATATATAGGAAGATCAAGAGTTTTTGAATTTCATTATGTCTTTGGTAAGTAGATGGCAAACTTAATGTGTCACACTGAGCTATTGCTAAGGGTGTGCTAACATGTGCTAGCCAGTTGCACAAGGTGGCACATGTGCCTGGAGTTCATTTGCAGTGGCTAGAGGCCCTGGAATGCCCACTCGATCTGCCTCTCTCTTGAATAAATAAAATGTTTAAAAAAAATTTTTTTAAAAAAGGAAGAGCTAATAAAATGTCTAGTATACAGGAGGCTCCTTATAAATCCTTCTTCTTTGTTGTTTTTTTTTGGGGGTGGGTCAGGGTCTTCTAGCCCAGGTTGACCTGGAATTCACTTTGTAGTAGTACCAGGCTGGCCTTGAACTCACAGCAATCCTTCTACCTCAGCCTCCCAAGTGTTGGGATTAAAGGCATGTGCCACCATGCCCAGCCATAAATCCTTTCTCAATGAGAAAATCAGACACTGGGACAAAGAGCCACAAAAATAACAGTGGTTCCAAGGACACTTGAAAACTGTTATTTTAGTGAGCACCTTAAAACAGCTGTGCTGAAGCCGGATAATCCCAGCACTTGGGAGGCAGAGGTAGGACTGCTTGAGTTTGAGGTCACTTTGAGACCACATAGTGAATTCCAGGTCAGCTTGGGCTAGAATGAGATGCTACCCCAAAAACAAATAAATAGTTTTGTGGAATAACTAGTCTCACTTCTTTTTTTTCTTTAAATTCAAGTAACAATAGGAACAGAGAGAAAAATACATGAAGAACCATTAAAATAAGTGCTACTCAGTGCTCAATCTACAGAGGGATTTGTGACACACGCTTTTTCATAATGGACTCCAGGCCCCTGTCCTCAACAACCACTCGATAAAGTTCCACAAAAGACTGCTGGGCCTTTGGCTCTTTCCTGTCTCCACCTCCACCTCTAGGGACTCCAAGACCAGACCTTTCAATGGGCTGGAAAAATGTGCCTAAAGACCTCCTGTGAATTACCACACACTAATCTGAGAACTCCTTCCAGGTCTGACAAAAACAAAATGATGCAATGAGGTAGAAACATGCAATCTGAGCCATGGATTCCATGGGCACAGCCTGTCTGGACCTGATCAGGGTCCTGAGCAACAGAGGTCAACACTTCCAAGGGAAGGGCAAACACAGCCACAGAGGTCATTGCAAAGCTCCAGCCAGCAGATACCAAATCACCAGTGTTCAAGTACAGTCTTTCCACAGAGCATGACAGCTGAGCTAGAGTAACGACTGTTCACTGAAGGATGAAGTCAAAGCTATCATGTTCAAAGAGGCTAAATTCTCCAGTAGGGTTTTTACACTGTGGCTCCACTGTTCACAAGATGCTCTGAATCCTGGTGAAGTGTTTGGGAACAGAAAGGCACAAATCTGCCCACTCAATCTTCTTAAGCTGTTACAAGGAGCTCTCAGGGAGGGAAGTGCCCTAGTCACAAGGCAAGTGGCAGAACTAAGGCTAGAACTCAGAACGGCAGCACTGAGACGCACAGAGCTGCTGGGGCAAAGAGGTTCTGGCATGTTCCTCAATACATGCACAGTGAAAAGGGGCCACATCTCCACTCCCACAATTCCCCCTCTCCGCCAACATTTTGTAGGTGTTTCATGAACACCAGAGTAGAAACCCAACACGATGCTCTGAATTATTTATAATTCAGGGGCTCAGAGGCTCCCTCATGCCTCCACTTCACCTAGATCCCTTACCAGTGCTTGTATGGGTAACACCGTTCACTGTCCCCTCCATATCTGTCTCATCTTCTGCGTAGCTCAGTATCAAGCTCTGCTGTCGACTGGTTAGTCTCCTGTGGAGGATCACAATTAGTGGCTGAATGCTTCCTCCAGGCAGCTCTTCAAAGGACACACGTGCAGTCAAGCCTCTGACCCAGAGGCAATTCTCTGAGTCAGTGAGGAGTATCTGACGGCCACACCCCAAAGCACCTACAAAACCCTGAGTTGTTTACACAGCCTGTGCTGTGGCTATACAGATACACTGGGGAGGCAAGAAGCTAATCTCACAGGAAAGGAAGTAAGAACTGGATAGCAGATGCCAACATGCTGCCCAAAGCACCACCAAGAGCTCTCCGTGTCATTCATTTTGCTCCCCGTGACTCAGCAAGGCCTTGTCCACATGCGACTTACTTTGGAACTCTAATCTTGATGTGAATGTAGTGATCACCATAGCCGTAGCTATTAATCCGGGGAATTCCTTTTCCAGCCAAGCGGATCTTCTGGTCTGTCTGAATCCCAGCTGGGATCTATGGAGAAAGTAAACCACTTCACAAATATGATCTTGAATCCTAAAAAAAAAAAAGGGGGGGGGAGAGCCAGGTATGGTGGTACCCGCTTTAATCCCAGCACTTGGGAGGCAGAAGTAGGAGGATCACCATTGAATTCAAAGCCACCTTGAGACTACATAATGAATTCTAGGTCAGCCTGAAGACCCTACCCTGACAAACCAAAAAAAGGGGGGGGACAGTGTGGTGGCTCATGCACTGAGAAGCCTGGGGGAGGAAGAAGGGGCTGGGCGGGAAGCTCAGTGGGTACAGCACTTGCTACACAGCATGAGAGCCTGAGTTCCAGCAGCATGCCTACAGCGAGATGGGAGGTGGAGACAGAACAGTCCCTGGCAGGTGCAGTAAGGGTCAAGCATAAGATGTGGGAGCAGAGACAACCGGCACGAGGCTAAGCTTGTCCCATGCCCCCCCAATGAGCTGCACACTGTGGACCCTGGGCAAGCTTTAGATGCCCCCCCCGGTGGAGGTGGCAGTGATTTCTAGGCCCAAATTACCCACACCTAGCGGCTGGAGAAGGCCCCAGGGCAAAAGCCACTGTGGAGACAAGAGGTACCGGTGGGCACAGGAAGCCATCTGCTGCAGCTGTAACTAAAGCCGGAGGTGGCTGAGGGAGCAGCACACAGCTGAGGTGCACATCCATCTTGTGCAGTGACGAACTTGCATGACCAGTTCCCAGGACCCCAGCATGCAGGAAAGCAAGCACAATGCAGGCGCTGCTTTCCATGGGGTCACAGCAAAGGCCAGAGTTGCATTCTTACTAGCTCCTGGTGCCACCTGAACCACCCCTCTTCTCTTAGAAACCCCAACAGGCTGGGGGCCCACAGGTTTTAGGGTCACTTCAACTATTTCTCATTTCAGAAAAGAATGCACGTACTGACGATGGCAACATATATGTGTAATCCCAGCACTTGGGAGGCTGAGGCAGGAAGACCCCAAGTTCAAGACCAGCCTAGAGTATATAACAAGTCCTAGTCTAAGAGCAGAAAACAAAGAACAAAAGCACCAACACAGCTAGGGAGATTGCTCAGTGGTTAGAGGCCTTTACTTGTAAAGCCTGTCACCCTGGGTTCAATTCCCCAGAACACATGTAAAGCCAGATGGAAAATAATATATGTGTATGGAGTTGATTTGCAAAGGACAAGTGACCCTAGCATACAAACACACACATGCACACACATACAGGCAAATAGAATTTAAAAAGAAGCCAGGGGCCAGGCATGGAGGTACATGCCTTTAATCCCAGCACTCAGGAAGCAGAGGTAGAACGAGTTTGAGGCCATCCTGAGACTACACAGTGAATTCTAGGTCAGCCTGAGCTAGAGTGAGACCCTACCTCAAAAAAGCAAAAACCAAGAAAAAGAAGCCAGTGGCTGGAGAGATGGGTTAGTGGTTAACGTGCTTGCCTGTAAAGCCTAAAGACACATGTTCTACTCTCCAGATCCCATGTAAGCCAGATGCACAAAGGTAAGGCAAGCACAAGGTCACACATGCCCACTAGGTGGCACTAAGTATCTGGAGTTCGATGCGGGGTTGAGGCTGGAGTGTACCAATTCTTTGTCTCTCTCTCTTAAAAAAAAAAAAAAGCCAGGCATGATGGAGCATGCCTTTTGTCTCAGTACTCAGAAGACAGAGGTAAGAGGATTGCTGTGAGTTCAAAGCTAGCCTGAGACTACATAGTGAATTCCAAGTCCACCTGAGCTAGAGCAAGACCCTACCTTGAAAAAACTAGGGGAAAAATTATTATTATTTTTTTTAAAAGAACAGGCTGGAGAAATAGCTGAACAGTTAATAAAATTCCCTGTGTAAGCACGAGGGTCTGAAGAGGACTGAGGGATGGCTGAAGTTCAATCTCCAGCACCCATGTGAACACCTGAACACAGCCACACACACCTGTAACCCCATTCCTGTAAGGGAGCAGACATTTGAAAACTGTTGGAGCTTACGAGAAAACCAGTAAGCTCTGGGACCATTAAGACATTGGCTCTAAAAAGAATGGTGTAAAAGGGCTGGAGGGATGGTTTAGTGATTAAGGCATTTGCCTGCAAAGCCAAAGCACCCAGGTTCAATTCCCAGAACCCACGTTAGCCAGATACACAAGGGGGCGCATGCATCTGGAGTTCGTTTGCAGTGCCTGGAGGCCCTGGCACGCCCATTCTCTCCCCCCCCTTTCTGTCAAATAAATAAATAAATAAAAATAAAATATTAAAAACTAATAGAATGGTGTTAGAGGGCTGGAGAGATGGCTTAGTGGTTAGGGTAACTGCTTGAAAAGTCAAAAGGATCCAGGCTCAATTTCACAGTACCCACGTAAAGCCAGGTGCACAAGGGGGTGCATGGGTCTGGAGTTCGCTGTAATGGCTAGAGGCCTTGGTGTGCCCATTCTCTCTGTCGCTTTCTCTCTAATAAATAAAAACATGGGCAGTTGGGAGACAGAGGTAGGAGGGTCACTGTAAATTTGAGGCCACCTGCCTGAGACTACAAAGTGAATTTCAGGTCAACATGGGCTAGAGTGTGATTCTACCTTGGGGAAAAAAAAATAGTAATAGGGCTATAGAGATGGCTCAGCGATTAAAAGCACTTGCAAAACAAGCAAAAGAAAAAAATACCAGGGTGACAAAGATGGCTGTCCTTATGCCCTCTTACCGTCACATTGATCGTCTCATACAGGCCTTGGGCTCTGGCTGTCCCACCAAGAAGAGCCTGTGCTATTGAAATAAAGAGATCAGAGTGGATGTCTGCACCGTCCCTCCGGAACAAAGGGCTTTTCTGCACCTAAGACCAAACAGAGGATGAGAGTGAACACCAGAGGAACTCTGTATGAGGCTAGACGTCAGCCAAGTATCTTTAAAGGCTTGTGATTGAGGCCTGACACTCCGTAACACCTTCTGTGGTTAAAGCATGACACAGAGAAAAAGACCTACCCATCATCAATGACAAGCAGCACCACAGCACCCCATGGCTTATACACCACACAGTGGAAGAATGCCTAGACTTCCTAAGCCTCCAACAAAATCTTTCAATTATGTGTTGGAGAGATGGCATAGTGGTTAAGGTACTTGCCTACAAAGCCTAAGGACCCAGGTTCGATTCTCCAGTTCCCACCAAGCCAGATGCACAAGGTGGTGGATGTGTCTGTAGTTCGTCTACAGTGGCTAGAGGCCCTGATGTACCTATTCTCTCTCAGTCAAAAAAAAAAAAAAAAAATCTTCCAATTGTGAAAGGAAAACGAATGTAAATTTGCTTTTTGAAGCTGGGTGTGGTGGCACACACCTTTAATCATGGTACTCGGGAGGTACAGGTAGGAGAATTGCCATGACTTCAAGTCTGTCCTGAGACAATATAGTGATTTCCAGGTAAGCCTGGATTAGGGGGTGACTCCACCCCCCCCCAAAACCCTCAGGGTCAACTACAGAAGAGGTGGCAGAAAGAATGTTAAGAGTCAAAGGAAGGGGAAGAGGAAGAGTGTTGACAATGCCATCTTCCAGACACAAACTAGTCTTGATATTCATGACCTCAGAGTGGCTGACACTACTTACACAAGGCCTCCATAATAGGACAGCAAACAAAAACAACAATGACATCAAAATAGGAGACAGACTAATTGGAAAGAAGGAATTCAGTGGAGGGGGATATGGAAGTCATGGGATAGGACTATGATCATAGCATACTGCCTATAATTATGGATGTTTTCAATAAAAAGTTGTGCTGGGCCTGGAGGCACGCCACCTATAATCCTACCACTCAGGAGATCAAACAGGCCAAACTGAGCTACACAGTAAGACCCTGTCACAAAACAAAGAAAAAAGTTATAAATACTACTTCCTTTGGGCTTCTCAATCACTACCGTGAACTTGGAATCTATCATTCCTAGAAGCATGTTTTTATTTTGGTTGTGTTATTCCATGTCCCTAATTAACATAAAATCAAATCTCACATGCTGGACAACTTCTGTAGATAGTTTCTTGCGCTCAGCAACCTCTTGTGAATTGCTTTCCTTCTCTTGTGGGTGATAATAAAGTGTCTCATGCTCACACTCGTGCTCCTTTCCCTCAGCTGAACTGGCAGCAGTCTGCTGACTTTCCTTACAGCAGGCTCTCCCCAGTGTCTTGCTTTTATAGATAGGGCTGTCCTACTCAGCCCGGTACCTGCCATATACTAGACTTACCTGGGCTTTTCTCAGACAAAAATCTAAGAGTGGCTGGGCATGGTGGCACACGCCTTTAATCCCACTACTTGGGAAGGACAGGTAGGAGGATCGCCATGAGTTTGAGGCCACCCTGAGACTACACAGTGAAATCCAGGTCAGCCTGAGCTAGAGTGAGACCCTACCTCAGAAAAAAGAAAATAAAAGAAAATGTTGTTCCTATTAACAATTTATACATAAGTAACAAAACAGATGATGTATGATTTTGGTGTCCCATATTTCTAACTTGTCACTATCAATTATGTTTATTTTTTTCAAGGTAGGATCTCACCCTTAACGCAGGCTGACCTGGATGGAATTAACTACGTAGTCCCAGGCTGGTCTTGAATTCACAGCAATCCTTTACCTCTGCCTCCCTAGTGCTGAGATTAAAGGTGTGAGCCACCATGCCCAGCAACTTTATTCTTTTCACACCAAGTAGACCCTCAATTAAAAGAAGAAATCAGAAACCACGACAAGGTCTTTCCTTCCCTTTGCAACACCACTGCTTGTGTCCGTGACCTCCTGTCTGAGCTGCACCTGCACTGAGAGCAAGGATCTGACAGACGCTTACAAGCAAGCACCTACCCTGAACGTGACAAAAATCTCGCGTTTCCCCACAGGCATCCTCACAGTCTGGCCATCCTCAACTCCTAGAAGAACAAAAGTCAAAGAACAGTTACAGAGAACCCTCCCACAGCTCTCTACCCTTAAGACACAGCTAACCAGACTTCCTTGCTCATTCTTTTTTCTTGGATCGCTGTACTTGTTATAGGTCTATTTAAGTGGTTGATCTAAAACATCTTGATTTAATTTTGGTAGGTCATATTTTGTTTGGTTTTTCAAGGTAGGGTCTTACTTTAGCCCAGGCTGATCTGGAACCCACTATATACTCTCAGGCTAGCTTTGAACTCACAACGATCCTACCTCTGCCTCCTAAGTACTAGGTTAAAGGCCTGTGCCTCCACGCTGGGCTCCTTTTTCTTCTTTTCTTTTGAGACATGATCTCACTGTGGAGGCCAGGCTGACCTGACTTCACAGTCCTCCTGCCAAAGCTTCCCCAAAGCTTGAATTAACGGGTGTGTGCTGCCACAACAACCTATTAACGCCACCCTCCCCAGATGAAGACAGAAGAACAGAAGAAAGGAAATCCTGAGACCAAAAACTCTCTAGGCAGGAGCACAGCAGGCACTTTTTAAAGCAACTGGTACAAAGAAAGATTAAGGAAGATTCTAGTTCCTTCTCCAACATGGAGATCCAGGATCTGAAGCTTAACTCTGCAGACTGCCAGACCACACAGGACACAGTAGCGCCAGCCACTTTCCTGGATATGGGCACCAGGACTCACCTGCAGGCACAGGGATCATCACTCGCTTCTTCTGCTTGGCTTGTCCTGCTCCTCTGCAGATCACACAAGGATTTGTGATGATGGAGCCTCGGCCACTACATCGCCGACACGTGGAACGCATCACAAAAGGGCCCGTGTTGATGGTTTCCTAAAGAAAAGAATGGAAAGTACTGAGGTACACTGATGATGCCTTAGAAAAAGGTTGCATTCAAGGCCAGTAATCCAGGTGAGGTGGCACATGTGCAATCCCAGCATTTTATGCAAAAACTCCATTTACCTGGAAGCCTGCTCCGTGGGAAGGAATACATCCCTGATACTGAAAACCTTCAACAGGGGTCATGAGCCCCAGGAGTGTAACGTCTGCTGCTGTCTGGCTAAATGTGCATACATCACACTGCCCAGTAAGCACTTCTCTTAACGTCCATACACACATATTAATGCTACTCACACTTGGTTAGAGAACCTTCTCTTTTCAGATAGCAGTGACCTTGGGATGACTCAGAAGACACTATGGTGCTGAGAAGAAGTGACAGAGGAGTGCTCAGCACTGCAATATCTCTATCACACCTTCCAAGGCTCAGGGTCCACTGCAGAAGAGGTGGCAGAAAAAATCTAAGAGCCAAAGGAAGGGTAGGACTCCTTACAACGTGCTCCCCCCAGACACAAAATGGCCTGGATATCCATAGCCTCGCAGTGCACGACACTACCTATATAAGACCATCATAATAGGAGGAAAAGATCATGACATCAAAATAAAAGAGAGACTGATTGAGAGGGGGAGGGCATATGATGGAGACTGGAGTTTCAAAGTTGGTAAGTATGTGTAAAAGGAACGAGGAAATTGGTTCATTATTTACTATCTTGTAAATTTGCAGAATATCAACAGGAGTTGGGACGCACCTCCATGGTACAGTACCTGTGTATCACAGCCAAGGTTTTCAGTTCAATTCTCATCACCCCACCCCCCAACCACCACACATACAAAGTATCAGAAAGCAACAGAAGGTAGGTGTGGTGGTGCACACCTTGAATCCTAGCACTTGGGAGGCAGAGGTAGGAAGACTGCAGAGTTTGTGGCCACTCTGAGACTACACAGTGAATTCCAGGTCAGCTTGGACTACAGAGACCAAAGGTGGCACATGCATCTGGCATTCATTTGCAGTGACCCTGGCATGCCCATTCTCTCTACCTGCCTCTCGCTCTCTTAAATAAAAATAATAAAAAAAATAAAGAAAGCCAAGCGTCACATGTACTCTCTCATATGTGGATCCTAGCTACAAATGTATAGACGTGTGTGTGAGCTGGAACCAAAAATCTGTAGCAGAGGCCAGTAAGCTAGAAAAAGGCTATGAGGGAGGGAGAAGAGGGAGGACTTAAGGGAAGGGTCTTATATACATGTAGGAAGAAGAACAGATTATAAGGAAGGGAAAGGCCTAAGTGAGGCCAGTGGAAGAGATTGTGTAAAAGGGTGGGGACAGATCAATCAAAATTCAAGATATTCTGAATAAAACTTATGAAAACCTACCTTTTTTATTTTTAATAATGGTACATCCAGAAGCCAAAGATTGTTCCTAGAAAATTTTCAGTGCCAGAGATGGGATACCTTCCAGTGAGTTGTTGGCCAGGGAGGTCCCTGTTGCCTCCAAAACATTACAGATTATTGCCAAGGCCCTTGGTTTCCCTTGAGAAACAGATGGTAAGACCCTATTGCTAAAGAATTCATGTTCCTGAACAGCAAAGTCACTGAGAAGTCAAGCTGGTGCTGAGCAGAAAACCTTCTTCCTGTAGACCAGCCAACCGTAAGCTGGAAAAAAGCTGCCCTGCATGCAGCTCTATGTGAGACAGAAGTCATCAACGGTGAAAACAGTGGACACTGGAAGCCTAAAGTTTGGCCAGACAGGCCAGATGACCAAACAGGTGCAATAGTGGCATGTCTGCTCTGGGGGAAACCAACTGCTCTAATTGGACTGGAGGCCCACTTTATGAGAGGGAATACATGCCCGGTACTGAAAATCTAATCAAAAGCCTAAGGCAGGGAGGTCAAGAACCTTAGGGGTATAAAGCCTACACTTGTCTGGATAAATGTATATATTTTTCTCACTGCCCTGAAAGTACTATACTTAATGTTCATATTCATATATTAATGCTACTCTCACTTCTGGTTAGAGAAGCTTCTCTTTTTACATGGCAATAACCACTAAGATGACCCAAAAGGCAACATAGTATTGAGAAGAAGTGACAGAGGAACGTCCAGCACTTAAACAACAACTCTATCACACCCTCCAAAGCTCAGGATCCATTGCGGAAGAGGGGCAAAAGAATGTAACAGCCAAAGGAAGGGTACCACTCCTTACAATGCAACTATCCAAACAGAAATCTGCCTCAATATCCATGACCTCACAATGCCCTCATAATAGGAGAAAAAGATGATGACATCAAATTAAAAGAGAGACTAATGGTAAGAGGGAGGGGATATGATGGAGAGCAGAGTTGTGAAGGGGAAAGTGGGAGAGGGGAGGAAAATACCATGGTTTATTGTAAGTATAAAAGTTGTCAATAAAAAAATAAAACTTTAGGGCTGGAGAGATGGCTTAGCGGCTAAGCGCTTGCCTGTGAAGCCTAATGACCCCAGTTCGAGGCTTGATTCTCCAGGACCCACGTTAGCCAGATGCACAAGGGGGTGCACACATCTGGAGTTCATTTGCAGTGGCCAGAGGCCCTGGCGTGCTCATGCTCTTTCTCTCTCTGTATCTGCCTCTTTCTCTCTCTCTGTCCATTGCTTTCAAATAAGTAAATAAAAGTATGCAAAAAAATTAAAAGATAAAAATAAAAATTTAAATAAAAAGATATGAAACAGAAAAAAAACAAAACGGCCGGGCCAGGTATGGTGGCACACACCTTTAATCCCAGCACTCCAGAGGCAGAGGTAGGAGGATTGCTGTGAGTTCAAGGCCACCCTAAGACTCCATAGTGAATTCCAGGTCAGCCTGGACTAGAGTGAGACCCTAATTACAGAAAAAAAAAATCATCTGTAGCTAGGATTGCTCAGTACTGCAATAACTCTATCACACCTTCCAAAGCTCAGGCTCTATTGTGGAAGAGGTGACAGAAAGAATGTAAGAGCCAAAGGAAGAGTAGGACTCCTTACACCATGCTCCCCACAGACACAAAATGGTCTGACATCCATGACCTCACAGTGCCTGACACTACCTATACATGACCATCATAATAAGAGGAAAAGATCACGACATCAAAATAAAAGAGAGACTTCTGAGCGGGAGGGCACGTGACAGACAGTGAAGCTTCAAGGGGAAAGTCAGGGGGAAGGGAATTACCATGGGATTTTTTTTTTATAATCATGGAAAATGCTAATAAAAATTAAAAAAAATATAAAATAAATGAAAAAAAAAAGTTTTGGAAAAAAAAAAAAAGATCTAGGTTTGACTCCACAGAACCCAGATGCATATGGTGGCACATGTGTCTGGAGTTCATTTGCAGCATCTGGAGACCCTGATATGCCCATTCTCTCTAATAAATAAATTTAAATATATTTAAAGAAAAAAAATTAGACTGTTTAGACTTTAAACATAATCTGAGTCCTTCCACTGATTTTCAAATTATCTAAGTAGGCATAGTTTCCTTGCCTTGTCTGTACCACTGACCAGGACTGAGCAACAACTAGAGAAAGGCAGAAGGTTCTAGATTGAATAGTCCACCTAGCTATAAACTATCAAAGCCCTAGAAGTACCTGAATAAAATATGCACCGGATTATAGAAAAATGGAATAGATGGAGCAGCATGATAGGTAGGCAAGAGGGTAAGAAGTCGCCAGGGAGATAAGGACGCTTACCATGCCAGAGCCACCACAGTAGTGGCAATGCTGCACCTTGGTTCCTGGCTCGTTCCCTTTGCCATCGCAGCGCTCACAGGTGTCCATGATGTTCACGGTGAACTCCTTGTTGACGCCCTTGGCTGCTTGATTGAATGTCAGTTCCATGATGTACTACAGAGATGGAGACATGGCCTGTCTGGTCTGCTATCCCGTGGCCACAGTGATACCTCACTTCAGCACCTCTCTTCCCTCCTTAACTACCATACAGATATGCTTTGACAGGTAAGAATGGGTTGGACTCTAGCCAAGCATGGGGGCACACCCTTTAATCCCAGCACTCGGGAGGCAGAGGTAGGAGGATTGCCATGAGTTTGAGGCCACACTGAGACTTGCCTGATCCTATCCTACTTCTGGGGATTCTTACTTTTCAACAAGCTGAAGATGTACATGGGTAATACCTGAATGTAATACTTGTTACAGTCTGAATCAAGAATGCTAAAGCAGGCCTGGTCTACAGTGAAACCCAATCTCAGGAAAAAAAAAAAAAAAAAAAAGGACAGCTGGGTAGGGTGGCACATGCCCTTAATCCCAGCACTCAGGAGGCAGAGGTAGGAGGATCACCGTGAGTTTGAGGCCACCCTGAGACTACATAGTGAATTCCAGGTCAGCCTGGACTAGAATAAGACCCTACCTCAGGGAAGAAAAAAAAAAAAGCTGGGCATGGTGGCACACACATGCCTTCAAGCCTAGCATTCAGGAGGCAGAGGTAGGAGGATTGCAGTGAGTTTGAGGCAACCCTAAGACAACACAGTGAATTACAAGTCAGCCTAGGCTAGAGTGAGACTCAACCTCAAAAAAGAAAAAACAAAAATGCCTTCAAGACCTGAATTTTTCTCCAATTTAGTGCTACTGGGAAGTGGTGGGCCTTGAAGAGGTAGAGACTGGTGAAAGATTTTACTTCACTGGGGATGACCTCCAAGGAGAATCTGGTTGCTCGTTTTTTTTTTTTTTTTTTTTTTGAGGTAGGGTCTCACTGTAGCCCCAGCTGACCTGGATTCACTATGTAGTCTCAGGGTGGCCTCCAACTCACGGCAATCCTCCTACCTCTGCCTCCTGAGTGCTGGGATTAAAGGCATGAGCCACCACACCAGTGCTTTTATTTTTCTTTTACTTTCCAATCATGATTAAATAAGCAACTCTGCTCTACTATCTGCTTGCCACAGGCCCCCAAACAATGGAGCCAACAGACCATAGACTGAAATCATAAGCCAAAATGAAATTTCCATCTTTTTAGTTCTGAAGTATTTTCCTATAGCAACAAGAAGCAAACTAGCATAGCACTTACAATAACCTGAATTATCCACTATCTTAAGTTAGATCACAAAACATTTCTCTCAAGTCTGAACACAGCTCGTTATGACAGAAGTATGGAATTGAGGCTCAGCGGTATCTTCCTGCTACCCTGAGCCCTCCTAGAATAATGTGGCAAGTCTGGGCAAATCACTCATGTGAGTTATGGTCTCTGAGGGCCTTAGGTGCTGTCTGATAAGCAACTGTTATAATCAAAATATATTCATTACTACCTCCAGGATTTTGAAATGCTAGATTTTTTCTGACAATTGGCTGCCCACAAATCAGGTCACTTAGGCTGCTTTGCCTTTCTGAGACATGGACACTAAAACAACTCTGCATCAGACTTAAAGTGTGTATAATTCGTTAAAATAAGAAACTTACTTCCTGAGGCTGATCAAACACACTCTGGAAATCTCCAAAAGATGAGGATGAGAACTCCCCGAAAATCTTCCTGAAGAGTTCCTCAGGGTCCACAGAAGGGCCTCCCCTCCAGTAGCTCTGCCCAGAGCTGCTGGCCCCAGGGTCAAAGCCAGCAGAGCCATAGGCATCATACTGCTTCCTCTTTACTTCATCACTCAACACCTACAATGAAGGACAGAGCAGAGCAATCAGACAGTTCTGTGTCTTCCAAGGACTAGGAACACAGGCAAGAGCTCACATCAGCAAGACCATCATGTTTATAAAGGGGTCCCATGTGCAAAAATATTCTATGAAAGCTAAGCATGGTACCATAGGCCTATGAAGCCAGCACTTGGGAGGATCACAAGTCTGGGAAATACTGCATTAGATACTGAGACCCTGTCACAACAAACAAATTACATTAGAGCTGAATAAATAAAAATAAAATTTAAAAAATAAGAAATTTAGCTGGGTGTGGTGGCACATGCCTTTAATGCCAGCACTCAGGAGGCAGAGGTAGGAGGATCACCATGAGTTCAAGGCCACCCTGGAACTACATAATGAATTCCAGGTCACCTGGGCTACAGTGAGACCCTACCTCATAAAACCAAAAAAAAAAAAAAAAAAATTAAATTAAATTAAAATAAACAAAAAATTTAAGTTTCAGAGTTGTTTACAAGCACATGGGTGAGGAGCTACTTACAGGAGTTGAGGCTTTTCTTTGGGGGGGGGGGTGAGGTAGGGTCTCACTCTAGTCCAGGCTGGCCTAGAATTCACTCTGTAATCTAAGGGTGGCCTTGAACTCATGGCAATCCTCCCACCTCTGCCTCCCAAGTGTTGGGACTAAAGGCATGAGCCACCACGCCCGGACCCTTGCTTCTTTCTTTTTTAAAAAAGGTGATTTGGTGCAGGGACATGACACACTGGACCACATGACATGCTGAGCTGTCAGGGAAGCACATTGTTGTAGTGACCACTCACAATTCCCATTACCTCATATGCTTCTGCCAGCTGGGAGAACTTCTCCTTGGCTTTAGGATCATCTTTATTTGTGTCAGGGTGATATTTCTTGGCAAGCTAAGGGGAAAAAGAAAAAGTAATGTAAATTACTATAGACACAAGACATTACTGAAACAGAACCCAGTAGCTCATCATAATTATAAAACTTCTTTATCTCATTCAGCTTCCCCCCCCCCTTTTCTTTTTTAGAGAGACAGAGAGAAAAGATAGAGAATTGGCCCACCAGGAGAAAGAGAGAGGAGAGTGAGAACTGGCCCACTAGGGCCTCAGCCAGCACAATCAAACTCTAGACACTTGCACACCAAGCGGGTATGCACAACATTGTGCTTGCCTTACCTTTGTGAATCTGGCTTATGTGGGATCTGGAGACTAGAACATGGGTCCTTATGCTTCACACCTTAACTGCTAAGCCATCTCTCCAGCCCATATCATTCAACTTTCTACTCTTTTGTTGTTGCTGTTGTTTTTGAGGTAGGGTCTCACTCTAGCCCGGGTTGGCCTGGAATTCACTACGTAAAGTCATTTAACTTTCTTAAGAGAGAGAAAGAAAACAGCATTTTAAAGTTTTAAAAGAAATATTTTATTCGTCAGAACATGATGGTGTATGTCTTTAAACACTTGGGACTACATAGTGAGGTCCAGATTAGCCTGTGTTAGAGCGAGTCCTTACCTGGAAAAAAAAAAAAGCCAGGTGTGGTGGCACATGCCTTTAATCCCAACACTTGGGAGGCAGAGGTAGGAGGATTGCTCTGACTTTGACGCCATCCTGAGATTACATTGTGTATTCCAGGTTAGTCTGGGCTAGAGCAAAACCCTTCCTTGGAAAAAAAAGAAGAAGAAGAAGAAGAAGAAAGGAGGAAGGAGGGAAGAGGAAGAAAGGAAGAAGGAGCGAGGAGGAGGAGAACTAGAGTATCCTTGTGGAAGCAAAGTGTAAAACTGCCTGTCTGCTTTGCTTTATTTGTACTCTAGTTCTGAACAAGGAAAATGTGGTACCCATTCAAAACCAAGTATAGCTGGGCATGACAGTTCACACTTACAATACCTGCTGAGGCTGAGGCAGAAGGATTGCCATGAGTTTAAGGCCAGTATGGGCTATAAACTGAGTTCCAAGTCAGCTTGGAGAGTGAGACACAGCTTCAAAGAACAAAAAAGGGGAAGAGAGATGGCTTAGCAGTTGGGGTGTTTGCCAGCAAAGCCAAAGGACCCAGGTTTGATTCCCTAGTACCATGTACTGCATGCTACATACAACATAGCTATAGTCAGGACTAGACAGTCAACAGCATTTCTTCTACATTCTTGTCACAAAATCTGATTCCAATGCACACCTGGTAATAGGCTTTCTTGATATCTTTCTGGCTGGCATTTCGGGGTACTCCTAATATCTGGTAATAGTCATCTTTGTCCAAAGAGGCACTCGTGTGGAAGGGTGCAGCACATACAGAAGGGTATTGTTTTGCTCCTGGAAAGGAATCAAGAAAGAAAACTACATTGGGAATATGCTCAATTAAAGCAAATTATGAATATATGTCCAGAAAGGGACTACTTAAGATAGGTCTTCACTATAGGACCTACTCCTACCCAAACACAATGTTCAAAAGTGACCAAAGACTACAAAGGTAACTCAGTTTAGCATGAGCCCTAGGTTCAGTCCCCAGAACCACATTAAACTGGGTGGAGGTGGTGCATGCCTGTAATCTCGCCACTCAGCAGGATCACATATTCAAGGTCATTCTTAGTACCACAGCAGATTGGATAAGAGTCCCCAATGGGAACATAAAGAAATTGTCACAAGCCCAGTGTGATGGTGCATACTTTTAATCCCAGCACTCAGGAGGCAGAGATAGGAGGATCGCTGCAAGTTTGAGGTCAGCCTGAGACTACATAGTGAATTCCAAGTCAGGCTAGGCTACAGCAAGACCCTAGATAACCTTCTTTATAAATGTATACATAGGGCTAACACAGCAGTTAAGGTATCTGCCTGCAAAGCCAAATGACCTTGGTTCAATCCCCCAGGACCTACACAAGACAGATACACAAGGTGGTGCATGTGTCTGGAGTTCGTATGCAGTGGCTGGAGGCCCTGGCACGCCCATTATTTTGCTCTCTCTCTCTCAAATAAATAAAAACATAAAATATATAAATGTATTGATAGCTTAAATATCATTGCTAACCTGGGTGTGGTGGTGCATGCCGTTAATCCCAGCACTTGGGAGGCAGAGGTAGGAGGATGGCTGCGAATGTGAAGCTAGCCTGAGACAACATAGTAAATTCCAGGTCAGCCTGGGTTACAGCAAGATAGAGGAAAAAAAGTGTAATTGTACTATCAGCTTTGAGAGAAGACTAAAGTCTGAGAGGTGAGTTGATGACTTTAAATGTGGTAACAGAGGACATTTTAAAGGATACCACTTCTCACAGATATTCATCACCTGATATAAAACATGCCCAGTGAAGCTTATGAGCTGACTTGGGAAAAAGGGCAGTAATGGCCATACATATTATTTTTATTTATTTGGTGTGTGCATGTCTGTGTGTCCTCATACAGGTTTAATCCTCAATACCCATCATCGTGCCTATTGCACAGAGATATAATTATAAAACAATGTTCCAGGGAATGCATGAGGCCACAGACTTGAGCCTCAGCACCACCAATAAACAAATAAATAAAGTTCTACATGTGGATGGCGATGTGTCTTAGTGGTAGAACACTTACCTAGCCTGCACAAACTAAAAACTCCCAACACGACAATCAAAAGAAGAATCCACACAGATTTAGAATAATAAGCCAGGCGTGGAGGCATACATCTATAACCCCAGTTCAAATCCAATCCGACTACATAATGAATTGCTCGTCAGTTCCAGTTATATTACGATGAGACAATGTCTCAAACAACAACAAAATAGCTTAAGAAGTAGTATTACCTAGAGAACTAATAGTTTAACAGGAAAATGTAGCCAATCCCTACCACATGATGACATTTCTCCCAGTAATCTGGAAGAATACTGGTGGCAGGAACAAAAGCTTGTTTGTTTGTTTTTTGTTGTTTTTTCCAAGGTAGAGTCAAACTCAAACTCAGGCTGACCTGGAATTCACTATATAGTTTCAGGGTGGCCTCGAACTCATGGCAATCCTACCTCTGCCTCCCAAATGTTGGGATTAAAGGCGTGTACCACCATGCCCAGTAAAAGTGGGTTTTTTTGTTGTTTTTTACCATTCATTTGAGAGGGAGAGTGGGGGTGAAGAGATGGCTCAGTGATTAAGGTGTTTGCCTACAAAGCCTATCAACCCAGGTTCAATTCCCCAGTACCCAAGTAAAGGCAGATGGACAAAGTGGCACATGCACCTGGGGTTTGTTTGCAGTAGCTGGAGGCCCTGGCATGCCTATTCTGTGTGTGCATGTGTGTCTGTGCAAACAAAGAGAGTGAAAGTAAGATGGGTGTGCCGGGGCCTCCTGCTGCTGCAAATTCCAAATACATACTCCGCTTATGTATCCAGATTTACATGGGAACTGGGGAATCAAACACAGGCAATCAGGCTTTGCAACCAAGCAGTTAAACACCTTTAACCAGTGAGCCATCTCTCCAGCCCAGGAAGAAAAATTTTAGGGCTGACAAGATGGCTTAGCGATTAAGGTCTCAGGACCCAGGTTTGGTTCCCGAGAACCCATATAAACCAGATGCACATGGTGGTGCATGTGTCTGCAGTTCCTTTGCCATGGCTAGAGGCTCTGGTGTGCCCATTCTCTCTCTGTGTCTGTCTGTCTCTCTAGTAAATAAAATAAAAAATATTTAAAAGAAAAAATTTAAGTGTGTTCACAGGACCACATCCAATAAGTTTTATGCTGAGTCCCCAAGTTTGAGAATGAGGGCTTGTTCAGGAAGGGCCTCAATGCCACAGATAGCAGTTCAAAGGCCAGGTATGATGGCACATGCCTTTAATTCCAGCACTTGAGAGGCAGAGGTAGGAGGATGGCACCAAGTTTGAGGCCACCCTGAGAGACTACATAGTGAATTCCAGGTGAGCCTGAGCTAGAGTGAGACCCTACCTCAAAAAAAAAAAAAAGGGCTGGAGAGATGGCTTAGCAGCTAAGCGCTTGCCTGTGAAGCCTAAGGACCCCTGTTTGAGGCTCGATTCCACTGCGTCTGGAGTACGTTTGCAGTGGCTGGAAGCCCTGGCACACCCATTCTCTCTCTGCCTCTTTCTGTCTGTGGCTCTCAAATAAATAAATTAAAAAACAAAGCCAGATGTGGTGGCACACGCCATTAATCCCAGTACTTATGTGGATGGCTGAGGTAGGAGGACTGCCCTGAGTTCAAGGCCACCCTGAGACTACAGAGTGAATTACAGGTCAGCCTGGGCTAAAGCAAGACCCTACCTCAAAAAAAATTCATTTGCACAAATTCTAAGGTATAGCTGGGTGCACACCTTCAATCCTAGCACTAGGGAGCCTGAGGTAGGAGCACCCCCATGAGTATGAGACCAACCTGGTATACAGAATGAATTCCAGGTATTCTGGGCTAGAGTGAGACGTTGCTTCAAGGCTCCAGCCACCCCCCAAAAGTAAATAAAAATTTTTAAAAAATTGCAGGACACTAAACTAGAATTCACAAACACAGGAAGTTATTCATTATCTCCATCCTTCTCATTAAAACTGGGCTCATCCAGCCAGGTGTGGTGGCGCTCGCCTTTAATCCCAGCACAAAGGCAGAGGTAGGAGGATCGCCATGAGTTTGACACCCTGAGAATACAGAGTGAATTTCAGGTCAGCTAGGGCCAGAGTGAGACTCTTCTTCAAAAAACCAAAAAAATACATAAACATGAGGTCATCCAACACAGCATGAGAAAGCATCGTGGCTAAACACCTCAAGGCTTAGTGCATATGAAACTGCTGTCTCTTGCATCTAGTTATTGAAAACTGAAGAATCACATATGACTGTCAAAAAAAGTACTTGTCTGTATTGTCACTGAGGATACTCTTAAAAATAAAGAAAAAATAAATTTTCACCTCTGGTAATAAGGCAGCAGCTTTCATAACAAGGCTCTGCCGCCTTTTACTTTTGTGACTTACTACAAGTTGTTTAATATCGAAGCCTGTTTCCCTTCATAAACAGAAATGATAAGTGTGTCTATCACATGGAAATGTGGTCTAAGGAGGTAGATGAAACGCACCCGTTATACGAGTAAGCACTCGATGAGTGTTAAGACCGTTTATTACAGTGTCTGATTTAAGGGTTCTAGGAAACACTGACATGGTGGCGGCAAGCCTTTAATCCCAGCACTCGGGAGGCAGAGGTAGGAGGATCGCAGTGAGTTCAAGGCCACCCTGAGAACACAGAGTGACTTCCAGGTCAGCCTGGGCTAAAGGGAGAGACTCTACCTTCAAAAACAAAATAAATAAAGACTGGTAAGGATATAAGCAACGAAAGGACAACGCCTAAGGGTGACTGCGTGCCATCTTGGTGGAGCTGAGGGTGCCTAGGTCCTTCCCTTCCAGGGCAAGCTAAAAGCCGGGAGCTGGGCAAGGAAGCGGCAAGGGAGCAGCGGCCCCCGGTGAAGGTTCACGGCCATCGAGCGTCTCACCAGCCCGAAGCTCTTCCCTCTGGGTAGCCACCTTGGCCTCTGTGCCCCGGGCTTGCCAGCGTGCCCTTGCAACTCCGTACATGGAGCTTAGAAGACCCCTGCACCCCGCCACCCCGGGGTCGGAGCGAGGCGAAGTCACACGGCCTCTCCCCGGCCCCGAGCCCGCCCTCACCTGCGAGGCTGACGCTCGGTCTCAATGTCAGCAGCCCCCGGGGGCCACGAGCACCCGGCGAGAGCGAAAAGGCCGCGACGGTCAGCTTGCGACCCAGTGACGCCCCCACTACGGACCCCCGGAGCAGCCGGACCGCTCTCCCCGCTGCAGCCGGCAGCCTGGGGGTCCCGCCGGCCGCCGCTAGCAACCAGCGTGAGGAACACCGCGCAGCCATTTTGGCCCGGGGGACACTGCGCCTGCGCGGCCCGGCTTCGGGAGGCTTCTCCAGGAAGACGCCTCTTCCGGGGGGGGCGTGGCCTCCGCGCGCACGCGCAGCCCTCCACCTGGCGAGGGGCGCTTGAACGTCCTACGCGGGCTGAGGTTTCCTTTGAGGCTGTCCGCCTTGGGGGCTCGCCTGACGTGAGAGCGGCAAGCCTGGCTGTAGCGATCGTCAGCAGCCCGCGTGTCTTGGCCGCGGCAGGGACTACAAACACCGGCAGGCAACGCGACGTGGGTCGCGCAGGTCCTGGCAAGCCGCGCGCGGCTGTCTTCCGGTGACCCTGAGGCTTGCATCTTATTGCGTGTGCCTCTCCCGCGGGCCTCCGCCCCCAGCGCCGTCTGCGGTCTTCCATTTGGTCTGACGTGCTCGCCGCGGGATTGGGGGTGCTCCAGGCTCTTTTCCTCGCTCAGGCCTTCGCCACATTTTGTAGCGAACTTGGTGGTACGGAAAGAGAGAGAACTGAATCCGGGCGGGGTGGCGCACGCCTTTAATCCCAGCACTCGGGAGGCAGCGATAGGAGGATCACTGTGAGTTCGATGCCACCTTCAGACTACGTAGCGAGTAACATAGGCTAGAGCAAAACCCTACCTCGAAAAACCAAAGGGAAAAAGAAAGGAAAAAAAGCAGAAAGCTGAAATACACTCCCCAAAAAATGACTAAAGAGTCTTATGAGCACCTGCTATGTGTCATGCACCCGTGTGCTGTGCATTCAAAGTCACCCTTAGACTACATAGTGAGTCCAGGTCAGCCTGGGCTAGACTGAAGTCTACCTCAAAAAATATATATATGTGTGTGTGTGTGTGTGTGTGTGTGTTAGAGCAGAACCACAAGTAGAAGGACTCTTTTGCTTGTTTTGTTTTTCGAGGTAGGGTCTCACTGTAGCCCAGGCTGTCCTGGAATTCAGTATGTAGTTTTCAGGGTGGTCTCAAACTCATGGCAATCCTCCTACCTCCGCCTACCAAGTGCTGGGATTAAAGGCCCACCACTACGCTCAGCTTTTTAAAAAAATAATAATAAATTATTTTTATGTATTTATTTACGAGGGAGAGACGGGTGTGCCAGGGCCTCGAGCCATTGGGCCACCATGGCCATCTGGCTTGGGATCTGGGAAATCAAACCTGGGTCTTGGGCTGGAGAGATGTTTTAGAGATTAAGGCGCTTGCCTGCAAAGCCAAAGGATCCAGTTCAACACTCCAGGACACACCCAGATGCACAAGAGGGCGCTTATATCTGGAGTTCATTTACAGTGGCTGGAGGCCCTGGCATACCCATTCTCTTTCTGTTTCTTTCTCTCTCTCAACTAACTAAATAAATAAGTAAAATTTATTAAAAAAAAAAAACAAAAAACCTGGGCCTTTAGACCTCTCAGGCAGGCAGGCACTTTAACCACCAAACCATTTCTTTATCCCAAAAGCTAGCTTCTTTTGGGTAGTTTAGAGATTGAGGCCCAGAGAGAACCAGGTGATGCCACCCCACTGCCACTTCACCCTGCACAAGAACTGAACTCTTCTGATAAGAATGATCTACATCACCCCTACTGTCCACAATCTAGCATGCTACCTAGGTAGACAGCCTGGGTGGGCTGGCTCTGAGATTGCCCTTCAAATCTGCAATCAAGTCTTCCCCTTACATATAGAGACTCTCAGGTTCCTAGCTTGCTTTTTTCTCCGTGTGGGATTCTCCTGGACTTACCCCTGTGCTGCCTGGATACACATGAGTCTGGCTTCTAGTTTTCCAGGAAGATGTACACATCAAGACACATCTACCTCCCCAGCACTTGGGAGGCAGAGGTAGGAGGATCGCCATTAGTTCCAGGCCACCCCGAGACTCCATAGTTAATTCCAGGTCAGCCTGGGCCAGAGTGAGACCCTACCTCGAAAAAACAACAACAACAACAAAAAGACAAATCTACCTCCTAATGCAGATTAAGTCTCTCAGATAAAAGGTTCCTGTCGTTATCTCTGTCTTAACCAGGTGTCAGGCCATTCAATGACTTCTTCTAATAAGACTATTTGCTAATCTGTCAGCAAGTGACTCCTGTGTGGTGCACAGAAGTCATCCAAATTTCAACTAAAAGTCCACAGCACAGGTGTGGGTTGCTGTATGAGGATGGTTGTCCAGGGAAGGACTCCAGTTGACAGGCTTATTTTCTTTTAAGCAAGGTCTCACTTTAGCACAAGCTAACCTGGCACTCACTCTGTACTCCAAGCTTGCCTTGAACTCTTGGTGAGCCTTCTACGTCAGCCTTCTGAGTGCTGGGTTGCTAAGTCTAAACGCTTGCATAATCATGCCTGGATTTTCTTCTTTTTTTTTTTTTTTTCCTTCGAGGTAGGGTCTCACTCTAGCTCAGGCTGACCTGAAGTTCACTATGCAGTCTCAGGGTGGCCTCAAACTCCAGGCAATCCTCCTACTTTTGCCTCCCAAGTGCTGAAATTATAGGCATGTGCCAGGACACCCGGCTCCATTATTTTATCTTATCTTATTTTATTTATTTGACAGATACAGAGTATAGCAGGCCAGGGCATCTAGCCACTGCAAACAAACTACAGATGCATATGATACCATGTTCATTGACTTTTGAGGGACCTGGAAAATTGAACCTGGGTCCTTAGGCTTTGCAGACAAGCACCTTAACTGCTAAATCACCTCTTGAGCCCATTGCTTTTTTTTTTCTCTTTATTTATTTATTTTTACTTTTTTTTCAAATTTTTATTAACATCTTCCATGATTATAGAAAATATCCCATGGTAATACCCTTCCTCCCCCCACTTTCCCCTTTGAAATTTCACTCTCCATCATATACCCTCCCCATCTCAATAAGTCTCTCTTTTATTTTGATGTCATGATCTTTTCCTCCTCTTATGATGGTCTTGTGTAGGTAGTGGCAGGCACTGTGAGGTCATAGATGTCCAGGCCATTTTATATCCAGAGGGAGCACGTTGTAAGGAGTCCAACCCTTCCTTTGGCTCTTACATTCTTTCTGCCACCTCTTCCACATCAGACCCTAAGCCTTGGAAGGTGTGATCAAGATATAACTCAGTACTCCAGGCACTTCTTTCTAGCACCATGATACCTTCTAAGTCATCCCAAGGTCACTGCCATCTGAAAAGAGAAGATTCTCCACCAAAAGTGAGAGTCGCATTAATATAAGGGTATGAACATTAAGAGAAGTGCTTACTGGGCAGTTTGATAAACATAGTATATACATTTAGCCAGACAGCAGCAGACATTACACCCTTTGGGCTCATGACTATTCCTGTTTTAAGTTTTCAGTATCAGGGATGTATTCTCTTCCATGGAGTGGGCCTCCAGTCCAATTAGAGGGCAGTTGTATTCCACCATGACAGATGTGACACTATTGCACCCGTTGGCTTATTTGGCCTGGCTGGCAAAATTTAAGACTTGTAGCATCCACTGTTGAGTATCTTCACTGGTGATTTCTCTCTCTCCCATTGAACTGCATGTAGAATGGCTTCTTCCTGCTTTTTGTCAGCTGGTCTACATGGAGGAGGTTATCAGCTCAGTTCCAGCAGGATTTCTCAGTGGCCTTGCAGCCCAAGTATGTGGAGTCTGCAGCAATAGGGTCTTACCATCTATTCCTGGTGGGAAACCAAGGGCCTCAGCAATGGCCTAAAATGTTTTGGGGGCATCAGGGACCTCCCTGGCCAACAATTCATTGGAAGGTATCCTATTCCTGGCACTGAAAATTTTCTAGCAACAATCTACAGCTCCTGAGTGTTCCATTGTCCAAAAAAGTGGGATTCCATATGATTTATTTTTATCCTCTTAGAGTTTGATTAGCCCTCCCTCCACCTTTCATTTACTCAATCTCTTCCCCTGACCTCACTTGGACTCTCTAGCCCATTATTTATTTGTTTATTTATTTTGTTTTTTTTTGAGGTAGGGTCTTACTCTGGCCCAGGCTGACCTAGAATTCACTCTGCAGTCTCAGGGTGGCCTCAAACTCATGGTGATCCTCCTACCTCTGCTTCCTGAGTGCTGGGATTAAGGGTGTGTGCCACCAGCTATTATTTATTAATTTTTAAAAAATATTTTATTTATTTATTTGAGAGAGAGAGAGAGAGGCAGATAGAATTAGAGAATGGGTGTGCCAGGGCCTCTAGCCACAGTAAACAAACTCCAAACACATGCTCCCCCTGGTGCATCTGGCTTACATGGGTCCTGGGGAATCAAACCAGAGTCCTTAGACTTTGCAGGCAAATGCCTTAACTGCTAAGCCACTTCGCCAGCCCTATTTATTAATTTTTTTAAAATATTTTTATTGGAGCAGACTGTGGTGGTGCATGTTTTTAATCCCAGCACTCAGGAGGCAGAAGTAGAAGGATCACCATGAGTTTGAGGCCACCCTGAGACTCCATAGTGAATTCCAGGTCAGCCTCGGCAAGAGTGAGACCCTACCTTGAAAAACCAAAAATCTATATATTTTTTTCCTTGGGGCTGGGGAAATGGTTTAGTAGTTAATACATTTGTCTGTGAAACCTATGGAAGTTGTCAATAAAAATAAATTTAAAATAAAAAAATATTGTGATTTATTTATTTGAGAGAGAAAGAAAGAAAGAGAGAATAAGCATGTCAGGGCTTTCTGCCACTGCAATCAAATACCAGATGCATGCGTTACTTTGTACATCTGGCTTTATGTGGGTACTGGGGAATCAAACCCAGGCTGTTATGCTTTGCAAGCAAGCAAGTGCCTTAACCATCGAGCCATCTCTCCAGTACTCATATGTACTTTTGTTGTTGTTATTGTTATTTTGAGGTAGGTTCTTGCTCTAGCCCAGGCTAACCTGGAATTCACTAGGTAGTCTCAGGCTGGTCTGGAACTCACAGTGACCCTCCTACCTCTGCCTCCTAAGTGCTGGTATTAAAGGCAGGTGAAACTATGCCTGGCTTCTCACACATACATTTTTTTTTTTTCGAGGTAGGGTCTTGTCAGACATAGGCAGGGTGTCCTGGATTAAAGCAAACCTAAGCTGTCTGACATGAAGACCCCAGGCTATGGAGGGGTAGCAGCACAACCTGAACCGCTGGTCATATCTCATATCTCAGGGACCAGACCTGCGGGGAGCTCAGTGTTTGCAGTGAGGAAATTCTTGGGGGTCACAGTGAGCGTGAACCCCCAGACAAAATCTCGGACCCTGAGATGGCCAGGAAGTAAGGCCACTCCCTCTCCAAGCATGGGATACCTGGACTCTCAGATAAGACTTAGGCTTTGTCCATAACCCTGTGGCCTTTGGCCAGTTGCCTAGGAAACTCTTTATATGGTGTCAGCCAGCACCTTTGCATACCGTCCCTTGCCTATGTGTTGGAACAGATGTCCCCATATTAGACATAGGCTAGCAACCTTTAAACCTACCAATCCCCTTAGGACCCTCTTCCCGCCCTCATATGCTTATAAATTCATTCCCTGACAATAAACCAAGAGCTGTTCACTGAAACTGACTCCCGGGAGGGAGTGATTTTTTTTTCTCTTGTCACACGCACTTGGTCTCCAAGGTTGCCTTCGGAGGAACCACAACAGAGCCCCAGAGGACACAGGAACCCACAGGGTCTCACTCTAGCTCAGGTTGACCTGGAATTTACTATGTAGTCTCAGGGTGGCCTTGAACTCACACTTCCTCCTGAGTGCTGGGATTAAAGGTGTGCACCACCATGCTGGCCTTCACACATACTTTTAAACCCACCCCCATCTTAAGTAATACCAAGGCAGAAAACCTGGTTGATGAGCTTGTGTAGAGGAAAGATGAGTTACTGTTATTTGGACTTGGTACACTTGGTGGGACTGGTTTCAGGCAGTCAGTCCTGTGGCTATGGAGAGGTCTGAAAGCTGTAGCTACGCTCTCTAAAAATAGCCTAGCTGGGCGTGGTGATGCACGCCTTTAATCCCAGCACTCGGCCACCTTGAGACTACACAGTGAATTCCAGGTCAGCTTGAGCTACAGTAACAGTCTACCACGAAAAACAAAAAACACAACAAAAAATCAGTCTAGGCTAAGTAGACTCTGTCACAGAAAAAGGTAAGACTTGTCCAAAATCACATAGCCAAGTGAGTGAAGGATCTACAAACTCAGGTGTTCTAACAGTGAAATCACAGTTCTTTCCTCTAAATTATGTGTCCTATCATTGTGATCAATAGCTCCCAGTTGCAGGTGTATCTGTAGCTCAGGTTGGTGTCAAATTCATGGCAATTCTCCTGCCTCAGCCTCCCAAGTGCTATCATTACAGGTGTGAACCACTACGGGAGACTAGAATTTCCTTTTTCCTTAGGAGACTATAGGACACCAGATGTTCCATGGTGTGATGTTTCAGTGGACATAGTTCCCTGCAGACATATGTGTCCTTGACTTGGTCACCTGGGTATACTTCAATAGGACCACCATCCTAAGGATTTACTAAAAGGCCTTTCAAAGAAACCACAGATGTCCCAGCACTCCGGAGGCAGAGGTAGAAGGATCACTGTGATTTCAAGGCCAGCCTGAGTCTACATAGTGAATTTCAAGTCACCCTGGGCCTGAATGAGACCCTACCTGGAGGGAGAGGGGGTAGAAACCACAGGTGGCTTTGGTTTGTTGGCTTGAAGATACATATTCCTTGCCCAAACTAAGATTAAGCTTAAGCAGTCTTTTGCAAAATGTGGAAATATAACAACTTTTTGTTTGCTTTGAGACAGGATCTCATGTAGCCCAGGCTGGTCTTGAACTAGTGATCCTCCTGTCTCTACCTTCTAAGTGCTGAGATTATAGGCATGTGCCACCATGTCAGACCAGAATCACTTTTGGGTTTGTTTGAGAAAGGGTCCTTTGTAGTCCAAGCTGGCCTTAAGATTCTGATATTGTGGTAGTTCCCAGTTGATGAAGATTTGGGAATTAACACCTCCTGGAGGGAGTGTATTGTTGGGGGCAGGCTTATGGCTGTTATGGCCAGTTTCCCCAAACCAGTGTTTGGCATACTCTCCTGTTCCTATTGTCCACCTTATGTGGGCCAGGGGGTGATGTCCACCCTCTGCTCATGCCATTGTTCTCCCCTGACATCGTGGAGCTTCCCCTCAAGCCTGCAAGCCAAAATAAACTTCTTTTTCCCACAAACTGCTCTTAGTTGGGTGACTTCTACCAGCAATGTGAACTGGACTGCAAACAGATATAGTACAGAATAATCTTGAATTTCTGATTGTCCTGCAAGCACTCTACCAACTGAACTACAGCCCTATGTAGAAATCACATTAAAGGAAAAAAGATGATCACAGATGCTGAGTAAAAGCTATGGTGAGAGGAAAAAAAAAAAGCTATGGTGATCACGGAATCTAATATGAAAAAAACATACCCTAACTTGACATGGTGGTGCACACCTTTAATCCTAGCACTCCAGAGGCAGATGTAGGAGGATGGCCATGTGTTCAAGGACACCCTGAGATTACATAATGAAATCCAGGTCAGCTTGAGCTAGATTGAGACCTTACCTTGAAAAATCAAAAAACAACCCCCCCCAAAAAAAACCCATACCCTTCCAAAACAAGCTTTTTTTTTTTTGAGGTAGGGTCTCACTCTAGCCCAGGCTGACCTGGAATTCACTATGGAGTCTCAGGGTGGCCTTGAACTCAAGGCAATCCTCCTACCTCTGCCTCCCGAGTGCTGGGATTAAAGGCATGCGCCACCACGCCCGGCCCAAAACAAGCTTTTTGGAGCTGGAAAAATGGCTCAACAGTTAGGGTGCTTACCTGCAAAGCCTAGCAACCTTGTCACCTCAGGTTCAATTTTCCAATACCCATGTAAAGCCAGAGGCACATAGTACATGTTCAACTCCCCAGTATCCTATGTAAAGCGAGATGCACAAAGTAGCACATGCACCTGGAGAACTCCAGTTCACAGTGGCAAGATGTGCCCATGTTCTCTTTCCCCTTGGAAATATATTTTTTTTTCTTTTAAATGTGTAGCCCATACAGGCTTCAAATTCCTGATCCTCCTGCCTCTGTCTCCAGCAATATCCTACCTGTGTGTGCCACCACAACTGGCTAAATATATTTTTTTAAAGGATTGAGCTGGGTGTGGTGGCTCATGCCTTTATTCCCAGCACTCCGGAGGCAGACGTAGGAGGACCCACATGAGTTGGAGGCCAGCCTGGGACTACAAAGTGAGTTCCAGGTTAGCCTGGGCTACAGACCCTACCTCAAAAAAGCAAAAGGTGACCATTACAGACCAAGCACATTCCTCTGATCAAAGGCTTTTTTCAAAGTGCCTTTTACTGACTCGCCTGAACAGATGTTCTGCCATTCTGAAGAGTTGTCCTATCTTCCTCCGCATATATATATAACATTAACAACTTCCATGATTGTAAACAATATCCCATGGTAAGAGAGAGAAAATGGGCATGCCAGGGCCTCTAGCTTCTGCAAACGAACTCCAGATGCATGTGCCCCTTGTGCATCTGGTTTATGTGGGTCCTGGACAATCCAGCCTGGGTCCTTAGCTTTGCAGGTAAGCACCTTAACTGCTAAGCCATCTCTCCAGCCCCATGGGTTCAGTTTTTGTTTGTTTGTGTTTTTTTTTTCGTTTTTTTCGAGGTAGGGTCTCACTTTAACTCAGGGTAATATGGAATTCACTATGTAGTCTCAGGGTGGCCTTAAACTCATGGTGATCCTCCTACCTCTGCCTTCCAAGTGCTGGGATTAAAGGCGTGCGCCTCCACGAGATTTGGGTTCAGTTTTTAAAGAGAAAGAATTGGTGGAATGGATGGTCACAGGTGGAACAAGTCTGAGTTGCTGGGGAACTAAGGCAGGCAGGGTCTGTAGACACATTGCTATTTAAGGGATTCACAGTGGTCGGTATCTTTCCAGCCAGCTCCTCTGTTTATCTGTAGAATCCTACCGTGATTGTCTTTAAAAAAAAAAATCTTAGGGCTGGAGAGATGGCTTAGCGGTTAAGCGCTTGCCTGGGAAGCCTAAGGTCCCCAGTTGAGGCTCGATTCCCCAGGACCCACATTAGCCAGATGCACAAGAGGGCGCACGCATCTGGAGTTTACTTGCAGTGGCTGGAGGCCTCTCTCTCTCTGCCTCTTTCTGTCTCTGTCGCTCTCAAACAAATAAAAATGAACAAAAAAATTAAAAAAAATTTAGTTATATGTAAGGAGAAAGAATGAGCGTGCGGGAGGTTCTGTAGCCACGACCATCGAACTCCAGATGCGTGCGCCACTTCACTCTGTGCGTCTGGTGGGCGGGTACTGGGGACTCGAACCCGGCGTGCCCGCTGAGTCATCTCTCCAGCCCCCGGTTCCGTGCTTTTCTTTGGGGAGTCCTGCCCCACCGCACGCAAGGCCCTGGGGTGACAAAACCTGGGCTCCTGACTTCCCCGTGCCACTCACAGGGCAGGGCGTATGCGTATGTGGAACCAGCTTCTCCCTCCACAGCACAGCTCGTCCCTTTTCTGCCCCGCTCCTCGAGGAAGCAGACGGCAGACCGAGCGCGCTCCCCCGACCCCGCCCGGCTCCGCCGCCTCACGTGACCTCCCACCCACCGAGTCCTCCCCAGGGCGGGGGCGTGGCTTTCAGGACTGCTTGGCGCTCATTGGCTGAGAGGCGGGGCCAGCGAGAGCGCAAGAGGGCGGAGGGGGCGTGGCCAGAGGCTGTGTCCCGCGTCTAGACTGGCTGAGGGCGTGCCGACTGGCCTCCCCGCCCCGGCCGGCCGCGGGGTGGGGCCTGAGGCAGCGGGAGTCGCGCGGCGCTGGCGGCGGCTCCTCTGCGTGCACCTGAGAGCCGACGCCCCTGGTGCACACGGCTGCAACCGCGCGGTCCCCTCCGCCATGAACCGCTTCAAGGTGTCCAAGTTCCGGCACACGGAGGCCCGGGCGCCCCGCCGCGAGGTGAGCTCTGCCTGCGGACCCCAAGTCCCTGGCCCCTGCTGGTCCCCCGACAGCGCTCGCCTTGCAGGGGCCGCCCTCGGGAGCGGCGTCCCCCGAGCCCCGTCTAACCCCCGCGCGCCCCCTTCAGGCGCAGGCTCGGGTCCCAGGCTTGTTCCTTCGCCGGCGGCGCGGAGGGCAGAGTCTGGAGCTCTGGTGATACGTCCTGGACTCGGTGTGATCCCCGCGCTCTTCGTGGCCCGCCCGCCACGCCTTGGGACCCTGGAGGCGTCGCAGCCCTCCCCAGCCCGAGCCAGGCCCGAGGCCTGCGAGGTGGCTTGCCTACCCTGCTTCCGGTCGGCCTTGCTGGGGACCGAGGCCGGGATGATGCTGACGCCCAGCAGCTTCTCCTTCCTGCTGGCCCGGATCGTCCCTGCCCGGGGCCCCGGCGGTGGGAGAAATGCACCACTTAACTCTGGCCTCGGCGAGTCCGAGGGGTGCTGACTGCTGCAGAGCCGAGCCCCCGGGGCAGGCGCGCGCTCTTCCTCCGTGGGCTTTCCTCCAGCGCTTCTCCTCTCGCCGCCGGCGCAAGCTCTTCTCTTAACTCGGGCGATGCTACCCGCTGCTAGGGGGCCCTGGGGAAGACGGAGCAGATGGGGGTCCGGAGAAAGTCACCGGAGTCAGCTGCCAGGGGGCACTTGTGATCATCCGAAGGGTTTGGATGAGGGGTATGCCAACCCTGGTCTGTCTCTCTCCCCGTGTCATTTAGAACTCCTGGGAGTGGCTTGAGATAATTGGACTTAGAGCTGTCTTTTAGTGACCCCGTCAGTGGCCCAAAACAAGTCATGGCAGCTGACTTGTACGGTCCGTTTTCATCCTCTGTACTACTTACTGTGTATGCTACCCAGCTTCTGAAGCCATTATGGTGAACATGACAGCATGTCCCTTCCCTGTGATCTTCACAACCTCATTAAGTAGAGAGCCAGCAAACATGGAGACATAGTAAATGCATTGAAGGGCTAACATTTCAGCTGACGCCCAAAGAGTGAGAAGTGTGTGTGTGTGTGGGAAACAACACAGTGAAGGAATGGCAAGGTTGACCAGGGTGGATGGAAGGCGTTGTAGGAAGTGTGGTAACAGAGGAGTTCAGGGCAGTCCTGAAGATTATGTGGGAGGTCAAGTTTTTTTTTTTAATTATTTTATTTGAGGGGGAGGTAGAGAGAGAGATGAACTCTATAGACACAGGCGCCACCTTGTGCATCTGGCTCACGTGGGTCCTGGGGAATGGAACCTGAGTTCTTTTGGTTTTGCAGGCAAGCACTAACCCATCTCTCCAGTCAAGTTTTTTTTATTATTATTTTCAGATTTGTTTTTACTTATTATTAGAGACAGAGTGAGAATGGGCACGCCAGGGCTTCCAGACACTGCATACTAACTCCAAATGCATGCGCCACCATGTGCATCTGGTTTACTTGGGACTTGGAGAATGGAACCTAGGTCCTTAGGCTTCATAGACATGTGTCTTAACTGTTTTGAGGTGGGGGTCTCACTCTAGCCCATGCTGACCTGGAATTCACCATGTAGTATCAGGATGGCCTCGAACTCATGGGATCCTCCCACCTTAGCCTCCCAAGTGCTGGGATTAAAGGTGTGTGCCACTACACCCGGCTCCAGCCAGTCAAGTTTAATTCTGTGTAGTGTGAAGCTATGGCAAGCTTGAGGGGAGGTGTGTACTGTTTAGATTTTCATTAAGACCATCACTGGGAGTGCAGTAAATGCTGCTGGAAGGCTCAGGAGAGTCCTGGGGCTGGCTTTTGGGTGGATCTCCAACTGGCAAAGTACACAGGATGTGGAACCAGGCTATGCAGGGAGAATTTGAAACAGTCTATGTTATGGCAGAGGAAGAACCCGTGATCTCTTTTCAAAGCTGTTGTCTGTCTCCGTGCAGTAAACATGAATCCGGAGGGGAAAGTAATGTGAGAAACTGATGTTCTGCGGGTGTGGCAAGTGGACACTGAATAGGAAAGTTGGGTGGTGATGCTGCTGGTGGTTGGGCCCAGGAGCGTAAGTGCTTTGTGACTGGGGCAGGAAGGAGCTTGGAGCATCACTTTGACATCAACAGAGAACATAGGAGGACCTTGCTGCTCTGTTTCAGGAAAAGTGTTCTGCCTCCCCACACATGGGGGTGTTAACATCATCGCCTTTTCGTGGGTGCACTCTTCATTTATCTGGGGGATCAGCATGTTCTGAGGAGGCCAGGCCTTGATCTTTGCTTGCTAAGGGTGGGTGTTCTGGTTCCTAGAGAGGCTCTAGGAAAGCCTACAGCTGAGCAGCTAAGGAAGTGGAGACCATTTTCTATCTTAGGTGCCCATTTCTCCTTTCTCTTCCTCCCTCCTTTTAAACTGAACCTCCACCCCCCACCCCACACTTCCTTTTGACAGCCTCCACCTCCTTATTAGGGAACTGACTTACTAAGCAAAATCACCCCCTTATTGTTAGGTTATTTCAAGAACACTTGCTGTTTTCTAAGGGACTGTGTGAATGGGACAGGGTTTGATCCAAAGAAATACATCTCCAATGGAGCAGCTTTAAGGTAGAGTTCCCTAGGTTATGGCCCACTTTAGGCATATACAGAGACCTGACTCTAACCATGTTTCCTGTTCTTCATTCTCAGGCCTGGATCAGTGGTATTCGTACAGGAAGCACCCCCTCATGTGGGAGCCATATCAGATCCAGCTGCAGCTTGATTGCCTTCAACTCTGACCGTGCAGGTAGAGGGATGGGCCTGGGTGAGAAGGTCCAGAAGTCATTACTATAGATAGTATGAGGAGGATAAGCCAGGTGTGGTGTGCACACCGCTAATCCCAGCACTTGGGAGGCAAAAGGAGGAGGATTGCTGTGAGTTTGAGAGTTCAAGGCCACCCTGAGATTACATAGTGAATTCTAGGTAAGTCTGGGCTAGAGTGACAACTCAAAAAGAAAAAAAAAAAAAGGTATGACGAGGATGGACAGGTTCCATTCAGGTTGGAGAGTTGAAGTGGCCTAACAAACATGTAAGAATCATGCTGATTTTGCTTAGGACATGTTTTCATTTTTTTAATTAATTAATTAATTAATTAATTTTGGTTTTTCGAGGTAGGGTCTCACCACGCCCGGCTTTGTAAATCTTGATGGTTGAGATGTTCAAGAGCACGCCCAGGCAGGCAGGAAGGGGATTGCTGCTTCTGTTCTTAGCCATCTCCACTCATGATTACCTCCTTGTCTGTGGGCCCTGGGTGTCTGGATTCTATAGCAATGCAGATTTGAAAAGTCCTTGTGCCAGGCCTGGTACATGCTTTGTAATCCTCATACTTAGAGGCTGAGGATGAGGTGGAAGACAATTTGAACTACATCGAGATACTCTATCTCAAAAACAGAACAAAACAGCTTTGCTGGGCATGGTGGTACATGCCTCTAATCCTAGCACTCAGGCAGCTGAGATAGGAGGATCACTGGGTTTGAGGCCACCCTGAGACTACATAGTGAATTCCAGGTCAGCCTGGGCTATAGTAGGGGAAAAAAAAAAAGCCTGGTGTTAGTTGGGACTGTCTGGCTGTTTGTGATAAACCAAGGTAAGCAGAAGGTAAATAACGTTTTGGCTTGCCTGAGAAGTCAGGAACTTTAGGCAGGATAGTGTCGTCAGGTACCCACATACTATCAGCCCTCACATTACCCCTACTTTGGTTTTTTGTTTTTGTTTTGTATTTTCAAGGTAGGGTCTCACTCTAGCCCAAGCTGACCTGGAATTTATTATGTAGTCCCAGGCTAATGATCCTTTTACCTCTGCCTCCCAAGCTCTGGGATTAAAGGTATTTGCTGCTAGGCCCAGTACCATTTTGGCTTTTCAAGGTAGGGTCTTTCTGTAGTTTAGGCTATCCTGGAATTCACTGTGTCATCTCAGGGTGGCCCTGAACTCATGACAGTCCTCCTACCTCTGACTTCCAAGTGCTGGGATTAAAGGCATGTGCCACCATGCCTGGCCTCCATTTTGGCTTTTGGTACATGGTCTCATGCTGTATCCCAGGAAGGCATTAAACCTGCAGTAATCCTTCTGCCCTGGCTTTTGGAGTGCTGTGATTATAGACACGGCTACTGTGCCTGTCTCTAACCTGTCTCTTGGCTCTTCAGTTCCACTATATTGGGGTGTTAGCTTCTGTCTTAGGCTTGAGGAATGGCAGTTGATAGCTAAAGCTGTATGTGGTGGGGAGCTGGGTTGGGGAAGCACACCAGGATTTCTTTTATTTATTTGCATGTGTATATGGGCTCACCTGCGCAAATGAATGTCAGATTCATGTGCCACTTTTTTTTTTTTTTTTTTTTTTTTGAGGCAGGATCTTCCTAGATCAGGCTGACCTGGAATTCACTATGTAGTCTCAGGGTGGCTTCGAACTCATAGGATCCTCCTACCTCTGCCTCCTGAGTGCTGGGATTAAAGGCATGTGCCACCACGGCTGGCTTCATGTGCTACTTTTTGTATCTGGCTTTTTTTGAGTACTGGGAAATCAAACCCAGGCTGGTAGGCTTTGCAAGCAAGTGCTTTTAACTACTGAGCATCTCCCTAACCTTTTTTTAAAAAAAATAATTTCTAAATTTTGTTTATTTTAACTTATTTGAGAGTGACAGACAGAGAGAGAAAGAGAAAGAGAGAGAGAGAGAGAGAGAGAGAGAGAGAGAGAGGGAGAATGGACGCATCAGGGCCTCTAGCCACTGCAAATGAACTCCAGATGTATGCACCACTTTGTACATCTGGCTTATGTGGGTACTGGGAAATAGAGTCTTGAACCAGTGTCCTTAGGCTTCACAGGCAAGTGCTTAACCACTAAGCCATTTCTCCAGCTGTCCCCAATCTTTTATTTTTTTTCAAGGTAGGGTTTTGTTCTAGCCCAGGCTGAGCTGGAATTACTCTCAGGGTGGCCTCGAACTCATGGCAATCCTCCTACCTCTGCTTCCCAAGTGCTGGGATTAAAGGAGTGCGCCACCATGCCCTGTTCTGATTTTCAAAAATATTTTATTTATGTATTTGAGACAGAGAGAAGGCGAGAGGGAGAGAATGGGTATTCCAGGACCTCTAGCCACTGCAAACTCCAGATGCATGTGCCACCATGTGCATTTGGCTTATGTGGGACCTAGAGAATCGAACTTGGGTCCTTAGGCCTTGCAGGCATGCGCCTTAACTGCTAAGCCAACTCTCCAGCCCTGATTTGTTTTTTGAGAGGTCTCACTCTGTAGCTTAGGCTATCCCAAACTCACCATTTATACCAGCCTGGACTTGAACTCACAGCAGTCCACTTGCCTTAGTCTCCCAAGTGCTGGAATTACAGGCTTGAGCCACCATACCCAGCTAAGAGGTGACTTTAAAAATATGTATATATTTATTTATTTATTTGGCAGAGAAAGGGAGGGAGAGGGAGGAAGAATGGGCCCGCCAGGGCTTCCAGCCACTGCAAACGAACTCCAGACGTGTGTACCCCTTTGTGCAACTGGCTAATGTGGGTCCTGGGGAATTGAACCAGGATCCTTTGGCTTTGCAGGCAAACACCTTAACTGCTAAGCCATCCCTTCCGCCCTAAAGGTGACTTTTTTAATTATTATTTTTTTCCAAGTAGAGTCTCACTCTAGCCTAGGCCGACTTGGAACTCACTCTGTAGTTCCAGGCTGACCTCGAACTCCCAGCAATTCTCCTACCTCTGCCTCTTAAGTGCTGGCATTAAGGCTATGGGCCACCACATCTAGCCTAAAGCTGACCTTTTATTTATTTATTATTATTTAGTTTTTTTTTTTTCGAGGTAGGGTCTTGCTCTATCCCAGGCTGACCTGGAATTCACTGTGTAGTCCCAGGGTGGCCTCGACCTCATGGTTATCCTCTTACCTGTGCCTCCTGAGTGCTGGGATTTAAAGGTGTGTGCCATCATGCCTGGCAAACTGACCTTTTATGTGAGCCACAGTGTGAGAAGAAGAAACTCTTTCTGTGGTGACTTCTGTACGTCTAGTGCAGCTGGTTTTGCCATGAGGAAGAACCTAACCCTGGGTCATTTACTGTGTCTGCAGGAAAAGGGATCTTGACTGGTAGCTTCCAGGAGGTCACGGACTTTAGGGACTGGTCTCCTGGATGCCCTGGGCAGGGAGGTAGATGGCACCCATTAAGCTTAAAGTCAGAATCCTATGTTTCTTTAACAGGTGTCCTGGGCATTGTATCTCTGGAAAGCCAAGGAGAGGACAAGAGACAAGTGGCCTATCTTGGCTGCCATTCAGGTGAGTGGATGCTTGATCCAGGAAGCCTCGGACATGCCTTGCTTGCCTCCTGGAGCCAGGGATTCGTACACACCTGCTCCTATTGTCTGCTGCACTTCTGCAATTCTGACCTGATGGGGAGGGGAGGAAAACTGGATCCTGAAGGTCCTCCAAGTAGGAGGAGGGTGTGCAGAGTCAGCCCAGGCTTCAGTCTCTCACAGCCGTGGAGCCTCCCCTGTGTGGATCTTAGCCCCGATGTTCTTCTGGAGCCCAGCAGAGTATCTCTCATCACCAGACATGCTTCCCAGCCTGCGGCTAGAAGTCCTCCAAGCAGTTGGCTGTGCTGGACTGCAGGGTGGAGATGGGCCTACACAAAAGGCTTTTGTCTGCTGCAGCTGCTTCTGGGGGCACCTGGCAGTCTGCCCACTTTGAGGAATGTTTGCTGTCCCTAAGCTGAGGCCAACCCAGCTGGCTTCTTCTCCCTCCCTCTAGCTGTAGTGTCTTTGGGCTCAGTCTCTCTGGCCTGTTGGGGGTCTTTGGAGTTGCCCTTTGGCTGAGATTTATCTCGTAGATACTAAGCTTGGTATTTGAGTTTTCTTTTTGTTCTTGTTGTGTTTTCAAGGTAGGGTCTCACTCTAGCCCAAGCTGACCTGGAATTCACTATGTAGTCTCAGGGTGGCCTTGAGCTCACAGCAATTCTTCTATCTCTGCCTCCCAAGTGCTGTTAACTTAAATTTTTATTTATTTATTTATGCGAGAAAGAAAGACAGAGAGACAAAGACAGAGAATGGGCATACCAGGGCCTCCAGGCACTGCAAACAAACTTCAAAAGCATGCACTACCTTGTGCATCTGGTTCTATATGGGTACTGGGGAGTCAAACCCAGGTTCTTAGGTTTCGCAGGCAAGTCCCTTAATTGCTAAGCCATTTCTTCAGTATAACTTTTTTGTTGTTTTGGTTTTTTTTCAAGGTAGGGTCTCACTCTAGCTCAGGCTGACCTGGAATTCACTATGTAGCCTCAGGGTGGCCTCGAACTCATGGTGATCCTCCTACCTCTGCCTCCCAAGTGCTGGGATTAAAGGCGTCACCATGCGCCACCATGCCTGGCATTTTTTTTTTTTTTTTTTTGAGATAGGGGTTCACTCTAGTTCCTGGAACTTAATTTATAGCCCAAGCTGGCCTTAGACTCATGGCAGTCTTTCTACCTTATCCTTCCCAATGCAGGAATCATAAGTTTGAGCCACCATACCTGGTGATTTAAACAGGAAAAACAACAAGAAAAACGGGGTGAGGGCACCCTGTACCCTGCCTGGCAGCCTGCCCACTTTGAGAAAAGTTTGCTGTCCCCAGGCTGAGGCTGACCCATTTGGCCTCTTCTTCCATGAACAGGTCAGGGTCTCTTGCCACTGCACACAAACACCAGACTCTTAAGCTACTTTTTCTTTTTGCTTTTTCCTTTTTAAAAAAATATATTTTATTTATTTGAGAGAAGGGGTGGGGTGGGGGGGCTGCTGGAGAGAATGGGCATGCCAGGGCCTTTAGCCACTGCAAATGAACTCCAGATGCATGTGACTCTTTGTGCATCTGGTTTATGTGGGCCCTGGAGAGTCAAACCAGGATCTTTTGGCTATGGAGGCAAAGGCTTTAACTGCTATGCCATCTCTTCAGCCCTGCTTTTTCCCTTTAAAATTGTTTTTAAAAATTTTGGGAATTAACATGGGATTTTTTTATAATCATGGAAAATGCTAATAAAAATTTTTAAAAAATGTTTAAACTTTGTTGGTTTTATGAGGTAGGGGCTCACTAATTCAGGCTGATGTGTAATTCACTGTGGAGTCTCAGGGTAGCCTTGAACACATGTAAATATCTTTTTTAAAATTTTTATTTATTTGAGAGAGAATGAGTGAGAGAGAGACCACAGGGTCTCCAGCAGTTGCAAACAAACTCTAGACGCTTGCACCATCTTGTGCATTTGGTTTACGTGGTTCCTGGAGAATTGACCTGGGTCTTTTGGCTTTGTAAGTGTTGCAGTGAGGTTCGCATTGCTGGTAGAAATCACTCAACCATGAGTAGCTTTTGGGAAAAACAGGTTTATTTTGGCTTACAGGCTCATGGGGAAGCTCCACAATGGCAGGGAAAAGCAGTGGCATGAGCAGAGGGTGGACATCACCCCCTGGTCAACATAAGGTGGACAATAGCAACAGGAGAGTGTGCCACACACTGGCATGGAGAAACTGGCCATAATACCTATAAGTCCATCCCCAACAACACACCACCTCCAGGAGGCGTTAATTCTCAAGTCTCTTATCAGCTGGGAACCTGGTATTCAGAACACTTGTTTATGGGGGACACATGAATCAAACCACCATATTCTGCCCCTGGCCCCCATAAACTGATATCCGTACCTGTTATAAAATGCAGTGCATTCGGGCTGGAGAGATGGCTTAGTGGTTAAAGCACATGCCTGCAAAGCCTGAGGATCCCAGTTTGATTCTTTAGGTTCCACGTTAGCCAGATGCACAAGAGGGCACATGTATCTGGAGTTCATTTGCAGTAGCTAGAGGCCCTGGCACGTCCACTTGCCCTCCCTCTCTGTCTCCAATAAAATAAAATCTTTTTTAAAAAATACAATGCATTCAGTATAACTTTAAGAGTCCCCATAGTTTTTATCAATTCCAATGATGTTCAAACATCCCCATAGTCCAAGATTTTTTAACTGAGCCATAATACCAAAAAATCCCCCCCCCCAATCATAATGGCACAGAATAAATACACTGCAAAAGATGGCATTGGGCCCAGCAATGAAATATTCAACCAGGGCAAACATCAAACTCTGTAGCTTCAAGTCCAACAACTTTAGCCAGTGACAAATCTCCAAGTCCGATGATTCTAACCAGTAACAAGTCTGGTATTCCAATTCCACCCCTCCAGCGAGGCTACTCATAGTCCTGGAAAACCTCATTGGGGCCGGCAGCTTTCCTTAGCAGCCATCTCGTGGTCCCGGCATCTCCACTGCAATCCATGGTCCATCCTCATGGCCCCATTGGGTCTACATGCAGGCATCCAGCAAACCTGCTTCACACTGCCCATGGCCATTTCCAAAATAAGACCGTGTTGTAAACTTAATGACACACTCTTTCCTGCATTTCTCATATTCCACAATACCAGGTAGGGTGCCAATTTGTTAATCCAGGGGGGAATAAAGCAGACTTTGAAGAACAGGACACTCTTTGAGCTCTCAGACCCTTTCAAAAGAGTCTACATTCTTCTTCTTGCCCCAGTGCAGGCTAGCTGGCCCAATCTCAAAGGTTGTAATCTCTCAAACAATTTGCAGGTGAGTGGGCAGCAATTTTTTTTTTTTTTTTCCTGTGCCATATCCCTCTGCTCACACTAGTTCATTTCTACACAAAGCAACCCTGCACAACTTCTCAGGACCTGGGCATAACAGCAAGCTTCATACAAACTGCTAGCCCAGTCCCAGCAAAGCTCTTTCTCACCCTCATAAGCCAAACCTCACAGTCCATAGTTCTTACTGCATTCAGGTCTTTCCTCTCTGGTCAGAATAGTCCATCAAGCTGCACTTACAGCACTGCAAGGCATCTCTTAGGCCAAGGTTTCAAATTCTTCCACATTCCTCTTGAAAATCAGCTCCAAAAGGAGAAAGCCACACAGTCAGCTGTCATAGCAGCAATTCCACTCCTCGGTACCACTTTACTGTTGCAGTCAGGTTCTCATTGCTGGTAGAAATCACCCACCCAATAGCAGTTTGTGGGAAAAAGAGGTTTGTTTTGGCTGACAGGCTCGAGGGGAAGTGCATGGTGGCATGAGCAGAGGGTGGACATCACCCCCTGGCCCACATAAGGTGGACAATAGCAACAGGAGAGTGTGCCACACTGGCTTGGGGAAACTGGCTATAGCACCCATAAGCCCGCCCCCAACAATACACTCCTTCCAGGAGGCATTAATTCCCAAATCAGCTGGGAACCCAGCATTCAGAACACCTAAGTTTATAGGGGACACCTGAATCAAACCACCACAGCAAGCAAGCACCTTAACTGCTAAGCCATCTCTCTAGCCCCTGCCTTTGGTTTTAAGATGGTCTCACGTAGCCTAGGCTGGCCTCAAATTAGGTAGGTAGCTGAGAATGACTTTCATGTCCTGATTTCTCCTGTCTCCACCTCTCAAGTTCTGGGATTATAAGCATGCATCCCCATGTCTGGCTTGCTTATCTAATTTTAAACCTTTATGAACTAGTTTTAAAATAATCCAGTTTTCAGATAAGAAAACAGGTTCTGTTTGGCTAGGAACTGACTAGTGTTCTTATAGCTGGCAGAACCAAGATCAGGACCCAGATGCACCTGACCCCATGTTTACTGCTTGATACCTTTTACCTATGAAGGAGCTACTTTAAGATAGTGGCCGGGCGTGGTGCACGCCTTTAATCCCAGCACTCAGGAGGCAGAGGGAGGAGGATCGCTGTGAGTTCATGGCCACCCTAAGACTACATAGTGAATTCCAGGTCAGCCTGGGTTAGAGCGAGACCCTACCTCAAAAACAAACAAACAAACACAATATTGTGGTGTGTGTGTGTGTGTGTTTTCCGAGGCTGGGTCAGATTCTAGCCCAGGTTGAACTGGAACTCACTCTGTAGTACCCAGCTGGCCTCGAAGTCACCATGATTGTCCTATCTTAGCTTCCTGAATGCTGGGATTAAAGGTGTGTGCCACCACTGCTGCCGGCAAGGCCCCTGTCACTGACGTACTGAAGTAGAAGCTGAGCAGTGTTCTGTGGGCGGATGGTGGCCTCAATGTGATGGCAACTCCAGAGGCTGTCCTGTAGGAGCCCCGCCCCAAGGAGACTGCCCCTGTAGGGAACTCAGCTCCTCCAGCTCCCTAGAACCTGCCCTAAGCTGAGCATGTTGGCACAGCCAGTAATTCCATCTGAGAGAATCTGAGGTGGGGAGATCAAAAAATCAGGGCCTGGGCTGGAGAGATGTCTTAGCAGTTAAGGCCTTTGCCTGCAAAGCCAAAGAACCTTGGTTTGATTCTCCAGGATCCATGTAAGCCAGATGCACAAGGGGGTACATGTATCTGGAGTTCGTTTGCAGTGGCTGGAGGACCTGGTGTGCCCATTAAAAAAAAACAAAAAAACAGCCGGGCGTGGTGGTGCACGCCTTTAATCCCAGCACTCAGGGAGGCAGAGGTAGGAGGATTGCCATGAGTTCAAGGCCACCCTGAGATGACAGAGTTAATTCCAGGTCAGCCTGGACCAGAGTGAGACCCTACCTCGGAAAAAAAAAAACACAAAAAAACAGAGCCTGCCTGGATTGGTCAGGTCAAGGCCAACCTGGGTAATTTAATGAGACCTAAAATACTGGAGAAAAAAAAGTTGGGTGTGTATGCCACTCATTGGGAAAAAAAATGTCAGCCCTGGAGTTGGTGGGTGCTCCTCTGCTTATACAGATGCCAGTGTGAGAGAAGCTAGGGCAGGCTCAACGCTGGCTGTTACCCGGCCTTTGGGGATTCCTTGCCCTCAGAAGTCCCTCCAGCCTCTCATTTCAGGGCCATGCTTGCTCTCCTCTGCCTAGCAGCCAGAGAAGCAGAGAAATGGAGCAGTCTGATACGTAGGCAGGGTGGAGGTAGCCCTGGGCCCACTCCTGAGGAAAGGCCGGGTGATGGCGCATGGACAAGCAGAGATTCTGAAGCAAGACTGGATGGTCCTGATTCTCAGCCCACCTCTTCTCAGCCATGTGCCTCTTGGCTTTTGGTGTCTTCGCAGCCTCCAGTCGGGTTAATGCTGCAGTACTACCTAATGGGTCATCTTGAGATCCCAGGGAGGCCTGGTGTAGTGGACAGCTGCAGCTCGCTGAGATGAACCTCCAAACCAGGCGCAGTTATGCAGGAAGGGATACCTACTGAAGCTTACAGATCCAGGGGAAGGAAGTTCCATGATGGCAGAAGAGGGTGGCTCCATCTTACAGGACCAAGCAGAGAGAGAAACCCCAAGCCCAAAAGCCATATCACACAGCAAGCATGCTTTAGGAACTCCAGACAGAGCTCAGGGCCTTTGCCTGTCTTTAGACTGGAATTCCAAATCCACCACTACACCTTGGGGCTGGGCCCTAAGGTCCGCCCAGTGGCACCTCCATCCAGGTGGCTGCAGATCTAAACTACAAACTAATAAAATCCTGAATATGTTGGGAGCCATCCATTTAAGCTAGCACACGTGGGAACAGAAGGACTCCATGGAGGTTTATTCACGTTACTCAGTTCCATGACTGCATGTCATTCTTGGGAGAGATGCCAGCTCTCGTGCCCCTGGCTACAGTGACCCTGTCCTGCTGAGTGAGGACCTGCCCAAGTGAGGGAGGCAAAGGTCCCAAGGCTGTAGGTGCAGGATTTGTGGGGGTCCAGTCCAGGGCCATCTCAGGAGCTGCTCCATGTCCACCCCCTTTTTCCTGCCTCTTCTGAGGAAAGCTATACTGTTCAGCCCCATGGGAAGCAGGCAGGAGGGGACAGTTGACTGTTCCCCTTTGTGGTGCTGGCTTGTACCTACCTATATTCTCCATCCTAGCCCATACCACAATCCATTTCCTCTTTGGACTTTGGCTTATTCTGAAGCTCCATAGCCCCCTCCCCACCAGTGAACCACACCAGCACTTAAGCTGGAAAAGGACTTAAGGGGTGGCTCCTGACTTCCACAGCTGCAGGCACTGCAGATGTGCTGCCTTCGGAGGAGCCGCTCTGGGCTGCTGCAGCCAGGCCAATGCAGAGGACTTCCCACCATCCTTCTGATGCTAGGGCTCCTAGCCAACCTTGATTAGCAGGATTCCCAGGGACATGTTTCAGGAGAGAGCGTGTGGCTTCTGTTCCTTGATGTCCAGAGGGGATCTGGCCTTGTAGACTTGGAACTGCTTTGGTGTGGGCAGAAGGAGAGCCCTCTTCTGGAGTCCTGGGAAGGATCTCATTGGGTTGGAAGTGGCGTGTTTAACGGGCCTCATCACTGCTCCTTCACAGACCTGGTCACCGACTTGGATTTCTCTCCCTTTGATGACTTCCTCCTGGCCTCAGGCTCAGCAGACAGGACGGTGAGTGGGGCCAATTGGAAGAGCTGCTTATAACTATCTGCTGCAGCCTGAGACTCCTCTGAAACCCCAGACCCCTGTTCCCTCCACTGCTTTCCCCAAGTGCCTGCCCAGAGCTGTGGTCATGATCTGGTCTTACACTGTATGACTGCCCAGGAAAAGTAGGTTGTGGTGGCATGGAAGGGTGGAGGGCAGTAGAGACTCTGCCCTCTTTTGCCTGTCAAAGATGCTAGCATTTAGACATGCCCTGTGATCCCCGAGTTGGGTTCCTTCCCTCCTCTCCACAGCATGGGGCACGTAGGCCCCTCAAACCCAGCAGCGAAGGCAGGTCATGCCTCTGACGGGCTTCAGGGTCTTGTCCTTGTTCCATCACGGCCTTGCTGGGACCAGGGCAGCCCTGAGCCAGGCTGGTTGGAGGCAGTGAGGCCCTCATTCCTGGGTCACAAGCTCGGCCTTTCCCCCAGGTGAAGATCTGGAGACTGCCAGGCCCTGGCCAGGCCCTTCCCGCTGTGCCTGGAGTGGTGCTGGGCCCCGAGGCGCTGCCAGTGGAGGGACTGCAGTTCCATCCTACCGCGGATGGCATTCTCATGAGCGCAGCTGGCAGGGCTGTGAAGGTTTGGGATGCAGCCAAGGAACAGACCCTGACAGGTATGGTGGGCACCTCTCTTCCCGTCTGGGTTGACCTTCTCCTTGTTAATGCCTTTTTTTTTTTCTTTTTTCTGAGATAGGGTTGCACTTTAGCTCAGGTTGACCTGGAATTCACTCTGAATTCTCTGGGTGGCCTCGAACTCACAGCAGTCCTCCTACCTCTGCCTCCCGAGTGCTGGGATTAAAGGCGTGTGCCACCACACCCAGCTTTAATGCCTTATTTCATTTTATTTTTAAAATTTAAGTGTTTTTGTATATTTGTAAGAAGAGAGAGAGAGAGAGAGAGAGAGAGAGAGAGAGAATGGATGGATGGATGGATGAATGAATGAATATGGATGTGCCAGGGTCTCTTGCCACTGCAAACGAACTCCAGATACATATGCTAGTTTATGCTTCTGGCTTTATGTGGGTACTGGGGGATTGAACCTAGGCCAACAGGCTTTGCAAACAAATGCCCCTAACCGTTGAGCCATCTCTCCAGCCTCTTGCTAATGCTTTTTAAAATTTATTTATTTATTTTGTGTGTGTGTGTTTGGCCACACCAGTGATCCTCCTCCCTCTGCCTCCCCAGTGTTGGGATTAAAGGCATGCGTCACTGTGCCTGGGTTTCTCTCTCTCTCTCTCTCTCTCTCTTTTTTTTTTTTTTTTTTTTTTTTTTTGAGACTCACTGTGTACTCCAGACTGTCCTCAACTCACAATTCTCCTGCCTCAGCCTCCCAAGTACTTGGATTATAGTCAGATACAGTCCAGCCCCCTCCTCTCCAAACTAAGGTAGGAGAATGGAGAGGGCAGGAGCCACAGTCAGGGGTTAGGGTGATGTGGTTGGAGGATGTGGTAGTGTGAACAGAAGCGGGTCTTGGGGTGATAGGCCAGCCAGACGCTGGAGGGAGCCTCCGAAGGTAACTGAGTAGAAACATGGCCTGGTGAGGGCAGGTTTGAGGAAGGAAGCCTGTGGACGCAGGTACAGCCTGTCTGCAAAGAGCAGCTGCCCTTGCCCCCTGCAGGCCAGAAGGGCTCTCATGATGGCTGCCTGCGCTGCAGGAGTTACTCTAGGCCAGACCTGCTGCCCCGATGCCCTCATCACCTGAGGCCTGACCTTGGCTGCTTCCCCACAGAGCTGGAGGCCCATGGGGACCTGGTGCAGAGTGCTGTCTGGAGCCGGGACGGAGCCCTTGTTGGCACAGCATGCAAGGTAAGCAGACGACTAGCCTCTAGGGCAGAGTTAGCATGAGCTATAAATCTTTTGTTTTCCCCTGAGGTAGGGTCTCACTCTGGCCCAGACTGACCTGGAATTCACTGTGTAGTCTCAGGGTGGTGATCCTCCTACTTCTGCCTCCCGAGTGCTGGGATTAAAGGCGTGCGCCACTGCGCCAGCCTGAGCCATACATCCTTTTACCTTGTAGGCTCAGCAGTATTTATGGGTCTGAAGAGCCCTGAGGTGAGAGTAGGCATTTATGAATACCCCACCCTATCTGGTACCTTATCTGAGGGGCTGCCTGCTACTGGGCTGTCAACCTTTCAGCGAGCCTCACCTGCTGTCTGTGGTTTCTCCAAACAGCCTTCCTCCCTTGGGCCGTGTTCATTATCTCAGCAGCAGGGATGATTGGGCACATGCGACCTTCCAACCCCCCTCTGAAAGGAACATGGAACTTTGAGCTGGACAGAGAGGTCTAGGGAGCTTGGCCTTGGCTAGGAGGTCAGGAGGAGAGTCCTAAGGAGAGTTCAGTTAAGGGGCAGGGAGGGCAGAACAAGCAGGCACCTGCCAGACACCTGGAGAGCCGCAGCTGGAGAGCCAGGGCCAAGGCTTCAGGGCAAGGGTTGTGCTTGTTGTAGGGAAGCACTGGCTTGAGGTGAGCAGACTTTGCATTTGGTAGACTCTTGTGGCTTCAGCGAGGACAGAGCAAGGCTGGGGTGGGCAGTGTCTGCAGTCGGACGTGGGACATCCTTCCGAGAGGGATGAGAGGGCCATCCTTGGCCAGGGTTGTAAAGATGGAAGTGGTGGACTGAAGGGGTGGGAGGAGTGGGGGTTGTGAGGTTGGATCTTGAGTCCTAAGAGGAGCGCTCCACACAGACATGTGAGCAGGCCATCAGGGCCGGAACAGCACCTCGTGTGAGTGTTCTGGGCACTGCTACTCCTATGGTGGTTACAGGTGTGCTGAGCTAGGGTACCTGGCTGGAGGGAGTCAGAGTTTTTCTCTTTGCCAACAGTTGCTGGACTGGGCTTGAATTTGTGTGCTTGAACTGCCAGACTGGGGCTGATGTGGGAATTGTTGATGGGAGCATGGCTTCCTATTAGAGCCGTGCTTTCCATCTCCCTCTTAGCCAGGAAAGCTCTCTACCCCTGGCTCTCACTCCTCCTGCCCTGAAGCTGTTGGTGCAGAGAGCAGTTCTGACTCCCTGGGCACCCCATTTTCAACCTACTCCTCTCCAGCCGCTAGGCGAAAGGGCAAGCGACCACTAGGGGGCGTGCTGGCATTGCTTTTGGCCCAGCTGGGCCTGTGGCATGCACGCTGTCTGCAGTCCTAAGTGTTGCCCAGTGAGCCCCATTCCCCCCCTCTGCCTCACTCAGAACAGCCTCAGGGTCCACTCTGACCCCTGATTTGCACCCAGCTTTAAACTGCTGCACTTGAGGCCAGGCCTCAGTGGAGTTTGCTATATGCCAAGAAATGTGTCGGCACCCTCAACCACAATCCGGTGAGAGACCCTGTGGGCTCGCTAATCATCACTCACTGGACTCAGGCGCCCAGGCCACAAAGCTAGTCGGTGGTGGTGTGGTTGACATTGGCGTTTGAATGCAGGCCTTCAGCTCTCCTCAGCAGCTCTGGCCTTGCAGAGAGAGTAGTGTTTTTCTTTAGCCCTTCTTGAGACTTACTGCTCTCCTGTCCTGTGTGTCTGTTGTTCCCCAGTCCTTCTGTACCCTGAGCTCATGTTCTCTGTCCCTTGCTAGGCACTGTCCTCTGTGCCTGGCTCTAGTTTTGCCTACTCCGTCCCTTACCTTCCTCATCTATCTGATCGCCATGCATCTTCACATGAGAACCCTGGCTGTGTAGTGCGGTGCTCTTTAGGACCTGACTCCTGGACTGTGCCTGGTGCCCGCCTGGCATGGAGCAGGTACCAGTAAACCTAAACCAGACACACAAGGTGGCACATATGTCTGAACTTTGTTTGCAGAGGCTGGAGGCCCTGGCGTGCCCAACCTCTTAATCTGCCTCTTGTTTTCATTCATAAATTTAAAAAATTCTTATTTCTGACACTGGATGTGGTGGCACACGCCTTTAATCCCAGCACTCAGGAGGCAGAGGTAGGAGGATCACCATGAGTTCGAGGCCACCCTGACACTACATAGTGAACTCCAGGACAGCCTGGGCTAGTGAGACCCTACCTCGAAAAAACAAAAAAAAAAAATTATTTGGGACTGTAGAGATGGCTTAATGGTTAAGGCCCTTGCCTGTGAAGCCTAAGGACCCAGGTCCCAGTACCTACATAAGCCAGACACACAAGGTGGCCAATGTATCTGGAGTTTGTTTGCAGAAGCTGGAAGCTCTGGCATGCCCATTCTCTCTATCTGCCTCTTTCTTATTTGGGGCTGGAGAGATGGCTTAGTGATTAAGGTGCTTACCTGTGGAGCCTAAGGACCCAGGTTCAATTCCCCAGTACCTACATGTTGTAGTCAGGTTCACAATGCTGGTAAAAATCACCCAACCAAGAGCAGCTTGTGGAAAAAAGGAGGTTTATTTTCACTTACAGGCTCGAGGGGAAGCTCTATGATGGCAGAGGAAAATGATGGCATGAGCAGAGGGTGGACATCACCCCCTGGTTCACATAAGGTGGACAATAGGAACAGGAAAGTGTGCCAAACACTGGTGTGAGGAAACTGGTTGTAACACCCATAAGCCCACCCCCAACAATACAGCATCTCCAGGAGGCTTTAATTTCCAATTAGCTGGGGAGACTAGCATTCGGAATACCTAAGTTTATGGGGGACACCTAAATCAACCCATCACTTTCCACCCCTGGCCCTATAAACTGATATCCATACATGATATAAAATACAATGTATTCAGTCCAACTTAAAAGTCCCCATAGTTTTTATCAATCCTAATGATGTTCAAACATCCCCATAGTCCAAGATCTTAACTAAGCCATAATACCAAAAAAAAAAAAAAAAAAAAAAACCCACCCAAAACCATAATGGCACAGAACAAATACACTGCAAAAGATGGCATTGGGCATAGCAAAGAAATATTCAACCAAAACTAGATTTAAATCAACCAAGGCAAACATCAAACTCTCTAGCTTCAAGTCAACAACTTTAGTCAGTGACAAGTCTCCAAGTTCGATAATCCTAACCAGCAACAAGTCTCTGGAGTTCCAGTTCCGCCCCTCCAGCTAGGCTACTCGCAGTCCTGGAAAACATCATCCAGTGGCTTTCCTTAGCAGCCATCTCGTGGCCCCGGCATCTCCACTGGGTCTCCACTGCAATCCACGGTTCATCCTCATGGCTCTATGGGGTCTCCATGCAGACATCCAGCAAACCTGCTTCACACTGCCCATGGCCATTTCCAAACACAAGACCATGTTGCAAACTCAATGACCCTCTCTTTCCTGCATTTCTTATACTCCACAATACCAGGCAGGGTGCCAATTTGTTAATCCAGAGGGGGAATAAAGAAGACATTGAAGAACAGGACACTTCTTGAGCACTCAGGCCCCTTCAAAAGAGTCTACATTCTTCATGTTGCCCCAGTGCAGGACAGGTGGCCCAATCTCAGAGGTTTTAATCTCAAACAATTTGCAGGTGAATGGGCAGCAGTTTCGGCCCAAAGACTTCATTTTTTCTGTGACATGTCCCTCTGCTCACACCAGTCCATTTCTATGTGAAGCAACCCTGCACAACTTCTCAGGACATGGACATGTGTTGGTAGTGTCAGGCACTGTGAGGTCATGGATATCCAGGCCATTCTGTGTCTGGAGGAGCATATTGTAAGGAGTCCTACCCTTCCTTTGGCCCTTACATTGTACTTTCTGCCACCTCTTCCACAATGGACCCTGAGCCATGGAAGGTGTGTGATCTTTTTATTTTTAATTTTTATATTACTAACTTGAGAGAGAGATAGAAAGAGGCAGAGAGAGAGAGAATGGGCACACCAGGGTCTCCAGCCACGGCAAACAAACTTCACGTATGTGTGCCCCTTTGTGCATCTAGCTAATGTGGGTCCTGGGGAATCGAACCTGGGTCCTTTGGATTTTCAGGCAAACACCTTAACCGCTAAGCCATCCCAGCCCTTGAGTTTTGTTTTTTTTTAAGTTTTATTTTTATTTATTTATATATTAGAGACAGACAGAGCGAGAGCAAGAGAGAGAGAGAGAATAGGCATACCAGGGCCTCTAGCTACTGCAAACAAACTTCAGACTCATGTTATCATGTGCATCCGGCTTATATAGGACCTGGAGAATCGAACCTGGGTCCTTAGGCTTCACAAGCATGCACCTTAACTGCTTAAGCCATCTCTCCAGTTCTTTAAATTTTATTGTTTTATATTTTATTTATTTGTGTGTGTGTGTGTGTGTGTGTGAGAGAGAGAGAGAGAGGGGGGGGGGAGAAAGAATGAATGAGCATGCTAGGGCCTCCAGCTGCTGCAAATGAACTCCAGATGCATACTCCACCTTGAGTATCTGGTTTTATATGGGTATTGGGGAATCGAACGTTGGTCCTTTTGGCTTAGCTGGCAAGCACCTTAACAGCTAATCTATTGCCCCAGCTCAACACGTGATGAGTTTTGACAAGCACATATGACCATGTGTGCGCCAAGCACTGTCCGACAGCATAGTTTCACTGCCCTGAAAACCCCCATCTTCCTTCTCCCGCCCTCCCACCACTGGCAGGACACCTTTGTGCTGTTTGGGGATTTCTCTTTTCCATAATGTCCAGACCTGGAATTACACAATATGGCTTTCCAGATTGGCTTTTCACCTAGCAGTATCATATAAGGCACATTTGTATCTTTTCTTTTCCTACAGAGCGATAGCTGGTTTAAAAAAAAAAATTGGGCTGGGTGTGGTGGTGCATACCTTTAATCCCAGCACTTAGGAGGCAGAGGTAGGAGGATTGATTTGAGTTCAAGGCTACCCTGAGACTACATAGTAAATTCCAGGTCAGCCTGAGCTGACCAAAAATAAATAAATAAAATTTTAAAAATTCTTTTTTTTTGAGGCAGGGTCTCTGTCACTCTAGCTTAGCTCAGACCAACCAGGAACTCACTCTAGCCCAAGGTAGCCTTGAACTAGCCACAATCCTGACTTAGGAACCACCATACCCAGTTCCTTACTTCATTAAAAAAAAAAAGTTAGGGCTGGAGAGATGGCTTAGCGGTTAAGGCACATGCCTGTGAAGCCCAAGGACCCTGGTTCGATTCTCCAGGTCCCACATTAGCCAGATGCTCAAGGGGGTGCATGCATCTGCAGTTCTTTTGCAGTGGCTAGAGGCCCTGGTACACCCATTCTCACCCCCTCTCTCTGTCTCAAACAAATAAATAAAAATAAAGTCTTTTTAAAAATTAAAAATTTAGGGTGGATCTGTGGTGCAGTGGATAAATAGCACATTGAACTTTTAGAGACGAAAGAAAAAATATTTTTGATCACTTTTGAGGCAGAGTCTTACTCTAGACCAGGCTGGCCTGGAACTCAGCAATTCTCTTGCCTCAGCTTCCTAAATGTTGGGGTTAAAGACATGAACCATCATGCCCAGCTCTTTAAAAAATGTGTGCGTAGGGCTGGAGAGATGGCTTAGCGGTTAAGCGCTTGCCTGTGAAGCCTAAGGACCCCGGTTCGAGGCTCGGTTCCCCAGGTCCCACGTTAGCCAGATGCACAAGGGGGCGCATGCATCTGGAGTTTGTTTGCAGTGGCTGGAAGCCCTGGCTCACCCATTCTCTCTCCCTCTATCTGTCTTTCTCTCTGCTGTCACTCTCAAATAAATAAATAAAAAATGAACAAAAAATATTTTAAAAAATGTGTGCGTGCGTGTGTGTTTATTTGTGGTAGGCATGCACATGTGTGTGCAAACGTGGAGGCCAGAGGACACTACATCCTCGGGTTTCATCCTGAGGAACACAGTCCACCTCTTCTTTGAAAGAGAGTCTCTCATTGGCCGGGAGATCACTGATTAGATCAGACTAGCTGGCTAGTGACCTTAAGGGATCCTCCTGTTTCTGCCTCCCCAGTCCTGGGATTACAGGTGTATTCTGCCACACCTGATATTTTTATGAGTCAAACTCAGGCTGTCATACTTAGGAACACTTTACCTACTGAGCTATCTCCCCGGACCTCTGCTTGCTTCTTCATATGAGCTTTAGAATCAATTTGTGTAAATCCATTTATTTTCTCTTCCCTCCCTTCCTCCCTTCCTAACTGCCTTCTCTCTCTTTCCTTCCTTCCCTTCCCACTTCCTTCTTTCTTTCTTCCCTTCCCCTCCCCTCCCCTTCCCTTCTTTGAGGTGGTCCCAGTATGTAGCCCAGACTGACGTGGATCCAGCTGCCCACTGTGTAATCCAGGCCGGCCTTGTACTCTTGGCAATCCTTAGTGCTGGGTTTGCAGTTAAAGAGTCGCCACACCCAGCACAGTTTGTCAACATTACAAAGATAACTTTCCTGGAATTTTTATTAAGAGCATGTGGAACCTCTAGATGATGTTGGGAAAAACTGACATCGCTACAATAGTTAAGTCTTCATAGTCAATGAAATAGCTACTCATTTATTAAGTTCTTTAATTTCTTTCATCAGAGTTTTGTAGTTTCCCTCGTATTTTATTGATATATACTTAGTAATATTTGTAGCTAGGCATTTCATTTGGTTTTTTTGTTTGTTTGTTTGTTTGTTTGTTTTTGGAGGTAGGGTCTCATCCTAGCCCAGGCTGACCTAGAATTCACTATGGAGTTTCAGGGTGGCCTCAAACTCATGGTGATCCTCCTACCTCTGCCTCCCAAGTGCTGGCATTAAAGGTGTCCATCACCATGCCCAGCCATTTCAGGTTTTTGATGTTGATGCATGTGGTAATGTTTTTAATTTGAAAGTTCCAGTGTTCGTTATTTTTCAAAATATGAAAATAGGAATCTGTTGATTGAAACAAAGTGTAGCTATGTTAGACTATAAAACGGAAATACTAATCAGCTCCCACTTCCCCACCCTTCATGCCCAGCGTTGACTCACTGTCTTGTACTGGTCAAGTCCTTTCTCTTTGCTCAGCAAACTCCCAACATGTCCAGGAATATGGTCACATAAATAGAGGTTTTTGTTTATTTTGCCAGCAGCAGAATCACACCATGCCATGTTATTCTGCAACTTCCTTTTTATGGCCGATTATGACAAAGCCTGTAGCAGTGGGAATAAGACTTTTTCTCTTTCCTTTGCAGTGCTGGGGATTGAACCAAGGGCTTCGTGCATGCATCGTGTGAGACCATAGCTCTACCACGGAGCTGCACTCCCAAGCATCTATTCCAGTTCCTCTTTTTTTTAAACTCTTTTAAATTCATGTTTTCTTTTCAATTTTTTTAATTACCATTTTCCATGATTATAAACAATATCCCACAGTAATGCTCTCTCTCCCCCCACTTTCCCCTTTGAAACTCCCTTCTCCATTATATCCCCTCCCCCTCTCGATCAGTCTCTCTTTTATTTTGATGTAATGGTCTTTTCCTCCTATTATGATGGTCTTGTGTAGGTAGTGTCAGGCACTGTGAGGTCATGGATTTTTTTTTTTTTTTTTTGGACCCACATAAGCCAGATATACAAGTTGGTGCATGCAACTGGAGTTCTTCTGCCCTGGCATGCCCATTCTCTCTCTCTGTCTCTCTGTCTCTTTCTCTCTCACTCACTCACTCAAATAAATAAATAAAATTTTTTTTTAAAGAAAGACAGGAACAAGCTGGATGTGGTGGCACATGTCTTTAATCCTAGCACTCGGGAAGCAGAGGTAGGAGGATTACCATGAGTTCAAGGTCACCCTGAGATTGCATAGTGTATTGCAGGTCAGTCTAGGGCTAAAGTGAAACACTACCTCAAAAAAAAAAAAAAAAAAAAAAAAAAGGAGGAGTGGTTCCTTACGTGTTACGTGCAGAAGTAAGATTCTCACATTAGCCAGACTGGGCTTACTACAGGGCTGGACAAGCATGAAGAGCCAATGGCCTTGAGTCTGGTTTTGGGCCCTCGTCCCTCTGTGATGGTGAAAGCTCTGTTCGTGAGGTTATCGGAAAGAGAATCTGTGTGGGATAGGCCTAGTACGTTAATAGGTAGTATGTAGTTAGACGGTGAACTCTTGTCAATGAATATAGTCTTATGGGTGACTTGTGCCTGCTTTCTTGGTAAGGAAGAGGAATCCAGCTAGGGAGAGCTTCTCTAGTATATACCAGCCCTGTGAACTTAGGGTACTGCTAGTAAGAGCTGGGGTGTGTGTGTGGGGGGGACAGGCTGACCTCCTGGGAGTCTCAAGTTTTAATTCTATGTTTTCTTTCCTCCCCGCTTTTTTAGGACAAACAGCTGCGGATCTTTGACCCCAGAGCCAGGGCCAAGGCCTCTCAGGTGAGTGTATAGGTAGTAAGATAGAAGCTCCCACCCAGGACGAGGCCCTCAATGTTCAGCAGGTGGAGAGAGGGTCCCCTGGAGGCAGCTGCTGACACTGCTGTGGAAGTTCTTTCTGGGTGTGAGTTTGGGTCCTGGGAGGAACTGGCCTGGCTTTGATCACAGGTTGAGGTGCAGTCACGCTGCCTGCAGGCTTTCGGTGGAGGCATCCCATCCTGAAAGCATACCTTCAGCAAGGTTATTGGGGATTTCAGCTCCCTTCCCTCCTTTGAGACTCATTCTTCCTCCCTGGCATGATCAACAAAGGCCAGCTGCAATGGAGCCCGAATGGATCCCCACCTCAGCCTCTGTGCCTCCAGGCCTTTCAGCAGACCCTGGGGGATGGACTAGTTTCCCAGTCCTTCAGGATTTAGGGCAGCGGGTGTATGGTTGTGTCTGTGTGCTGGGTGCGTGGAGTGTAACCCTGTCATGACTTTTTTGTTTGTTTCTAGGCAGGATCTTACTTTATCCCAGGTTGACTTGGAACTCAGTGTAGCTCAGGCTGGCCTTGAACACATAGCAATCAATCCTCCAACCTCAGCCTCCAGAGTGCTGGGACTAAAGGCATGAGCCACCACATCTGGCTCCCATGACTTCTAAGTGGGTGTGGGGTATACCTGGGTTCATAAAGCGGGTGTGGAGCTGTTGAAGTCGTTTGTTTCCCTAACAGACCCCATAGACAGCCAGCAAGTCAAACATGTAGCCCTGTCCTGCCCTGCCCCAGATGATTGCTGGTGGGGAGAAGTTCTCTTTCTAAGGAATTAGTGCTTCTTTTAAGCACTGGTCTTCCAGTTGAGGGCCCCATTTTACCAAGGGCCATTCGCAGATGACCTTAAGTGGGGCAGTCGTGTACGAGAAGTCATCTGAGGAGAACACAGATGACCTTAAGTGGGGCGGTCGTGTACGAGAAGTCATCTGAGGAGAACACAGATGATCTTAAGTGGGGCGGTCGTGTACGAGAAGTCATCTGAGGAGAACAAAAGGGGGGTCGCATAACAGGCCCAGCCTTTGCGCAGTGGAAAGCCACAGAATTTTTCTGTTTTTCGAGGTAGGGTCTCACTCTAGCTCAGGCTGACCTGGAATTCACTATGGAGTCTCAGGGTGGCCTTGAACTCATGGCGATCTTCCTACCTCTGCCTCCCAAGTGCTGGGATTGAAGGTATGCATCACCATGCCCGCCACTGCTAGAGAATTTTAAGCAGGAGGTAACATGAATGGATTTATATTTCTCAAAAAACTTTTCCAAGCCGGAAAACACTTAACATTATGTAGTGTCAAGAGTTCGAGCCCGGGCTGGAGAGATGGCTTAGCGGTTAAGCGCTTGCCTGTGAAGCCTAAGGACCCCGGTTCGAGGCTCGGTTCCCCAGGTCCCATGTTAGCCAGATGCACAAGGGGGCGCACGCATCTGGAGTTCGTTTGCAGTGGCTGGTAGCCCTGGCGTGCCCATTGTCTGTCTGTCTGTCTGTCTGTCTGTCTCTCTCTCTCTCTCTCTCTCTCTCTCTCTGCCTCCTTCTCTGTCTGTTGCTCTCAAATAAATAAATAAAAATAAAAAATAAAAAAAAATAAGAGTTCGAGCCCAGGCTGGAGAGATGGCTTAGCGGTTAAGCGCTTGTCTGTGAAGCCTAAGGACCCCGGTTCGAGGCTCGGTTCCCCAGGTTCCACGTTAGCCAGATGCACAAGGGGGCGCACGCGTCTGGAGTTCGTTTGCAGAGGCTGGAAGCCCTGGCGCGCCCATTCTCTATCTCTCCCTCTATCTGTCTTTCTCTCTGTGTCTGTCGCTCTCAAATAAATAAATTAAAAATTAAAAAAAATATATTTAAAAAAAAAAAAGAGTTTGAGCCCACTTTGACACTACAGAGTGAATTCCAGGTCAGCCTGGACTAGAGTGAGATCCTACCTTGAAAAACAAAAGAAAAGAAAACAAAACAAAACAAAAAAAAAATTGCAGAAGCCAGTGCTTCTTTCCCTAAGGAGGTGGGGGGCACGGTCCTGTTGCTAAGTACTGCAGGGGGGAGTTTCCCAGTAAAGACCCAGGCCCACCACAGATTGCCATCTTCCCATTTCGAGGACTTATTCCCCACTAGGGGTCAAGGATACACTTAGCCAGCCCAGATCTGATAGCCTGGAGGCCTGTTCTCATCAAAAAGCCATTCACATGGCACATGGCACCTACTGGCCAAGGCTAAGACAGTGTAGTCGGTTCTACTCTGTCCAGCTAAAGACCACAGAGGCCCACCTGGCAGGTGAAGGGAGTGGGGCAGATGGTTTGCAACCTCCTGCTGTGTGTGCTGCTGAGGCTCTCGTCCCCTCTAGTCATCCCGTGGGATAGGGACTGTGCGTGTCTCAGGTTGGTGTTCGTGTGCACAATAGGCCTCTGCTGGTAGGCTCTCTTTGACTGACCTCTAAGCCATTGCCCAGAAGGGCACTCTCGCATTCATGCCCACTAGGCATCACACTGGACCAGTTCCCTGAGTGTGTGTCTCTTCCTCCCCTCTGCAGTGGCCTCCTTCCAGCCTCCCCCATCCCTGCAGCAGCCCCCGTGACTGCAGCTAAGGTGGAGCTGCAGTGGCTGCCGGCCAAGGGGCTCCGAGTTCTTGAAGGGCGCCGCCAGCAAGGATCTGGGTCTGGAGGGGCTCCCTGGAGGGGCTTCGGCTAGGAGACCTGGGAAGAGCGTGGGCGGCTCTCCCAACTGCTGGGACAGTGCCTGTGCTTGGCTCTAAAGCTGGATGTGATGTGGGGGCAGCAGCGGGTCTGGAATGCTGCCCTCCAACTGGCCCTGCCCCCCACTTCCGCCCAGGGCATCTGGCCCACACCTGGCTTCTATTAGGAAAACCACTGCTGGCGGCCAGGGTAGTATGCACTGAGCGCGGCTTGCTTGGGGAGAGGCCTTCGGGGTGTGCTGCTTTAAGGGTCTCTTTCCCGCCTGGGGGAGGGTGCCACCCTGCATCCTACCTGGGCTCTCTCCCGGTCTCATCTGAGCCCCACTGTCCCCGGGGTCGAGGCCGAGCATGGAAGGTAGAGTCTTCTGTCGTTTTTGGTGCCCCTGCCGTTTCATACTCCTACTTTGTTTTAGTTTTTATATATTATGTAATTTTTTTCTTTTTTTGTCTGTGTGAGACAATTATATGTAGCCCAGAAACTGGCCCTGAATCCCTGATCCTCCTGCCTTCATCTCCCTTGAATTTTATCCACTAAACCTGGCTTGCGTGCGCTCGCTCCTTCCTTCCTTCCTTCCTTCCTTCCTTCCTTCCTTCCTTCCTTCCTTCCTTCCTTCCTTCGAGGTAGGGTCTTACTGTGGCCTAAGCTGACCTGGAATTCACTGTGTAGTCTCAGGGTGGCCTCAAACTCATGGACCTCTGCCTCCCAAGTGCTGGGATTAAAGTCATGCAACACCATGCCTGGGATTTTGGTATTTTATTTACTTATTTGAGAGAGAGAGAATGGGTGTGCCAGGGCCTCCAGCCACTGCAAACGAACTCCAGAGGCATGCACCCCATTGTGCATCTGGCTTATGTGGGTCCTGGAGAATCGAACCGAGGTCCTTTGGTTTTGCAGGCAAATGCTTTAACTGCTAAGCCGTCTTTCCAGCCCGGTATTTGTATTTGTATTTGTTTTTGTTTTTGTTTGTTTTTCAACGTAGGGTCTCACTCTGGCTGATCTGAAATTTACTCTGTAGTCTCAGGGCGGCCTCAAACTCATGGCAGTCCTCCTATCTCTGCCTCCCGAGTGCTGGTATTAAAGGTGTGCGCCACCATGCCCGGCTTGGTTTTTGTTATTTTTGAGATGAGGGATTTCACTGTTGCCCAGGCTGGACTCTTGGAATCAAGCAACCTCTTGCTTCAGCCTCCTGTGTAGCCTGGCTACTTTCTCTTTTTTTTTTTTTTTCTTTTTTTCTTTGGCTGACCTGGAATTCACTCTGGTGTACACCTTTTCTTTTCTTCCTTATTTTTCGAGGTAGGATCTCACTCTAGCTCAGGTTGACCTGAAATTCACTATGTAGTCTCAGGGTGGCCTTGAACTCACGGTGATCGTCCTACCAAGTGCTGGGATTAAAGGTGGGTACCACCATGCCCAGCTTGGCTGCCTCCTTCTTCTTTTCTTTTTTCTCTTCTCTTCTCTTCTCTTCTCTTCTCTTCTCTTCTCTTCTCTTCTCTTCTCTTCTCTTCTCTTCTCTTCTCTTCCCTCCCCTCCCCTCCCCTCCCCTCCCCTCCCCTCCCCTCCCCTCCTCTTCTCTTCTCTTCTCTTCTCTTCTCTTTTTTTAAGTAGTTGTCTCACTTTGGCTCCAGCTGAAAGTTAGCTGTTGGTTTCTTCTGTTGCCCTGGCCAGGGCAAGTGGGGGTTTGGGATGTTTGTCAGTGGTCCAGGGCACAGCAGAGTAGTAGAGCCGTAGACGCTGTCCGTCACCCCTTGCCAGAGCCCAAAGCCCAAGCCCGAGCCCAGGGTGAGGGCAGTCAAGGCCCTGAAGCTGTGACTGTCCCGGAAGCAGCCGCCTCTGCTCTGGGGATGACAGCGAGGTGGCAAGGACTCAGGACTCTTACCGGGAACAGGAAGGGGATCTGGGACGAACCTGGCTTCTCTTACGGGCAGGCTAGCTGGGGCCTCTTGACCGCCTCCTAGTGCCAGCAGAGCTTATGGGGGCGCAGCGCTGAGTGGGGTTGATAAGTATGGCAGTGGGGTCTTTCTGCTGGAAACAGCCCCCTTGCCCTAGGAAGGAGCCGAGCTGCGCCGTCCCACTTAGGAAGTGTTGCCATGACAACGAAGAGGGGATTTAGCTGCACAGCAGCTGGAATGCTGGGTATGTGCCTCCCCCGCTGGCTGTGGCTGGCCTGGCACTGGCTGACCTTTCTTTTCTCCAGGCCAGGTATAGGGAGACTTGGCAGCAAACTGAAACTGAGTAGCATGGCAGCAAAGCCCTCTTGGAGGGCTTTGTTTTGTTTTGTTTTTCAAGGTAGAGTCTCAGTAGCCCAGGCTGACCTGAAAATCACTCTGTATTCTCAGGGTAGCCTCGAACTCACAGCGATCCTTCTACCTCTGCCTCCCAAGTGCTGGGATTAAAGGCGTGTGCCACCACGCCTGCCTTTTTTTTTTGTTGTTTTTTTTGAGATAGGGTCTCCACTCTAGCCCAGGCTGACCTGGAATTCCCTATGTAGTCTCAAGCTGGCCTTGAACTCATAGTGATCCTTCTTCCTCGGCCTCCTCAGTGCTGGAATTAAAGTTGTGTGACACCACAGCCTGCTTTATTTTGTTTATATTTATTTATTTATTTTGAGGTAGTGTCTCGCTTTAGTCTAAGCTACCTGGAATTCATTATGTAGTCTCAGGGTGGCCTTGAACTCACAGTGATCCTCCTGCCTGTGCTTCCCAAGTGCTAGGATTAAAGGCCTGGGCCACCATGCCTAGCTAGTTTTTTAAAAATTTGTTATTATTATTATTATTTTAAGGTAGGGTCTCACTCTGGTCCAGGTTGACCTGGAATTAACTATGTAGTCTCAGGGTGGCCTTGAACTCATGGTGATCCTTCTACCTCTGCCTCCTGAGTGCTGGGATTAAAGGCGTGCACCACCACGCCCAGCTCAAAAATCTCATTTATTTATTTATTTAAGACAGAGAAAGAGGCAGAAAGAGAGAAAGAATGAGTATGCCAGGGCCTCTAGCCACTGCAAAGGAACTCCAGATGCACGCACCCCCTTGGGCCTCTGGTTTACCTGGGTCCTGGGGAGTAAAACCGGGGTCCTTAGGCTTTACAGGCAAATGCCTTAAGCACTAAGCCATTTCCTCAGCCCTATTATTATTAATTTTGGGGGGTGTTCGAGGTAGGGTCTCACTCTAGCTCACGCTGACCTGGAATTCACTATGTAGTCTCAGGGTGGCCTCGAACTCACAGTAGTCGTACTTTAGTCTCCTAGGTGCTGGGATTAAAGTTGTGGGTCGCCACACCCTGCTTTTTTCTTGTTCCAGAAGTCATCTGAGGAGTGTAGAAGGAAGACGGGCTGAATAACAAGCTCGGTGCCGGGCTATGGAAAGCTACTAGAGGCCATCCCCCAGGCTAGCCTTGACCTCACTGTGATCCTCTTACCTCAGACTTCTTATAGGAATGAGCCTCCACGCCCAACCTTCATGGGGCTTTTCTATGGACAGGGTACTCAGTGACCTATAGGGACAAAGGCCATTCTCCGGCAGGGCCTACTTCAGCCCACCTTGTCTCTGAGGGGGACCTCTTGTCTGATCTCTGGGGCCTTCTCCAGGGATGGCTCGTGACAGAGCTAGGAGCCCCCAGCCCTGGTTCTGCACCGAGCCCTGGCACTCCCCAGAGTGTGAGCTAGCCTAGGGCGTTTTCTGGAAGTCAGAGGACATCTGGGGCATTGGCTGTTATTGCAGTCAGGTTCACATCGCTGGCAAGACTCGCCCGACCAAGAGCAGGTTTGGGGAAAAAGGTTTTATTTTGGCTTACAGACTTGAGGGGAAGCTCATTATGGCAGGGGAAAATGATGGCATGAGTAGAGGGTGGACATCACAGGGTGGACAACAGCAACAGGAGAGTGTGCCAAACACTGGCAAGGGGACACTGCCTATAGCACCCATAAGCCCACCCCAACAATACACTGCCTCCAGGAGGTACTAATTCCCAAATCTCCATCAGCTGGGAACGTAGAATTCAGAATACTTGAGTTTATGTGGGACACCTGAATCAGACCTCCACAGTTGTCCTGGGCTCCCCAGTCCCATTTCTCCTACCTTGTAGCTATGGCTGTGTAAGTCATACCACCTGTGAGCCCTCTGTGTCTTCACGGGCCGTAGCTCACTGAGGGCTCAAGGAGCTGCAGCAGTACTGTGGTCCACTCAGGACAAACAGCTTCTCTGTCTAGGCTTCTGGTTTCTCAGTGTGAGAACAGGAAGGTAGAAGATGAGGGCAAGGTGCACTCCACCCGAGCTGGTCCCTCTCAGCGGCCACCTCTCCCGCCCCACCTGCATCTGCATGGGTCTTTTTACTTTCAGCCTCTGTGTAGAGCTAGTTTACTGCGGATCCTCCTGGCTTAGTGTAGACAGCGCCCCACAGACTTCAGTTGCACTCTGGCTGTACCATGACCTGTAAAAAGTGCACTTTTGGAGGTAGGCCTCCTGGTGCACACCTGTAAGCCCATAAACAGCCTCAGGAGGCCAAGGCAGAAAATCAAGAGTTCAAGCTCAGCCTGGGCTACATGGGAAGATCCTGTCTCAGAAAACAAAAATACCCCCCAAGACAACAGAAAATAAGGTGCATTTGATAAGCACCAAGTGTAGTACTGAGTACTTGTGACAGTTGTCCAGAGCGGGGCCTGCTATTCCACTGATGGAGAAGCTGAGACTCGGGATACACACAGCGCATGCTGGGACAGGGCCGGGCTTTCACCCAGCTAGTCTGACTCAGAGCTGCTCCCATGACTTCCACTTTGCTCCTTCATGGCACTTAAAATAACTGTAATGGTGTGAGCCACCACATCTGACCCCTTTTCATTTCTTTTTCTTTTTAATTTCTCTATTTGAGAGCGACAGACAGAGAAAGAGGCAGAGAGAGAGAGAATGAATGTACATGCCAGGGCCTTCAGCCACTGCAAACTCCAGACGAATGTGCTCACCTTGCGCATCTGGCTTACATGGGTACTATAGAATCAAACCTGGGTCCTTAGACTTCACAGGCAACTGCTTTAACTGCTAAGCCATAAAAGAGAAAAAAAGGGCCAGAGAGATGGCTTAGCAGTTAGGCACTTGCCTGTGAAACCTAAGGACCCCAGTTCAAGGCTTGATTCCCCAGGACCCATGTAAAACAGATGCACAAGATGGTGCATGCATCTGGAGTTTGTTTGCAGTGGCTAGGAGGCCCTGGCATACCCATTCTCTCTCTCTCTGACTCCCTCTCTCAAATAAGTAAATAAAATATGTGTGTATATGTGTGTGTATGTATATATGTGTATATATATAATTTTATTCATTTATTTTATTTTTCCCTTGGTTTTTCGAGGTAGGGTCTTGCTCTAGTCCAGGTTGACCTGGAATTAACTATGTAGTCTCAGGGTGGCCTCGAACTCACAGTGACCCATCTACCTCTGCCTCCCGAGTGCTGGGATTAAAGGTGTGTGCCTCTACACCCGGCACTCCCCCCATCCCAAGGTAGGGTCTCACTCTATCTCAGGCTGACCTGGAATTCACTATGGAGTCTCAGGCTGGCCTTGAGCTTACAACGACCCTCCTACCATAGTGCTTGGATCAAAGACATGCACCACCAAGCCCAGTTGAGAACTGCATTTTAATAAAGCTTTTTTATTCGTAGACAACGGAGCAAATACAGAGAGAATACCAAAACTAAATGCTGTTTGTCATTCTTTTCCTTTTCACAGAGGCAAGTGGCCATTTTGCCTCAAGACAAGGTTGGGAGGACACACAGTATCAGGGTGATGCTGGCTTTATACCAGGAGTTTGGTAGAATTCCTTCCTTTTCTACTTTATGGAAAAGTTTGAGAAGCATTGGTGTTAGTTCTTCCATGAAGGTCTGGTAAAATTCACCAGTGAATCCATCTGGGCCTAGACTTTTTTTAGTTGAGAGCCTTTTTTTTTTTTTCTTAATAACTTCTTGGATCTCCGTACTTGTTATAGGTCTATTTAAGTGGTTAATCTCATCTTGATTTACTTTTGGTAGGTCATATTGTTTTTTTTTTTTCTTTTCACAATTTTTATTAACATTTTCCATGATTATAAAACATATTGTTTTTTGGTTTTTCGAGATAGGCTCTTACTCTAGCCCAGGCTGACCTGGAATTCACTATGTAGCTCTGGGTGGACTTGAACTCACAGCAATCCTACCTCTGCCTCCCAAGTGCTAGGATTAAAGGGGTAGTCCACCCTAGTTCCCAAGGGGAAGACAGTTGCAGAGCAGAAAGAATTTAAGGAACAGACCAGATCATGCAGGAGAATACTTTACCCTCTGAGTTCCTAGCTAATATGGCCAATATTAAACTGGAATTTTGGGGTTCTTTGCCCATGTACCAGTATATGCCAGTGCACTGATAAGAGAATTTTGGGGTGTCCCAGATTCTTGCCTTATGCATCCAAAGAATTGAAATCCGTAGACCAGTGGGTAAAGTTTAGAGAGAGCCTATTAGATTAAGAAAAGGGAAGGGAAGAGTGTATGAAGAGCTCCTGCCATGAGAAGGCAGGAGGAGGGCTGGTCAAGCCTCTCGTGTTTTGTGAGTGAGTGAGGTGCAGACCATCTGCTTTGCTGCTTATACAAGCGTTACTGCACACTGGTGAGGGATAAGAGTCCAAACAACATTTCTGACCCTTTATGGCGTGTTAGGGGCAGGGCCAGCTAGTGGCCTGACCCTTGTAGTAACTCCACAACCCCTCTTACATGGAAAGAAGGGTGTGGGGCCCTGTTCTCAGGCTCCCAACTTCCCAACTTCCTGTGCCACTGTGGCCTGGTGGGAAGGAAGCAACGAGAAACCCCTGGAACGACAGGCGGAGCGTTTCCAGCGGTCTCCCACGCTGGGGCCAGTCTCCGCATGCTGAGGAGGGGGCCTGGGCCAGCTTCTGGTGGCTGTTTCCCTCCCGTATTCATTCCCAAAGAGATCGTGGGAAGTTTGGAGGAGGCTGGCCACGTTTGGGGTGAGCTATTTTTGGTAACAGGGTCCTTGTCTCAGGCTCCAGGGGCCGGGGTGAGCAGTTTGCATTTCCTGTGGCCCCTTGACTCCCTCCTGCCAAGGCCCAGGGGGCCAGGGCTCCCCGCCCGCTCACTGTGTGAACTAATCTTCCTGGGGGCCGTGAGCTTTCCTGCCTGGCAGCTCTAACACCCCTGAGGGGCCATGAAGGGCATTGCTCTACCCTCGTTAGGACACTCCCCAGAGCTTGGCTGCGAGCCCTTCTCTGGCCCACTGGCAGTGACAGAGGCGGCAGTAATCCTTCTAATCCTGTGATTTGCACTGTATTTTCTGGGAAGGCCCTGTTGTTCCACGTGCATTCAGTTGGTCTTTGTGGCACCCCTAGGAAGTGGGTTGCATGGGGCACTGTGAGGCTCATTTATAAGGCAGGAAAGTAAGATTTAAGATGGCATGGAGTTCCCATGGTAACATAGCTTTTGCATGGGGACCTTGTCCACATATCTCCACATGGCTCCTGCAGAGGTGAGAAAGTACCACTGCCTTGGGCCCTGGCACTGCCATCCTTCAGGAGGAGGGAGACTGAGCCCAAGTCTGGTGACCTCTGGATAGAGCCCCCCTCAGAAGTAGTCTTTTTGTGTTACATGTGGCCTCCAGGGCTCGTGGCATTCTCTGTGGGTACTCAGGCGGGCTAGCACAGAAGTCTTCATCTGGTCACTCAAGGATCTAACCCCCAGCAGGCTGCACTGATGGCTCAACACTGTCTTGTCTTCTGCAGAGTATCCAGGCCCATGAGAACAGCAGAGACAGCCGGCTGGCGTGGACAGGCACCAAGGAGCACCTCGTGTCCACCGGATTCAACCAGGTAGTGGCTTCTTCACGTACAGGGCACTGCCAGTCAGGGGCATGTGTAGCCCTCAGGCTCCTGCTCCAAGAGGGTGGGTGAGACCATTAGGAGATGGAGGGAGCACTGGTGGCCAGTTCTAAGCCTGTCCATATACGGCCTGGCTATGCAGCTGGGTCTCAGAGCCCCAGGGGACTGATGGCCTGATGGCTGTGGAAAACTGGCAGATTCCATTTGCAGTAGCTAAGCCTGACCCTGGGAGCTATAGTGGCTCCACAGGGACCAGAGTACATGGAGGTCCCCCCCCCATCCCTTGTCACCTTAGGGGTCTTAAAGGGGAAGGGCATGAAAACAAACTTCCTCTGGCATGACTCCGCACTGTTTTGGGACAAGTTGACTATACCAGGCTGCACTCTCAGATGCTGGGTTCCAGAAGTCCTGGGGTTGGGGCTGAGGGACATGCCCCGCTAAGACTCTCTCTGGCTCTTCCCCACAGATGCGTGAGCGAGAAGTGAAGCTCTGGGACACTCGGCTCTTCTCCAGTGCCCTGGCCTCCCTCACCCTGGACACCTCACCTGGGTAGGATAATGTGGCATGCTGGGTTCCTGGGGCCTAGAAGTTACCCTCAGTCCAGGCCTGGTGCCATTAGCAAGGACCCCAAGTCTAAATAAGTCTGCTGTGAAGCTGGCTGGCCATTGGATTGGTAGCAGGTGCCTGAGCCTGGGCTACAAGGTCTTGCTAGGACCACCCCACTTATCAGTAGAAGGCACTGAGGCAGCCCTGAGTGGGTCAAAGAGTACACTTGCTGTGTCCTCTTGAGCATCTGGCAGAAGGTAGGCTCTTGGTCATGGGGCAGGCTTCATTGTTGGGGTTACATGTAGTTTTAGCATTTGGGGAAGTGTCTTTTGCCCAGCAGATGTATGATTGGAGGGACAGGAATAGGCTTGATTTTGCTGTGGGAGTTTTATGTGGCTGAGGGCCCAAGAATACCCAAGACTGCTATAGGAAGGTGGATGTAAATGGACATGGGGTAATGTTGGGGCTGATGGGCATGCTCACAAGTGGGCTTGGACTCCTTTGAGGTTTATATATGAAGCTCATTCAGTACTGGTCACACAGCTATCTCTGGTCTATCCCCAACTGAGACTCCAGGAAGATCAAAGACTTACTTAGGCAGGGCTGCAGCGGGAAGACGCAGGGACTATGGAAGGGCAGCTGGGGCCCTCCTGGGCAGGTTGCAGAATGTTAGAGCCAGGAAAGGACCCTGGGACTTCACTAGCTTTGTTCAGCCCCTTTCCTTCTTGTATTTCAAAACCAAGGAACTGAGGAAACTAAATTACAGAGGAACAGGGCCTTATCCAAGCTTCAGAAACAAGCATAAAATGTCCTTTGGCCTTCAGAGAACAAGGTGTGGTCAGGGAGACAGAGAGCCTTCATCCCATCCTGGCACCTAGTTAAGGCTATGGTGCTGGTGATACTCATTTTACAGATGGGAAAGGCAAGGCTGAGCCAGATCCAGTGCCTTCCTTGAGACCATTCAGTGGGCCAGCGGCCGAGGCAGGATTGACATCAGTCCGCTACCTGCTATGAGTCGGGGTTGAAGAGAGGCATCAGCCAGGCTACTGTGCCCTGGAGTTCAGAGCTGTTGGGCCTTAGAGCTCCAAAGCCACAATCTACCCAAGGTCTGGAATTGCCTTAATATCTTGTCCTGCAGACCCTCTGAGGCCAGATGAACTGCTCAGTGTAAGCCCCCGGCAGAGCACTACGGCTCTGAAGGGGCCTGGCACCAGTAATAACTGCTCTTCCACCCACCACTTCCTGCCTTCCAGCTCCACCCTCCCCTGCAGAGCATCTCCTGCCCAGCTTCATTCTGGCCCCTGTAAGAGTTAACAATGCCCAGACCACACGGTGCCACTGGCCAATGTTGACCCTATAATTACAGCAGTTAAGAATAGCCTTGAAGGACCAACAAGGGCTGGAATTTGTCAAATCATTCCCAGATGGGTAGCCAGGCCAGTGTCCCACCCCAGCTCCCTAGCCCTGGCCTCTGCCCTGGCAGACTGGCACTTTGGCAAAGAGGCTGGGACTCTAGCCTCCACAGAGCATCTGCCAAGGATGCTTGCCAGCATCCAGGCTGTTGAGAAAAGTGCTAGGTCCTCTGTCCTCCCCGGCACCCTGGAAGACAGAGCCTCCTCCCAAACCGTGACTGAAGATGGAAAGTGTGCAGGGTGTCAACTGTGGGCACGGTTGTGGGGGAGGTTGGCAGCTGTGTCCACTCGGCTGTCCTTGATTTCTTCTGCTGCAGATTTTCCATTTTGGTTTGGACAGAACAATCTGTGCTGTTAAGAATTATACGGGTCAGCCATATGCCCACCTATTCCTCCCTCCCTCTCCCTTCCCCCTGCCCCCACCTCTGTCAGCGTTCCTGTCTGCGTCCACCCCTTGTCATTTGTGGAGTGCGCAGACAGGCAGCCAGGCCTCCTCAGGCTATGTAAGGCTCAGGCTGCCTTCCAGAGGGCTGGCCTGTGTTCTGTGCCCCAGGCTCAGTATAGGGAAGAGACCGAGGATAAATGGAAGGTTCTACAGAGCCCCTGCCAACAGGTCCTGCTCTGGTCCGAGAGGTGCAAGAGACACACCAGTCTCAGATCCTGTGCTTCTAGGTGTGAACTGAGAGGTGTGAGTGTGAGAATTGGCAAATGTAAGCTCCATACTGTAACAGCAGGGCTATAGCTTCTGGCATCCTATGCCATGGGAGGCCACCCTTCTCTGGGCCAATGAGCAGGTCTGCAGATCCTGGCCTCCTGCTGTGAACAAACTGGTACTGGTTCACTTTACCTTCGGAGGGACTGCTCCTTTGTAGGAAGCTGTTAGGATTGGAATGAGAGCTTTTGTTGCCCCAAGGCACCAGGGACTCTGGTGAGAAGGTCACTGATGGGGACTTACACCCTTCCCAAATCTGCCTGGCCTGAATCACCCTTGTAGGGGCTGCATCTTGGCCTGGTTCCCATCAGGGGATCCAACAGTCTGAATACCTTTCCTGGGAGGACGTTTTCTCTGGGTCTTGCCACCCCATCCTGCCAGCCCTCTAGTCCAGGATTGCTTTGCAGTGAAAACATTTACTCAGCAGTCGCCGTCTTCGGCAGTGGCCCACAAAGGCTTCTTTGATAGGACTGACAGGGGCAGGCCTCACCATGGCTGCTGCCTAATAGGACCCAGACCTACAGGAAATCCACCTGGGCTGCTGCCGCCGCCACTGCCGCCTCAGGAGAAAGGGGCCCCACCCAGGCCCACTGCCACCACCAACTACCCGCATGACCCACTACCCGCCTCCTCCCTCTTGCCACAGCCCTCAGCAGCTGCTAATTGAATCCAGAGCCTCGCGTGGCTGAGCCTGACTCGGCACTGACATCAACACCCCAAGCCGCAGGGCCTGCTCCCCAGGCTTGGCCAGGCTGTTTCCTTCCCTCCAGGGGTGAGGCTGGGGCCAGGGCCGTGACCCACTGAAGGAGGCCAGCTGCAGCTTTTGCAGGGCAGGGCCCTCCACTGCCACAGGGCCAACCTCCCATCAATAGGAAAAGAAGCTGTATGTCCACCCTTTTTGGTTTTTCGAGGTAGGCTGTCACTGTAGCCCAAGATGACCTGGAATTCACGCTGTAGTCCCAGGCTGGCCTTGAACTCAGAGCGATCCTCCTACCTCTACTTCCAAGTGCTGGGATTAAAGGCGTGTGCCACCATACTCAGTTACATCCGTCCTTTCTAAAGCCCCCTGCGCTCAGTGGGTGGCAGTCTAGGCTACAGCTGTCTTCCTCACTCAACCCTGGCCTTGCCCCACCCCCACATATAGCCTTTGTGGAAAACATTCCCTCCTCCTTGGGGTTTCAGAATGTCTGGGCACATCCTTAGGTCAGGGGATAAAGGGTCACCATAGAGCAACCACTCTGGCAGTCTGCAAGCCAGGCTCAACCCTTGGACCCTTCCCTGCACCCTTCTTTCTTGCCCATTTGCCTTGGTGATTTATGCTTCTTCCACCAAGGCCCTTTAAGCTGGGATAGGAGGGAGGAGCAGGGCTTGCCAGTTTAGCCTGTGCCAGGGACAGTGGGGGGTAGCAGGGGGAACCGGGCCTAGCTACACACACCACCTGGTCAGCCTAGGACCCTGTGGAAGGTTCTGAAAGCCCCCTGGTCCCAGTAAGGAGCCATGAAGTCCTGGAATGAGAAAGTTCAAGGTACCTCCTCTCTGGAGGAAGATAAGAACTCCCTTGGGGACCTTCCACACCCTGTGTCTGCTTTGAGATGCCCAGCCTTCTGTGCCAGCACTGTAGCTCTTGCTGGTAAGACTGGGGTTAGCTACCCTAACCAGCATTACCCCCCCACCCATCAGAGGCAGCCCAGCCATGACCATATCCAGCTCTATTCCAGGCCTAGCCAGAGAATCACTCATTTCATTTTATTTTATTTTTTATTTTCTTACAAAAGGCCTTCATGTCATCATTTGTCATACAAAAACCAAAGTCTTTGTCACTGAGTTTAAAAAACATTTTCCCAGCATAAACGGGAAAAGATCTTTTATAAATATATTTTAAAAACAAAACAATAGAAGCAAATCTGCCTGTGCCCAGAGCACCGTCCCTTCCAGTTTCAAGTGTTTCTGTGCTTCTGGGGCTGAGGCCACAGCTATAGGCCCACCCCACGCAGTCTTTCTCTACAGTCCTTCCCTGGGGTAGCTGGGGGAGCCCAACAGGACCCAGCCGTGTTACCAGCACATGGCAGGGCCTGTACCCTGGGAGTGAACCCTACAGATGGCAGGCACCTGTCCTGTACATACTGTAGCCGTGAGGTGTGAGAGCTCACCTGGGCGGCATTCACAGATGAGGAGACCCAGCCCAGAGAGGAGCAGGGACTGGCTGCGATCCATGGAGCGTGTGTCCCCATGGTACATGCTGAGAACTTCCTTGTGTGGCAGCCGGAGGGTGCTGGCTACGAGCCCAGACCCCTGGCTGCTTTCTCTCTCCCAGCTCAGATGTAGTGTTTACCAGGGAGAGCCCCCTGGAAGCTAGGTCCTGGATAGCCCATAAGCGGAACCTCACACTCGGGCCCACCTGGCAAGGCCTCGCCACCTCCTTCACTTGCCTTAGGGCCTGGCTCCAAGGGAGCTTTTACCCCCTCTAGCTCCAGAGGCCCAGCCCCTGGTCCCACCTGCCCTTTGTCCTGAGCGGCAGCTGCTGCCCGCCCCCGCCGCACACAGTAGGCTGCCCCCGCGGCAGCCAGCACGGCCAGGAGCACTGCGGCCAGGGCAGGAGCGATGAGCAGAGGCAGGTTGCCCTCGCGGGCCTGGGTGACTGGGGCATGGTTGGAACGGACAGCTGGAGGTGTGCGGGCCTCCCCGCAGGCCTCCTCGCCCTCAGGCATTCGGCCAGCCCCCAGGGGCGTGACACAGATGGAGTAGGTAGCATTGGGCCTCAGCTGGGTAACTGTATACTCTGCAAGTGAGGCGGGCAGCCGTAGAGTCACCAGCCTTTTGTCAGGGCCCGACAGGTTGCGGTAGGTGAGGCGAAGGCTCCGGAGCTGTATGGTGCTGTCCTGCAGGTAACGCTGCAGCCCCACACGCAGGGAGGTAGGGCTCACTGGTTCGATGCTGAGGGGCAGGGATTGTGGGGGCCTTGGCGTGTCTGGTACAGGGCTAGGCCTAGTCCCTTGGCCCACTGGATTCTCACAGTACAGGCCAGTGAAGCCCTCAGGACACAGACACTCCAGGTGGTGCCTTGCCCCCACTCGGCAGGTACCTCCATTAAGACACATCGATGCTGGACAGTCCTGGGGCTGGGGAGCAGGCCTCATGGTTGGCGGGGTGGTGGGCGGCATGCTGGGAGCCTGCGTGGCTGACTCTGTAAGACTGAGCCGTGTGGGAGCCAAACTAGAAGGTGGGGGTGTGGGCTTCCTGACATCAGGCCTGGTGGTGGGGGCTGTGGCTGTGGTGGTGGTGACTGGACAGCCAAAATCCGCATAGTCCAACTCCAGCAACAGTCGGCCAGCATTCTTTGGTGGGAAGTGACAGCGTGTCTCCTCGGGACTGACCAGGGTCACATGGCTCTCACGCACCCAGGGGCCAAACCAGCTCAAGGGGCACACGCAGTTGAAAGGGTTGCGGGCAGCTACCAGGAGGCGCAGGCGGGGAAAGAGGCCCGAGAGGTCGCTGGGCAGAGCCTGCAGGCTCAGGTTGCTCACGTCCAGCTCCTGCAGAGCAGTGAGGCCGGCCAAGTCCTCTGGGCGCAGCTGGGCAATGCGCGTATTGCCGGCTAACTGTAGGCGTGTCAGGCCACGCAGGCCTTGGATCACAGGTGGCACGCGCTCCAGCTGGTTGTCAGACACGTCCAGGTCATGGAGGTTGCCCAGGCGGCCAAAGAGCTCCTCATCCAGCTGCTGCAGCCCCAGGCCGGCCAGCCGCAGCGCCTCCACGTTGGCGGTGTCCAGGCTCCCGGGCCCCAGGGCCGGGATGTGGTTGTGGCTGAGGTCGAGCAGCAGCAGGCGGGGCAGGCGCAGTGGGGGCAGCGCCTGCAGCTCGTTGTCCTGCAGTTTGAGCTCCAGGAGGTGGCCAAGCTCACGGAAGGCCCCGGGCTGGATGTGGCGGATTCGGTTTTTCCCCAGGTAGAGGCGTTCCAGGCGCCGCAAGCCGCGGAAGGTCTCGTTGGTGATCTCGTGCAGTTTATTGGCAGTTAGGTCCAGGTTGCTGAGGTTGACAAGTGGCTGGAAGATGCCACCTGGTAGGCTGGTGATCTGGTTCTGTGACAGGTCCAGAAGCTGCAGGCCTGGCAGACCAGCAAAGCTGCCCACATCGAGCGTGGTAATACCGTTTTCAAAGATGTACAGGTCCACGGTGTCAGGGGGCACGTCTTGGGGCACTGTGGTTGCCTGGCGTGCAGTACAGAAGACTGTTTGTGGCTGGTTGCACTGGCAGCCAGACGGGCAGCCCTGCACCCTGGGCCTCAGAGCCAGCAGCAGGAACAGCAGCAAGGGCGGCAGCAGGGGCCTCCTGGAGCGCATCTTCTGTCCTGGGGACAGAAAGGCCATGCGTTAGGGTGGAGGGCAGTCACTCCAGGAGGACCCGAGGGGAATTCATCACTCCTTCCTTCCAGATGCAACAAGAGCCTTTGTCAGAACCCTAGCGGTCTGTTCCTGACCCGTGGCTCCCCCACCACACGATCTTGTCTCTGTGTCGGCTGTCACGAGCATGTAGCAAGCTGATACACTAGGGACAGCACAGACCCCCACAGCTACTGAACACCAAGTGACCACAGTTTTCTCTTCCTGAGCTCATGCCCTCCTGCCCCTACCTAGGCCAGCTCTTCCAAGCTGACTGCATGGGCAGGGAAGGAGAGAAAGAAAGAAAAAAAAAATAACAAGAAAAACAGTCCTGAGTCCTGGAGTGGCAGCCCCTCCCCACAGCATCTGGAGAGACAGGGTGGGCAGGCAGCCCAGGCGCGTAAGCAGAGAAGCTGGCTGCCCGGGCCGGGCCGCTGGCCCCTGCACCACACTCTGAGCGTCCCTCCCTCCTCTGAGCGAGGAGAGACCGCAGCAGGAAGACTTCACGTGGAAACTATGGGATCGGTGTTTTTCCACTTTGCCTGCTGTCAGGCTTACTCAAGTTGGGGGTTGCAGGCTGCCAGGGTGGGGCCAGCAGCAAGGTCCTAGAGGAGGGGCAGAGGCCAACTTCAGTCTGGCTTAGCAGGTGCCCCTTTTCCAGGGATGGAAGGAGGGAAGGGAGATGGGTTCTCTTCACATCCTCTACCTCCAAAGCACGATGAACTAGAAGTGTAAGGGACAGTGCTATGTGTGGTGACTTGAGGCAGTGCCAGGCTGAACGAGTGGCTCAGGTCCATTTCTTTCACATGTCTACTCTGGGCTGTGCCCCCAGTGTGAGGAGCAGTTCTGTCCCCCAACAGTGACCATAACAGTGGCTCGTCCTTCCTGGCACCTGCGCAGTACCACCTCAACAATTTAGGCGGACGCTGCTCTTGTCACTCCCAAGTAAGAGGACGCTTAGGAGATGCCAGGGAGTCTGAGCTGGAGCCCAAGGCTTTAGGTATGACAGGGTTTGTCTTTGGAACAGGGCCCATGCCTTACAGAACCCCGTGGGTTCGTTTTGTTTTGTTTTAGATTTTTCAGGATAGGTCTTACTTCAGCCCAAGCTGACCTGGAATTCACTGGGTAGCCTCAGGCTGGCCTCAAACTCACAGCATTCACAGCAATCCTCCTACCTCTGCCTCCCAAGTGCTGGGATTAAAGGTGCATGTTACCATGCCTGGCCAGAACCCCATGTTTTAATGAGGGGGTCAGGGGTGGAGCTCCCACTCTTAGACTGAGGTGAAAGAAGTCCACAACTTGTCTTCTGGTGAGTTTGGGATCCATACCCAGGCTCCACCTTTGCCCTGGGTGCCCCGGAAGCCCGAGCTTTGTATGGGGTGTCAGCCTGTCATGGACATGCAGTTCTGCTCATGGCCAGCACTCCTTCCCCCTCTAGGCGCCTGCTGTTCATACAAGGGCCTTTTGTGCTACAGCTGGGGCCTCCCCTCTCCCCACGGCCACAGCAGGTAACACGACCCTCACCCAGCCTGCCTTTGCCCCAGTATGGACTCTCCTTCCTCCCTAGGCACAAGGGCCCCTAGAATATGAGGGAAGGAAGAGAAGGTCTCAGGTAGGTGAGTCAGGCCCAGCTCTAGGTGAAAGGAGAGGCTGTGTTGCCCAGGTTGGGCCTGTCAGCCCTGTATACCTGTGGTGAATGTCCCCAAGGGGCTCCTGCTCCTAACAGTGAAGAACACAGCCCCCACCCCCAGCCTGTCCTTGTTCCATGGTAGCTCACCTTCGCTGGGAGTGCACCCAGCAGGGCCCAACACTGGGCATCAGATAAAGCAGCTACCAGAACTCTGAGGGCCTCAGGTATCCCTGAACCTGCTGGTGCCTGTCCCATGGGGGCTTTGCATCAGATGACCCATGGCACTGTTAGCTGCACCCCTAGCCCCCTCACCCCACAGGACCTGTTCCACCCTGCCTGACTCAGAGCTTGGCTGGTTGGCCTGGCCTCCAGATGTGGGCTTCAAGTGACCCCCGCCCATTCTACTCAGTGTGTGTGAGGGGAGCCGAGGGACCTCCCCCTGAATCAGCCTTCCCAGTGGGGCCAGGCCAGGGTCAGACGGGAGGGGACCCTACACGTGGCCAGCCTGCCGTTTGGGCTCCCCTGTGGGCTTTGTGTAAGGTCATGGTTAAGAGCTCACTCCAGGCAGGCAGCCCTGTGCTCAGAGTTGTCCAAGCTGTGAGGCCCCAAATAGGGGCTTGATACTTAGCACCTCCATCTCTTCTGTGTATTCTGGCCACCTCAGGGCTGCAGGGGCAGAGTGGCTTGAGCTGGGGGGTACGCACTGAGGGGACCGCCGAGGGCTCTGGGCTTCCTGCTCTAGTGGGGTGTCAGTGGAGCCCCAGGACAACCATGGGTATTGTTCCTCAGGTATGCTGTCTTTTTTTGTTTGTTTTGTTTTTCAAGGTAGTCTCGCTCTAGCCCAGGCTGACCTGGAATTCACTATGTAGTCTCAGGGTAGTCTTGAACTCACAGCGATTCTCCTACCTCTGCCTCCTCAGGGCTGGGATTAAAGGCATGCACCACCACGCCTGGAAATGCTGTCTTTTAAAAAAATGTTTTATAATCTATTTACTTATTGGGAGGGGCTTTCTATCTGCAGTCATTAAAGGGGGTAGAGAGCTGGGCGTGGTGGCACAGGCCTTTAATCCTAGCCCTCAGGAGGCAGAGGAAGGAGGATCACCATGAGTTCAAGGCCACCCTGAGACTACATAGTGAACTCCAGGTCAGCCTGGGCTAGAGGGAAACTCTTCAAAAAAGGAGGAGAGGGAGAACAGGACAGGTGGGTCTGTCTGGCAGTAGGACAGCTCTCACCTAGCAGGTCATGAGCTATGGCATGTGTGTCCTCGTTGGCAGGAGAGGGGAGCTGAGTCAGATCAGGAGGGACCGAGGTCCCGACCAAGGAGATGTGTCAGGCAGCAGACAACTGATTCCCCTTTCCCCCAAGATGTGGAATAAGCTCTTTGGCTTCAGCTCCACCCTGCCCAGCAAGGGGAGGATGAGGAGGAGATGGCTCTGGGGCTTTAGAAAATGCTGGTATGCAAGTTGCAGTCTGCGCCCTGGGGGTTCCTACCATGGTTTTTCTGGCACAGAGGGCAGCCTGAAGGGAAGCTGCACGGGGCATAGGCTGACCACAGTGGGATGCCAGGTGCAGCAGGAGACAGGTTTAGACCCAAGTTCTGTTGTTAAATTGAGCCTTTTTTTTTTTTCTTCCCCGAGGTAGGGTCTCACTTTGGCTCAGGCTGACCTGGAATTCACTATGGAATCTCAGGGTGGCCTCAAACTCTCAATGATTCTCCCATCTCTGCCCCCCGAGTGCTGGGATTAAAGACATGTGCCACCACACCCGGCTCAGGGTTGTTTTTTAACTTGTATTTATGAGGAGAGCGAATGGGCATGCCAGGGCCTTTTGCCACTGCAGACAGCCTCCAGATACATGTGCTACTTTGTGCATCTGGCCTTACATGGGTACTGGGGCATTGAACCTGGGCCAGCAGGCTTTAAGGAAGCTCCTTTAACCTGCCCTTGTTTTGTTTTCAAATGGGGAGTCCTTTTAATAAATTTCTGGAGAAAAGTCTACCCACATAGGGTCTGGGTGCGCTGTGTGTGTACATGGGAGTGGTGGCCTGCTTGGGATAGCCACTACCCTGTGCTGTCCACTGATGACAGTGGCTCTGACAGGACCAGGGCCTTTGCTTTTTTTTTTTTTCCCCCAAGGTAGGGTCTTGCTCTAGCCCACACTGACCTGGAATTCAGTCTCAGGGTGGCTTCGAACTCAGTGATCCTCCTGCCTCTGCCTCCCAAGTGCTAGGATTAAAGGTGTTTTCTTGCTTTGATATGACCCCTAAGGTGGGTCAAGAATGGGAGACCTTGTCTTCAAAAGGGTGTGGGGAAAGTGGTGGAGCTCCCCTGGGCTTCAGGGGTTCAGAAGGCAACAATGAGGGAGAGTCCACGCTTCTCCCTTCTCCTAGACTCCTTGCTCCACCGAGGCCTGGCTGTCCACCACCCAAGAGCTGGGATGGGGCATCTATGTCTGGTTTCTCAGCCAGTCACAGGCCAGCACTGACAAGAACCTCGCTCCAGCATCCATCTGTAAAGTGGGCCTGATCGCTGTACCTGCTTCCCAGAGCGCTTGCCAAGAAGTTGGTAAACATTGGCCACTGTGTTACCCATAGCCTGCAGCACTACCTGCCTCGTTAGAAGGACCCATTATGGGAAAGTTGGTACCACCTTCATACCAACAAGAGACACACAGGCCCAAGCCAAGGCCACATGACCAGGCCACTCTTCAGTGCCAGGGCAATGGGAAGGTGAGATGCAGAGTTCTTAATTCTAGAAAGGGGTGTGGAGGTGAGTTGTTACCCATCAGCCAGCTCTCTATAATACATGAATTCTAGGAGAGACTCTGTAAAGACAAGACGGTTTGTCATCCCAGCTCTCGGGAACCCACAGTGCCCTACACCCCCAAGTGTTTGATATATTTGTGGGTGCTCACTCACACATGCCCAGGGTCAGGCAGGGACAAGAATGGGTGGGGTAGAACTCAGGCATTTGGTGACCACATCAGCCCTGGGGCTAGTGTATCTCCCTGAGGCTAGGGCAGGCCATGTGCCCAGCTGGGTGGAGGACAGTTTAGACAGGCAGTCCACACCCCCTCCTGTGCAGACTTCTTCAAAGTAGGTCTGGGGGATGGGCACGGAGGAGTCTGACCCTCTGGCGTGGGCTCCAAGCCTCTGCCTCCTGGTGCTGGCCCGCCCCGCAGTGAGGGCCTGGCAGCAGCCCAGCCCAGGAGTCTGCCAACCCCCCCCCCCCAGGCGGGACTGTGCTGGCGGCCAGAATGGCTGGCTCTGGTTTCGCTGACGTGTCCGAGGAGGCTCAGGGCCCTCGTTGGGTCCACCCCATCTCCCCTTCCCTGAGATGGGCAGCACTGACCCAGCAGGGCAGAGACTGGGGGTTGCCATCCAAGAGCCGCTCCAGGGGGTCATAGCCCAGGCCTGTGATTAATCAGGGTTTCACAAGCCAGGTCTACTAATTCTGCCTACGGTGTGACCTCATCCCAGCTTCCTGGCCTCTCAAGGCTCCTCTTTCCATCTCTAATTCAAGGGACATTTCTATCCCAGCTGCAGGTCAGGATTACCCAGGACGCTTTTTTAAAATCCTAATTCCCTAGGCCTCACCTAATAAAAAGACCTAGCATTCAGTAAGGTGTCTGCACAGCCAGAGAGGCTGCAAAGGAGACAGCTGGGATACTGGCTTGGCCTGTGTACCTGTCCAGGGAGGGAGGTCTCAGCAGGTGTGGCTAGCTAGGCTGGAGGAGGAGGCTGGCCTGGCTCCAGGTGGGTGTCTTCAGTGGCCCTGTGGGTGACCTGGCTGTAGCCAGACCTGTCAGCCCAGGGCAGGGAGACTGGTGACTAAGACCAGCCTTCACTCAAGTGAGCCCCCAGGGTGGTGGGTCATGCCCTCTCAAGAGAGGTGCCACTTGCTGGACAAGGACAGTCATGGCCTCAGGAGCTGTGTGGTGGCTGCAGCCCAATGAGAAATGGGTCAGCCCAGATGCCACTGTCAGTAATGGCAGGTATGATAGGCTGGGGCTAACTTCTTCGATGCCCTAAACCCACCCAGGGCCAGGCACCCATCAGTAAGCTCTAACCCTGCAATTAACTCTGAGTTTGCCAAAACACCTTAGTCACCAAGAGAGGCCAACCTCAAACTGCCTGAGCATAGCGTCTGAGAAGTGGCCTCAGAAGGCGGCCTGCCCTTCCACGTTCACTGTGTGCCCCATCTCACTAGTGCCAGGGTTCTTAGCTAGCCTACAATACAAAAGGCCCTTCCTGGGGTCTAAGAACTGGTCAGTGGACCACAACTGTGCCCCTAAAGCTGTCACTGCTGCCCAGTGGCTGGGGCCCAGTGCCAACAAGCACCACAGCCTTCCCCATCTCCCCCAATGCAAACTGGCTCCCTCCTTCCTCCTTAATGAAATCTCTCAGGCAGCCTCCAGGAATGCCAGAGCCTTATTGCATTCCCCAGGAGAAGGGGGGGGGGAGCTGTCCCCAACCTTAGAGAACTGGCCCCTTGCCTGCCCCCACCTCCCCAAACTGGGGTGGCCTGAGGGAGCCTCCTCCAGCCTCCTCACACCCAGGGAGGCTGGAATGAGGAAAAGCGGGGGAGGCCTGCAGGCCTGGACAACAGGCTGAGTGAGGGGTTGGGGAAGGCAGCCGGCTGACTCTGGAATGTGGAAACCGATAAAGGAAGGAGTTCCGGCCTCTGCTCCTCCCTGTGTGCACTCGGAGTCCCTGAAGCACCCCTGCCTGCCCAAAACACAGCCCTGCTGCAGTCACGCGCACAGACACACACCCACACCAGATACACACCCGCTGGGCCACGCGCACATGCACACACACCCTCCCCCTTCTCCAAGAACTCACGCAAATTCCATAGCAGTGAGGGGAGCTGGTTTTCTTGGCAACGCGGAGCCTTGGGCTCCACAGCTCAGGGAGGGGCTCTGAGGGGGATCGAGGAGGGGTCACTGACCCCTTTCCTTGAGCGCAGGACCTGCCGGTGGCCAGCCAGCTCTCTGCTTACCCAGGGGGCTGTCTGGCTGGGTTGGTGAGGTAGGCACTGCTTTTAGGCCCAGCTAGAGCCCCACTTTGCTGCTTCCAGCCCTCAGGGGTCTGCTTAGGAGCACCCCAGGAGGAACTGACTCCCAGAGGCTCACTCCAATTCCCCTAAGGCTAAAGGTGGGGATTCAGTAAAAGAAACCAGAACTATGGGCCGTCTTCTGCCTGGGTATCTCCCTGGCACCAGGGCTCACACTTTGAGGGGTTTCTGGGGCACAGTCCTTCCTTGCAGAGTGGTATCCAGCTAAATACCCTGGGGCACCAGCCCTCCGCCCAGTCTCCTTTGACCCTGTGAACCTCCAGCTCCAGTGCACAGTTCCAGGGCTGGGGAAGGTGGTTGGCAACAAGTAGCTCCTGGGCCCCCAGGCTGGTACATGTGCCCCTGGGTCTCTATATGGGAGATGCTAGATAATGGTCTGGAGGGATTCCAGCTGGGCTGCTCATTACCAGAGCCCTCTTCCTGCCTCTGACACTCTGTTTACAGAAGCTGGGGGGGGGGGGGGAAGAGCTCATTCCCCTGGGAGAGGACAGTAAACTCAAGGGACTGTTCTCCCATCCCCCACGCGCCTGCTTCGGCTCCTGTGAGGCTTCGCTAATAGTGGGGGCCCATCCTGGGCTATACTGGCCACACTGATGCGACCTGCTCACACAGCAGGCAGCCAGTCATACCTTTATGCTGCCCCCCCCCGCAAGTCCATCCTAGCAAAGACTTTTAAGAATTCTGTCTAGTCCCCTGCGGACTCTAGGCCTAGGGCTGGAGGCTCCTGCCGTCCCTTTCTGAAATTCTCCTGGCCCTCGGTGCAAATGGCACTAAGGTACACCTGGACCCTGAGTCTCTTCCCCTCTGCAGACCTCACACCAGGGCTCCAGTGGGTGGAAGCCCAAAGTAGCCCTGGTGTGGTAATCGTTAACGAACGGGGTTGAGGCAGTATGGTTGGCACCGCTCAGTTGGCTTGCCAAGTGACCACAGGGAACCTCGGCAGTCCTCTGGCCCCAGTATTGCCAGCCCCTGGACACAAAGGACTCGGCTGTCTTTAGGCCATTGGGTTTGCAGCCCAAGCAAAGCTCCCTCCCTGCCAAGGGCAGAGATGGGACGCCTGATACTGGGTCAGTGAGGGCTCTGGCCAGCCAAGCTCCATCCCTCCCCAAGACTGTTTATGACTGTACAGGGGCACTAGATTGTGTCCCCCCCCACCCAGCCGAGGGAGAAGTAACTCAAAGCTACATGTGGGCCATCCCCCGAAAGGGGCTTGATTCATAAAACTGGTCATGCCGAGGGCCCAGCCGTGGGCGGAGGAAGCGAGGGCGGGGGTGTTTATTTTGTCTACTGGCCGCCTTGTCGGCCGGTGAGCCGTGCACACACGCTCACCCGAGCCAGCCGCGGCGGCGGGCCCAGTTCAGCGGGGGGACAAAGCCCTCCCGGGCAGGTCCACCCAGGTGACCGAGGCTGGCGGTGCCGTCCCGCCCGAGTGCGTGTGCGCCTAGCTGGGGTCCGCGCGCCGGCTCGGCGAGCGTGCGCAGCCCACCGGTGACCCCGCCCGCAGCCCCCAGACACTCACCGGGAGGCGGCGGCGGCCGACCGAGCCAGGTAGGATGGGCCGCGGCCTCAGTCCTTCGCGGCTGGCCGGGCCCGAGGTTCCGAGGCAGCCAGATCCACGTCTCCCCGGCCCGGACTCGAGCTCCTCCGGAGTCTGCTCGTGGGAGGCGGGTCGCGCCATAAGATGCAGGGGGCGGGCCCATCTCCCCGAGTGGGCGGGGCCTCTCCCCATTGGCTAGGGTCGGCCTTGGCTGTGGCACCGCCCCCCTCCACTTAGCGGGTCATTGAACCCCGATGATGGAGTCTGCACCTAAACTTCTCACCCCAGGCAGGCTCTGGGCAGATTTTTTTTCTTTTTAATCTGTCCTATAAGCTTGTTGTGTGGCATTGGGTGAGTTCCTCCTTTTCTTTAAAAAAAAAAAAATATCTAGTGACACTAAGACAAAAATGCAAGAACTGGACCCCAGGGCCATTGAGGATCTAGAGGAGCCAAGTGGGGGTGCAGGGGCTGGCCTATGGCCTTAGTCCCCATGATCTGTTCAACCTGCCAAGGCTAAGGATTTGGAGTCAGAAATCCAGATTTTTAGTTGCTGCAATCAATGAGTTACTGTTACTAAGTAATCCAATTATAAAATTTCTTAAGTCCAAGAGCTTCCCAAATACAACCCTTTTTTCTTCCCCCGAGGTAGGGTCTCACTCCAGCTCAGGCTGACCTGGAATTCACTAGGTAGATTCAGGGTGGTTTTGAACTCAAGGCAATCCTCCTACCTCTGCCTCCCCCGTGCTGGGATCAAAGGCGTGCACTGCCACGCACGGCACAACTTCTTTTTAAAAAATTGTTTCTCTGCAAGAGAGAGGCAGATAGAGCATGGGTGCACCACGGCCTCTAGCCACTGCAAACGAACTCCAGATGCGTGTGCCACCTTGTGCATCTGGCTTTATGTGGGTATTGAATCGAACCTGGGTCCTTAGGCTTTGCAGGCAAGTGCCTTAACCACTAAGGCATCTCTCCAGCCCCCAAATACAACTTCTAATGCTGGATTTGCGGTCCTTAGGGCCATGACAGCCTCAGGGTAGTGGGCGTCCCTGAACACCTTTCTCAGTTCTAGGTGGACTGAGACCCAGGAAGGGAGTGAGTGGCTCTCTGCCTAAGGCCCTACAGTTATTGGCAGCTTCGTGTCCAGAAGGAGCAGGGGCTAGGGACTTCACCAGCAGTAGGTGGGGCCTCGGCTTCTGTTGACAGTGGTCCTTGACTGGGCAGGAGGAGCTGATGCCAATCCGGAAAAATCCCCTGCCTTGAAGGATTCCAGGAAAAATGCTCAGCCCCCAATCTCCTCTGGGTTTGTGGTCAGAGGCATGCCTTTGGGGATCCAGCTCAGCTCGCAGCTTCCACCACTGTGCCCCCTCCTGCCTGGCCTGCAGCCAAGGCCTTTGGCCAGGCCACACTGGCTGGGGGCTTGTAGGACAACTTCTCTAGAAGGCAGCATGGTGCATGTCCAGTTGTCGGGGTTAAGCCAAACAGGGTCTGGCTGGGACTGCCTTTTTCTAGACATCCCCTTGCAGTTCCTGGGCTTTCTCAGGGTTCCCAGTCCAGGAAAGGTGGTGTTCCTTGAGACATGTTTTTGGGTCATAGGTGTGGGCATAGCCACAATCCCCCTCACCCCGACACACCACACACCCTGCTCCTGGACAAAGCCAACCTCTGGGTGTTTCATTTGACCTGTGCAGCAGGCTTTAAATTCTGAAGCTACTGCCAGAGTTGAAAAATCAGGTGGTTTTACATTAAAATGGGGCTTCCCAGCTTGTCTTAATAGGAAGTCAGCTGAGGCACAGTAGCAGCTCTTCCCTTCTGCCTGCCAGAGTTCAAACTCACTGGTCATCTCAGTCCCCACTCCTCCCTGTTGTCTCTTGGTGGTTAAAGTGCTTCTCTGTCTGTCTCTCTCTCTTTCAGTGGAGCTCTTAGTGGGTCGGGTCCACTTCCTCTTCACCACCACAGGCTTCTGGCTGCGCAGGATGGTACTGGCTCTTTGGATGGCTGCCATGGGCAGGTCGGGGGGGGTACTGGTTCTTGCAGATCGTGTGTCTGGTGCTGCTGAGGGTGGCCCTTGTGTTCTTGTTGATGGTGGTCCGCACATAGGTGGTGGCTTGCTCCAGCTGGCCGGATCTCCGCTCCTTGGCCACCACGACCTCGTTGCTGTTGGCGGCAGGCTCCACTCCGACAGTCTTGTGGTGAATCAGCCTGTTGTGGTGGAAGGAGTTGCAGGCCTTTGGATTATTGGGCTCCATGCTGTACGTCTGTTTGTTCCTCTTGATTAGGAAACCGGAGCAGTTCTGCACAACCATCCATTTTATGGCCATCGTAAAGCTTGGCAGGCTTTTTAAAAAAAAATAATAATAATAAGAGACAGAGAAGAGGATTGATGGACCAGAGCCTCAGCTACTGCAATCACACTGCAGACACTTGCCCCACTTAGCATGTGCGACCTTGCTCTTGCCTCACTTCGTGCGTCTGGTTAATATGGGATCTGGAGAGTAGAACATGGGTCCTTAGGCTTCACAGGCAAGCACCCTAACCACTAAGCCATCTGTCCTACCCTTTTCAGGCTTCTTGATCACTTGAGTTTTCCAACTGGCTCAGAAGCATTTGGATTTGCAATCAGTGAGTGCTGTGTGAGCTGGACCTGATGGCCCAGGCTTGCCGTCCCACCTATTGGGCAGCTGAAGTAGGGAGGCACAAATTCAGAGAGAACCTGGGCAATTTCATGAGACTTTTTTTTTTTTTTTTTTTTTTTTTCTTTTTGAAGTAGAGTCTTGCTCTAGCCCAGGCTGACCTGGGAGTCTCAGGATGGCCTCAAACTCATGGCAATCCTCCTACCTCTAGCTCCTGAGTGCTAGGATTAAAGATGTGCGCCACCATGCCCAGCTTATGAGACTTTTTGCTTTGTGTAAAAAGAGGTCTGAGCCGGGCATGGTGGTACGCACTTTTAATCCTAGCCCTCAGGAGGCAGAGGTAGGAGGATCACCATGAGTTCAAGGCTACCCTGAGACTCCATAGTGAATTCTAGGTCAGCCTGGGCTAGAGTGAAATCCTACCGAAAAAACAGATTTGGTTTGGTACCAGGTGAGGTAGCACACTCTGCTTCCCAAGTGCTTGAATTAAAGACATGCACCATCACACCTGGCTTTTAATTTTTTATTTATTTTTGTTTGTTTGAAGTAGTGTCTCACTCTAGTCCAGGCTGATCTGGAATTCACTATGTAGTCTCAGGGTGGCCTCAAACTCACAGTGATCCTACTACCTCTGCCTCCCAAGTGCTGGGATTAAGGACGTGCACTACCATACTCAGATAATTTTTTTAAAAATTCTTTAAATTTAATTTTACTTATTTGAGGGAGAGAGACAGAGTGAGAGAATATGGGCACACGAGGGCCATCTGGCCACTGCAAATGAACTCCAGATACATACCACTCTGTGCATCTGGCTTTACATGGATACTGAGGAATCAAACTTCAGTTGTTAGTCTTTATGGGCAAGTGCCTTAAATGCTGAACCATCTCCCCAGCCTTTATGAACTTTTAAAAAATTTATTTTTATTTTTATTTATTTGTTTGACAGAAAGAGGGAGGGAGGGGGGAATGGGTGTGCCAGGGCCTCCAGCCATTGCAAACAAACTCCAGACACGTGTGCCCCCTTGTGCATCTGGCTAACGTGGGTCCTGGAGAATCAAATCTGGGTCCTTTGGGTTTGTAGGCAAACACCTTAACCACTAAGCCACCCCTCCAGCCCATTTTTAATTTTTTTTTTTTTTTTTTTTTTTTTTTTTGGTTTTTCGAGGTAGGGTCTCACTCTGGTCCAGGCTGACCTGGAATTAACTCTGTAGTCTCAGGGTGGCCTTGAACTCACGGCGATCCTCCTACCTCTGCCTCCCGAGTGCTGGGATTAAAGGCATGCGCCACCACGCCCGGCTTAATATTTTATTTTTATTTATTTATTTACCTTTTGAAGTTTTCATAGTTGTAAAACAAGAGTCATAAACTAAGGCACGTTTCAAATACATTAGTGGTGGGGCTGGAGAGATGGCTCCTCTATGCTTCCCTGCCTTTCTCCCTTCACGTTTCTTGAGTTTGCGAGGAGTTCTAGGTGTGACTGGAGAGTCTCCTCACCTGGATTTTCCTGTGGCTCAGGCCGAGCCTAACGGCTGGAGCCACATGGACCTGGTGCCGCCGCTGCTGGAGCCACTTCTGCCGGCCTGTGTGGGCTCTAGACGCTCTGGGTCTCTCCCACTTCTCTGCTGGAGTTGGTAATTTCTTACACACCTCACTTTTTAGCAGAAGAATGTATTCTGCTGGGTTATGTCTGGCATTTTTCTCCCCTACATTGCTTTGGTGTGGTTCCTATGCCACCATCTTAACCGGAAGCCCAGGGTGCCTACTTTTACAAATAAAGATATTTAAAAAGAAACAATTATGGCTGGAGAGATGGCTTAGTGCTTAAGGGGTATGCCTGCTATGCCTAAGGAACCAGGTTCAGTTCTCCAGGTCCCATGTAAGCCAGGTGCATATGGTGGTGTATGAGTCACACCCATTCTCACTCTTTCTCTCTCTGTCTCAAACAGATAAACAAAATGTTAAAAAAGAAAGAAAGAAAAATTCAGGGCTGGCGAGATGGCTTATCCATTAAGGCGCTTGCCTGCAAAGCCTAAGGACCCCATGTTCGACTCTCCAGGTCCCATGTAAGCCAGACGTACCAGGTAATGTCAGCACACGCGGTCACACATGCACAAAGTGGCACACATGTCTGGAGTTCGATTACAGTGGCTGGAGGCCCTAGCACACCAATTTTTTCTGCCCCCCACCCAATAAAAAAGGGAGGCAGTCTGTTGGGCTTGCCTCAAAAAAAAAAAAAAGAAAAATTTTAAAGACCAGGCATGATAGCACGTGCCTTTAGCTCCAGCATCTGGGAAACAGTGGTAGGATTGCTGTGAGTTCAAGGCCAATGTGGGACTGCAGAGTGAATTCCAAACCAGCCTGGGCTACAGTGAGACTCTGCCTCAAAAAATAAAATAAATACTATGGGGCTGAAGAGATGGCTTAGTGGTTGAGGCACTTGCCTGCAAAGCCAATGGATCCTGGTTTGACTTTCCAGGACCCACGGTAGCCAGATGCACAGGGAGCACATGCATCTGGAGTTTGTTTGCAGTGGCTGGAGGCCCTGGCGTGCCCATTCTCTCTCTGTGTGTCAGCCTCTTTCTCTCTCAAATAAACAAATAAAGTACATTTAATAAATAAATACTATTGCTTACAACTCTAGCCTTGTGTGTCAAACAAACAAACAAATCAATAAATAAATAGGGCTGGACAGATGGCTTAGCAGTTAAGGCGCTTGCCTGTGAAGCCAAAGGACCCATGTTTGACTCTTCAGATCCCACGTAAGCCAGACACACAAGGTGGTGCTCACGTCTAGAATTTGATTGCAGTGGCTGGAGGCCCAGGTGCACCAGTTCTCTCCCTCCCTCCTTCTCTCTCTCTCTCTCTCTCTCTCTCTCTCTCCCTCTCCCTCTCCCTCTCCCTCTCCCTCTCTCTCTCTCTCTCTCTCTCTCTCTCTCATGTAAAAATAAAAATGAACCCCAATTTAGGATAAATGTTCCCCATTGTGGGAAACATAATTTCTTTTTAGTTCAGTTTCCCCATTTAAATCATATGCTTTCAAGTTGCATTAACACAATTATTAAACTAGCTGGAGTACCAGATAGCAATTTTTTTCCTTACACATTTCCGTTGGAGGAGAGGTAAGGGGTGGGGGGAAAAAACTGAATGCTAGTAGAAACAAGCCAGTCAGAAACCAAAATGCTTTCAAAACAAACAAAATGTATACCTTAAACCAAACACTTTGAAATTAAAAAAAAAAAAAAAAAAAAAAAAAAGAAAAGCAAAACAAGAAAAGGTATTCAATTAAAAAAAAAAAAAGGAGCCTGGCACCTGGTGTGGTGGCACACGCCTTTAGTCTTTAATCCCAGCACTCGGGAGGCAGAGGCAGGAGGATCACCGTGAGTTTGAGGCCACCCTGAGACTACATAGTGAATTCCAGGAGGGCCTGAGCTAGAGTGAAACCTTACCTCGGGAAAAGAATAAAAAAAAAAAGGTATTCAACAAATAGGATCCTAAAACCAGCTCAGAATAGCCAAATGGACCATCTAACAAATCATAGGAGGTCTGAACCTCAGAATTAACTCACCAACATGCCCTTAAGGAGACAGCATCGGACAGTTGGACACAGGAGACCTACACGGGTACCTGGCTCCAACCAGGTGCATCTTAAGTGAACATGGCTTGTTTGGGGGGGCCCTGTGTTGGATGCCATGACTGTCAATGCAAAACACATAGTTTATTCTGCAGCCAAATGTGAGTGACTATGGTCCAGGAACACAGATTGAGGTTACCCCAAATTCTATGTTCCAACATATTAACAATTTCATGTAGGGTTTACAGTTTCGGAACAACAACAACAAAACATTCACAAACCAAAGCACATTGCAAATGCGTTGGTGCAAACAGTGGATAGGCTAGGCAGGTAGCAGAACAGCAGAGAAATCGCCGCTGTAGGTTTGAGCCGCTGTGTGATGGCCTTAGCCTTTGGGTTGGTGACAGCTGGTGGTGGTCTGTTAATCTGTTCCAAAAAGGTTTCACCGGGTCGCTCGGTAGTCACAAGGATGTTAGTTCAGACACAGAAGTGTGCTATCAATGGCTATCACGGGGCTGAAGGTAGCTCAAGATAATTTGGCTCTGATCCGTCAACATTCCATCTCCCTGTGATCACAGGAATTTTATCAATCCATTCAGCCTTGTTTAAAGCAGAAGCATTCCCTCCCCCTCCCCCCATAGAGTCTCGCTCTAGCCCTGGTTGACCTGGAATACACTATGTATTCTGAGTGTGGCTTCGAGCTCCCAGTGATCCTCCTACCGCTGCCTCCCGAGTGCTGGGATTAAAGAGGCTGAGCCCTAGATGCTCTTTCTTTCTTTCTTTTTTTTTAATGCAAGAGAGCAAGAGTGTGGGAGAGAATTGGTGTGCCAGGGCTTCCAACCACTGTAATCGAACTCCAGATGCATACGCCTCACGTGTGCAACCTTGCGCACTTGTGTCTGGTTTACATGGGACCTGGAGACTCCAACCTGGGTCCTTAGGCTTTGCAGGCAGGTGCCTTAACCACCAAGCCACCTCTCCAGACCCAGACTGCTTTTGATCTGGGGTGTTGCCAAGCTCTCTGTGGCTATTGGAGGAGGCCCGAGAGGAGAGGTGGGTGGAGGGCAGCTGGAGAGTCGGGGGCTCTTTCCCAGCAAGCCCACCCTGGTTCCCCGCCGCGCTCATTGTGGAACAGCTGGTGGGGCTGGTGACATTCCTGGAGATGAACGTTCAGCCTAACCACCTAGTTTGTGCCACAATTTCCCTCAGTCTACTCCAACCCAGGCCACCTCTAGGAAGGGACAGATCTGGTCTCAGGACCTTCTATGAACTTGGGCCTTGAGTAGAGCTTGGAGCTGGGTTAGAGTGAGAGCCCCTAGGTGTGCAGGCCAGGAGGCCACAGCAGTGGGAAAGGTGCTGGCCTTGTGCCAAGCATGCCTTCTGTATTCCAGATCCAGGTGCAGCTTGGCTCTGCTCCTGAGGCCTGAGGTCAGGCCCGTGCCGGCTGTTGGCCAACCTTTGGTGCTGGGTGCCATGACCCATTTCCATGCCCATGTTGGGCCATGGGCAGCAGGATGCTTCCACCTGGCAGAGCGCTGCCCAGATAGCTCTGCCTAAGGCAAGGAGGACTGGCCTAACCTGCCCGAGGAGCCAGCCCTGCTCCCTGACTTCCTGCCCTGGCCACCTGAGTCAGAGGGCAGAGGCTTAGGGGAGGGGCTCAGGGTGCATCAGGGTGCCACTGTGGAGGTCACGACTCTTCTGTCCTTGCCAAGGCAGCACGGCAAAGAGCCACACCTCCCAGACCCCACCTTGTTTCCAACCCACTTGCTCTCCTCCTCTGTCTTAAGGCCCGTGTTCTCCCCATTCTCAGCCCATGCCCTGTGTCATAGCGTTCCTACCTCTTTGTTTATAGTATGCCATCCAGCCGGGGGTGGCCCAGCATTGCTGAGTGCGTCTGGGGCCCTGGACTCCAGCCCCAGCACTGCACAGCTTTGTGTTGCTCATCACCTGCCGGAGGCAGAACCCCTCCTGATGCCCCGTCCGGCTCTGCCTACCTTCGGAGCCTCAGCCGACACCCTCACTGCTCGGGCCACCGGGTATCTCGCCTGTCCCGTCCCTCAAGACGTCTCGCCCTGGCACCTGCCACAGGAACTTCGCACATGCTGCGCCCCTTGTCTGGGCGTGGTGGCGCACGCCTTTAATCCCAACACTCAGATGCTGATGCAGGAGGATCACTGTGAGTTCAAGGCCACTCTGAGACTATTTAGTGAATTCCAGGTCAGCCTGGGCCAGACCAAGTCCTACCTTGAAAAACAAACAAACTTTTGAAAAAGCCGGGCGTGTTGGCGCCACCTTTAATCCCAGCACTCGTGAGGCAGAGGTAGGAGGATCACTATGAGTTCGAGGCCACTTTGAGGCTACATAGTTCCAGATCAGCCTGGGCTAAAGTGAGACCCTACCTTGAAAAAATAAGCAAAAACTTTTGATTTCCCCTTAACATTGAAGGACACTCCCCCGTCCCAGTGGCTCAGCCCAAACCAAGTCGCCCTGCCTCCTAGTACATACCCTTAGCCTTTGTTTCCTGTGTTGAGCTATGGCATCGTGCCTGCCTTGTGCACTGGGCTTCAAGCACCTAGTCTGTTGTACTTCACGTCTGTTCACACCAGGAGGCCAAACGAAGGGCCAAGCACAGGTTACTCCTTACGGGAAATGAGGAAACGGTTAGTGAAGGGTGCTTGGACGAGCAAAGCCCTGTGGGAGCTACTCCCGGGCTCTGCTGTGTCCCCTCACCCCGCACTTCTGTCCCCTGCTCGCCCTCCTCTTGGAGGCAGGCAGGGATCAGGCTGGGGTGCAAAAAGCAGTGGTGAGCCTGGATCGCCCTGCCAGCCAGTGCTAATTAGAGCGTGTGTTACTCACAGGTGACCAGGAAGTGGTGGGGACACTCGGGCCCCACCCGGCTTCCCACCCACTCTGTGGCTTCCACTAGACGACTGGTGGGCAGAGGAGGGAAAGCTGGGTCCCTTATCACCAGGGTGAGGGACACAAGCGGCCGCCTCAGATGGTTGACCTCTGTGGGGCACCATGGCAGTGGCAGTTTGAGGGTACGTCACAATGGAGACCCAGGCCCGAGGGTCCCGAGAACCAGCACCCCGCGAAAGAAGATGGCTCCGCACCCGTCCCTAAATGTGGAGGTGCTCGACCACCGTGCTCATGGGTCTGGGGTCTCTTGGAGGACTGTGGGGCCCAGAGGAGGGCGATGTGGGTCCTTAGTTGGTGGCAGGAACCTGACCTACATTGATTGTCCTAAGTGATAGGGAACCCATTTGGGGGCTCCCAACTGCCGCTCCCTTCTACCATGATCGCACCTCATGAAGCGCTTGGTAGCATCTTCCGTCTGGCCAGGCAGCAGCCGTGAGGATTCCAGGGCGTCTCTGGGACCCATCTCCCAGCACCCTGCTCAGAGTTGGGCCCAGGGCCTTGCAGTGTTCCTCTATGCATGAGTCTCTAGGGTACCAAAGTGTGTGAGGTGGTGGAGTAGATGGCACCACCCTTCAGTGCAGCCCAGAGTGGCTAGGTTGGGTTCCCAGTACCCTCAGATGGCACTAGGGGTCATTTGTAATATCACCCCCTCATCCTCCTTGGCTTTGCTGCTCTGTTCTAGGCTGGTTGAAGGAGGATGGGACAGGATGGGGGGGACCTCTTGAGAGAGCCTGGGATGGAGGTGTCAGGCCTGAGGTGGCCATGGCCAGGGCCAGGGTAAACCCTGCAGGAGAGCAGGTGGATGGCAGCTGGGTGTGGGGCTGGGCTTACAGTGTGGACGGCACCAGGAGAAGCCACGGAGGGTCGTGCGGGACCAGGCAAGAGGGGCTGGAAGGTCTGAGCGGTTCCTGGTTCCCCTTTCCCATTATCCTGCCCACTGGCCCTCTCTCCCCAGGGCTCTGATGCCCCTGCTGGACCCAGACTCCGGGCTCCTGGTCTTGGCAGGAAAGGTAAGTGAGAAGCTGGGTCCCCTTACTGTCCACCCCGCCCAGAGTCCACTCCCCGCACTGGTGACCTCCCTGCCACTTCCCACAAGAGAAGGCGAGGACAGTGCAGCCAGCCCCACACCAGCTTCACTTGGGCAGCCAGGGTGATGTGACCCCTAGAAAGTCGTCCTTAAGAGGACAAAGCCAGGAATAGAGCAGTGTCTGTACGTGGCTGATGTACAACCGAGCGCTCATCACACAGACTGATGGGCAAGTGAGGGATGCTGTCCAGGTTGCGGCGTCTGTGGCTTGAAGCCAAGAAGGAAGGTGGACATCTGGCTGCATGACTGCCCAGGCCACCAGGCCGTGGGCAATAGGCGAAGCTCAGTGTGGACTTGTTTCAGGGCGAGAGTCAGCTGTACTGCTATGAGGTGGCCCCACAGCAGCCGATGTTGAGCCCAGGTGAGCCTCTGGTCCCTTTTCCTTCCACCGCGGTCCTCCTCCCTCCCTGACGGCCTGGTGTGGCGTGTCCTTCACAGTGACCCAGTGTGTGCTAGAGAACGTGCTGCGGGGGGCAGCCCTTGTGCCCCGGCGGGCGCTGGCTGTCATGGGCTGTGAGGTGCTCCGGGTCTTGCAGCTTAGTGACACAGCCATCATACCCATCAGCCACTGTGTGCCCCGGAAGGTGAGAGAGGCCTGAATGAGGGGCTGGGGACCTGTGGGACTCGAGCCTCGCTGACCGCCTGCCTGTCTACCACCAGGCTGTGGAGTTCCATGAGGATCTATTCCCGGACACTGCTGGCTGCACACCTGCTTCTGATGCCCCCACCTGGTGGGCTGGGAGCAACCAGCAGGTAGAGTCAAGCCTGGCTCCCAGAAATCCCCGTGAGCCCCCATTTAGTTCCCAGGCCTTATGTAGTCTTCTCCCCCCGAGACTCCCTCTCTGCAGCCTATGCCCCCACAAAGGCCAGTCTTTGTACAGGTGCAGAAGGTCAGCCTCAACCCAGCCTGCCGGCCTCACCCCAGCTTCACTTCCTGCCTGGTGCCACCTGTGGAGCCACCCCGTGACGTGGTCCAGCCTGCAGAGATGGCCAGGGCGGACACAGACCCAAGCGTAAGTACCAGGCCAACCCAGCGCCCGCCGCGGTGGGTGATCCAGGCAGGGGGAGTGTAACGTTCATCTGCCCGGCCTTTGTGCTCTTCTCCGGCTGTCAGCACCCGCGACCAGGGAAGGCAACCAGCGTAATAGAGCTCAAGAACAAGTGCTAAGCCAAGCAGGTGCTGGAGAAGCGGGCTGTCCCTGACTAGATTTCTGTACTTGTGAAACTCTGGCAGCCAGCTGTAATCACTGGCCCCTTCCCCCAAAGCTGGCAGCCAGTAGCAGCCTGCCCCCATTCCCATGGCCTCACGCTCAGTTCCTTCCTCCCTCTGTTTCAGTAGTTTTATCCCAGCCCATTGTCCCACAGCCCAGAGGGGGCCACAGTGATGGCCCTGTAGTCGGCCAGCTGTCCCCTCTCCCTCTGGCCAGGACACCCAGGGACCTGCCGGCTGACCAGGTCCTTCTCCCCAGGAGGGCTTCTCCTCTCCGCCCAGCTCACTGACCTCACCCTCCACACCATCCAGCCTGGGGCCATCGCTGTCCAACACCAGCGGCATTGGGACTAGTCCGAGTCAGAGGTCACTGCAGAGCCTGCTGGGTAAGCTGGTCGGGATAGGACCCTGTTTGCCCATAGCCCCCAGGGGAGACATCATGCTGACCACCGACTTGCCCACATTCGTGCCACCAGGACCACTGGTTTCTAAGCAGTGTTCCCTGGAGCCCTAGGGTTCCACGAGGATCGAGGGCAAGATCCCCAGTTGAGCTGTATGTGCTGCCCCACCAGAGGCCCAGCGTGGGCACACAATGGGCACCTTCCTGCGGTGAGGGCAACAGGTGACACAGATGCTGCATCCTCACCATTGCTTCTGTGTTGCCAACACCCACCAGGCCCCAGTTCCAAATTCCGCCATGCTCAAGGCACTGTCCTGCACCGAGACAGCCACATCACCAACCTCAAGGGGCTCAACCTCACCACACCTGGCGAGAGCGATGGCTTCTGTGCCAACCGGCTGCGTGTGGCTGTGCCTCTGCTCAGCAGCGGCGGGCAAGTGGCTGTGCTGGAGGTGAGGGCACTGCCCCACATGGGCTATCCTTCAGGTCCCTGTAGGGGCAGGGGACAGGACACTAAGAGCCCACCCCAGCTCACTGGTCGTAGACTGCGTGTTAGGCCTGGCACCGTATCCTAGAACCCTTTCCACAGGCCCCTGTGGCGGGTACCATTCTCAACTCCATTTTACAGATGAGAGTGAAGAGGCACAGAGAGGCTTAGTGACCTACCCTGGTCACGCAGCTGCGTAAGTGGAGCTGGGTTCAAACCCAGGCCACCTCAGCCCCAAGCCTGAGCTCTTTCCACCACTCCACGCTACCATGCCCTCACTTTCTAGGGCCTCACAGTTGGCATCTGGGGCTTAACGCATGAGGTGGCTAAGGCAGCAGGCTTGGACCACACGGCAGTGGGGTGAAGCCCGGGCATGCTTGTTACCTGGGAGTAGCTCTCTTGCCTGGCTCTGATGGGTCTTGGGGTGGGGGTACCTCCCACAGCTGCAGAAGCCTGGCCGTCTGCCTGACACAGCACTGCCCACACTGCAAAATGGGGCAGCTGTGACTGACCTGGCCTGGGACCCATTCGATCCACATCGTCTTGCCGTGGGTAAGCAGGCTGAGTTCAGGTCCTGAGCGGGCAGGGAATCCAGGCGTGCTTGTGCCAGCAGTAAAGGTCTGCTCCTTGCGCAGCTGCGGAGGATGCCCGGATACGACTGTGGCGGGTGCCACCAGGGGGCCTGGAGGCTGTGCTCACTGCTCCCGAAACTGTGCTCACAGGTTAGGAGCCGGGGCGGAGCCGGGGGGTGGACAGTGGCTCCCAGAGACCTTGTGTCAGCCTGTGCTCCTCCCCAGGCCACACGGAAAAGATCTACTCTCTGCGTTTCCACCCGCTGGCGGCAGATGTGCTGGCCTCGTCTTCCTATGACCTCACCGTTCGAATATGGGACCTTCAGGCTGGGGTTGAACAGCTGCGGCTGCAGGGCCACCAGGACCAGGTAGGACACCTGCAGAGACAGGGGCCTGGCTGTGAGGTAAGAGGCCACCTCTCATGTCCTCACCCATCTCCAGATCTTTGGCTTGTCTTGGAGTCCTGATGGGCAGCAACTGGCCACGGTGTGCAAGGATGGGCGTGTGCGGATCTATGAGCCCCGGAGAAACCCTGCACCCCTGCAGGTGAGCACACATGGGCTAGGGGTGTCCCGTCCAGGGGACCATGGCCAGGGCTCACGGGATGTGCATCTCAACAGGAAGGCGCAGGGCCAGAGGGGGCCCGTGGAGCCCGCGTTGTCTGGGTCTGTGATGGCCGTTGTCTGCTGGTGTCTGGCTTTGACAGGTGAGGACTTAGCAGCCACCATCCTCACGCCTCAGCAGCCACCTGATTTCCCTTCCCCAAAGTTACGGGCAACTGTCAGGCCTGCAAAAACGGTTCTATCCCTCATTTGATGGGCAGGCAGGTGGGTAGATGGACAGGGGAAGGGATGAAGGAGTAGCTAAGCAGACGGGTGGGAGCAGGCATGGACGGATGGATGGTGAGATGGATGAGTAGACAGACTGATGGGTGGTTGGGTGAGAAGGAGGGCAGGGGTGAGCATGAGTCAACAAGGGGCCCAGAGGGTGAGGCCAGGCCTAGGAGCCATGTCTGATGGGGCTGGGTGAGCAGGGCCGTAGAGAGATGTGCACCTGGCACTGTGAAGGATGCTTTGGATTGAGCCTCCCAAAGGAGGTGTCTGTAAGCTGCGTCCCAGTGGGGCTGTGGGCCAAGCACTGAAGGGGGGCATTCAGGTCTGGACAGAAAGGTCCCAGCCCTGTTGGAGGAGAGGGCAAGCAGAGCATCAGACAGGAAGCTGTAATGGGCCAGCGCAGGCACCCAGGGCGGGGCTGTGCTGACGGGAGGTGGGCAAGCCTGGAGGGACTGTGGAGGCAGAGCAGCACACTGGGACTCTGCTGCCCCAGCCAGGCCAGTTCTGAGGCCACTCACCACTGGGCTCTCCAGACCATAAAGGAGCAGGGTCCCTGTGGGAGTCTTTGCCGGGTCCCAGGCCTCTCTCTACCCCTGACCTCCTGACAGCCGGAGTGAGCGCCAGCTGCTGCTGTACACGGCCGACGCCCTGGCCGATGGCCCCTCGGCAGTGCTGGGCCTTGATGTGGCTCCCTCAACCCTGCTGCCCAGCTATGACCCTGACACCGGCCTCGTGCTCCTCACTGGCAAGGTGACCTGGGATGGGTGGGCAGGGTATGGGGCAGGGACTGGTGTAGCTGGCTGCTACACTGCCATACCCCTGACCTCCATCCCCCAGGGTGACACCCGTGTGTTCCTGTATGAGCTGCTCCCTGAGGCCCCTTTCTTCTTGGAGTGCAACAGCTTCACCTCTTCTGACCCCCACAAGGTGAGGCCACCGTCGCCCCTGGTCCTTCTGTCTCCAAGTAGAACCATAGGGCTTCCCTGCCCCCTTGTGGCTATACGGGGAAGTGCAGGAGTACATGGGGTCCGAGGGTTAGAATTGGGCCCCAACAGCCAGGAGAACGGACTGAAATTAGGGATTTGAGGACCTGACATACTCAGTTGTTATTAAAAATTAAACTACGGGGTCTGGAGAGATGGCTTAGTGGTTAAGGTGTTTGCCTGCAAAGCTAAAGGACCCTGTTTGAAACCCGAGGACCCCCATACAGCAGATGCACAAGGGGCTGTATTCATCTGGATTTCTTTTGCAGTGAGTGGCTTGTGGCCCTGGCATGCCCATTCTCTCTCTCTCTCTTAAATAAATAAATAAAATATATTTGAAAAAATAAAAGTAAATTAAGGCCAGGAGTGGTGGTGCATGCCTTTAATCCCAGTACTTAGGAGGCAGAGGTATGAGGATTACTGAGAGTTTGAGGCTACTCTGAGACTATTTAGTGAATTCCAGTTCAGCCTTAGCTACAGCGAGACACTGCTTCAAAAAAATTAAATTAGGGCTGGAGAGATGGCTTAGCATTTAAGGAGCTTGCCTGCTAAGCCTAAGGACCCATGTCCGATTTTCCAGGTCCCATGTGAGCCAGATGCACAAGGTAGTACATGTATCTGGAGTTCATTTGCAGTGGCTGGAGGCCCTAGTGAGCCCATTCTCTTTCTCTCTCTCAAATTAAAAAAATTAAACTGGGTGTGTTGATGCACACTTTTAATCCCAGCACTGGGGAGGCAGAGGTAGGAAGATTACCATGAGTTTGATGCCACCCTGAGAATACATAGTGAATTCCAGGTCAGCCTGAGTTAGAGTGACACCCTACCAAAAAAAAAAAAAAGAAAAGAAAAGAAAGAAAGAAAGAAAAAGAAGAAGAAGAGGAGGAGAAGTGAGGGGAGGGGAAGGGAGAGGGAACAGGAGCAGAGCTGGCCTTTAATCTCAGTACTAGGGAGACTGAGATAGGAGAATCACTGTGAGTTAGAGGCCAGTCTGGGCTACAGAGTGAGTTCCAGATTAGCCTAGGCTATAGTGAGTCCTGTCTCAATCTCACTGCACTCCACCCCCCCCCCCCAGAAAAAGAGTCTCTGGATGTGGTAGTGCATAGCCGCACTCCCCGCACTGTCGTGCCTAGGGCAGGAAGATTGCAAATTGAAGCCAGCCTGGGCAATCTAGTGAAACCCTGTCTGGAACCAAACCCAGGGACATAAATCTGCTGGTGACTGGCTCACCGTCTCCCCTGGGCTGTGCACACAGAATGCCCCATGGCGGTGAGCTGCTGGCTTTCTGTTCTCAGCCCTGCATTCATCCAGTGTGTCCGGCTGGTAGTGTGATGTGAGTGGGCTGTGGGTGGACTTTGCCCTCCGTGGAACAGAGCTACATATCTGGGCTTTTCCCTCTAGACAGCCAGCTGTTCACGTTGCCAGCACACCATGGCCCAGGGGCAGGCCATGGCCCTGGCAGTCGTAAGGAAGGAAGGCCGCCCGTAGCACTGTGAGCCCAAGCAGGGCTCTGGGCTTCAGGTTCCACTCCCTTGTCCCCCAGGGCTTTGTCCTCCTCCCCAAGACCGAGTGTGATGTGCGGGATGTAGAGTTCGCCCGATGCCTGCGGCTGCGTCAGACCTCCCTGGAACCTGTTGCTTTCCGGCTGCCCCGAGTCAGGGTAAGGTTAGAGCCTAGGACTGTAGCATCCATTCCCATCTCCAGGGCTGACCAGGGAGAGGGACTTCAGTTCTTATAACCTCGCCTCTGGCCCTCCCTGCTGTAGGTTTTGGGGACACTCGCCTCCTTCTTTCATTGAAATTCTGCAGTGCATGGAAATGCCAGTGGGGATGGGGCCAGGTCTCAGTGCTGGTGTGCCATGCATGGGCCTCTGGTCAGTGTCTCAGGACAGCCCCTCTCTTCCCCGCAGAAAGAGTTCTTCCAGGATGACGTGTTCCCAGACACAGCTGTGAGCTGGGAGCCCGTGCTCAGTGCCAAGGCCTGGCTTGGAGGCGCAAATGGGCAGCCTCAGCGCCTCAGCCTGCAGCCCCCCGGCATGACCCCAGGTGGAGTGTGGGAATGGGCAGGGGAGGCAGCAGAGCAGTCTGCACAGGGCTGGAAAAAGGGGCACAAGGCACAGATACAGTCCTTTGTCCCTGCTGCCACACAGAGCTCTCCCTAGTTCTCGTGTTTCCATCCCACCCCAACGCGTGCACACCTGCACACACACACGCACACACTCACCATACACGTACACTCTCATACATACACCCTGTGCAGCTCTGTGAACAGCTTTGGTGCCTACAACGTTGCTTCTTGGGTCACTGCTAGGGAATGCCCTGTGGACTGATAACCAGCAGTCCCATCCGGGGCTTCTCTGATTCCTGTCCTTGCCCCATCCCAGTGAGCCAAGCCCCCCGAGAGGCCCCTGCCCGACGGGCCCCATCCTCAGCACAGTACCTGGAAGAGAAGTCTGACCAGCAAAAGAAGGAAGAGGTGAGCTGGCTGTGGTGGTGCACACCTTTAGTCCCAGAACTTGGGAAGCTAAGGTAGGAGGGTCACTGTGAGTTCTAGGCCAGCCTGGAACTACAGAATGAGTTCCAGGTCATCCCAGACTAAAGTGACACTCTGCCTCTTAAAACAAAAACAAATAGCAGGGTGTGGTGGCACATGCCTTTAATCCTAGCACTCTGAAGGCAGAGGTAGGATTGCCATGAGTTCTAGGCCACCCTGAGACTAGATAGTGAATTCTAGGTTAGCCTAGGCTACAGTGAAACCCTATCTTGAAAAGCCAAAAATAAGTGAATAATTAAATAAATGGCATCTGCTGTTCACCCTCATAGCTGCTGAACGCCATGGTGGCGAAGCTGGGGAACCGAGAGGACCCGTTGCCCCAGGACTCCTTTGAGGGGGTGGATGAGGATGAGTGGGTGAGTGAATGGTGAGAGCTCCGGCTTTCCTCACCAACTGCCCTGTCCTGGGCACACGAGGGTGCACACCCTCCCTTCCCAGCCTCCTTCACCCTCTTCTGTTTCTTGGTTTCCTACCCAGGACTAGCCTGCCCACCAGGCACCCCTGGCCTCAGCTGCCACTGCCACCTCCGACAACCACCTGGTGTCCCTGCACACCTCCCACCTCTGCAAACTGGCAGATGCCACTCTACCCCTGGCTCGTGTGTCTCAGAAGCCCTGGCTTCCTGCAAGCCTCAGGCATTTTCATGGCCACTGGGCCCACTGCACCTTGAGGCGTTGCCTGCCCCTCTGCTTTCTCTGGGACCAGCTGTTTCTCAGCTGCCCCCTAACATGTGGCTTCACAGCCTGGGTGGTGAGATCGGCCGCATGTCTCTGGGCTGGCCCTGGACTCCCTGTCTCCCTACTGTGCTGACCCGGGCCGGCCCCAGCGTGGCTGATCTCATCCAGCACCTTCAGTCAGCACATGCCAACCCACCTTGCCTGCTGCCCAGCTCCAGTCACGGATGTTGGGGGCCGGCCCCCCACCAGGCTGTTTGGAACAGCTACAACCTCAGGGGCCTAGCACTGCTTGGCCCTGCTTCCCAGGCTTGAGGCCAGGAGAAAAGGATCTCAGAGAGCTGACAGCCTAATTATGATGGTTTGAGCCCCACAGGGACCGGCTTGCACATGAATGTTTTCAGCAATTAAACTTTTCTAAGATGGCTAACCCTTGTGCTGCTCTGATTTCCGGGAGACTGAGGAGGAAGGGAACTGGCATGTGAATGAGGGGGGTCAGGCCCTGGGTGCGTTTTGGTCCCAAGGCCTTTTCTTTATTTAGCACTTGTGTCCAGCCACACTGCAGATGTCAGGTACTACAATGAACAAAAGGCTTAAGGTCTTTCAAGGCCCTTCAGCTGATGATAGCCTCGTTGTTCAAGGGAACCAACCAGACTGCATGAGAGCAGAGTGAAGAAAACTTTTTTCCAAAGTGTGGTCTCACTCTAGCCCAAGCTGACCTGTAGTCCCAGGCTGACATCGCATTCCCACCTATCCTCCTACCTCAGTGCCACCATGCCCTGCTTTAAATATATTTTTGTTTGTTTGTTTGTTTTTTGTTTTTCGAGGTAGGGTCTCACTCTAGCTCAGGCTGTCCTGGAATTCACTATGTAGTCTCAGGGTGGCCTCCAACTCACAGTGATCCTCTTCCCGAGTGCTGGGATTAAAGGCGTGCACCATCACACCTGGCCTGACTCTCATTCTCTCTATCTACACCATCCAAATATATATATATATATAGGTTTGTTTGTTTGTTTGTTTTTGTTTTTCATGGTAGGGTCTCACTCTAGCCCAAGCTGACCTGGAATTCACTATGTAGTCTCAGGGTGACCTCAAACTCATGGCATTCCTCTTGCATCTGCCTCCCAAGTGCTGGGATTAAAACACGCGCCACCACGCCCGGCTTCGTCCTAAATGTTTTGACAAAGTCAAGAAAGGCACCAGCTCAAGCGCGGGCGCACCCGCAGGAGGACAAGCCCGGCAGTCCTCCGAGCCCGTCAGGCTCCGCCCAACGAGAGCTTAGCCCCGCCCACCGCGCGTGACGCTCGCCTCCTCGGGATGACGCGCATGCCCCGTGCGGCTTCGCGCATGCGCTCCCGGGTCTCCGTTGACCTCTGACCCGAGGCCGCCCTTGAGCCGGGCCCACGGGGCCCAGGAAGGCGGCCGGTTCCCGTGCGGCTGTGCGGTCGTCATGGTGAGGCCCGGGGGGAGTCGGCGAAGGGAGGTCGAGCAGGCGCGGGGGGCGGGCGCCGAGCACCCCGGGCCTCGCGTGCCAGGCGGGGAGCGGGGTTGGGGCCGGAGAGGCGGGTCGGAGACCGCGGCGGCCTCGGGGTCGGGGTCGGGGTCGGGGTCTGTCCCGGGTGGGCGCGCTCCGCGTGGGGCTCTGCGACGTCGGTGGTGTCTCCTGGCTGGATTATTAGGCCCGTTTCACAGCCGGCTACCGCGCCGACGTGAGCGAGCTGGGACCTGGGACGAGAGCAGTGCCATCGGCGCCCAGAGCCAGTGCGCTGTGCGGTGGCCTGTAGGTGACCTGGGGAGCCTTAAAAAAAGAAAAGCTTCGGGCTGGAGGGCTCAGTGGTCAAGGTGTGTGTCTGCAGAGGTGCTGTCCTGCGAGGCCCGAGGACCCAGGCTCAGCTCAGTTCCCAGAACCTGCGTAAAACCGGCTGCTCAAAGTGGCACGCGTATCTGGAGCTCGTTTGTAGTGGCTGGAGGCCCTGGCGCGCCCATTCTCTACCTCCCCCCCCCCCGCAAATAAATAAAGAAAACTTAAACACCCGGGAGACAGAGGTAGCCCAGCACTCAGAGTGGCAGAGGTAGGAGGATCGCTGTGAGTTCGAGGCCACCCTGAGAATACATAGTGAATTCTATCTAGGTCAGTCTGGGCTAGAGTGAGACCCTATTTCAAACAAACAAACAAAAATAAAGGTTCTTATGCTCCGTTCCTACTGGTGATTGCGACGCAGTGAGCTTGGTAGAAAGTAGTACCAAGCCGGGCGTGGTGTCGCACACCTTTAATCCCAGCACTCGGGAGGCAGAGGTAGGATCGCCGTGAGTTTGAGGCTACCCTGAGACTCCATAGTGAATTCCAGGTCAGCCTGGGCCAGAGTGAGACCCTACCTCGAAAAACCAAAAAAAAAAATTTGAGGAAGAAAGAGGCAGAGAGAAAGAATGGTCTCGTTAGGTCCTCCAGGCACTGCAGATGCTTGCTTCACCTTGTGTGTCTGGCTGATGTGGGTCCCAGGGGATCAAATCTGAGTCCTTAGGCTTCACAGGCAAGCGCCTTAACCACTAAGCCATCTCTCCAGCCCTGAATTTCCTTTTTTATTGAATATATTTTATTTATTTGTAAGGGAAGAGAGAGACCAGGCATGCCAGTGCCTCTAGCTATTGCCACCTTGTGTATATGGCTTATGTGGGTATTGGGGAATTGAACCTGGGTCGTTAGACTTTGCAGGGAAGTGCCCTAACTACTGACCCATCTCTCCATCCCATCAGATTTTTTTTTTTTTTTTTGAGGTAGAGTTTCACTCTACTCCAGGCTGACCTGGAATTCACTATGGAATCTCAGGGTGGCCTCGAACTCATGGCAGTTCTCCTACCTCTGCCTCCCGAGTGCTGGGATTAAAGGAGCGTACCACCATGCCTGGCTTTTTTTTGTTTTTCAAGGTGGGGTCTCACTGTAGCCCATGCTGTCCTAGAATTCACTATGTAGTCTCAGGGTGGCCTCAAACTCATGGTGCACCACCATGCCTGGCTCCAGATTTTTTTTCTTCAACCATAGTTCTGAATCCTCATGCTTGCTTTGCTGGCAGCCATCTTCCCAGCTTCCCAAGGCTCATGGGGCACAGCAGAAAGTACACTAGTGATTCCAAAGCAGTGTTACTGATGTGTGGCCTCATTGGGACAGGCTTTGTGTGGGAAGTGGGATCATTGAGGGGTGTGTTCTAGCCAAGGGAACCCCAGGAGCCCATCATACAGAAGCATCATTCCATCTTAGATCCTTATCCCGTTTTGCAGTGGCTTTGAGAACAGGAGTCAAGTGACTTGATCACTAGTCAGCGAGCACCCTATTCCTGACACTTGCCACACAGCTGGCTGCAGCCCTGACCCACAAACACCTTTGATCACAGGAGGGCTTTTTCTGGCCTTTGCTCTCTGGTGTGAAGTCTAGGACTTAAGAAATTTCCACCTCCTGGTGAAATGTAAACGATTTCTGTTTATTCCTTTCCTTAATGGCCCATAATCACATCCTGCTTGTTAGAGAAGGGCCGTCTCAGGGGACGAAAAGGCCAGTCTTGATTCCACTGCAGCCTGACAGCCCCTCTTTAGCCTTTGAGTCCAGCTCCTGATGCTAGCCAGCTTACTGTCAGTTTCCCTCCAGACCTCAGGGTCCTGTGTAAGGCCTTGGTGAATAGGGCTCCAAGCCTGTGCTCCCAATTTCCTTCCCCCAAGTATTGGCCTGTCACTCTGCCACTTGAGTTCCCAGGATTAAGGGGCACAAACACGAAAACATGCTTGTCACAGAGCCTAGCACGCAGGCTCAGCCTTACTGACTGAGGAAATCGACTGATAAGAGTGTTCAAAGAAGGGCCAGGCTCTTGCTTATTCCATGTGAGCACCACTACCCCCAAAGAGTGGCCCCATGTTTTTTTTGTGTGTGTGCACCTTGTATGTCATTTCATAAACAAGGGATCAGTTTTCATGCATGTGGTCTATACCTCATTACCATTTCACAACAAAATCCCCTTTCCATTTATTCCCTCCTCCAGGTCTTTCTCTGGGCCAGCTGGAGCGATGGTCTGCTCCCAGTATGTCTCATAGACTTTTCCCCTTGGAGCACATGGGACTCCCTTTGCCTGAAGCCCTAATAACTAGATGCTACCTGCCTGGTAGGATCCTGCCCCCTCTCTGGGAGTTCCCTCTGTGGACTCTGCTGCAGCTTAGGTCATAGTAAGGCTCCCTGAGGAATTGTACATGAATTGTACATGGCAGGACCTTAGGAGCCTTGTCCTGTGGGGTTTCCCCTCCTAGGCCAGGCGCTCTGAGGACAGGGGTTGAGTCGTGTGTATCTTTACTCCAGGGCTGAATGGATTTATTTTTATTTATTTACTTCTTGAGGTAAGGTCTCACTCTAGCTCAGGCTGACCTGGAATTCACTATGTAGTCTCAGGGTGGCCTCCAACTCACGACGATCCCTACCTTTGCCTCCCAAGTACTGGGATTAAAAGTGTGTGCCAAGCAGGCCATGGTGGCGCACACCTTTAATCCCAGCACTCGGGAGGGAGAGGTAGGAGGATTGTGTGAGTTCAAGGCCACCCTGAGACTACATAGTGAATTCCAGGCTCAAAAAACAAAAATACAAAATAAAAGTGTGTGCCGCCATGGATGGCTATAAATCTTTTTTGGTTTTGGCTAAATGTGTTTGAATAGATGAGTGAACTTCGGTGACTGAACAGATGATTTGGCATGCTATCCAGTCATTTGGTCCCTGCCTTCCTGTGCTTTTTAAATATTATCATACCCTCCCCCAACTGTGGGGACTGTTGAACTCTGAGTAGACCCTTAGTAACGCTGTGTGTGTAGCATAAAGCCCAGTTTGTCCTCAAACTCAGTTTTTCTGCTTCCGCCTGTAGGTACTGTGATTACAGTGGCTCTCCACCATGCCTGGCCCTTGAGTAAACTTGTGTTGAATAGACAGACTCCCAGGCCTAGGACTTGAAGAGTCATGGGGGGCATGGTGGGTCTGCAAGTGTCTGAAGCTGCCCAGAGCTGGGGGAGTTTAGGGGAGGCTTATGCCTGAAGCTCTACACATCATGCCCTCTGCTGCCTACCTGGTAGCCCTCAAAGTTGGTGCCTTCTCTGTCCGCAGGCCAAGTACTTGGCCCAGATCATCGTGATGGGTGTGCAGGTGGTAGGCAGAGCTTTTGCTCGGGCCCTGCGGCAGGAGTTTGCAGGTAAGCGTGGCCCCTACTCCCTTGGTGCTGTGACCTTCTAACTAGGTTGGATTGTACCCCTGGGCCACGTCGGCTGTGAATGCAGGAGTCCCACTTTGGGCTGGGGTTCTGTACCTTGGGTGGCCTGGGCCACATTCCTCCAGTAGGGGTCAGTCTAGACATGGAACCTTTCCATGTAAGGGAAAGGCTTATCACTTAGGCCTGGTTAACACCAGGATGTGAGGTGGGATTGAGCACCTGTTTTTGGAAATAAAGTTTTTGTTTTTGTTTTTTCGAGGTAGGGTCTCACTCTAGCCCAGGCTGACCTGGAATTCACTATGTAGTCTCAGGGTGGCCTCGAACTCATGGTGATCCTCCTACCTCTGCCTCCCAAGTGCTGGGATTAAAGGCATGCGCCACCACACCCAGCTTAGAAATGAAGTTTTATTGGAGTATAGCCACATCTGGTTGTTTTCAAGGAGAGCTATGTCATTCCAACACAGACTAATTGACTGCAAAGCTAAAATATTTACTGTCTGGCCCTTTAAGGGGATGTCTTCTGGCTTCTGGTTGTAGGGTCACTAAAGGTTGTCTTCTGAGGCAGCCTGTTTCGTAATATAGTGGACATTAACTGGACAGCCTGGTCCCAGCTATTATCCCTGTCCTCCCTGTTGTTTCACTGTGCCTGGTTCCCACAGTAGCTTAAAGCTCCTTGACTTGCTCTGCCCCTGGGACGGGAAGGGAGAAGCAAGGTCATCTTTTGTTGTGGACTGGGAGACCAGGAACAGGGTTGACGCTACTCTTATCTCAAATGAGGCATGCTTGTCAGGGTGAGCCCCCAGCCCACACTTGGAAAGCCTATGGGTCTCTGGGCCATCATGTGCTGAGCAATCACTTCCTGTGTGTCCACATAGCCAGCCAGGCAGCTGCTGATGCCCGGGGGCGTGCTGGGCACCAATCTGCTGCTGCATCCAACCTCTCTGGCCTCAGCCTCCAGGAGGCCCAGCAGATCCTCAACGTCTCCAAGCTGAGTCCCGAGGAAGTCCAGAAGGTGAGGCCCTAAACTGGTTCCTGGAAGTTGGGGATGGCGAAGAGGCAGATGTGGAGGCGTCACGATGAGCTGTTCCCTCCATGACCGCCTGTCTGCTTCATAGTGGTCACAGCAGCCTGAACAATCCATGTGGTGTGTGGGTCAGAGGTCAGGGCCTTTTAGCTTCCCTTCCTTGTCAGTTTACCCACTCACTGTGTCCTCTCCCCCCAGAATTATGAACACCTGTTTAAGGTGAACGATAAATCCGTGGGTGGCTCCTTCTACCTGCAGTCCAAGGTGAGTGTTTTTCGGTTGTGACAATGGGAAGCCACATCTTTCACCTACCCTGAAGTGCTGCTAAAGGCTCCAGGCCAGAGGCTCTGCAAGGGCCTGATCTTTCCCCTCCCCAGGTTGTCCGTGCAAAGGAGCGCCTAGATGAGGAACTCAGAATCCAAGCCCAGGAGGACAGAGAGAAAGGGCAGACACCCAAAACGTGACTGCTTGCCTCTCCTCACCCACCCCACCCCTCATAATTTATAGCTTGGTAATAAATGTCTTTTCCACATTTCTCCTGTGCATGCATTGCTGTTTGAAAGGCTGACTTACCTTCCTGCCCACTGTAGGCTGTGAGTTGGTTGGTTGGTAGCAGTCGTGACAACCTGGGCATGGGGTGTTGGTGAGCAGCCCTATATGCCCACTTGAGTCAGCCTGGCTACTACGGTCTGTCACCGTCTCTCCTATGAATCATGCCAAATCGGGTCCTGGGAAAGCCCTTGCCCCTGCCTTCCCTGTGAGAGAAGGAGCCCTGGCTTCAGAAGCCTTTGGCTGTGCTTGGTGGCCGCTCTTTACGTAAACTGGCCAGAATGCCACTCGCCAGTCTCAGCAGGCAGTGACAGATGAAGGACCTGAAACTTGGTGCTTAATAATGTGTCCGCTTGCCTCCCCGCACCCACCAACCCCCACGCTCTTACCAGTTTCTAGCTGGGTTGATAGTGGTACCTACACGGCTGAGCTGAAAGCCCCAAAAGAGTACCACAGTTGGGGTATCCCCACAGGGCAGGAGTCTAGAATCAGGCGACCCACCTCCCAGAGCAAACACCCAAAATGCCTTTGCAACTCACTTTTATTGTTTCTTTATAAACTTCCTCTCACATGGAGGAATATATTGTTATAGTCATTAGCTTATCTCTTTGTTTTTAAACTCTATGCTAACAGCAATGGAGCCAAGAGGAGGAAAAACATAAGCTACAATAGAAAGGCACTTAGAACCTGTTAAAATACTGATATCCTGGAATGTGCAACAGACTGACAAGTACACCAGCCCTTTCAAGCCTGGTCTATACCACATCACATGCTGAGCTGTCACTTTCCAGTGCCCTGTTCCTCTGCTCCTGGGCTTGAGTCTCAAACCCAACCCCACCCCACCCTCCCTCAGCCAGGGACGAGAGGCCTGGGACCTGGGGGGGGAGATGCTTGGGTCCTAGGTAGGCCCAAAGAAAGGAGACCAGCTCCTTCCTACCTTGCTCACAGCCCCTCAAAGGGCTGGGGTCCTAAGCCCAGCAATAGGGCAGGATGGGTCAGAGTGACCCCTCTGGGAAAGAAGGGCAGTCTGGGAAAGGGTAGTCAGCAGAGCTGCTTGGAGGAGCCATAGGGCTGCAAAGGGCCACTCTGGCAGCTCTCTTGTTCTACAGATGAGAGATGAGGGGCTTAGCCCCTGCGAGGCCTGCACTGGAGAGCCAAGCCCAGCCTGGAGAACCATGCAGGTGTTCCGAGCCTGGTCACTCTGGCCCCACAACAAAACTAGACCCCAGGGGACCTGGCTGGACTCCCTCATGACTTGGTGCTCCTGGACCAGTAGCTGCCTCCTGATGCAAGACTGATGCCCTCCTCCACAGGGTGGCACTGCCCAGATCAAGCCAAGTTAGGGTGAGAAAGATGGAGCTTGGACCTGATTGCCACTCCCTGAGCACAGAGGCAGATGAGTGGCCAGCTACCCTGCCCCTCCTTTTTGGAGTGTTGCTGACCGTCTGGCAGTGCTGTCTGGCTCAGGGAAGCGGGATGGGGTAGCTGACGGAGCGGGCCTCCCTGCTGCACAAGCCCACAAGCAGGGAGGCCCCTTGTCACAGGGACAGGCGGGGAGAATGCAGCTTCTTCCTGTGGCTTAGCCAGGGCCTGCGTCTATCTTACTCTCCCTCTGGGGGGTGGGCTAGAGAGAAAGGAGTCCACGAACCTACGAAGCAGGGGCCTTATCACTGTGGGGCTCTTCACAGCTCATCACATAGAGGCATCCAGCTGGCAGCCTGCCCAGTCTACCATGGAGAGAGATACATCAGGGGGGAAGACACGGGGAATGTGCAGGGGAGGGAGATCTTAGCACCCAAGAGTCCAGCTCTTCTTGGACGGCAGGTCCAAGCCAAATCCTCACCTGGGACCTGGGGAGCCGGCAAAGCCCTCCTAGCACCGACCTTGCTGCCCAGCTAGTCTGGTACTGGAACTGCCCCCAGAACAGACACCCAGGCCCCCAGGCAGTAGGACATTATTGCTATTCGCAGAAGAGTTTCCGTTCGTCAGGATGGGCCCCCCGGTGGTTGGCTGGGCTGCCGCAGCTAGTGGGCCGACAACTCGGGCTCAGTTCACCACGGCTGGTTTGAGCAGCACAGAGCCTGGTGGGATGACCACCCAGCCAGGGGTAAGTGCCTCCGGGCTGCTGGCCGCCGAGTGGACACCTGTAGACAGGTCGAGCACGGTGCCCGGCAGCAGGGGGAGTCCATCGGGGCTTGGCCGGGAGCGGACACTCTCCGTCCTTTCCAGAGGAGTCTTGTGGCCCTCCAGACCCAGAGCCCTGGTGGGCAGCGACCCACGCCCCTTCTCCCCCTCAGCCTTGCCGCCAGCGGAGCCAGCGAGGAGGGAGACCACGGGCAGGCCTAGTCCACCAGCCCCGAAGGGTGAGGGCAACAGTGGGTTCTTGGCCAGATTGAGGGGGAGAACAGGACCTGGCAGCCCAGGGCCCATGCTCCCACCAGTGCCCCCACCAGTGCCACAAGTCAGGGCGCTGAGGTCAAGGGGGCCAGGAGCCAGGGGCAGGGGCAGGCCAGGGAGGCTAGGCCCTCCGAAGAGGGCGGCAGGGTTGGGGATGATGATCTGAGCCCCGCCGACGTAGGGGCTGCCGTCAGGGGTGGTGAGTGGCTTGGGGGGTGGGCGTAGCTGCAGCGGCTCCTGCTGCTCGTGTGACACGAAGTGGCCGTGGGCTTTGATGTGCTTGCGCAGTGAGCTGGGGTCCGTGTAGCGCTTGTGGCAGCCAGGCATCTTGCAGTAGTAGGGTTTGTCCACGTAGTGGGTGCGAGTGTGCTTGAAGCGGTCACTTGAGTTGGAATACCGCTTGTTGCAGCCCTCGTAAGGGCAGACGTAGGGCTTCTCACCTGTGGGGATGAGCTGCATAAAGGCCCTTGACTCTCCCAGGTCTTCCTTCCCACCCTGCCATTCCCCAGACCCAGAGCCACCAAAGAGCTCCCATTCTGATTGGAGAGGCATCCCCAGCTCTTGGCATGAGACTGACCCAGCTAAGGACAGCAGGTAGGACTCAGCCTGATGAAACTCCAGCTCTGTTGGGGTCTTGCTATGCGAACCTCAATTCCTTTGCTATAGATCATCTGGCAGAACTTGACCTTTGACACAATGGAATTATATTAAGCATGAAGTGCCTTTTTTTTTTCTTTTGGTTTTTCAAGTTAGGGTCTCATTCTAGCCCAGGCTGTCCTGGAATAATTCACTATGTAGTCTTAGGCTGGCCTTGAACTCACAGCCATCCTCCTACCTCTGCCTCCCGAGTGCTGGGATTAAAGGTGTGTGCCACCACACCCAGCTTCTTGTTTTGTTTGGTCACTTCATGTACACCAGTTCAGCTGGCCCATGGGCTTCTCCTGGTTCTGTTTCCTATTGCCACTGGGATGACAAACGAGGACCACTTTACAGCAGGCTGAGGAGGGTGCTGGGGACGCCAACCTTGGCTCTGTAGGTGATCGCCTTTGACTGCTCAGCCGTCTCTCCAGCCTTGCTGTTTTTTTTTTTTTTTTTTTTTTAATGGAATGATTAGGCAACTTAAAATTAGGCCTGTGGCTCTGAGTACAATTAGAAATGAGGCAGATATGTCTCTGCCAGCGGTGAGGTATCAGATCATACCAACAGAAGGGCTCCCCCAGTGATAAGCCTTCAAAGAAGGCCATAAAAGCTGCTGTCAGGCTGGGGAGATGGCTCAGTGGTTAAGGCACTTGCCTGTGAAGCCTAAGGACCCAAATTTGATCCCCTAGGACCCACATAAGCCAGATGCACAAGGTGGTGCATGTGTCTAGAGTTCGTTTGTAGTGACTTGAGGCCCTGGTGTGCCCATTCTGGGTTTTTTGTTTTGTTTTTGTTTTTTTAAGGCAGGGTCTCACTCTAGACCAGGCTTACCAGGAATTCACTATGGAGTCTCCATGGCCTGAAACTCATGGTTATCCTCCTACCTCTGCCTCCCGAGTGCTGGGATTAAAGATGTGCGACATCACGCCCAGCTCCCATTCTTTCTGTTTCTATCTGCCCCTTTCTCTCTCTCCTTCTCAAAGTATTTGTAAAAAATCGAGAGGCATGAACAATGAGATTTGGCTCTCATCTCTGAGGCGGTCTTTCCGTGGAGTCTGCCCCTGGGTGTCTGCCAGCCCAGATCAGGACTCACCTGTGTGGGACCTGTTGTGGATCTTCAGGTTCTCCAGGCGGGAGAAGCTTTTGTTGCAGGTGGGGCAGCGGTGTGGCTTCTCGTTGGTGTGTGTGCGAATATGGATGAGCATCTTGTACCTATTCCAGAGAGGGCCCGGTGACCCACTCAGCCCGCTGGGCGCTCAGCCCCTCCCGCCTGCCCTCACCCCATGCCCCTCACCTGGCGTTGAAGCCACGGCCATGACGGGCACAGCCCTCCCAGTGGCAGCAGTACCGCGCGTCCTGCTCAGGCTTGACATGGTGGTCATTGACGTGGTCCACCAGGTCTTGCAGGATCTCAAAGAGCTGGTTACACTGTGGGGCCAGGCAGGGTTCTGAGCTCTGGTGGAGTGCCAGCCTGGCCCTCACCACTCTTCCCAGTCCCCACTCACCTTGGCCCAGCGACACACCAGCTGCTTGGCCAGTGGCAGCTCTGGTGAGAGGCACTTGTCCTTGGGGGTTGTGAGGAAGGAGGAAGCAGGCAGGTGCAGGGCCCCCCCAGAGCCCAGGGGCAAGAAGAATTGGAAGGAGCTGGGGACACCATCTGAATAGCGCAGCGGCTGGAAGTCCTAGTGGGCAGGGGTAAGAGCGCGTCAGTGTGCCCCACTGTGCCCGCTGCAGCACACAGCAGGTTGAATGCTATTTCCTAAGAAAATATACTGTGGTCTTCATCCTTGGCACCTGTGTAGTTAGTTAAGGTCCTACTTACTGGACATGCCAAGGTGGGCTTGTATCTAATGACTGGGGTATTTAGGAGGAGAGAGACATCTGGACAGACACTCACACCAAGAGAAGAAGTGAAGAAGACAGAGGAGGGATACAAGTCTAGCCTAAGAACGACTGTCCCCTGGAGCCCTCCAAGGACAGTCCTACCACCACCCTGGCTTCAGACTTTCATTTCCAGAACAGAATTTGTTTCTGTTGCTTCAAGCCACCCAAGTAGTGGCCTGTTAGGGACCCCCAGTTCACCTTCTCCCTCAGAACCCACACCCCTCCTTACCACGGCAGTGGGCAGTGGAGGTAGGTCCCCACTGCCTTGTCGCTCAGGAGACAGTGAACTGCTGCCATTGGGAGAGTCCAGTCCAGATGGAGGTGACAAGCTGAGGTCCACCAGAGGGGCTGTAGAAAAGCGTCCGTCCACTTTCTCAGGGAATTTAGGGCTCAGCAGGAAGCCTAAGAAGAGAGTATGGTTCAGAGGGGCTGGACCAAGTTCTGCATGTAGGACCTACTGTGACTCTGGAAAGGATACCAAACACACCACCCTGGGCCAAAAGTGAGGTGGGGAGATCAAAAGTCTAGGCGGTGGGCTGGGGAAATGGCTTAGCAGGTAAGGCGTTCGCCTGTGAAGCCAAAGGACGCCGATTTGATTCTCTAGGACCCACATAAGCCAGATGCACAAGGCACACACGTGTCTGGAGTTCGTTTGCAGTGGCTAGAGGCCCTGGTGCACCCATCCTGTCTTTCTCTCTGCCTCTTCCTCTTTCTCTCAAATAAATAAGATAAATTTTTAAAAGTCCAGGCTGGAGAGACGGCTTAGCGGTTAAGGCATTTGCCTACAAAGCCAAAGGACCCAGGTTCAATTCCCCAGGACCTATTTAAAGCCAGACACACAAGATGGTACATGTGTCTGGAGTTTGTTTGTAGCAGCTAGAGGACCTGGTACACCCATTTTCTCTCTCTGCCTCTCTCAAATAAGTAAAAAATTTGAAATAAGTCAGGTGTGGTGATGCACACCTTTAATCCCAGCACTCGGGAGGTAGAGGTAGGAGGATCACCATGTGTTCAAGGCCACCCTGAGACTACATAGTGAATTCCAGGTCAGCCTAAGCTAGAATGAGACCCTACCTCGAAAAAACAAAAACAAAAATCTTTGAAATTATACACACACACACACAAAGCTCAAAGCCAGCCTGACCACATCTTCATAGTATGAGTCCAGTCAAGGCTACAAAAGACTAAAGTCAAAAGGAATGTAAGGCTCATCTTACACAGGGGACTCATCTAGGACATGGGTGAACTGCAGAATAGGAACACGGGTCCCCTGGCTCCCTATCAGGTTAGCTAGAGGAACCTTTCCCTAGCTCTTCTTGCCTCAGTGTTCCGTTCTGTTGAAAGGGAAGTTTGGAGCAGACGTTTGGTGAACCTGGCAGAACTGGCGGGGTGAATGCCGAGCTGGGCTTCCGTGCAAAGCATCTTGAAATGCGCATGCTGGGTTGTCCCCAGTCTCTACCATCCTGGTTGGCCAGCCACACCACATCAAAGCCCAGGGGCGTGGCCTTAGACTTCTACTCCTCTGGGCTTCCTCCAACCAAACGCTCCCACCAGGCGAAAGTGGTTCGGTGCCAACCGTCTTACAGCCTTCAGTGCTCAGCTGAGAGGCTAAGTGGACAAGTGTATGTTGGGGTGGGGGACATTCTAAACTGGAACTTCAGTGGCTTGTAGCTACATCCGGGGGACACATCATTGCTTCATGAGGCCGTCACCCTGCCTGGTGCAGTACCTGAGGGCGGGGAGCCTGGGGAGCCAGGTGTGGGGCTGTCGTCCAAGCCCAGCTCCCGGTGCAGAGCTCGGTGCCGGACCACGCCCAGCGTCCTCTCCCGCTTCTCTCTTGCCGCACGGAGCTTGGTGATGCTCAGCTTCAGGTCAAGTGGCTCGTCCAAGGAGTGCATTGTGAGGGGTGGGGTGGCGAGAGGAAGCAGCAGGCAGAATGCGATATCCAGCTGGTCTTTAGGCAGGAACCTGGGGAAGGACATGATTGTGCTGTGAAGCCAGATTCCTTCTCTGGCTGCACTGATTAAAACTCTGCGGCCAAGTTAGGAGGATCCCTGAGAGTTCAAGGCCAGACTGGATCTATAGAGTGAATTCCAGGCCAGCCTGGGCTAGAGTGAGATCCTACCTTGAACAAAAATTCTGAGGAGCAGGGAAGAAGTGGAATAGGGAGGGTCTGGATGACTTAGCCAGAGGTAGCGAGCAAAGTAGCCCCAGTTCCACATCTATTTCCCGTGAGTCTTTTTCCCCTTAATTTATTTGCAAGGACAGGGAAACAGAGAGGAGAGTGACAGGGAGTAGACCTCCTGCCACTGCAAATGAGCTCTGTGTCTGTGTCGCTTTGTGCATCTGGCTTTACGTGGGTTTCTGGGGATTTGAACCCGGGTTGACCAGGCCTTGCAAGCAAGTGCCTTTAATTATTTGCCATCTCTTCAGCTCCCATGAGTCTTTTTTTAAAAAAATACTTTATTTATTTGACAGAGAGAGAGAATGGGCATGCCAGGGCCTCCAGCCACTGCAAATGAACTCCAGATGCGCACATCTCCTTGTGCATTTGGCTAATATGGGTCCTGGGGAATTGAACCTGGGTCCTTTGGCTTTGCAGACAACACCTTAACCCCTGAGCCATCCCTCCAGCCCTCCCATGAGTCTTTAAAAGAAAAAAAAAAAAACTATTTATTTATTTGCAAGCAAAGCAGAGAGAAGAGAGAATGGGCACACCAGGACTTCCAACTGCTTCAAACAAATTCCATATACATGTGCCACTTTGTGTATCTGGCTTTATGTAGGTACTAGGGAATCGAACTTGGGTCATTAGGCTTTGCAGGAAAATGCCTTAACTGCTGAACCATCTCTCCAGCCCCCCTCACCTTTTTAAAACAATCAAGGGCTCAGCTGGGTGTGGTGGTGCACACCTTTAATCCCAGCACTGGGGAGGCAGAGGTAGGAGGATTGCCATGAGTTGGAGGCCACTCTGAGACTACATAGTGAATTCCAGATCAGCCTGGGCCAGAGTGAGACCCTACCTCAAAAAACAAAACACAAAACAAAACAAAATCAAGGCCTCACTGTTAGTCCAGGCTGACCTGAAACTCACTCTGTAGCCCAGGCTGGCCTCAAACTCACAGTGATCCTACCTCAGGCTGATGCTAGGATTAAAGGCAGAGTCCACCACACTTGTCCCATGAGTCTTTTGGGGTAGGCAATGCTCATGGTCTCCATTTTGCCATGAAAGTGATATTTTTTGTTTTTTTTGTTGTTGTTTTTCTTTGGTTGGTTGGTTGGTTTTCCAAGGTAGGGTCCCACTCTAGCTTAGGCTGACCTGGAATTCACTATGTAGTCTCAGGGTGGCATTGAACTCATTGCGATCCTCCTACCTCTGCCTCCCAAGTGCTGGGATTAAAGGCATGCACCACCATGCCTGCCTTGTTTCTTGAGGTAGGGTCTCACTCTGGTCCAGACTGACCTAGAATTCACTATGCAGTCTCAGGGTAGCCTCAAACTCATGGTGATCCTCCTACCTCTGCCTCCCAGAGTGTTGGGATTAAAGGCGTGCCATGCCTGGCTGCAAGTGATTTTTTTTTAATATTTAAAATTTATTTATTTGAGAGAAGGAAGGAGAGCAGCAGATAGAGAACGGGAATGGGCATGTCAGAGTCTCCAGCCACTGTAGACAACTCCAGATGCACACACCACGTTGTGCATCTGGCTTTAGTGGTTCCTAGGGAATCAAACCTGGGTCTATTGGTTTTGCTGGCAAGCACCTTAACTGCTAAGCCATCTCTCCAGTCCAAAAGTACTATTTTTATTTTTATTTTTTGTTTTATTTACTTTTATTTATTAGAGACAGAGGGACAGAGGGAGAGAGAATGGGCACACCATTACAAACTCCAGATGCACATGCCACAATGTGCAGCTGGCTAACATGGGACCTGGAGAATCGAACCTGGGTCCTTAGGCTTCGCAGGCCTTAACCGCTAAATCATCTCTCCAGCCCTGTTTATTTATTTCTTAAAAGACAGAGAAATAGAGAGAGAAAGACAGTGGGCATGCCAGGGCCTCCAACCACTGCAAACCAACTCCAGATGTATGCACCCCCTTGTGCATCTGACTTATACGGGTCCTTTGGCTTTGCAGTCAAGCGCCTTAACTACTAAATGATCTCTCCAGCCTGAAAGTGATTTTTTGGGGACTGTCTCAGTTCACAGAGCTACCATATGATATGACAGAGCAGCCAGGCTCAGGTCATATCTTCATCCAGGAACTGCCTAGCCAAGACACAGCTGTCATTTCTGATGGAATGGGGAAGCTGTGCGGGGAAGCCTGCCAGCCTGAATGGCAAGACCCAGAAGCAGGCCAGGAGGGAGCAGCGAGCACCCTTCAAGATGCTGGTATTCCTGGGTGAGCCGCCAGGTGCCCACCATGCCAGCATTGTGGGCATGTCACCTGCAAGGGAAGTAGGCTTGAGACCCCATCCTAGGCAAGACTATACACAGCTTGGCCATCAAGAGTAGGACAGGCAAGGGCCGATCTCGCAGGTGAAGTGGAAGAGGCCTCTACAAGCCACCAGGGGGCAGCCAGGGACTGTGGCCAGGGCAGAATTAGAAGGGACCAGCTAAGAGACAGTATTTTTTCACCTTTGAGGTAGGGTCTCACACTAGCCCAGACTGACCTAGAACTCACTATGTAGACTCAGGGTGGCCTTGAACTCACAGCAATTCTCCTACCTCTCCCTCCCCACCCAACTATAGTATCTTTTTTTATGAGGCAGAAAGCAAGAGAATTGGCATGCTGAGGTCTGCCACTGTGCCACCTCGTGTGTCTAGTTGATGTGGGATTAACGGAGTTGAACCTGGGTCCTTAGGCTTCACAGGCAAGTGCCTTAACCACTAAACCGTCTCTCCAGCCCCAGTAACTTTTTTTTTTTTTTTTTTTCGTTTTTGCTTTTTCGATGTAGGGCCTCGCTGTTGCCCAGGCTGACCTGGAAATTCACTATGTAGTCTCAGGGTGGCCTTGAATTCATGGCGATCCTCCTACCTCTGCCTCCCAAGTGCTGGGATTAAAGGCGTGTCCACCATGCCCAGCACCCCAGTATCTTTTTAAATTAGTGATAATGTTCAAGTTTCATGCTATGATTTTCATCCTTTTCTTAGAATTTCTCACTAGTATAAGACTTCATCTATAAATATACTCACAGGACCTACCTGACCTAAGAACAACACAGGTCTTATTTTCCTAGAAGTAGTCTCTTCACATGAGGAAAACACTCCTGTTGTTTCTGACTTTCATCATGGAGAATGACACACCTTGAAAATCTTTCTGCTAAACAAGCCACACTATGAGACTCTGTCACTCACTATATTTAATACAAAAGGGCATAGTGGCAACCCTAACCCTTTAATCCCAGTGCAGGTAGGAAGTTCTCTGAGTACAAGGCCACCCAGAGACTACATAGTGAATTCTAGGTCAGCCTGGGCTAGATTGAGACCCTATCTTGAAAAACCAAAAAGGTAGCTATAGCTGGGGAGGGTCATGTTTGCCTGGGAAATACCTGGGACACCTCACTAAGTGTGTGTCCTGGGGATACTGTACCCTAAGTGGATCCAAGCAGCCTCATGAGAGGGTGGCAAAGCAGGGAGGACAGCCACTGTGTCCCCACTCAAACCCTTCTCCAAGCCCAGGGCACTTTTACCAGTCTTCTCTTGCTTCCTAGCCCCACTCATTCTCCCCTTCCACCCCCCACAAGCCCCAAGCTTCAGCCTCGGTGACTGGGCGCAATCCTCTCCCAGCACAGCTTCAGGTCCGCTGCTTGTGGCCACATGGAATCCAGGCGCAAGGAGGCCGCTGAACCCTCCCAGGGCTGCTCCATCGGCATCAGCATGAGCTGCTCTTGGCTGTGGGACTCAGGTCTGTGACTTGTCCCTACTGGAGCTGTCAGAAGTGTTTAGATGTGCCTGGACCAGACTCCCAGTGACACCGGGGGACTGGCTGCCTGAGTAGATGACAGACGGGGAGCCTTGACCATTTCCGTCTGCGCAGGGAGCTGCACTCTGTCTGACCCCCAGCTGGTTATATCTGCCTGTCTGTGTGTCTGCCTGTCCTTCCACCTGTTTATTTTTAGACACAGGCCCACTCCAACCTCCCTGAAGCTCCTCTGTACTGGGAGCCTGGAAGGGGAGGAAGGAAGTAAATATTTATGCTGATTAAGAATTCAGGAGCCAGGAAGGGCTGGTGGCCTAGTCCCTCTGCTGGCCTAGGGCCACAGGTCTCCTCCCCCAATCCCATCTCCAACTTCCCAGAGTGGGGGGGGGGGGGGGGATTGCCAGCAGGATGGCTCAGAGCAGAGAACTAAAGCAGACCGTGACTCCCGCCAGCAATGTCACCCGAGCAACATCCTTTGGCACCTGCCTTACTGTCATTTGTTGCCCCCATCAGAGAGGCTTGGGGCAGAGCCATGGGCCCAAGTCATCCACATCTTAGGGTGCTGCGGTGGGCACGGTCTCCATGTAAAGGGGGGACCAGACAGGAACCCAGCTCCCTGGTGAGTCTCCAGTGCCCCAGCCCCATCAGCAGGCCCAGTCCCCAGGGACTCCCCTCCCCACTTCCTGCCACTGGGTTCTGCCTAGGGAGGCACGGGTTCCTTCTCTTGGGAGCCAGAGCCCATTCCGGGCGCCTTAGCCCCTCTTGGGAAAGGAGCTGTCCCACAAGGTCCCCACCACCACCACCCCCGCCGCTGGTTTTATTCCGCGGCCCCCCAGGGAGGACACGACCTGTGATCCCACTTGGCCATGACCTTGGCCAACCTCAGAGTGTCCCCTAGCGGCCCCCACACACACTCCCAGGGGGCAGCGGCCAGTCTGGGCTCCGCTCGGCTCCGCGGCGGCGCTGGCTGGACGGAGCAGAGCCGGCCCGGCGCTCGCCCCGCCCCCGCCGCCCGCCCGGGCCATCGCCGCGCTCAACGCCCGGTCCCGGGAGGGAGGCCCGCGGCCCTAGGGGGTGAAGTGGCCAGGCGGGCCGAGAGCGCCGCGGTCACCGCTCGGGCACCGCGCGCAGGCGGTCTCTCGCCGCGGGGCGGGCCCCAGGCACGGAGCCCCGCCTCCCGGTCACCGGGTCACAGGTGCACCGCCAGGGCGGGGTGTCCTCGCCCGCAGCCTCCGATCGCGCAGCTTCACCCGAAGGGCACCTTCCCGGCTCTCACCGGATGGCCCCCGCGAGGGAGCCGCGCCGCCCCTCCAGCTGCGAAAGGAACTAATTAGAACCGAGCGGGCGGGAGGAAGCGCGCAGGGCGGCCGAGGACCACCGGGGCGGCGGCGGCGGGCGGGCCAGGGGACGGGCCTCCCCACCCCGGGGCGGGGGTCACCCCGAGGGTGGGCCCCCCGCCGGCCTGCCCAGACAATGGCAGCCATTGTGCGCCCGCGGCCGTCCGCACCGACGGCGCCCCCTAGACACGCCGGTCGCCGCCCGCAAGCCCGGGCGGGGCCGCGGCCGCCCTCACCGTCCCGATCCGCGATCGCGAGCCCGACCCAGCCGGGGACCGAGGCTCGAGGTCCCGGGCTAGAGGTCTGAGCGCGCGCAGAGCCCGCAGGAGTCGAGGACAGGGTGGGGTGGCAGAGCCAGGGCAAGCCCGCCCGCCCCACACCGTGCGGGGCCAGGCGATGAGCAGCACCCCCTATTCCCCCGAGCAGCACTGAAACTGCACATTTGGTTTGCTGTACCAAGGCCAGCCTAGAACTTGGGCACAGATACACCTCAAAGCGGGAGGGGCCACATGGCTGCCTGTAATCCCGGCATTCGGGAAGCGAGGGCAGAAGAATCAGGACTTGGGCTGGAGAAATGGCTTGGTGGTTAAGGTGCTTGACTGCGAAGTCGAAGGGCCTAGGTTTGATTCCCCAGCACCCACGTAAGCACAGAGTGACACATGCATCTGGAGGCCCAGCCCATTCTGCCTCTCTCTCCCTCTCTCTCTCTAGTAAATAAGTCTCTTCTTTTAAAGAATTCAAGGCCATCCTCAGCTACACAGTGAGTTGGAGGCCAGTCTGGGCTGGAAGAATGGCGTAACAGTTAAGGCATTTGTCTGCAAAGCCAAAGGACCCAGGTTTGAGTCCCCAGGACCCACGTTAGCCAGATGCACAAGGTGGCACATGCATCTGGAGTTCGTCTGCAGAGGCTGGAGGCCCTGGCACTCCCATTCTCTCTCTCGTAAATAAATCTATTTCTATAAAGAATTCAAAGCCAGCCTCACCTACATAATGAGTTGGAGACCAGTCTGGACTATGTGAGATTCTGCCTTTAAAAAACAAATGAAAAGCAGGGCATGGTGGCTCACACCTTTAATCCCAGCATTTGGGAGGCAGAGATAGGAGGATTTCATGAGTTATAGGTCACCCTGAGACTACATAGTGAGTTCCAGGTCAGCCTGGGCTAAAGCAAGACCTTGCCTTGAAAAAACCGAAAGAGAAAAAAAGAATGAGAGGGATGGCAGGATGGCTTAGCAGTTAAGGCGCTTGCCTGCAAAGCCAAAGGACCCAGGTTCAATTCCCCAGGACCCATGTAAACCTGATGCACAAGGTGGCGCATAGGTCTGGAGTTCATTTGCAGTGGCTGGAGGTCCTGGTGCGCTCATATTTTCATTTGCTCTCTCTCCCCCCCTCTTTCTGTCAAATAAGTAAATATAAATAAAATATTAAAAAATGAGAGCCAGGCATGGTGGTGCACACCTTTAATCCCAGCACTTGGGAGGCAAAGTAGGAGGATCACTGTGAGGTTGAGACCACCCTGAAAAACTACACAGTGAATTCCAGGTCAGCCTGGGCCAGATAGAGACCCTACCTTGAAAAACAAAAAAACAGCAACAACAACCCAAAACAAAAAATAAATAAATAAAAAAGGAGGGAGAGAGATGGCTCAGTGGTTAAGGCGCTTACCTCTGAAGCCTAGGGACCCAGATTTAATTCCCAAGCACTCACATAAGCCAGATGCACAAGGTGGCATATGCGTCTGGAGTTTGCAGTGGCTAGAGGCCCTGGCGCACCCATTCTCTCCCTCTCTGCCTCTTTAATGAGTTTAAAAAAAAAAAAAGCCGGGCGTGGTGGCGCACGCCTTTAATCCCAGCACTCGGGAGGCAGAGGTAGGAGAATGGCCGAGAGTTCGAGGCCACCCTGAGACTCCATAGTGAATTCCAGGTCAGCCTGGGCTAGAGTGAGACCTTACCTCGAAACCGCCCCCTGACCAAAAAAAAAAAAAAGACCAAACAAGATAGTCCATGTGATCTTACTGAGGTGAACAAGTCCCTGGCCTACCTGTACCTGTCAGTTAGGTTCTCTGGGTCTCCTCAAATCTGGAGACTTTGGGACATCACTTTGGCACTCTGGTCTCACAAACGAAGGAAACTAAGGGCCAGGAGGGGGCCCCTGCCCCAGTTTGCAAACACCAGTGGCTGACAGGTCCAACTGCCAGTATTCTGAAGACCCGTGCTGTTTCGGCCCCATTTTACAGATGTAGAAAATGAAGCTTAAGGAAATTAAGTCATGTATCTGGGTCACAGGAGTTCTCTGAAGCAGAACTGGGCTTACCAGCCGCTCCTTTGTCCTTGGACTTGGGGAGAGACTACAGGCTTAGGCCAGGATCCCCCTGGTACCCAGGGGCTCGTGGGGCTAGGTGGAGCAGTGGGACATACAGTAGGTGGGCTCCAGAGGGGCCTGCTGGGATGAGGGGCCCACCAAGAGGCTGGGGAGCTGCGCGCAGAGAGGCTGCCAAAGCAAATGGCCCACAGCCCCACATTCCTGGGAACCGGCTGTGGTTCAGTGCTCGGGCCAAGAACTCCACCCTCCTTGGCTGCCAAGCAAGGGGGGCTAGAGGGCCGGCCCGGCTGGGGCCTCTTCCCAACCGGGCAGCAGGCAGACCACGTGGGGCTCCAGCCCTGCTCGGACCCTTCCTGCCCATGTCCCCTGACCCTCATCATCCTGCTCCCTAAGGTGGGGCAGTCAAAGCAGTACGTGTCTGAGGAGAAATCGATCCAGTCCACTGCAGAGCACCACGTGGTAGCAAAGGCCTTTAATCCCAGCATTCAAGAGGCTGAGGTAGGAGAATCCCTGAGAGTTCAAAGCCAGCCGGGGGCTACAGAGTGAAGTCCAGGTGAGCCTGGGCTAGAGTGCGACCCTACCTCAAAAAGGAAGGAAAAAGCCGGGCGTGGTGGCACAAACCTTTAATCCCAGCACTTGGGAGGCAGAGGTAGATGGATCACCATGAGTTCCAGGCCACTGTGAGACTACATAGTGAATTCCAGGTCACTACAGTGAGACCCTACCTTGAAACCCGCCCCCCCCAAAAAAAGTCCACTTTCTATGCAATATTCAGTACCTCGAACAGAACTGGGGACACAGTACAGTAGGCACTTAAAAACATCTTGTCATGCCAGGTGTGGGGGCACACACCTTTAACTTGTCAGGCAGTGGTAGGAGAGCTGCCAGAATTCGAGACTATCCCGAGAGTACAGAGTGAATTCCAGGTCAGCCTGGGTTTGAGTGAGACCCTACCTTGAAAAACAAAACAAATAAACAAACAACTGTGGTTCTGTGAACTGTCACGCCACTCGCAGCCTACAGGTGTAAGGAGAGCCCAGAGGACTGGTGCTCCCTCGTGCCCACAGAGCTGTCTCTTCCCAAATCAGAAGAACTCTGGCTAGCCTGTACCCCTGGAGGGAGACCACACAGTGAGGACCCAGCCACCCTCAGGAGAGCCTCTGGAAGGAGGCTGAGGCAGAGGACTCCTCCAGATCTCAGGGAGGAGCCTGTCCTGAGGTCTGGGCCCAGCAGGTCCCAGGAGAGGGGTCCCTGCCGGAGCACTTCCTGGAAAAGCCTGGGGTTCGCCTTCCCTGGGAACCTGCGGCTAGGTCAACAGCTCCTCCCTGTCCCCAGAGGGGCGACTCTGCCTGCACTCCTCCCCAGCGGGAATGCAAGTGTCCCCAGGTGACCCAGCCAGGTCTGAAGTCATCTCTGCCACGGGCACCTGAGGGGCCAGCTGAGCGGCACCTGCAGACAGGGCTGGCCAAGAACCGGCTGCTGCAAGTTCACGGAGCAGGACCACCGTCAAGGGACCTGGCTGCAGCCTCCAGACAGGTCCTGATCACTCTCTCTGAGCCCAGGTTTCCTCGCTGGGAACTCAGCCACTGTGATTATGATCCCAGCCAGGGGCTGGGGGCATTCTTCAGGACGCGTCTTGGCCCAGGGCCGGCCACATGGAAGATGCCAACAACTGATAGCCCCGAGGATTCTCATTTCCGGCCCCAGGGTGGAGGTGCCCCACACAGTAAGTGAGCTTGCCAAGGTCACCCAGATAGTCCAAGCAGAGTTGGAACTGAAAAGCGCAGACTGGCTGCCCCTGCACCACTCAGCCGTCCCTACCACAGAACTTCCTTGTCCCATGCCAGCGGGGAGGGTAACCAGGGCTCGGGGACACAAGCACACTCACATGGACATACGTGGCTGCCCGGCTGTGGGGCCAGCCTGCACAGAAACCCTCCCCAAATCCTGGAGGTGCTGGGCCCCCATCAGCGGGCCCCTACCTCCTGCTGCCTGCCCGCCTGCAGCCACCTTTGCACAACTATGTCTGGTATTTTCTTGTCTACCCAGCTTTGGGGGGGGGGGGCGTGGGGCCATGAGCACCAGCCAGCACCTGGGCCCCAGCCAGAGGCCAGCCCGACAAGCAGCCCCCATGCTGCTGGCCTGGCAGGCAGGGAGAGACCCAGGACCGTGCAAGGCTGTTCACAGCCCCGGAGGGAACCGGACAAGGACACACACTCAGAAAGGCTAGGCACGGGGCAGGGGACTCTGCGGGGCACTTGTGGTATCCAGTGTCCCATAGATGTGGATGGGCAGATGCATTCAAGCAGCAGGAGCTTGGGGAATAGGATGGATGTGGGGGGGGGTGTCCTATCCACAAAGGGAAGGAAACTACACTTCCCAAGCCAAACTGTGCTAACCCCACAGACACCTCCCTCTCAAGTCACAGGGGGTCTCATGCCTGCGGCCCAGCCTTCACCCTGCCCTGGGGAGATGCCAGCCCACAGTGAACAACTGCACCTGCCAACTTAGAAGGCAGGAGGGGGGGCGGCTCTGGACCTTGGACCTTCCCTCCCCCCACCTCATTTATGCATTCCAACACCAAGTCCTCTGCTGGGATCCAGGAGAAATCAGACGGAACGGGGCCCTAAGGTCACCCAGATATATGAGCAGTGGAACAGTGTTAGGGGTACACAGCTCTGCTGACGCCACGGGAGGGGATGGAATCTGAATCAGTCAGTGGGACATAGAGTGAAGAAACTTGGGAGCCAAGGCTGGGCAACTTAGTGAGACCTTGTCTCAAAATAAAAAGTAAAGAGGGGGCTGGAGAGATGGCTTGGTGGTTAAGCGCTTGCCTGTGAAGCCTAAGGACCCTGGTTCAAGGCTTGATTCCCCAGGACCCACGTTAGCCAGATGCACAAAGGGGCGCACACATCTGGAGTTCGTTTGCAGTGGCTGGAGGCCCTGGTGCACCCATTCTCTCTCTGCCTCTTTCCCTCTGTCTGTCACTCTCAAGTAAATAAATAAAAATAACAAAAAAATTAAATAAAAGTATAAAGGGGCTGGAGAGATGCCTTAGCAGTTAAGGTACTTGTCTGTAAAGCCAAAGGACCCAGGTTCAATTCCCCAGGACCCAAGTAAGCCAGATGCACAAGAGGACACATGCATCTGGAGTACATTTACAGTGGCTGGAGGCCCTGGTGTGTCCATTCTCTCTCTCCCTCTCCCCCTGCCTATTTCTGTATCTCCCTCTAAATATAAAATATATCCCTAAACATAAAAATATATTTAAAATTTTTAATATTTTATTTATTTATTTGACAAAGAAAGATGGAGAGAGAGAGAGAGGGAAAATGGGCGTGCCAGGGCCTCCAGTCACTACAGACGAACTCCAGATGCATCTGGCCAGCATGTTAACGTGGGTCCTGGGGAATCGAACCTGAGTCCTTTGGCTTTGGAGGCACACACCTTAACCGCTAAGCCATCCCTCCAGCCCTAAAAAATAAAATAAAATTTAAGTAAAGACCCAGGTGTGGTGGCAAATGCCTTTAATCCCAGCACTCAGGAGGCTGAGGTAGGAGGATCACTGTGAGTTCGAGGCCACCCTGAGACTACATAGTGAATTCCAGGTCAGCCTGAGCTAGAGCGAGACCCTACCTTGAAAAACAAAAACAAAAACAAAAACAAAAAACCAGGGTGGGGGGCAGGAGTGGTGGCACACGCTTTAGTCTCAGCAGTTGGGAGGTAGGAGGATTGCTATGCTTTCAAGGCCACTCTGAGACTATACAGCGAATTCTGGTTCAGCCTGGGCTAGAACGAAACTTTACCCTCCCCCCCCAAAAAAAGCATGGAGGGAGCTGGGGAGACTAAATAAATAAATAAGTATTAAAACAAAAAACAGAGCTGGAGGGATGGCTTAGCAGTTAAGGAGCTTTCCTAAAAAGCCAAGGGACCCTGGTTCAATCCCCCAAGACCCACGTTAACCAGATGCACAAGGGGACACATGCGTCTGGAGTTCATTTGCAGTGGCTGGAGGCCCTGGTGCACCCATTCTCTCTGTCTCTCAAATAAATAAATAATAAAATATTTTTTAAAAAAACAACAATAACATTGGGCTAGAGAGATGGTGCTTGCTTGCAAAGGCTAAGGACCCAGATGCACTAAGTGGCGCATGCATCTGGAGTTCATTTGTGGTGGCTAGAGGCCTTGGCATGCCCATTTTCTCTCTATCTGCCTCTTATTAAAAAAATATTTTGTGGGGAGGGAGGGAATTACCAAGGGATTTTTTTAAATAATCATGGAAAATGCTAATAAAAACTTAAAAAAAAAAATTTTGGGCCGGGCGTGGTGGCGCACGCCTTTAATCCCAGCACTTGGGAGGCAGAGGTAGGAGAATTGCCGTGAGTTCGAGGCCACCCTGAGACTACATAGTGAATTCCAGGTCAGCCTGGGCTAGAGTGAGACCCTACCTCAAAAAACCAAAAAAATATATATATGTATTTTGGGGCGCACCAATTCTCTCTCTCTCTCTCTCTCACACACACAGAATAAAACAATTTAAAAAAATTAAGAATCAGGGCTGGAGAGATGGCTTAGCAGTTAAGGTGCATGCCTGAGAATTCTAGGGACCCAAGTTCTAGAGGCCCTGGCACACCTATTCTCACTCACTCTCTCTCTCTAATAAATAAATAAAAATAAAATTTAAAAAAGCTTCTTTAAAGAAAAAAAAAAAAAAGAATCAGCCAGGCATGGTGGCTGCACTCAGGAGGCAGGGGTAGGAGGATCACTGTGAGTTCAAGGCCACACAGTGAATTCCAGGTCAGCCTGGGCCAGAATGAAACCCTACCTCCAAAAAAGAAGAGGGCTGGAGAGATGGCTTAGCGGTTAAGCGCTTGCCTGTGAAGCCTAAGGACCCCGGTTCCAGGCTCGGTTCCCCGGGTCCCACGTTAGCCAGATGCACAAGGGGGCGCACGCGTCTGGAGTTCGTTTGCAGAGGCTGGAAGCCCTGGCGCGCCCATTCTCTCTCTCCCCCTCTACCTGTCTTTCTCTCTGTGTCTGTCTTTCTCTCTGTGTCTGTCTCTCTGAAATAAATAAATTTAAAAAAAAAAAAAAGAAGAAGAAGAATCTAGAAGTGAGGAAACCAGGATCCTTCCAGCCAGGGACAAGCCTACGTGCCTCTCCGGTGCCACCACTGCTCATTGCCCACACTCTCTGCCAAGGTCACAGTGGCAAGGCTGGGATCCACATCCTCTCTTCGAAGCCCAGTCTTCCTGAGCCCAAGGCTGCAGCGCAGGCTCTCAGGTGTGGCCTCCAAGGACCCATCATGAGTCTACTTGACATTCAGTATGGAACAAGCCATCGGAGGAGAAGGGGCCCATCACCGCAGCTGGACCAGAACTTGGAAGGCACTAGGTGGGCCATGCAGTGCTCCAAAGAGAACAGACCGTACACCTGTCCCTTCAACCCAGTCTCCTGTCCTCAGGCTCTCCCTCTTAGCATCCTTGCCTCCCTAAAGCCCGGGCTTATCTATCTGGTGCCAGCTCCTGCTTCGCCACCTTCCGTGTCCCCCATATCCTCCTGCAGCTGTCCTTCCCCTCCTGCTCCCTCCAGAATGCCTCCCCTGCCTCAGCAACTCTTGGGGCTGCGACCTTCCAGGTGAGCAAGGGTCCGCCTCACCCTGCTGCCGATGGCAGTAAGGCTCGCCCATGCCCAACAGCAGCCCTGTGACACCTGCCGCATCAGCCCTAGGTCAAGTCCTGGCTCATGCATCACTAATGCCACAACTGTACCAGCTCTCCAGCAAGCTGAGCATGCCTCGCCCTCGCAGAGTCCTAAGCACTGCCTCCTGACCTTCGTCCCCAGGCAGGCTGACATTCAGAGTCTCCTTCCCCGAGAAGAGAGGCCTGGGGTGGGCAGAGAGGCTGAGACTTCTGGGCAACTCCAAGCCCACTGAGAGTAGAAAAGAGCACACCACAGACTCCCTCCTCTGCTCCCGCTGCCCTGGGTCACGGCTCATCCCTGGAAAACCTGTCATGACCTGACTTGATGCAGGGCAAGGCCCTAGGCAGTTTCTGATGGAACATCCTAGAACGCCCTGACCACTGTCCCTACAGACCCCTGTCACACCTGACTTTCACTTCTCCTCACCACCTGGCCTCCAGCAGTGGATGTTGAGTGAATGTTTTCACTCTATGTCTCTGATCCAGCTGAGGTGGGAAATTTGGAGGGAGGGGCTTGAGGCCTACAGAGGAAGTGACTTCCCAAGGTCAAGGTTATAGGCAAGAGCTGACACCCAGACACAGGGGTCTCTTCCTCCTGTCTGAGGCAGAAGACTAGATACAGCCAGGCGTGGTGGTCCACGCCTTTAATCCCAGCACTCAGGAGGCAGAGGTAGGAGGATCACCGCGAGTTCAAGGCCACCCTGAGACTACATAATGATTTCCAGGTCAGCCTGAGTTAGAGCGAGACCCTGACTCGAAAAACAAAAGGCCAGGTACAGGTCCAGACCTGGACAAAGCAGGAATAGGGGACAATGTGGACCTCCCTGGTCAGCACAAATGGCCAGAAAGGCCCAATGCCCCAGCTTCATCTCCTGTGACACGCAGAGCTCCAGACACTGATGAAACCAAGCACTGTGGGCACCCCAAACACCTCACAGCCTTCCAGATTACCCCTGCCCACCCGCTCTGGGCAGCAAAGCAAATGTGGAAGCCAGGGCAGCCCCCAGCCCCACCCTTCCATAGGAGAACTCCATGCCTGGGGTCTGTGGGGCTGAGGAGGTCCCCTAGGTATCTTTGGGACATAGCCCGAAGCTCTCAGGTAAGAAGTCTGCACGGGGATGATGAGGAAAGATCCTGTAGCCTTGTGGGGGTAGAAGCGTCACAGTAGAAGTGGGGCAGAGGGACCTCTGGATGAACAGGAGTGTGGCTCAGGGGAGACTAGCCCAGGCAGGCTGGGACTTGCCAGCCACACTCCGGGGACAATGGTGGGTAAGGGAGGGAGACTTCTTCCAGACACACTGGACCCTGGAAGTGAATTAAGGGATGGCGGTGCCAGAGTGGAGTTGGGCACATTCCAAGCTGAGATGACATTTGAGGGTATCAGGGACAGACAGTCCTAGATGTCACCCCCCCTTTCTCTGACTCCAAAAGACTTTGGGTCAAGCCTTAGAGTCTCAGTTTCCCCCACCAGCTACTGGCAGCTTCTTTACTGCCAGTTTTCCTTTCTTTCTTTCTATTTATTTATTTATTTATTTATTTGAGAGTGACAGACACAGAGAGAAAGACAGATACAGGGAGAGAGAGAATGGGCGGGCCAGGGCTTCCAGCCTCTGAAAACGAACTCCAGATGCGTGCGCCCCCTTGTGCATCTGGCTAACGTGGGACCTGGGGAACCGAGCCTCGAACCGGGGTCCTTAGGCTTCACAGGCAAGCGCTTAACCGCTAAGCCATCTCTCCAGCCCCCTTTCTTTTTTTTTTTAAATATTTTATTTTTATTTATTTGACAGAGAGAGAATGAATGGGCGTGCCAGGGCCTCCAGCCACTGCAAACAAACTCCAGAGGCGTGTGCCACCCTGTGCATCTGGCTAATGTGGGTCCCGGGGTATTGAACCAGGATCCTTTGGCTTTGCAGGCAAAATGTCTTAACCACTAAGCCATTCATTCAGCACTCCTGCCAGTTTTACAAGGAGGATGCTGTGCTCACAGGAGAGACCCTGTCTGACAGGAAGGACTATTTTCTCTAAAGCTGCCAGCCCAGACTGACTCAGGAGGCTCAGAAATCATCTCCTGTGGCCTCTACTGGCTTCCCAGTGGCTGGTGGCCATGATTGGAGGAGAGGACCAGAAGCTGGGTATGAGTACCCTCCCTGGCCGCCATCTGCCAAGTCACACGCGTGTCACACTCAAAAGCCAGTACCCTCCCCGTGTGAGTACTACCTGGCCTCTCGGGCAGCCGAGACAAAGGACATGAGAAACCACGCTGCTGGCCCAACAGTCCTGGCACCGGGAGTCTCAGCCCCTCTGCCCATCCCCCACCAAGGGCATCAGGAGCAGATGGGAACCCCCTCCCCCACTCAAACAGACTTACTTCCCATCCTGGTGTCCCTCCCTGCCTAACCACCCAGCTAACTGGGGCCTCCTTCCCATACGAGAACGAGGAGTGAAAAGGCAGAGCCAAGGCCCTGTGTCTTCCCAGTCTGGGGACACCTAGAGGGAAGTGACCCAGCTGAGACTCCAGGAGAAGGGTTCACCCAGATTGGACCTCTGGACTCCCTGGGGACCTATCAACTATGAAGGTTACCAGAGGCTATCTTGGGAGGGTCCCTGAGCCCCAAAGCAGGAATGGGGGAAGAGGGCCAGGCCTCTCTCTCACCTTCCAGCCCCATGGAGAGCGCGGAGTTGGAGTGGAGCCAGGCAGCTCCAGGGGAAAGATGAGGGAACAAGGCTGCCTGAGGACAAGACCCCACTACTCCCAGCTTGGGAAACTGGCTGGCACAGCACCCGCACCACGCCATAGCAGGCCCAGAAGCCCACTGGCACCTCCCCCCTCCTTTGATTTCTCTGAGTTACTTTATCTCTCTAGCTCAGGCTGACCTGGAATTCACTGTGCAGTCTCAGGCTGGCCTGGAACTCACAGCGATCCTCCTACCTCTGCCTCCCAAGCGAGAGCTATGTGCCACCAGGCTTGGCGACCCGCTGGCATTTTATCCTGAGCCTCAATTTCCTCACTGTCACGGGCTGCATGGCAATTTCAGGTGAAGAGTGAGGTCCCCTGTAAAGTTCACCAGGCAGTCAGCAGAAGGTATTTATTTGTGCTGAATGGATTTTTTTTCCCCAAGGATCCTCAAAGGTGAGCTCCCCACACCATTCCATGACTGACTCAGTTCACGGAACACAACCCATTCACCCAGGGACTTACACTGTTGGTTTTTTAAAATATTTTAATATATTCATCTGCTAGCAGAGAGAGGAGAAACAGAATGGGTGTGCCGGGACCTCCAGCCACCACAAAGGAACTCCAGATGCGTGTACCACTTTGTGCATCTTGCTTTAGGTGAGTGCATTAGCTTTTGCAGGCCAGCGCCTTAACCGCGCCTAACCACACTAAGCCATCTCTCCAGCCGAAAGCTGTTCTTTTTATTGGGCATAAGAATTTACAAGGTTAAACTGGGCATGATGGCGCACACCTTTAATCCCAGCACTTGGGAGGCAGAGGTTAGGAGGATCGCTCATGAGTTAGAGGCCACCATGAGACTACATAGTGAATTTCAGGTCAGCCTGGGCCACAGTGAGACCCTACCTCAAAAAGAAGAAAAAACGAACTTACAGGGTTAAGGCAAGCAGGAAGAGAAACAGTCTGCTCCAAGTTTTGCCCCTGCAGAAACCCCCCACCTGCGGCAGTACCAGCCGGTCCATTCCTGTTCCTGACATCCAAACAGAGGCTTAGCCACGCACGCCTTTAAACCCAGCATAGGGAGGCAGAGGCGGGAGGGTTGTTGTGCACTCGGGCCAGCCTGGGACTACAGGCTGAGTTCCGGGTCAGCCTGTGCTAGAGTGAGACTCTACCTAGAAGAAAAAACAGTGGCTCAATCACACCAGAGAGGCTTGTTGGGAATGCCCCAGTCCCAACCCAGCCAAATTTGAGTTAGAACTCACCAGGGTGGGCCCAAACACAGCCACCTCAGAAACCACTGGGTTAACAACTGCATCCCAACATCCTGTCAGCCTACAGCCCCCACTTCCAGGGCACAGGGATGGGATGCAGAGCCCGTTCCTGTCCCTGATGTTGTCTGGCAGGGGAACCCCAGGTTCATGCTGGGGCCCTAGCCCAACCCTGAGGACCCTTCACAGCCCCTGGGAAAAGAGAATGGGTAGAGGGTGGAGAGCCCCAGATTCTCACCAGCTGGGAGAGGGTCCCCCATTTCTTGGCACATAGCCCTGCTGGGCAGGGGGTCCCCTCCCAAGCATGGGAAAGTCATTTATTGAAGGGATATCCCCCAGTACATAGTAAGGTGGCCTCAGTTTACCTGCTGCAAACTATAAAATAACAAGCATAGCATAAGTAGAGAAAAGGCTTTAACCCTCATTCCCCCTGCTCAGGGCCTCTCCTCTGGAATCCAAATTTCCCACTTGGGTAAGGGGCCTTCCTCAGCCTCCCCTGGGATGCAGGAACCTGCAGAGGCATGTGAGCTGGAGGGGGGGTCGGACAGGCTAGGAGCATGGTCTCTTCCCAGCTCCCAGCATGCCTCCCAAAGAGCACAGCTGCAAGCTCCACCTTAGCATCTGCCCCCCAGCCACAGCAGCAGCCCCCCTCTTTCTTGCTGGGATTGCCCCAAATTGTCCAGCACTGGTACCAGTCACCCTGTCCTGTAAGTGGGAAATTCAGGTTCCAGGCTAGGCCAGCTGGCGAGATGGAACTTCACACGGGCAAGAAAATGTAGTGGGGAAAACACAGCATGCCTCCCTCGGCACCCAAGCCAGCACAGACCCTGCAAGGATCAGGTCGCCTGAAGACCCACCGGCCACCCAGGGCCAAGGCCAGGCCCAGCCTCAAGGGAGGCTTGGGATGCATAGGTAGGGTCCTGCTTCCTCCTAGCCCCTGAGAAGGGAGGGACCCTGGCAGACCTTTGTCCTTACTCAGGCCAATTCACCCTCTGGTCCCCTGACTCCCAGTCTCAAGAGAGCCAGGCTAGCGAAGACATGGCTGTGGCTACCCATTCACAGCGGGCTCTTTAGAAACAAAAGCTTTGAGGGGATGAGGTTCACATGATTGTTTAAAAGGTTTTGGGATGTCTGTGGCATCCAGTTATTCATACGGGCTCCACCCACGGATAATTGAGAGTTGGCTTTTGTTGGACTCATCCTCTCCCCCTGACACCCTCCACCTACAGGCACCCCTTCTTCTTATGGGCCTAGGAAGCTCACCTCATCTTATCCTTAGGAGATAAGGAAGCTAAGGCCTGGACTGGGAAAGAGTCAGGCCAAAGGTCCCCCAAAGTTGGTGATTGTGCCAAGACTCAAATCAAAACATGAAATTTCCAGGCCAGGGGCTTTTCCCACATACCCTACAGATTGTGCCCTGGCTCCAGAAAGTCCCCAGAAGCCACTGACCCCAGAAGCAGTGGTGCCTAGAAGTGGGGTGACTCACTGTCTGGCTTCCCAGCCCTCCCCCATCTGTGAGAAAGGACTGGCAGGTGTCCCTGTGTAGAGAGAGCCAGGAGCAGGGAGAGGCGCCCCAGGGGACCTGGGCTAGGGTCACTCTGGGGCCAGAGAGCCCCAGCTGGAGGGATTTAACACCAAAGGTCAGAGGTCACAGACAGGGAAGGGCGGGCAGGCACTGGGGGTCAGGGGGTCAGCTCTAATGGCAACTCCGGAAAGGAGGGGGAAGGGGAAAAAACTAAAAAGACAGGGCTCCTTCCAAGGGGTCCACACCCCACAAAACCACTGCCTGAGACTACCTCCTGCTTGGCCTGGCTGCAGGCAGGGCCAAGTTGAGCTGGCAGTGGATTGTGAAATGGGCTGGAGCTCAGCAAGGGTTATCCTAAGAGGGCACCCCCCCAGGTGCAGCCCCTCCCCCAGTGCGGGCCTGGGCCAGCTGGAAGGTCCGGACTGAGCCCAGAGGGGAGGAGGAGGAGCAGAGGGGGAGGGCTCCGAGGTCCCCAGGGAGGGATGTGTGGGCTGGGCTGGGCTGGGACAGCTGTGGTACTGCGCCACCAGAGTGGGGCTTGGGGAGAGAGAAGTGGGCAGACTGGGGGTAACTTTCCCACTCCCTGAGCCTGGAAGCTTTGGGAGACTAGCGGGAGAACAGCTGTCTCCCTAGCCACTCAGCTGTACTTTCCCTCAGGGACGCCAGGACAGCAAGCAGTACAGCTGCTACATCTCGGATGCCAGCCACGTAGGGTCTCAGCCCAGGCCCTAGTCCTAGCCTAGACCACCACCCGCAGGAGGTGAGGCACTGGCCGGGCCCTTGGGCCGCCCGGCTACCCCCTTGGTGTCAAGCGTTGCCTCCAGAGCCAAGATCCTGGGCTATGATGGCTGGGGGCCCAGGGCTCCTCCCAGTATCCTTTCCAGCTTCCCAGGCCCCAGGGCAGGGCTGGGCAACTCCCTGAAACCATTGCTTCCCGGCCACCCTCTGGCCGCGCGGGGCTGGGTTGGGCGGGCCCTCCTGGACAGGCAGACAAGACGGCATGTTGCCCTGCTGTGGCCTGAGTACCCTGCTGGGCAGGGCAATGTGCCAAGGTTTCCAGGTGCCAGCCTGGATTCCAGCCCCATCCCAGGGGGCCTGGCAGGAGGCGCAGGCATCTTCCTGGTGAGAGGATGCACCTGCCTCGACCCCTCGACTGGACGCCCGCCTCCCAACAGGCACCTTTGGATACCCTTGCTCTCCCCACCCTGCCAGTCCCTCACCTGCTCCTTCTGTCCACAGCGCCTAAGATCAAACGCTGGACAGGACTCCAGAGGTCGGCCCTCTCTCGGCCCTTGCCAGGGCTTGCTAAGGACAGCAGGAGGAAGACTTTCCGGGACAAGGGAGGCACCTTCCAAGCCCCTTCCTAGAAACAACCCGGGCACACCCGTGGGGAGGGGCGGGCTGCCTGATAAACCTCAGACAACTTGGTGCCCAGGCTCCGGGTGCCCCCTTCTCACCTCACAGCGCGTCCCCAACCGCGGCTGGCCAACTTCCCCCGCTGAAGTTTGAGCCTGCCCGGGGTGGTGGGAGGGGGTGCCCGGCCGCAGCTCGGCCTGGCCTCGGGACGGACCGGGAGAGGGGGAAGAAGGGAGGAGAAAGCCCGGGGACCGGGGCCGGCGAGCGGGCGAGGGAGGAGGGAGCGAGGGAGGGAGCGCGCGAGCCAGCGATCGCAGGGGCCTCGGCGAGGGCTCACAATGGCCCCGGGGCGCGGCGCGGCGCGGCGCGGCGCGGACGCGGGAGGCGGCGGCGGCGACCCTCGGGCCCCGCAGGCCCCGGAGCCCCCCAGCGCGGCACCTAAGCGCCCAGCTCCGTACCGGTTCTTCCCGGCGCGACGCCCGGGGTGGGGGTGGCGGGAGGTGGAGAAGGCTGCCTACCTCGGCGGCGGGGCGATCGGGCTCCGGCGGTCGGATGGGGACGGGGGGGGGGGGCGAGCAGGGCAGGGGCCGGGCGGGCGCGGGGAGCCGGGGCGCGAGGCTCACGGGGCGCGGGCTCCCCTGGCACGGCCGCCCGGCGCCCGGCCGCTCCGCCACATCTGCAGCTCGGGCAGGGAAGGTGGCCGCGGCGCCCCGGCCGTGCGGGGATGTCTTAGGGAGGGAGGAGGAGGAGGAGGGACCGGCGGCCGCGGGAGGAGGGCGAGGAGGAGGGGCGCAGGGGGGCGGCCTCTCTCCCTCCCTCCCTCCCTCCGCGGCTGGCTCGCTCCCGCCCTCCCTGCAAACCCCTCTCTCCGCCTCGGCCCCAGGCCCCGGGGCGCCAGCTGCCAGGCGGGGCGCGAGCGCGGGGGGGAGGGGGCGGCCGGCTGGGCCCGGGGAGGGGGAGGGAGGACGGGCGGCCGCCGGCGCGGGCACCGAGAGGGAGGGCGGGATCGGAGGAGGGAGGGAGCCCCGCCGCCGCCGCCGAGACGCGCGCGTCCTCCTCTGGGTCCCCCCCACCACCACCACCTCGGCCCCGCCTCCAGCCCGAGGGCAGCGCTAGGACACGGCCCGGAGGTGGCCTGGGGGGCGGGGGGAGCTCAAGACATCCCGCCCTCGGGGAAGCCCGGTAGACGGGCGGGCGTGTGGGCCCAGAGGAAAAGCCCCGCAGCCCGGGAAGATGGAGGAGGTTGTAGCCGCTGAAGGGGGGATAGCGGGGCAGTGGCGGCGGGGGGGGGGGGGTCCTCGTCTCGTGCGGGGTCACCTTGGCCAGACACCTCACGGTCCCCGGCTGGGAGGAAGGCGACAGGAATGACTCCCCCCGAAGGTGCTGAGTTTTTCCACCCAACCCCAGTTCCAGGACCGCTCAGGGCGAGTGCTTCTCGTGATTCTGCGATGTGCAACCCGGGTTCGAGACCCGGCTCTGAGCTTTGCGCCCTGGCGACGCCGAGCTGCTCCCTGCTTTGCCCTCGCCCTCGGTTTCCCTCCTGGTGGAATAAGCACGAGGCCTGGCCCCAACTGATCTTAGGCTTCTGGTATCTTGGGGCCAGCAGCTGGGGTCACCCGGGTCCTCGCAGCCTGAGAGCCACGGTCAGTATGCGCAGTGAGTGGTCACTGAGAAGTGTGTGCGACTGAGGACGCTCACGTGCGCAGTTAAGCACTTTTCCACCTTGTATGAAGCTCAAACTTGAGTTCTTTAATGCCGTGTGTGTGTGTGTGTGTGTGTGTGTGTGTGTGTGTGTGTGTGTGTCTGTCTTCGAGGTAGGTTTCACTGTAGCCCAGGCTGACCTGGAATTCCCAGGATGCCCTCGAACTCAGAGATCCTCCTACCTCTGCCTCCTCAGTGCTGGGATTAAAGGCATGCAACACCACACCCCGCTCTCTTTAATGTTTTATTTGGGCACATCTTGAGCCCACGCCCAGTATCCTCTTGCTGGTCTGCTTTCTGGTAGCAAAATTGTGGTGCAAAACCCAGGCTTCCTGCTGCTGGCTAACCTGCTCCGCAGTTGGCCTCGGGGAGCCTACGAAAGGAAAAGCGCCTCAGATTCCTATGGACGAAGCACTGGCTCTGGTTGCTAATTCCATTTCCTTTGGTATTTGGTACCTTGGGTCTTGATCACATGGTATCCGCAGTACTTGGCGCATGCCCAATGCTTGGCACATGCTTCTGATGTGAGCAGGTAGGCATACAATTGGCGTTCATGATATGGTGAGCAAATGGACACGTAGTAGGTGCTCATAACTTGTCATGTGGACACATAATAAATGCCCTGCTAGTTATATTTTAGACAAGGACATGCATTGGGTGTGAACGAACACATAGTAGGTGATTATGACATATCAAATGAGGGCCTGGGAAGGCCCGTTTACCTGGAGCAAAGGCCATAGATGGTGATTTGGAAGTTACTCCCCCTCACCCCTGGTTCCCAAGTGTGGATAATATGGGAGTGTGACCGAGTTAAACATTAGCCGGCAGATGGGCCCAGGGGAAGGCCTGCTTTGGGACCTAAAGCTTCCAGGAGGGGGCTGTTAAGGGCCGACTCTCAGGATATTTCAACTCGCCAGACATTGTAAAAGCCAAGGCTGAGGGCTGCAGAGCGCCGCCTCCCGGCCTCGAGAGTCGCTGCGATTTAGCCAGTAGAACAGCCCTGAGCCTGAGCTCAGCTTCGGTGTGTACCGTCTTAGCCAGGCCGACGACAGCTAGCTAGTAAAAATCTATCAGCCTAACAAAAAGATGCTTCTTCTGGGCGTGGTGGCACATACCTTTAATCCCAACACTCGGAGGCAGAGGTAGGAGGATGGTCATGAGTTTAAGGCCAGCCTGAGACTGCAGAATGAATTGCAGGTCAGCCTGAGTTAGAGTAAAACCCTACCTTGAAAACACACACACACACACAAAGGGTCGAGCTGGAGAGATGGCTTAGAGGTTGTTAAGGCACTAGTCTGCAAAGCCAAAGGACCCAGGTTCAATTTCCCAGGACCCACATAAGCCAGATGCACAAGGTGGTGCATGTGTCGAGTTTGTTTACAGTGGCTAGAGGCCCTGGTTCACCCATTCTCTCTCTCTCTCTCTCCTCTCTTTGTCTCTCAAATAAATCAATAAAAATGAATATTTAAAAAAAATAATGGTCAGCATGGAGCTGGGGAGATGGTTCAGCAGTTAAAGGCACTTGGTACCTCGAAACACCACAAAACAAACAAACAAACAAACCCTTATCAAGTGGGGCCTGGAGAGTTTGCTTTAAGGCACTTGCCTGCAAAGCCAAAGGATCTCAGTTTTATTCCCCAGAATCCACATAAGCCAGATGCACAAGGGGGCGCATGCATCTGTAGTTTGTTTGCAGTAGCTGGAGGCTCTGGTGCACCCTCTCTCTCTCTCTCTCTCAAATAAATAAATTAATCAAATATATATATATATATATGTATGTATGTATGTATGTATGTATATATATATATATATATATCTCAAGTGCCTGCAGCGTGCCAGGCATTGTGCAGAGGGGGGCAAATAGTCAGCAACCCAGCTAAGGGAGACTGAGCCCCAAGGAACTTCACCCTCAGAGTTTGTTTTTCTCCTTGCTGCTTCCAGGAAGAACTCCGTCCTCTGGACCCAGTGTTAAATGGCAAAAACAAAACCTACCTCCTCGGAGGCTCTGAAACATTGAGGTACAGGTTAGTGACCACTTCTTTTTTTTCAGGGTAGGGTCTCACTCTAGCTCAGGCTGACCTGGAATTCACTATGTAATCTCAGAGTGGCTCTGAACTCACAGCTATCCTCCTACCTCTGCCCCAAGTTAAGGATTAAAAGCATGTGCCGCCCCCCCCCCCCAAAAAAAAGGCAGGAAAAATAGCTGGGCATGGTGGCACATGCCTTTGGGAGGTAGAGGTATGAGACATGGCTCAGCGGTTATGGCATTTCCAGCAAAGCCAAAAGACCCAGGTTCAATTCCCTAGGACCCATGTAAGCCAGATGCACAAGGTGTTGCTTGCAGCTGGAGCTTGTTTATAGCAGTTGGAGGCCCCGACATGCCCATTCTCTTTTTTGCCTCTTTCTCTCTCCTCACTTTTCTCTCTCCTAAATAAATAAAATAAAAATAGTTGGGTTTTTAAAAATTATTTTTATTTATTTATTTGAGAGAGAGAAAGAGGAAGGGAGAGAGAGAGAGAGAGAATATGGGCATGCCAGGGTCTCTGGCTATTGCAAATGAACTCCAGATGTATGCATCACCTTGTGTGCATCTGGCTAATGTGGGTCCTGGGGAATCAAACCGACGTCCTTTGGCTTTGTAGCTAAGCACCTTAACCACTAAGCCATCTCTCTAGCCCCAAAATAAAGATACTTTTAAAAAATAGAGAATGATGAACGACTACTAAGACACTAAACCAGCTGGGTGTGGTGGTCGTAATAAAACTGTAATGCCAGCAGGAGGATCTGTATTTCAAGGCAGGCTGGGGCTACCTACCTAGTCATAAGTCACCAAACATCGGTTATCCTCTGACGGATCAGTTCTTTCTCTGTGCCTAACAGTTTCCCTGAAAGCAGGTCCTATTATTATTCCCATTTTACAGAGGTGGAAACTGAAGCAGAAATTAACATAGCCAAGATTCTATAAACTAGAAGGAGGCGTAGTTCAGATTATAGTTTCAGTGAATATGAGGTTTGATTCCAGATCCTGCACTTGAACCCACTCCCTCCCTAGGGCACCAGATAACAGACAAGGTTGGTGACATCCAAGAGGACCAGGCTGTTTTCCTGGGATTTAGTTTTTCTTTCCCCCAAGGAAGTATCTCACTCTAGCCCAGGCTGACCTGGAATTCACTCTGTAGTCTCAGAGTGGCCTTGAAATCATGGCAATCCTCCTATCTCTGCCTGGGATTAAAGGCGTGTGCCACCACGCCTGGCTCTTTTTTTTTTTTTTTTTTTTTTTTTTTTGGTTTTTCGAGGCAGGGTCTCACTCTGGCTCAGGCTGACCTGGAATTCACTATGTAGTCTCAGGGTGGCCTCGAACTCATGGCGATCCTCCTACCTCTGCCTCCCGAGTGCTGGGATTAAAGGCGTGTGCCACCACGCCCGGCTTTCTTTTTTTTTTTTTTAATATTTGTTTATTTATTTGAGGGGGGGGCAGATAAAGAAAGTGGGCTTGCCAGGGCCTCCAGCCACTGGAAAAGAACTCCAGATGCATGCACCACCTTATACATCTGGTTTATGTGGGTATTGGGGAATTGAACCTGGGTTCTTAGGCTTCGCAACTAAGTGCCTTAACTGTTAAGCCATCTCTCTAGCCCCTGGGATTTATTTTCTTAGTGAAAGGTGGGCGAAGTACCATGCAACCCCCACCCCCTTGCTAGGCTTCCTCTCCTCTCTGAGCATGCATCCTGGCTTGTGTGGAAAGGACCCTTGGAGAAAGGATGGTTGCCCCATTAGACTGCGAATTCCCAGAGAAGTAGGGCTCAGAGACATGACCTCTGCTGTTACTACCCCCGCAGGAGCACGCACAGGGCCTGGCATATAGTTAATGCTTCCTAACTGTCACCGATTGTCATATGTGGTGGCTGAATTTGGTGCCTTAATTCTTCACTCATAAACATTTATTGATGGCGGGAGAGATGGATCAGTGGTTAAGGTGCTTGCTTGCAAAGGCTGACGTCCTGGGTTCGATTCCCCAGTAATCATGTAAAGTCAGATGCACAAAGTGGCACATGTGTCTGGAGTTTGTTGCAGTGGCAGGAGGCCCTGGTACACCAATTCTCTCTCTCTTCTTCCCTCTCTCACACACACACACACACACACACACTCTCTCTCTCTCTCTCCTTGTAAATAAATAAATAAACATTTATTGAGCTGGGCGTGTGGCAGAACACTTGCCTATCATGTACAAGGCCCTGGGTTTCATCCTTGGCACTGCCAAAAAATGAAACAAAAAGATTAACCTTTAATCCCAGCACTGGGGAGGCAGAGGTAGGAGGATTGCCATGAGCTCAAGGCCACCCTGAGACTACATAGTGAGTTCCAGGTCAGCCTGGTTAGATCAAGACTCTACCCCCCTGGGAGAGGGGGAAAGAAGATGAGCCAGGCATGGTGGTGCACACCTTTAATCCCAGCACTCAGGAGGCAGAAGGAGGAGAATTGCTCTGAGTTTGAGGCCACTGTGAGAGTACATAGTGAATTCCAGGCCAGCCTGAGCTAGAGTGAGACCCTGCCTTGAAAAACCAAACCAAACAAACAAAAAAATGTATTGGGGCTGGAGAGATTGCTTAGCGGTTAAGGCGTTTGCCTGCAGAGCCAGAGGATCCTGGTTTGACTCTCCAGGACCCACATAAGCCAGATGCACGAGGGGGCCCATGCATCTGGAGTTTGCTTGCAGTGGCTGGAGGCCCTGGCGTGCCCGTTCTCTCTCTCAAATAAATAAATAAATAAAATATATTTTTAAAAAAGATGTATTAAACTTATCTTAAATTCTCATTCACTCAGCAGATGTTGATTAAACTCTTACTGTGTGTTCATTCATATTTATTGAAGGCCTACTGTGCGGACTGGGCTAAGTGAACCCACCCATGCCTTTAAGGAGATCTGTGGGTCTAGTAGGGCTCCCTGACCTTTCAGGACTAAAGGACCCATGGGATGCTGCTTGCTCATCACACGCATTAACCCGCCCACCTCAAGGAGGATGCTCTGAGCAACAAAGGACCTGGATAATGGCTCTTCAGTCTTTTCAAATATATTTTATTTTTGTTTATTTGAGAGAAAGAGGCTGACACTACAAATGAACTCCAGGAAAACGCCACCTTGTGCATCTGGCTCACATGGGTACTAAAGAATCGAATCTGGGTCCTTTGGCTTTGCAGGCAAGCACTTTAACTGCTAAGCCATTGCTCTAGCTTTTTTTTTTTTTTTTTTTCCTTTTGGTTTTTCAAGGTAGGGCCTCGCTCTAGCCCAGGCTGACCTGGAATTCATTCTGTACTGTCAAGGTGGCCTCGAACTCAGGGCGATCCCCGCTGGACCTCTGCCTCCCGAGTGTGGGATGAAAGGCGTGAACCACTGTGCCTGGCTTCTCCAGCTTCCTCTCTAAGCCTCAGTTTCCTTATTTGTGAAACAGCAGTCCTCAAGGTCCCTCATCATGTGGCTGTGTGAAGTTCTTGGAAGAGGCTTCCACCAGCACCTGGCTGGGAGAAACAAAACGCAGCTGTTACTGTTATTAACGAAGTGGTGGCGCACGCCTTTCATCCCTGCACTCGGGAGGCAGAGGTAGGAGGATCGCTGTGAGCTCGAGGCCACCCTGAGACTACACAGTGAATTCCAGGTCAGCCTGAGCTATAGTGAGACTCTACCTCGAAAAACCAAAAAAAAAAAAAAAGGAAAGAAAGAAAGTAAGAAAAGAAGTTAATGAAGCTGATGAAGTTGCAACCCAAAAGTGAGAGCGGGGCCCAGGCCCTGGAGTGCTAGGCAGCCAGACAGCAGGATGACTTATTAACCGGGAGCTGGCACCCCAGGGAGCAGCCGTCCTCCGGTTGCTGCTGGCCTGCAGAGCCTGCGGGGCCAGGGCTGTCTAGGGGTGGGGTGTTGACGCTGGGGAGAAGGGAGGCCTTACAGTGCAAAAGCAAGGTCCATGCCGGGGTTGGGCCGGCGCTGGCTGATACAATGCGGCGCTACCTGCCTGCAAAGACAGGCACAGCCCAGGGCGCACAACCTGAAGACGCGGCTGGCTGGGTCTTGCAGGTTTTGGAACTTATTGAGAGAGAAAACTCTCCCAGGGAGCCTGAAATGCTAAGGCTTTGGAAGTCTGGGGTCTGAGCCCTGGATGCTCTTCAGGGGTGAGGGACTTGGCCGGAAGGGTTGCCCGCGCTTGGCTGCTCCAGAGTGCCCATGCTGCTTAGTAAGTGTAGGCGCCTGGCCGTGCAAACTGTGCTGTCACATAGAGTCGACATATGGAAGCGACAGACTGAGGTTGTGTCTGTCACCTGGCCTGCATTTTCATTTTGCATTGTGTAGGCTGTCCGATCTCGGTGCTCGGATTCCCTAGGGATTTGATCTATACACCTCTCTCTCTTTCTCTCTCTCTCTCTCTCTCTCTCTCTCTCTCTCTCTCCCATAAGGGTTTTGAGACCCACCCCTTGGCCACGCCCAGCAAGAGTGCTGGTCTAGGGGATGGGGGATGAGCACACACCCCCTTGGAGAAGTCTGAGACCTACGGCGTGGTAGGGTCAAGCTTGTAGGTATGACAACACTGTGTCTCAGTGGGATAATTAGAAGGCGTGTTTTTTATTTTGTGGCAGGGCTTAAAAGAGGCAGTTTATTTGAAGGGCACAGAGCATGACAAGGAATGATACGCTCAGGAAATTAGAACTATTGTTTCGGAAGGAGGATAAGGTTGAAGGGTGTACTCAGTGATAGAGAAAGACGGGCGTGGTGGCACACGCCTTTAATCCCAGCACTCGGGAGACAGAGGTAGGGGGATCGCCGTGAGTTCCAGGCCAACCTGAGACTCCATAGTGAATTCCAGATCAGCCTGGGCCAGAGTGAGACCCTACCTCGAAAAACCAAAGACAGAGAGAGAAAGCATGAACGAGCTACTGGGTTCAAAACTCCCTGAGCTGCAAATAAAAGGGGGGGGGGAAGGAAAGCAAAACGACACTAGCTTGGAGCGATGGGAGAGTTCCGCACCCTCCCGATCTACCGCGGGGCGAGGGGCCCTTCCCTGGCCTCGCCCCCTCCGAGGGAGATCCACCACCCGGGGCAGGGACGAGGCGGAGCAGCGACCGCGACACATTTTTGAGTCGTGACCAAGTGGAAACTCCCTCCCCAAGGCGGAAGCCGGGGGCGCCCCTCTGGGGCCGGAGCCTCCGCCGGGGCGGGGCGCCGAGCCGGGGGTCGGAGGAGGGGCGGGCCGCCCCCACCGCCTCATGAATATCAATGAGCCGGCCGCGGGGCGGAAGTGCTGGGCGGCCCCCGCCGCCCTGGCCCCGCCCGCTATGTAGCCCCGCCCCCAATGGGCGTGGCCAGACCCAGACGCCCCGCCCCGCCGGAGGCCTCCTTCCGGCCGGCCTGGACGTGCGCCCGGGGTCCCGCAGGCCGTCGGCGCTCCGTGTGTCCCCGGGCTTCGGTTGCAGCTGCGCGAGGCCGCCTGGCAGAGGAGGACAAGCAGACAGAGACGGGAGTGAGTCGCCGAGAGTGACTTTAAGTCATGATCTGGAAAGAAAAAAACCTTTCAGGAAGAGCATTCCAAAAGCCGGGCGTGGTGGCGCACGCCTTTCATCCCAGCACTCGGGAGGCAGAGGATCACCGTGGGTTCGAGGCCACCCTGAGACTACATAGTGACTTCCAGGTCAGCCTGGGCTACAGAGAGACCATACCTCAAAAAAAAAAAAAAAAAAAAAAAAGAAAGAAATAAGCATCCCAAGTGTGGGGACCGAGACAGTGGGGTTTTGAGGTTGCCTGGTGTGATTGGGATCGAGGGAGAGAGAATGAAAGTGGAGTGGCCAGTGTTCTCATAGGACAGGAAGACTAGGCAGTCCGTTCTGGTTTTTCACAGATTTCTGCTCTTCTGTTGTTGCTGTTGTCAGATAGGGCCTTGCTGTAGCCCAGCCTGACCTGGAACTCACAAGAGAGTGTCAGGGTGGCCTCAAACTCACAGCAATCCTGCTACCTCTGCCTCCCGAATGCAGGATTTCTGCTATTTTTAATTTAGGGTGTATTTTTCATATTGGACAATAGTCCTGGTTGCAGTTTTTCCTGTTTCAGTAAAACTGAATCTTGGATATGGAATTTTATGTATCATAGGAATACACATTTAAAAATTTAGAATAGAGGGCTAGAGAGATGGTTTAGCAGTTAAAGCACTTGCCTGCAAGCCTAAGGACTCGGGTTTGATTCCCCAGTATGTCTGCTCTCTCTCTATTGCTCAAATTAACACACACACACACACACATATGTATAAAATGTAGAATAGGGCCGGGCATAGGCGCACGCCTTTAATCACAGCACTTGGGAGGCAGAGGCAGGAAGATCACTGGGAGTTTGAGGCCACCCTGAGACTGCATAGTGAATTCTAGGTCAGCCTGGGCTAGAGCGAGACCCTACTTCCAAAAACTAGGAATGGCTTAGAGGTTAAGGCACTTGTCTACAAAACCTAACAAACCGAAATTGGTTCTTCAGTACCCATGCAAAGTCAGTTGCACAAAGTGGCACATACACCTGGAGTTCCATTCTCTGTCTCTCTTCTATCTCTACTTCCAAATAAATAAGGCTTAAAAAAAAAAAAAAAAGAAGAAGGGCTGGAGAGATGGCTTGGTGGTTAAGCGCTTGCCTGTGAAGCCTAAGGACCCTGATTCTTCAAGGCTCGATTCCCCAGGACCCACGTTAGCCAGATGCACAAGGGGGCGCATGCATCTGGAGTTCCTTTGCAGTGGCTGGAGGCCCTGGTGCGCCCATTCTCTCTCCCTCTCTCTCTCTCTCTCTCTCTCTCTCTCTCTCTGTCGCTTTCAAATAAATAAATAAATAAATAAAAACCAAAAAATTAAAAAAAAAAAAGAAAGAAACTAGGCACGGTGCTGCACGCCTTTAATCCTAGCATTTGGGAGGCAGAGATAGGAGAATCACCATAAGTTCCAGGCCACCCTGAGACTGCATAGTGAATTCCAGGTCAGCCTGGACTAGAGTGAAACCCTACCTTGAAAAAAAAAAAAAAGAATATATTAAAAATGTAGAGTCATGATGATAATGACTTATGGTTTTGAGTTGGTGTCAGGCTGCATGCTGAGTGATTTGTGTGCACTTCTCATGTCATCAGGATCACTGAAGGTGGAAGGTGGTCTCCACTGTCGTCTGGGAGAAAATCAGGCTCAAGGTCACACAGTTTAGCAGAAGGCAGAGCAGCATTGAGACCTAAGACTGATGACTGACTCCATTGCCTGAAACACGCGTAGATCAGGGTGGGGTGACCTTGGCCAGAACAGGACCTCCATACTGGGCCTCCCTTTCCTCTCTAAATACCATACACTGAGTGCAGAGACTGACCTCCAGAGGTGAGGGATGGGCAGGCAGAGAGCCTCTATTTGCTGCTAACCAGACTGCTGTCATGAGCGTCCGAAGTCAGGACAGAGAGGAAGATGTGCAGAGCCATCCCCGATGTCTGTTCTCCAAGGAGATGCTTTCATTGTCTGGTAGGTAAGCACTTGTCACCTCTCTAGGCTCTGGAGCAGGTAGAAGTGATGCTAGAGGGGACCGCAGAGAAGGCTGGGAGCCGGGAAGAGATGGTGAGGGAGAGAGGGTGGGTGGGTAGAGGAGCCTGCTATGGCTGAGCACTCTGAAGCAGTAACAAAAGCATGCCAGGCAGGGCCTGCCTCTACCATCATCACCCTGTCACTCTCCCAGGTTGGCAAGATTAAAACACACTCCAAACCCACCAACTGGGGCACTCGCTGCCCTGGGGAGGTGGGAAGGAAGAGCTTCAAGGTTGCCAGTCCGGGCTCCTTTCCATACCGTGGGAAGTGGGGAATAAACACCATCCTGCTGTAGAGAAATGTGCCTGTGGTGTGAAGAGACAACGTGTGCCTGTGCTCTGAAGGCCCTTGTCTCGAATTCACCCTGCCCCAGCCGGAAGCGCCCACCCGCCTTGGCCTTCGGGTTCCAGCGTGAAGTGTGCATGGCTTAGGTGCCAGAGCCAGTCCTCTGTCGGCAGACCTGGGCCGGTATATGAGCCCCGCCGTGAGTCTGCAGTCAATCTAAGCACTGGTGGGACAGGTGAAAATGGAACTCCTTATCAGGCCCTTGTAAAAAGAGGTCCAGTCGGGTGTGGTGCATGCCTTTGCCTTCAATCCCAGCACTCGGAAAGCAGAAGTAGAAGGATCACCGTGCATTTGATTCCAGCCTAAGACTATAGCAAGACCCTGCCTCAAAAATACAAAAACAGCCTGGTGTGGTGGCACACGCCTTTTATCCCAGCACCAGGGAGGCAGAGGTAGGAGGATTGCCATGAGCTCAAGCCACCCTGAGACCACGTAGTGAATTCAAGGTCAGCCTGGGCTAGAGTGAGACCCTACCTGGGCGGGGGGTAGGGGGGTGGAGAAGAGGGCTGGAGAGATGGCTTAGCAGTTAAGGCACTTGCCTGCAATGCCAACAGGACTCAGGTTCCACTCCCCAGGACCCACCTAAACCAGATGCACAAGGTGACACATGCATCTGGGATTCTTTTGCAGTGGCTAGAGGCCCTAGACACGGCCCATTCTCTCTCTCTCAAATAAATAAGTAAAATATTTTTTAAAAAAGAGAAAGATGATGCCGTGTGTGGTGGCGCATGCCTTTAATCCCAGCACTCGGGAGGCAGAGGTAGGATTGCCGTGAGTTTGAGGACACACTGAGACCACATAGTGAATTCCAGGTCAGCCTGAGCTAGAATGAGACCCTACCTCAAAAAAAAAAAAAAAAGAAAAAAGAAAAAAACAATTCTTCACACAGATGTGACCAGAGGTTTTCTTCCGTGATGATTGTAAATCCTGTCATGTTGACAACCAGAGATCACAAGGTCCAGTGTGTGTTGTGTATGTCGTATGCGTGTGCAGGGGTGTGCACCCTGCGCATTGCTCCCTTGGGACAGAGCCTCTCTCTAAGCCTGGAGCCGTTGTTTTCCATCACTCTGGTTGATCAGGAAGCCCTACCCAGAGAGTCTCCTGTCTGTGCCCCCTCACGTCTGGGTGGCATTACAGGCATGTAAGGCCATGCCTGGCTTTTTCCCTGAGTTCTGGGGATCGAACCCTCATGCTTGTGTTGCGAGTGCTCTTCCTCCGTGAGCCATCTCCCCAGCCCCAAGAACAAATTTTCTGACACTAGAGCACAGCTCAGTGGGAATCTTTCTTTTTAATGATATATATATTTTTAACTTTTGTTTATTTATTCATTTGAGAGTGACAGAGAGAGAAAGGGGTGAGGGAGAGTGGCTTCCAGCCACTGCAAATGAACTCCAGACACATGCGCCCCCTTGTGCATCTGGCTAATGTGGGTTCTGGGGAACGGAGCCTCGAACCGGGGTCCTTAGGCTTCATAGGCAAGCGCTTAACAGCTAAGCCATCTCTTCAGCCCTCAGTGGGAATCTTGAGACACTTCTTCCAGATATACTGGGAACCAACAGGGGGCAGGGGATAGAGAGAACAGATATGACCATGGCCTCGGGGAACAGGGACACTTTCTGCTCTTCTCAGACACATGGGGTCTGTTGCTTGTGCCAGGTTTTGGTATCTGGGATGAGTCAGCCAATTCTGTAGAAAATGGCTCAGGTGGGGGAGCATTTTAGGGGCCATTTGGCCAGAAGCCTCTTCCTGTGTGATGTCTGTGGTGCATGGGCTCCTGGGATGCCTCTGCTTGTAGAATTCCGTTCTGACCACTTGGGTGTCAAGAGTGGAATGCTTGGGGGTAAAATAAGAAGCAGGGATCAAGCCGGGCATGGTGGCGCACGCCTTTAATCCCAGCACCCGGGAGGTAGAGGTAGGAGGATTGCTGTGAGTTCGAGGCCACCCTGAGACTCCACAGTGAATTCCAGGTCAGCCTGAGCTAGAGTGAGACCCTACCTCGAAAAAGAAAAAGAAAAAGAAAAGAAAAGAAAAAGAAGAAGAAGGGATCCCCTGAGTGGCCACAGAGAGGTTCCAAGGCCACCATACGAGAATCCTTCGTGGAGGGCTGGAGAGATGGTTTAGCGGTTAAGGTGCTTGCCCACAAAGCCTAAGGACACAGGTTCCATTTCCCAGGACCGACATAAGCCAGATGCACAAGGTGGTGCATGCGTCTGGAATTGGTTTGCAGTGGCTGTTGGCCATGGTGCACCCATTCTCTCTCTACTTCTTTTTCTCTCTCCCTTTACTTTATTTATTTATTTACTTATTTTTGGTTTTTCTCTGTAGTCCAGGCTGACCTGGAATTCACTATGTAGTCTCAGGGTGGCCTCGAACTCACAGTGATCCTCCTACCTCTGCCTCCCAAGTGCTGGGATTAAAGATGTGTACAACCACGCCCAGCTTCTCTCTCTCTCAATAAATAAATAAGTGAAATTAATCCTTCATGGAAAGGAATACCAAACAGGTTAAAGAGCCATAGGAAACAGTTCATCTGCACATTGCTGGGCCCTGAGCTGCTTGCTCATAGCCTCCACTGTCTTTGGTTCTCTAGCCACGTTGTGTGCAGGGCTGAAAGCCCAGGGGGAACCCAGAGACGAGTCTTTTTAACAAACTCCCAAGAGACTGCAATACATGGTCCTCTGACTAAACCTCAAACTTCACTGTCCTGAGTTTCCAACCAGACAACCGTAAGGAATCCCTTCAGAAACTTTCCAGCAGCCACTGAGCTGGGAGCCTGGTGTGTGTAATTATTTTCCATCATTGCACATTGCATTGCTTTTTTTGGTTTGTTTTTGTTTTTTTTTTGTTTTCTATCCCAAGCTGGTCTGGAATTCACTCTGTATTCTCAGGGTAGCCTTGAACTCATGTGATCCTACCTCTGCCTCCTGAGTGCTAGAATTAAAGGCTTACGCTACCACACTAGGCGTGCCAGGGCCTCCAGCCACTGCAAACGAACTCCAGACTCATGTATCCCCTTGTACATCTGGCTAATGTGGGTCCTGGGGATTCAGGTTTTCAGTATCAGGGATATATTCCCTCGCATGGAGCGGGCCTCCAGTCAAATTAGAGGGTGGTTGGTTTCTCCCACAACAGAAGTGCCATTATTGCACCAGTTGGCTCATTTGGCCTGGCTGGCCAAATATAAGGTTTGCAGTGTCCACTGTTGTGGTTCTTTTTAGTTTTTTTTTTTTAACTTAATTTTATTTATTTATTTGAGAGAGAGAGGGAGGGAGAGAGAGAATGGGCACGCCGGGGCTCCAGCCACTGCAAACAAACTCCAGACGTGTGTGCCCCCTTGTGCATCTGGCTTATGTGGGTCCTGGGAAAAGGAACTGAGGTCCTCTGGCTTTGCAGGCAAATGCCCTAACTGCTAAGCATCTCTCCAGCTCCCCCTTTTTCATTATACATTTTTCCAACTCTCCATTTAATATTTTATTTATTTATTTATTTGACAGAGGAAGAGGTAGAGAGAGAGAGAATGGGCACACCCAGGCCTCTAGCCACTGCAAACAAACTCCAGATGCATGTACCTCCTTGTGCATCTGGCTTGCATGGATCCTGGAGAATCGAACCTGGATCCTTAGGCTTCATAGGCAAATGCCTTAACAGCTAAACCATCTTTCTAGCCCCCAACTCTAGTTTTTATTCAGTAGAAGAAAATGGCCTATTGAATGATGCTGCCCACGGTTAAGGTAGGTCTTCCAAGCCAATAAACATAATTGGGCTGGAGAGATGGTTTAGCCATTTAAGGCATTTGCCTGCAAAGCCAAAGGACCTTGGTTCAATTCCCCAGGACCCACGTAAGCCAGATGCACAAGGGGGCACATGCGTCTGGAGTTTGCAGTGGCTGGAGGTCCTGTCGTGCCCATTTTCTCTGCCTCTTTCTGTGTCTGCTTCTTTTTCTCTTGTGCTCTCTCAAATAAATAAATAAATATAAGTAAATAAATACAAATAAAAACTCAAATCAATAAACATAAACAAGATAGGCCCCCTCGAAGGCATGTCCAAAGGCTAACATAATATAGAAAGTAAGTGCCTTTAACCACTGAGCAATCTGTCTAGCCCTGAAATGCATTTTATTTTTATTTATTTGACAGAGAAAGAGGGGGAGAGAGAGAGAGAGAATGGGCGTGCCAGGGCCTCCAGCCACTACAAATGAACTCCAGATGTGTGTGCCCTTTGTGTGTGTGGGACCTTTACAGGCAAATGCCTTAACCACCAAGCCATCCCTCCAGCTCCCCCCTCCCTTTTTTTTTTTTTTTTTTTTTGAGATAGGGTCTCACTCTAGCCCAGGCTGACCTGGAATTCACTATGTAGTCTCAGGGTGGCCTTGAACTCATGGCAATCCTCCTACCTCTGCCTCCTGAGTGTGCCACCACACCTGGCCCTGAAATGCATTAAAATTTTTTTTTAATTTATTTGAGAAAGAAGCAGAGGGAGAGAGAATGGGTGTGCCAGGGCCTCTATCCACTGCAAATGAACTCCAGATGCATGCACCATTTCTGTACCTGGCTTACATGGGTCCTGGGGGATCAAACCTGGGTTGTTATGCTTCACAGGCAAGTGCCTTAACTGCCAAGCCATCTCTCTAGCCCTGAAATGCCTTGTTTTTTTTCAAGGTAGGGTCTCGTTCCAGCACAGGCTGACCCAGCATTTACTATGTAGTCTCAGGGTGGCCTAGAACTCAAGGCATTCCTCCTACTTCTGCCTCCCGAGTGCTGGAATTAAAGGCATGCACCACCACACCTGGCTCCTGAAATGCCTTTTTAAAAATTGTCTTTGTGGGCTGGAGAGATGGCTTAGCAGTTAAGGCACTTGCCTATAAAGCCAAAGGACCTAGGTTCAATTCCCCAGGACCAGCGTAAGCCAGATTCACAAGGTGGTGCATGTGGTTAGAAACTCTGGTATTCTGTTTCCCTCTCTCTCTTTCTCTCAAATAAATAAATAAATACTAGTGCTGGTGAGATGGCTTAGCCGTTAGGGTATTTGCCTGCAAAGCCCAAGGACCCCAGTTCAATTCCCCAGGACTCACACAAGCCAGATGTACAAGGGAGTGCATGCGTCTGGTGTGCCCATTTTCTCTCCCTCCCTCTCCCTCTCTCTCTCTCTCTCTCTCTTTCTTTCTTTCTTTCTTTCTCTGTCTCTCAAATAAATAAACGATAAAAATGTTTTTAAATTGTCTTTGTGTTGGGGCTGGGAGATAGCTCAGCAGTTCAAGGTGCTTGCTGGCAAAGCCTACTAGCCCTGGCTTCATTTCCCAGTACTCACGTAAAATCGATGCACAAAGTGGTGCATGCATCTGGAGCTCCTTTGCTGTGGCAAGTGGCCCTGGCATGCCCATTCTCTTCCTCTTCCTCTCTCTGCTTGCAAACAAATGAATAAAAATATGTGGGGGGACCTGAAGAGATGGCTCACTGGTTAAAGGCAATTGCTTACAAAGCTTCTGCTCCAGTTTAATTCCTCAGACCTCATGTAAAACCAGATGCAGAAAGTGGCACAATCGTCTGGAGTTTATTTACAGTGGCAAGAGGCCTTGGTGCATTCTCTCTCTCACTCTCGCTCTCCCTCTCCTCACCAATAAATAAAAAACATTTAATTAGAGCCAGTCATAGTGGCACATGCCTTTAATTCCAGCACTCTGAAGGCGAGAGGCAGAGGATCACTGTGAGAAACAGAATGAAAGTGTCAGGGCCTCCAGCCACTGCAGACAAACTCCAGATGCAAGTTCCACCTTGTGCCTCTGGCTTTTTTTTTTTTTTTTTTTTGGTTGTTTGAGGTAGGGTCTCACTCTGGCCCAGGCTGACCTGGAATTCACTATGTAGTCTCAGGGTGGCCTCGAACTCATGGTGATCCTCCTACCTCTGCCTCCTGAATACTGGGGATTAAAGACGTGCGCCACCACGCCCGGCATGTGCCCCTGACTTTACCTGGGAATTGAACTCCGGTCGTTAGTCTTAACCACGAAGCCATCTCTCTAGCCCTCTATTTTGTTTTTGAGACAAGGTCTTAGTCTGTAGCCCAGACTCACCTGGAACTCACTGGATAGCCCAGGTTGGCATTGAGCTCTTGTCAATCCTCCTGCCTCAGCTTCTCAAGTGCTGTTATGGTAGTAGTGGTATAGGCATGAGCTACCACGCCTGGCTCCAGGGTTTCTTTTTGGGACGATGAAAACTGCCTGAAATTTACTGTGGCGACAGCCGCATATATTGTGAGTATGCTGAAAACCGCTGCACTGTATGCAACTGGGCAACTGTGAGTGTGAATTTCATGGTTTACAAATTGTCTCGCTAAAGCTCCTGGGAAAAGAAAAAAAGAAAGCATCCACACTTTCTGCTTTGAGATACGAGAGGACTGAGGCCAGGGTGGGCGCTTGGGGAAAATGCGTTGAGGTGCGGCTCATTTAGCTAGCTCCCCAAGAAGTAACCGCGATGAGCAGGCTTGAGGCCTCAGCTCACACCCCTCCACCCTCTAACTCGCCCTTGGCCGCGCCTTTGTCATCTGTCTCAGCCTGCTTTTCCCACACGTGGGATTTTTTTCTGCCTGTGGACTTGATTTCGCCCGCTGAGCGCCACAATGTCAAGGGCTCACCTGACCGTGCTCCCCACGGGACAGATGTCCAGTGGCGTTGGGTGGATCTTTGAGCCCGCGGTGTTTGGGGCGCAGGTCCTGCGGGGGCAGCGGCGGAGGAGCGCAGGCCGGCTCGGGCGCCCGCGGCTTTCTCTCTGCCCGGTGCCAGCAGAATGTCTCGGGGAAGGAAGCTCCAAGCCTCCCCTGGCGGAGACGAGGCAAGAGGGAGGGTGCCGGGCTGCGGGGGCCTGGGAGGAAGTCGGCAGCCCGGGCGGGTGTGGCGTCTGTGTTTGCACCTTTGGAATGTGGCTGATTCACTCTGGGGGGAGCCTCGTGCCTCTGCCGCTGGCCGCTGCCTTGGATCTGACATCTGGAGGCCGAATTCCAGCAGGAGAGAGGATTTCTGCAAGCCGATGCCAGGTTTGAAGGTCAAACAAGCCATGGGACTGCTTTAGGAGTGTGTGGGGGGGAATGCTAGGGTCAGTCAGCACCCCCTCTCCACCGACCCCCACTGCCTCTTGCCAAGGCCTGGAAGGTGAGGTTCCGTTCCTCATCTTGATACAGACTTTAAATTATTACTAAAGTCTTTTTTTTTAATTTTTATTTTTTGTTATTTTTATTTATTTGAGAGCGACAGATAGAGAAAGAGGCAGAGAGAGAGAAGAACTCCAGATGCGTGCGCCCCCTTATGCATCTGGGTAACGTGGGTCCTGGGGAACCGAGCCTCGAACCGGGGTCCTTAGGCTTCACAGGCAAGCATTTAACCGCTAAACCATCTCTCCAGCCCTAAAGTCCTTTTTTTAAAAAAAATCGTTTTTATTTATTTAAAACAGAGGGATGAAGGGGGAGGGCGAGAGAGAGAGATATTGAGCATGAACACACCAGAGCCACTGCAAACGAATTCCAGATGCATGTGCCATGATGTGCATCTGGCTAACATGGGACCTGGAGAATCAAACCTGGGTCCTTAGGCTTCACAGGCAAGCGCCCTAACCGCTAAATGACCTCTCCAGCCCACTAGAGTCTTCACAGGAGCAGCTGGAACAGGAACAGGAGTGCCTGGGTTCAAAGACCAGCTCAGCTCTAGTAAGTACAAGAGCCAAGAAGACTAGGTTAGCTGGGTGCAGGGCTCAGCAACGTCCCAGGGACTCTGGCTGTCATTGCCCAGCCCAGTTTCCTCTGAATTGGCCTGCTCCTCAGACCTGCGAATTTCCTTATGTTCCAACAAGATCCCATTTGCCTGAGTCCTCCACTCCCTGAGGAGGTCAGCCATAGCTGATTAGACAGCATGCCAGAAGCCTACCCCAGCACGAGGCCTGTTACACCCTTAGAATCACCCAGAAGGAGTAAGTGGGACCCAAAAGAAGCAACACCTGGGCTGCAGAGATGGCTTAGCCATTAAGGCGCTTGCTGGCACAGCCAAAGGACCCAGGTTTTATTCTCCAGTACCCACGTGAAGCCAGATGCACAAGGAAGCACATGTGTATGGAGTTCCTTTACAGTGGCTAGATTGGCTAGATGCCCTGGCATGTTCATTCTTTCTCTCTATTTAACTTTCTCTCAAATAAACATATCAATAAAATATTAAAAAGGGGGGGGCTGGAGGGATGGCTTAGCAGTTAAGGCACTTACCTGCAAAACCAAAGGACCCAGGTTCAATTCCCCAGGACCCAAGTTAGGTAGATCCATAGGGGGTGCCTGCTTCTGGAGTTTGTTTGCAGTGGCTGGAGGCTCTGGTACGTCCATTCTCTCCCTCTCTTTCTCTGTCAAATTAATTAATTAATTAATTTAAAAAAAGGGCTGGACATGGTTGTGTAAACCTTTAATCTTAGCATTTGTGAAGAGGAGGTAGAAGGATTGCCATGAGTTCAAGGCCATATTGACTCTACATAGTGAATTCCAGGTGAGTCTGGGCTATAGCAAGACCCTACCTTGAAAAACAAACAAACAAGACATCATTCAACTTTGCCACTATGGCATTACTGGGGCTTGATGGGGTTTTTACTTTCCTTTGTTTTGTTTGTGGGTTTTTGAGGCAGGGTCTCACACTAGCCCAGGCTGGCCTGGAACTCACAGCAGTCCTCCTACCTCGGCCTCCAAAGTGGGATTAAAGGCGTGTACCACCACACCCCAGCTTTTCCTAGTATTCTTTAAAAAAAAAAAAAAAAAAGTAGGGCTGGAGAGATGGCTTAGCGGTTAAGCGCTTGCCTGTGAAGCCTAAAGTCCCTGGTTCAAGGCTCAATTACCCAGGACCCATGTTAGCCAGATGCACAAGAGGGGGCACACACGTCTGGAGTTCATTTGCAGTGGCTGGATGCCCTGGCATGCCCATTCTCTCTCTCTCTGCCTCTTTCTTCCTCTGTCTGTTGCTCTCAAGTAAATAATAATAATAATAATAAATAAAATAAAATTTCATATATATGTGTGTGTGTGTGTGTGTGTACTTGAGAGAGAGAGAGAGAGAGAGAGAGAGAGAGAGAGATAGAGAGGGGCAGGTAGAGAGAGGATGAGCACACTAGGGCCTCTAGCCACTCCAGACGTCAACACCACCTTGTGCATCTGGTTACGTGGGTACTGGGGAATCAAACTTGGGTCCTTAGGCATCACTGGCAAGCACCTGGGGAGAATTAGGGCCCTCCAGGAACAGGTCAGGTCTCCTCTAAATTTTGTTTTGTTTTTAGTTAGCATATAAAATAATGAGCTTGAAGCTGGGGGTGGTGGTGCACATCTTTAATCCCAGCACTTGGGAGGCAGAGGTAGGGGGATCGCTGAGCTTGAGGCCACCCTAAGACTACATAGTGAATTCCAGGTCAGCCTGGGCTAGAGTGAGACCCTGCTTCAAAAAAATAAAAATAAAAATAATGGGATTATCTAAGCTCTTTTTCAGCCGCGCCCGTAATTTGCTAGGGCAGGTGGAGGGTAAGAGTGGATGTTCTAAACCACCCCCTTGCTCAGTGACCTCCGCTTTTCCACCCTCGCCAGTCCCTGCTCCCTGTCACCCTGAGCAGTCCCAGTCCCTGAGTACCAATCTCTTCCCACACCCCAGCGCGGTCCTTCCGATCTCAGCTTGCACCCCCTTCCTCAGAGAGTTCTTTCTGGAACAGCCATTCAAACCCGTGGTTGTTCTAGTCGCCAGCGATGGCTGTTGTTCCAGCATGTCTGTCTGGACCTGCACGGGGACACCATCCGTCAACGCAGCGGTCAGTGCCTCCTGTTTGACAGCCGTCTGGTCACTTGTCCGTGCCCAGAGCATGGTCCATGAGTCTTCGTTGGTTTTGCTGCTCGATCCTCTTTTGGATGTCAATTTTTAAAAAAACATTTATATATTTATTTGTTTTGAGAGAGGGAGACAGAGAGAGAGAGATAAAGAAGCAGATAGAATGGGCATGCCAGGGCCTCCAGCCACTGCAAAAAAAACCCTCCAGATTCATGGCATGTGCCACCTTGTGCATTTGGCTTACATGGGTCCTAGGGTGTTGAACCTGGATCCTTTGGCTTTGCAAGCAAGTGCCTTAACCACTGAACCATCTCCCCAGCCCTCGTGTGTGTGTGTGTGTGTGTGTGTGTGTGTGTGTGTGTGTGTATATATATATATATTTTTTTGGTTTTTCAAGGTAGGGTCTCACTCTAACCCAGGCTGACCTGGAATTCACTATGGAGTCTCAGGGTGGCCTCGAACTCACGGCAATCCTCCTACCTCTGCCTCCCGAGTGCTGGGATTAAAGGTGCGTGCCACCATGCCCAGCTGTTTGTTTATTTTTTGAGGTAGGTTTTCATTGTAGCTCAGGCTGACCTGGAATTCACTGTGTAGTCTCAGGCTGGCCTTGAACTCCTACCTCTGACTCCCAAGTGCATCTGGTTTATGTGGATACTGAGATGTTGAACCTGGGTCCTTAGGCTTTACAAGCAAACACCTGAATCACTAAGCCATCACTCCAGCCTAAGAAAAAAGTCTTTACAGTAACCTTGCAGTACGGCTTCTGCCATTCTCTGCCTTCCACACATGAGGAAATTAATGGTCGTCTGTCATATGGCCAGCACAGGCATGGAGCTGAGGTTGGTTCATGGCTATGTTACCTGTTCAGGTATTTCCAGTCATTTTCAGTCCTGTTTGGTCGAGTGCTACCCTATAGCAAATGTTAGCAATTCTGTAGAGAGGGCTGTGCTCAAACCTCAGAGATGCATGTATGGTCTAACCAGGTGAATGTTGGTCACTTGCTCAGAAGTGATCTATACCCCCAGGATCTTCACCAGAGGGAGTCAAGAATCATCCCTCAGGATGAGGAGATGGCTTAATGGTTAAAGTGTTTGCTTGCCTGCAAAGCCTAAGGACCCAGGTTTGATTCCCCAGTACCCATGTAAGCCAGTTGCACAAGGTGGCTCTCATGCATCTGGAGGTCGCAGTGGCTGGAGACCCTGATGTGCTCATTCTCACTCTCTTACTCAAATAAATAAAAAATTTTTTTTTCATTTTTAGATTTGGGTTTTTTGAGGTAGGGTCTTACTGTAGCTCAGGCTGGTCTGGAATTCATTGTGTAGTCTCAGGTGGCCTCAAACTCATGGTAATCCTCTGCCTCCTGAGTGCTGGGATTAAAGGCATGTGCCACATGCCCAGCAAAAAAATATATTTTTAAAAAAATGAATCATCTCCCCACACATAGGGCTTAAGTTTTCCCCAGCTTTCTCTGAGTGCTCTTCTTCTTCTTCTTCTTTTTTTTTTTTTTTTGTTTGGTTTTCGAGGTAGAGTCTCACTCTAGCCCAGGCTGACCTGGAATTCACTATGGAGTCTCAGGGTGGCCTCGAACTCATAGCGATCCTCCCGAGTGCTGGGATTAAAGGCATGCACCACCACGCCTGGCTTTTTTTTTTTTGGGGGGGGGGTCTGAGTGCTCTTCTTAACCCTTAATGAATGGTAGTTCCCAAATGCTTGGTCCCTTCAGTTTGTTACCACTTCTTTTGGATCTCAGGGCTGTATCTGATTCCCTGCCTTCTTGAATTTGGCAGGCAGGCCTGTGTTCGTCTGGTAGTAAGCTTTGCTTCTCTCACTTTTCCCTTTTCCCCATGAGATGCGGTGGTTGTGAGTCTACCGGTTAAACAAGTCCAAGTTCAAACCAGTTTTGCCATTGTCTGGCTGTAGGGCATTTGGGTACGTTTCTGAACCTCTCTGAGCTTCTGTCTCCCCTCTGTAGACTGGAGGTCATCATAACAGAGCCTACTCACAGGATGGCTGTGGGGACTAGCTGGGAAGTAGAGATTAGTGCTTAGCATCTCATTCCTTAGCTGGTCCTAACTACATGCCTAGGGCCTCTATGTAAAAAGCCAGCTGGTGCCTAGTCCTGAGAGCTTTATGGTTCTCTCTCTTTCTTTCTTTTTTTGTTTTTTCAAAGTAGGGTCTCTCTCTAGTCCAGATTGACCTGGAATTCACTCTGTAGTCTCAGGGTTGCCTCGAACTCACAGAGATCCTCCTACCTTTGCCTCCCTAGTGCTGGCATTAAAGGTGTACGCCACCACGCCAGGCTTTTTTTTCTCTCCCTTTTTTTTCCCCAAGGTAGGGTGTTATTACAGCCCAGGCTGACCTGGAACTCAGTCTGTAGTCCCAGGCTGGCCTGGAACTCACAGCAATCCTACCTCTGCCTCCCAGATTCTGGGATTAAAGGTGTGCGTCACCACACCAGGCTTTCTTGGTTGCCTGGGTAACTTCCTATGTCTCAGTTCTGCATTATGTAAGGGACCTCAAGGACAGCTCTGAGGTAAGGACCCCTAAGAGATGACCCCATCCTCTTCCAGGAAACAGCCCATTTCCTCCATCACTGATCTGCAGCAAGGACTTGCTGCCTGGTGGCCAAAGGGCTTGGGTACGGCCATGACCAGGAGCCACTCTGAACGGGTGCCCCATCCCCTGGCCTGAGGCCGGAGGGGCAGCTGTGCAGTAGGGACCTGGCCAAGGGAGGACCCGGCAGCCTGCCCTGGCTCCTGCCAGGGAAACCCTCTCTCTTGGAGCTCTGCTGGCTCTCTTAGCTTTTCCCAGCCCTGCCCCTGGCGCCTGGCTTCTCACATTTCAGCTTCTGAGTTACTGGCAGCACTGGCCACTACTGCCGCTGCTGCTGCTGCTGGGCCTAAGCACCAGGCAGATGTTAGTCCCCTCCCCCACCATGCGCTACCCATGACAGTTTCTGCACAGGAGCCTGTCACCAGAGGCTGACAGTCTGGAGGGCTGAAGAGAGGACAAAACCATCCTAAAACTAGCCCCCCCACCCCCCAACCCACTACAACTGTTCATTTTGCCACCTTCCCTATCGGCCAGAACTTGAACTTGAAGCCCAGATCCCCTGGGTGCTGATGCTCGGACCACCGAATAGGCTATATGCTGTACTTGAGTTTCCAGTTTCACACTTGGGTGTGACTCTGCTTTATCCTTCAAGGCACTCAGCTGGGTCTCTCGTCCTCTGGTTCCTGGCTTTCCCTGGCCAGCGCTGGGCCTCCAGCATCAAGTGAACTCTGAGAAGCCAGGGTGGGAGCCATTCTCTAGGCAGATCACAGAGGACCATAGCACCTGGACTCTGGCATTGATAAGCTGTGATATCCTATGGCAAGTCGCCTGACTCTTGGGGTGTAGTGACCAGTCAAGCAAGCAAAGCCTCCAGACTGGTGACCAGCACACAGGGGTCCTCCAGTGCTGCATCTCTGAGGCTCCCATCCCCAGGGGGTGCGTCTCTGGATTCCTTTTCTACCTTGAAATTCACCCAGAGCTGTTTCCTCTCAGTACCAACTCCTGTCATTTCTCTGGTCCAAACACCCTCAGCCTCCCCTATTTTCTTTCTTTTTAAAAACTATTTTATTTATTTATTTCAGAGGGAGAGTGAAAAAGAGAAAGAGGGAGAGGGAGACAGAGAACGGGCACACCAGGGCATCCAGCCACTGTAAACAAACTCCAGACACATGTGCCACCTTGTGCATCTGGCTTCCACGGGTCCTGGGGAATCGAACCGAGGGTCTTTGACTTTGCGGGCAAATGCCTTCACTGCTAAGCCATCTTTCCAGCCCTCATTTTTTTTTTTTTTTTTTTTTGTAATCACAAAAAGGTGGAGCTGAGGATTGGCTCAATAGGTAAAGATGCTCATTTGCAAAAGACTGGTGGCCTGGGTTCAATTCCCCAGTATCCATATAAAGCCAGATGCACAAAGTGGCGCAGGCGTTCTGGAGTTCATTTGTAGTGGCAAGAGGCGTTGGTCCTCCTGTTCTTTTTCTGTGATCTCAAATAAATAAATGAAAGTATTGAGCTGGGTGTGGTGGCACATGCCTGTAATCCCAGTACTTGGGAGGCAGAGGTAGGAGGAGGATCACCATGAGTTCGAGGCCACCCTGAGGTGACATAGTGAATTCCGGGTCAGCCTTGGCTACAGTGAGACCCTACCTTAAAAAACCAAAAAAAAAAAAAAAAAGAAAAAAAAAAAAAGATTGGAAGAGCAGGGAGGGCGTTGTGACAGACCACAGGCGGTGCTCAGAAGCTTGCCTAGCAGACCCTGGGTTCCATCCTCAGAGAAAAATAAGTCTTCAAGGGACTTGGCATTCTGCTCTCTCCCTCCCTCCCCTTTGTCTACTCTGCCTAGAGGACCCTAGAAGCAGCGCCTCCCAAGTTTTTCTTTTTCCTCATCTTTCTATTTCCTGTCTTTCTCCAGAACCCAAAAGGTCATCTTCTGGTTTCCTGAGGGCCACCTCTGACCCTTATCCTTCTCCTGATACACCCTCTTGGCCCCTTGACCAACTTTCTTTCTTTCCTTTTCTTTTCTTTTTTTTTTTTTTTTTTTTTTTTGAGGTAGGGTCTCACTCTAGCCCAGGCTGACCTGGAATTCACTATGTAGTCTCAGGGTCTCAGGCTGGCCTCGAACTCAAAGCAATCTGCCTCCAAAGTGCTGGGATTAAAGGTGTGTGCCACCATGCCTGGCCTCCAAATACTTTTTTAGTTTCATTTATTTGGTGTGTGTGGAATGATGTAATGTGTGTTCATGTACACAGAAGTCAGAGGACAGCTTCTGGTCTGGCCTTTATGTGTAGGGTCTGGAGATCTGATTTAGGAACTAACTCATGCTTTCCTGGCAGCACTTTGCCACTGAGCTGTCCCCTCAGTCCCTGGAGGAACTATTATAATTCCTAACTGCTCCGCCTGCCTGCAGAGAATCAGTTGAAGCAGCTACACAGCCATGTCGTTCTGATCAGGAAATTTTCACACGAGTGTTCATAAAGGCACACACCAGGTGAAAAGCCCAGGCCCTCGGTTCTTCTGATTGAGAAACAGGGACCTTCTCAAAGGGAAAAGTCCCTGGGGGAGGGTGCTGAGTGTAGCTTGATGCTCAAAGGAAGGAGGGGTAGGATGTACTGATGGAGAGAGAACAGGACAGGGAATCACCTTGTTAACGGCAGGGTCAGGGGCCAAGACATAGATGGGCTCCAGCCAGGTTCAGTAACCCACTTTGAAGAGCTTGCTTATGCCCAAAGTGATTCAGATGCAGCCAGGTGAAGGGGGTGGGCATTCAGCTGTCAGGCACTTTGGGACCCCTAGACCACCACCGTCATCCCCAGGGCTTTGGGGAGAGACCATTGAGCCCTTCCTCTTGGGCACTGCCTTGGTTTTCACCCTGGGTTCACCGTGCTGCTTGTCCACAAGCCGTGTGTGCGCCGGGCGCCCTCTAGTGGTCGGGGATCCCAAGCCCTGTAGGCCAAGAGCTCTTCCTGCATATCGATGGCTTTGCTCTGAATCCCAACGACGGCATTTGATTCTCATTCAGTCTCCCTGGGAACACTCGCTCCTTTCCCAGGCATAGGTGTTTTCCTTCCTTGGGTCCTATTCTAGCTCCCAAACTGGTGTCGCTCTGTGGTCTGATTCACCATGGAGCATTCCAGGGCCCATTTTTTTTTCCCTCTCTCAAATAAATAAATAAATAAATAAATAAATAAATAAATAAATAAATAAATAAATAAATAAATAAATAATTTAAAAAAGAAATTAATTGCCAGGCATGGTGGGGCACACCTTTAATCCCAGCATTTGGAAGGCAGAGGTAGGAGGATCTCCGTGAGTTTGAGGCCACCCTGAGACTACATAGATGGCTCGGCTGTTAAATCACTTGCTTCCAAAGTATGACGGCCCAGGTTTGATTCCCCAGTCCCCACATAAAGCCAGATGTACTAAGCGACATGGGGGTCTGGAGCTAATTTGCAGTAGCAAGGAGCCTTAACCTTCCCATTCTCTCTCAAATAAAAATAAGCATTTTGTTAAAAATGAGAGAGAATAGGAGCCGAGAGAGGCCCCTAAACAAGTGAGAGGGGAACTGAGCCCCACAGCTAAGCGCAGTGAGACAGTAGGAACCTACAGCCCTAAATTTAGCCAGCGGGCTGTGGGAGGATGCCAAGCCCTGATGGGAGGGCAGTATTGGATGGCCCCTGACTTCAGCCAGTAAGAATGAACAGGGGGTCCAGTCTAGCTACACTGGGCCTAGGTCTCTGACCTGAAGTGTGCTGTGAGTAATCAAATGAATGTTTGGTGACACATGAAAATGATATGAAACTGACTCTGTCTGTTTCTGTAAACAAAGTGCCACTATTACATAGACATGGTATTCATTGATGTGTGGATGTTGTTTTTGGTTTTGATAATTTCATGCATCTATATGATGCATTTTGATTGTATTCCCCCACGACTGGTTACCTCTCTTGTCTCCCTCACATTTGTCCACTCCTTTTTTTTCTTTTCTTTTTTTCGTTTTTCCCCTGAGGAAGGGTCTCACTCTGACCCAGGCTGACCTGGAATTGACTCTTTATTCTCAGGGTGGCCTCGAACTCATGGTGATCCTCCTACCGCTGCCTCCCGAGTGCTGGGATTAAAGACCCGTAGCACCACGCCCAGCTCCCCTGTTTGTCTTTTGACCTGATGGGGTTCATTCATGGTGACAGGGCTGTAGGCTATTTATTTTTATTTTTCCAAGGTAAGGTCTCACTCTAGCACAAGCTGACCTGGAACTCTTTCTGTAGTCCCAGACTGGCCTCAAACTCACAGTGATTGGGCTGGAGAGATGGCTTAGCAGGTTAAGGTGCTTGCCTGCAAAGCCTAAGGACCCAGGTTTGATTCTCCATGTCCCACATAAGCCAGAGGCACATGGTGGTACATGTGTCTGGAGTGCATTTGCACTGGCTAGAGGCCCTCACTCTCACTATCTCTTTCTCCCTCTCTCTGTCTTTAATAAATAAATAAATAAACAAATAAAAATAAAAAAGCTCACAGCGATCCTCCTACTCCCGTCTTCCCAGTGCTGGGATCAAAGGCATGCACCGCCATGTTTGCCTCATAGACTATTTATTTTATTTTGTTTTGTTTATTTTATTTAGCTTTTTTGGATTTTTGAGGTAGGGCATTGCTCTAGCCAAGGCTGACCTGAAATTGACTATGTAGTCTCAGGTTGGCCTCCAACTCACGGGATCCTCCTACCTCTGCCTCCTGAGTGCTGGGATTACAGACTATTTATTTACTTATTTTGGTTGTTCAGGTAGGGTCTCCCTCTATCCCAGGCTGACCTTGTATTCACTAGGTAGTCTCAGGGTGACCTTGAACTCACAGCAGTCTACCTACCTCTGCCTTCTGAGTTCTGGGACTAAAGGCATATGTCACCATGCCCAGCTATGAATGTAGTTTTTTTTTAATTCATTTTCTCATTATTATTTTTTTTTTGTGTGTTTTTGAGGCAGGGTCTCCCTCTAACTCAGGCTGACCTGCAATTCATCATGTAGTCTCAGGGTGGCCTTGTACTCTTGGTGATCCTCCTATCTCTGCCTCCCGAGCGCTGGGATTAAAGGCATGTGCCACCATGCCTGGCATTTTATTGTTTTTTTCTTATTATTTTTATTTTTTTGGTTTTTTGAAGTAGGGTCTCATTTCTGGCCCAGGCTGACCTGGAATTCACTGTGTAGTCTCAGGGTGGCCTCCAACTCATGGCAATCCTCCTACCTCTGCCTTCCAAGTCCTGGGACTAAAGGCGTACACCACCATACCCAGCATTTTATTATTGACAACTTCCATAATTATAAACAATAAACTGATATTTCCCTCCCCCCAATTTCCTCTTCATTATAGGTTTATTTATTTATTTTTTAAAGAGATACTGAGCGAGAGAGAGAGTGAGAATGGGCATGCCAGGGCCTCAGCCACTGCAATCAAACTCCAGACGCTTGTGCCACCTAGTACGCATGTGCAACCTTGTACTTGTCTCACCTTTGTGTGTCTGGCTTATGTGGGATCTGGAGGGAGGTTGGACATGGGTCCATAGGCTTTGCAGGCAAGCACCTTAACCACTAAGCCATCTCTCCAGCCCTGACTGTAGTTTTAAGCCACTAACTTTGTGGAAATTTATTATGTAGTAATAGGAACCTAATACACTGTGTATCAAAAGAGATGAACAGCCGGGCGTGGTGGCACATGCCTTTAATCCTAGCATTCAGGAGGCAGAGATAGAAGGATTGCTGTGAATTCAAGAGCCCCTTGAGACTACATAGTGAATTCCAGTCAGCCTGGGCTATAGCCAGACCCTACCTTGGGGGGCGGGGGGGGAGAGGAAGAATGGGCTGAGAGGTGGCTTAGTAGTTAAGGCATTTGCCTGCAAAGCCAAAGGATCCCGGTTTGACTCTCCAGGACCCATGTGAGCCAGATGCACAAGGGGGTGCATGCATCTGGAGTTCGTTTGCAGTGGCTGGAGGCTCTGGCATGCCCATTCTCTCCCTCTCTCAAATAAATACATAAAATATATTTTTTAAAAAAAGAGAAAGAGAAAGAAGAACAGTCCCGGGCTGGAGAGATAGCTTAGTGGTTAAGCGCTTGCCTGTGAAGCCTAAGGACCCCGGTTCGAGGCTCGGTTCCCCAGGTCCCACGTTAGCCAGATGCACAAGGGGGCGCATGCGTCTGGAGTTCATTTGCAGAGGCTGGAAGCCCTGGCGCGCCCATTCTCTCTCTCTTCCTCTATCTGTCTTTCTCTCTGTGTCTGTCGCTCTCAAATAAATAAATAAATAAATAAAAAGAAAAAGAAGAACAGTCCCTCGGACACATGTAGAGTAACAGGTTAGAAACAAGAAAATACAAAGCCCTATCCTCTCCTCAGGGGTGCTGTCTATAGTGTCAAATCTACAGCAGGGGACTGGTGAGGGTGAGGTGGTCGAGCCAATGAGGAGCTTGCTGTGCCAAGCGTGGAGACTGAAGTGTGCATCCCTAGCACCCATGTAAACGCTAGTGGGTGTGGTGCTGGTCCACAATCCTAGTGCTGGTAGGCAAAAATGAGATTACTGGGCAAGCTGGCTGGCTACACTAGCAGAATCAGTGAGCTCAGGGCTCAAATCAGAGACCCTGCCTTAGTAAAGTGGGGGCTGGGCCTTTAATCCCAGCACTCCTCAGACTACATAGTTAATTCCAGGTCAGCCTGGACCAGAGTAAAACCCTACCTCGAAAAAAAAAAAAAGTTTTTTCTTCATTAAAAAGAATTTTTTTTTTTTTTCGAGGTAGGGTCTCACTGTAGTCCAGGCTGACCTGGAATTCATGAAGTAGTCTCAGATTGGCCTTGAACTGACTGTGATCCTCCTACTTCTGCCTCCAGAGTGCTGGGATTAAAGGCATGTGCCACCACACCTGGCATTGATTTTTTATTTTTATTTATTTTTTATTATTTTTATTTATTTATTTGAGAGTGACAGACAGAGAGAGAAAGAGAGAGAGAGAGAGAGAATGGGCATGCCACTGCAGACAAACTCCAGATGTGTGCGCCCCCCCTTGTGCATCTGGCTAACGTGGGTCCTGGGGAATCGGGCCTCAAACTGGGGTCCTTAGGCTTCACAGGCAAGCGTTTAACTGCTAAGCCATCTTTCCAGTACTTTTTTTCTCTTCTAATTGTCTTTTTGGTTTTAAATTTTTATTTATTTGCAAGGAAGAGTGGAGAGGGAGAAAATGGGCACATTAGAGCCTCAAGCCACTGCATATGAAATCCAGATGGATGTGCCACTTTGCACATTTGGCCTTAACATGGGTACTGGGGAATGGAAACTGGGTCTTTAGGCTTTACAGGCAAGTGCCTTAACAGCTAAGCCATCTTTCCAGCCCTAATTATCTTTGTGTGTGCATGTGTGCCATTACGGGAAACAGTCTCATGTATCCGAGATTGGCCTCAAATTTACTACACTGAGGATGGCCTTGATTTTCCTTTTTCTTTCTTTTCGTCTTCTTCTTCTTCTTTTTTTTTTTTTCAAGGTAGGGTTTCACTCTAGCCCAGGCTCACCTGGAATTCACTATGTAGTCTCAGGGTGGCCTTGAACTCATGGTGATCTTCCTACCTCTGCCTCCAGACTCTCCAGAGTGCTGGGATCAAAGGCATGCGCCACCACACCCAGCCGACCTTGAACATCTGATCCTCCTGTCTACACCTCCCAAATGCTAAGGTTATAGGTGCACCACCATATCTGGTTTTAAATGGTTCTGGGTTCAAATTTCGTGCTTCATGAATGCTAGGCAAGCACTCTACTGACTGAGCTGCGTCTCCAGCCCCGTTCCCCCACCACACAGCCTCAGGACCTGGCAGCCAGGGAGCTTTGACCTTGAAGATGCGCCCTCCTCTCTACTACACAACTTTTCTCATTTGCCAGCAAGGTTGGGGGTAGCCGCAGAACCCCAGTGCCTGGCTGCAGCTCAGTGGCTTTTTTCTTTTCAAATAATTTTTATTATAAGGCCAGGCATGGTGGCACACACCTTTAGTCCCAGCACTTGGGAGGCAGAGGTAGGAGTATCACCATGAGTTCGAGGCCACTCTGAGACTACATAGTGAATTCCAGGTCAGCCTGGGCTTGAGGGAGATACCACCTCAAAAAACCAAAAACAGGGCTGGAGAGATGGCTTAGCGGTTAAGCGCTTGCCTGTGAAGCCTAAGGACCCCGGTTCGAGGCTCGGTTCCCCAGGTCCCACGTTAGCCAGATGCACAAGGGGGCGCACGCGTCTGGAATTCGTTTGCAGAGGCTGGAAGCCCTGGCGCGCCCATTCTCTCTCTCCCCCTCTACCTATCTTTCTCTCTGTGTCTGTCACTCTCAGATAAATAAATTAAAAAATGAACAAAAAACAACAACAAAAACAAAAAAACCAAAAACATAAGAAGTCTATCAGGGGAGGGGGAGATGTTCAGTGGTGTAGTTCCTGTAAGGTGCCATGCTCATGTAGTAACCCACACTAAACTCGGTGGGTCACACACAGAAAGACAACCAAGTAGACTTGGGAAGGAATTCAGGAATAAGGGGGACAAGAGAAGGGGATAGGGGGTAAACGTGTCATCAAAAGACACTACACACATGCATAAATTTGTCTTAATAAATAAAAGCTACCAATCTGAGCCCTGTGGTCTCTGACTCTATCATTTGCCGCTGTTCCAGCTCATTGGGAACACCCCTTACTCAGGTCTGGGCTCTGGGTGTTCAGCCCCAAACACTTTCCCCTCAGATTCCATCTGACTCTTACTTCCCAGTTTACCTGCCATCTCACAGCAAGACAGTGATGACACCCCGCCCTTCTGCATTGATTTTTAAAAATATTTTTTATTACTTATCTATGAGAGGGAGAAAGGGAGGAAGAGAAAAAAATATTGTTTTTTGAGCTAGGGTTTCACTCTAGCTCTAGGCAGATCTGGAATTCACTATGTAGTCTTAGGGTGGCCTCGAACTCTCAGTGATCCTCCTACCTCTGCCTCCTGAGTGTTGGGATTATATAGGCATGTGCCCAACCACGCCCAACTTTTTTTTTTTTTTTTTTTTTTTGAGGTAGGGTCTTGCTGTAGCCCAGGCTGACCTGGAATTCAGTATGTAGTGGCTTTGAACTCACACCGATCCCCCTACCTTTGCCTCTCCAGTGCTGGGATTAAAAGTATGCATCACTGCTCCAGGCCTTTTTTTTTTTGAGACAGTGTCTTACCTCAAAAAAGTGCTGACCTGGCACTCTGGAGTCCCAGGCTACTTGTATCTCAGAGATTCTCCTACCTCTGCCTCCCGAGTGAGTGCTGGGACCACACCTGGTTTGTGCGTTTTATACCGCCCATATTGTCCTCAAACTCCCTATGTAGTCGAGGATCCCTTTGGATTTCTACACTTGATCTTAGCCCAAAAATCCAGAATGGATTACCTTCAATTTCGGATCCTCTTGCCTCTACTTCCCAAGTGCTGGGGGTTGCAGGTGCGTGTTATAACTCCCGCCCCCCACCCCGAGGTAGAGTCTCACCGTAGCCCAGGCTGACCTGGAATGCAGTGTCTCAGGGTTGGCCATGAACTCACGGTGATCCTCCTACCCCTGCCTTCCCAGTGCTGGGATTACAGGCGTGCGCCGCCACCTCCAGCTATAACTCAAGGTGTTATGAGCTGCTGGGGAACAGAGCTCCGGGTTTTGCGCTGGGATGTTGGATGATGGGGGTTCACTACACTGCCTAGTTGGGATGCTGTTATATTTTAAATGAAATCCCCTAGGGAATTAATTAGTGATCATGTCTGTGATCTGTACTTGAGTAATTATTACCTAAGAGTTGTTTTTTTGTTTGTTTGTTTTGTTTTTTACGAGGCAGAGTCTTGCTCTAGCCCGGGCTGGACTGGAATTCACTCGGTGGTCTCAGTGTGGCCTCGAACTCTTGGTGATCCTTCTACCTCCACCTGTGTTGGGATTAAAGGCATACGCCGCCACCACACCCGGCCTAACAGGTTGATTTGATGCAAACCTACACGTCATTTTTTTTTTTCTGGGTGCTAGTAATATCTATTAATACTGTTTGCTAATGATTGTTATTAATAATATTTCCAATAAGAGGCGCGTTTGGGTGGAACCTGGAAGGCGGATGGGATTGGGAAAGACTGGGCAGGAGTGAGGACATTCCAAAGCAGGCGTGGGCTTCCTGAGCCCAAGAACCAACCCTTCAGGAGCCCAGGGAGGAACTGGGACCGGAAGGTGGGGGCGTGATGGAGGACGGAAGCTCAGTGCCATAAAGCGTCCTCCCTCCCTCCCGGCCGCCGGCTACCACCCTGCGGTGGAGAGCGCGCCCTGGCGGAGGAGCAGGTTCCGCCCCGCTCTCACTACGAAAAAGGAGCTGCAGCCGGCGGCTCTGGAAGCGCGAGAGTAAAGGGTGAGGGAATAGGAGGGGACCTGGTAGCAACCACTGGACGTGTACTGGACCTCCGGGCCAGGCTGGCAGCCTGCCCTCCTGCTCCTGGGCAGCGGGGCCGCTGCCGTTCTGGCCTGCCCCCGCCCTTCCCTCGTGGGCGCTTCCCCTTCCTTGGGTAGTCAGTGCCAGCCTCCGAGGTGCTCCGCGCACCGGGCGTCTTGGCCGTTCGCTCCCTTCGCGCTCCGGGATTCCCAGGCTCCGGAGCCCGGGCTGGGTAGCCAGCTGGTCATAGACGGAGGGAGCTGGCGGGCCTTCACAGTTGAGCCTTAAGTTACATGTGGTAAGCGGTGACTGTGACGCAAGTTTCCAGGGGGCCCTGGGTCGGCTCGAAGGGAGAGCGCCAGAGCGGCTCCGTTCTGTGCAGTTGCAATCATTAAGAAAAAAAAAAAAAAAAGAAAAAGAAAAAGAAAAGAAAAGAAAAAAAAGAAACCCTTAAGCACGCACCCCAGGCTGCCTTCCCGCGGCCGCTGCAGCCCCGCCCAGCCGCGCGTCCCCCAGGGCTGCGGTGCGCGCAGACCCGGCACGGGGCAGTCCCCGCCGGACCAAGGGCCGCACAGGCTGGGATCCCTTGCGGTGGCAGGCCTTTTTTTTTTTTTTTTTTCCTTTTTAGCAACGCTTGCCAACCTGTCAGCTGATGGACCTCATCACCCATAGTGGCGCATGTAGCTGGGCCACAGCTCCCTCCATTCACATCGCGTCCCCCCAGTCGGTCAGTGGTCCGGGGACCTCTGCACCGGGGGAGGGAGAATAGATCAGACCCAGGCTGCATCCGATCCCCGGCGGCCTGCGTCCCTCTCGCCCGGGCTTCGCGCCGCCCGGGGGGCGCTGCAAATAGTCCTTTGTTTACATGCAATTCCTTACTCGGCGGAAGGAGGCCGGGGGAGTGCTGAGTTTTCACCAGCTGTTTCCCGCCTTGAAACAGACATCTGATCAGCTGCAAACACACACACACACACACACACACACACTCACACACACGCTCACACACACGCCCGGGGAGGCAGGCTGGAGAGACCTCCCTCCCGCCCCTCCCGCCCGCCTGCCTCCCTCCCTTCGCCGCCGCCGCTGCCGCCGCCGCCAGCATCTGGGACCGGCCGATTTCTGCACCTCCGTCCGGCGCTGCCCTTTGATTCGGATTTCCATCTTGCATTCTCCGGAGGACCGCGGGACCTGGCTCGTGCAGAGGAGGGGGGCCGATCGCTATGGAGTATTTCATGGTGCCCACTCAGAAGGTGCCCTCTTTGCAACATTTCAGGAAAACAGAGAAAGAAGTGATAGGAGGGCTCTGTAGGTGTGTACTGCTCCTCCCCCCCTCCCCCCTTCTTCCCATTGCAGCCCCCAGCCAAGCCCTCCCGGACGGGCGCGCGTGTGCGCACGCATGGCCCGCGCCGCGGAACCTCGCTCCCTTTCTTTAAGCCACTGGGTCAGTTGCAGCCCCGCGCGTTGGGCTTGCGTCTCCTGGGCACCCTCTCTTTTCTCGCAACGTGGGGACCCCGAGGGGGCCCGGCCACTTTTGTCCGCTGCAGGCAGGCGAGTCGCGACGTTTGTAAATTGCAAACAGACCCACGTGGTTCTGCAGCAGTCCCGGCCATGCTTGGTGCTGGTGGCTTTCACCCCGCGCTTCCTCCTCTTCCTCCCCCCCCTCCTCCTCCCCCGGCTGCTTCCTTCCTCTCCATTGCTTCCTCGCGCACCCTCTTCCAAGCGGGGGGGGGGGTGTCTTTGGAGTGAGGGGCGCGCGTGGGGCCGCGGCGAGGGGAGGCTATTACTACTATGCAGCCATGCCGCGGCTTTGGGCGAGCGAGCGAGGGGGGGCGGGGAGCCGGGTGGCGTGCGTGTTTGCAGAGCGCGCGGCTGCAGCGGGGTCGGGGGCGTGCTCGCTTGGGGCCGCGGGGGTAGGTGGACCCTTTGGGGGGGGGGGCGTGCTGCGAGGCAGGGCCGCCGCGGTCCCCGGCACGCTGGCAGCTCGCAAGGCTCGTTGGCTCGCCTGCCCGCGCCCGGGCGCTGTTTACTAGCGAGGCCTGGACGTGACTCTGCAGCCCTCTTGGAGTAGGCGGGCCTCGGCGCGCGCGCGGGCTGCCGGGAGCTGTAGTTCTCCGGGCCCGGTCCTCGTGCATTGTGGGACGTGTAGGCGCTCGCGGGCCACGCTTTTTCTCGCACAAAGCTGGGGCTCGGGCGCACGGGGTGGGCTAGGCAGGGCCAGGTGTCGGAGGCCCCTTGGCGGACGGTGGTGCCCTTGAGGCCGCCTCGCCGACCTCGTCCCCTGCCTCACGTGGGGTCCCCTCTACTAACTTTCTGGTCCCGCACGCCTTCCTTCCTCCAGCCGTAAACCGATAAGCCTCCGGTCTCGTAGCCCGGGGTGGGTGGTCGGAGGTCTGCAGCCTCCCGACGAGACGCTCTGCAAGCTTGGCCTTGCGCCTAGATTGTCGCAGGCCCACCCTTTACCAAAGGTGGATTCGCGGGTCACCTGCCGAGGAATCCCCCTTGGACTCGTGTTAAAGGCACATGCCTGGAACTTGGCTTGCGGGCCCTGGGCGTCCGCTCGTGGAAGCTCACCCGCGGGCTGCGCGGCCGGCGGGAGGGGCGGTGCACGCGGGGAGGGAAGGTTTCTCGGGCGTCCAAGAAGTTTGAGACCTGCGGCCCCTTTCCTGCCGAGCTGCTGCTTCCCGGAGCGTAATGGCTCCCCTGGGCTCGGGGCCACGTGCTCGGCCGCCCCTGGCATGCAGGGCGGGGACGGGGGGAGGAGGAGCCGGTCTGGTGGCCCAGGTTGGTGGACACCTAGCTAGCGTTGAGGGTAGTTTACAGCCCGTGTGGGGATCTCACCAAGTTCAAAGCCGGTACCTAGGAGGTAGATGGTACTATGGTGCGGGGAATCTCACCCAAGTTCAAGGCCAGTATCCAGGAGGTAGATGGGTACTGTGGTAATTGTTTGTGACCCTCTTGCTGACTTTTAGACAAAGACCACCCGGAGGGCCCAGCTGTAATAAAACAAAAAGACAAAACAAAACAAGCCCGCTTGGGCTCCTTAGCCACTGAGCCATTTCCCCAGCCCCAAATACCAAACGTTTAACTAATTAAGTAATTAATTAATTAATTTATATTCCCAGCTTGGGTGCCTCTCAGGCAAATGAGCTTCAGAGGCGTGTGGCACCTTTTTTACCTGACGTTAATGTGAGTACTGGGGAATTGAATCCCAGTCGGGAAGGCTTTGTAAGCAAACATCTTTAATTGCTGAACCATCTTCCCAGTCTGTCCGGCTCTTTAAATGTTCTGGGGACTCACCCTACTATGATTTTTTTCACCGAAACATAAGGCTTAATATATATATATATATATATATATATTTTTTTTTTTAGTTTCTGACGTAGGGTCTCCCTGTAGCCCAGGCCGACCTTGACTTCACTATGTAGTGTCAAATTGGCCTCCTACCTCTGCCTCCTGAGTGCTGGGATTAAAGGCACGTGTCACTACACCCGGCCCATTTACTTGTTTCTGAGACAGGGTCTCAACCTGTACCCCAGGCTGGCTTTGAACTCCCTATACTAGTCATGGATAACCTTGAATTCCAGATCTTCCTGCATTTCTCTCCCAAGGGCCACCACACTCAACATTTTGCAAGCTCTTTAGAAAGCTTCTCTAAGGGATTGGGGAGATGACTTAGTGGTTAAAAGCACTTGCTTGCAAAGCATTCAGGCATGGGTTCAAGCCCCCAGTACCTCCATAAAGCCAGATGCACCAAGTGGCGCATGCATCTGGAGTTTGCAGTGGTGAGAGGCCACGGCCCACCCATACTCTCTTTCTCTGTCTCTATTAAGAAATAAATAATTTTTTACAAAGAAATCTCTTAAGAATGAGAGGAAATTAAGGGCTTTGGTGTTTTGGGTCCTGTACTACATAGCAACAAACAGCTTGGTTCTGGAGTTGAGAATACAACAATGAATTACACCCGACTCCTTTCCTGGGCAGCTTGCTTACTCAGGGTGTTGAAGGGTCCTGTCAGACACCTGTGAGGTTCATAGGTTGTCTTAGACACCTGAGTGCAAAATCAGGGGATGGGAGGAATCAGGTTATTCTTTTTTTTCCTTTAGATTTTGAGGTAGGGTCATTCTCTAACCCAAGCTGGACTGGGTTATTCACTATGTAGTCTCAGGCTGGCCTTGAACTCAAGGTGACCCTCCTACCTCTGCCTCCCCGAGTGCTGGGATTAAAGGCGTGCACCACCATGCCTGGCTGTATGAACATGTTTTGTATCCTTGGTAGAAGCTTTGTTTCCATCTCTCCCTTTTTTTTGGGGGGGGGGGTGTTGGGACAAATCCCCTGCGGCAGGGCCTTCCTCATCTTTGACTGGATGCTGAGTGGTTCAGAGATAAGTAGAGAGAGTTGTCAGCCACGGCCAGTTGGAGGATGGCAAGTGGGTGGAGGGGAATGTCAGAGGCTTGGCTTTAGGCTGGGTGGGAAGGACGGATGTCTAAGAGGGTTCGTACTGGTTAGGGCTCTCTCTGAAGAAAGTGCCTCCTGCCCCTGAGCATCTAGTTGGGACGCTGGTGTTCCTCATTAGGTGGTGTTGAGGGAGTACTCTACCCTGGATATGGGGGATGGCAGCTCTGCGCTTACAACTCGAGGCTCAGTGGCCTGATGTCAGGCAGCCCCTGGCCAGTTCCAGCAGACTGCCAGCCACAGGGTGAAGCCAGAGTGACCATGTCAGTGATCTTGGCCACTTGTCACCTGGAGGAATTTTTCTAGTGCAGTGTCACCTGGAAATGACAATTAACTATCCCGGGGTTGATCAGCAATCACGTGGCTGGTTGGTTTGCATTCCACCAATCAGAATTCCTGGTTCGCTCACACTCTACCAACTGTAGTCTCTAGTTAGCTTTTATTCCACCAACCAGAGCCCCTTGTTAACTGTCAGCTGGAGCTGGCTGAGCTGTGTGGATGAGGGATGTAAGTGGGTTTTGATGGCAAATACAACCCTGTGAGGAATTGTAGCTTTGTGGAGATAGTCTCTTTTTTGCAGTTAAACCTGGGTAAGCTCAAGTTGAATAGCAGTTGGTTCTTTTTTTGTTTTTCGTTTGGTTTTTCCATTCGAGGTAGGGTCTCGCCCAAGCCCAGATTGACCTAGAATTCACTATGTAGTCTCAGGCTGGCTTCAAACTCATGGTGATCCTCTTATTTTGTCTCCCCAGGGCTGGGATTCACGTGCCAGCACACTTGGCGGTTATTTTTTAAAAAGTATTTTTATTTATTTGACAACAAAAGAGGGAGTGAGAGAGAGAATGGGTGCACCAGGGCCTCCAGCCACTGAAAACAAACTCCAGATGCATGCGCCCCCCCCTTGTGTATCTGGCTAACTTTGGTTCGGGGGTGAACCTGGGTCCTTTGGCTTTGCAAGCAAATGCCTTAACCCTAAGCCATCCCTCCAGCCCCCCCCTTTTTTTTTTTTCACTCTAGTTCAGGCTGACCTGGAATTTACTATGGAGTCTCAGGGTGGCCTTGAACTCATGGCGATCCTCTTACCTCTGCCTCCCGAGTGCTGGGATTAAAGGCATGTGCCACCATGCCCGGCACCCCTTTTTTTTTTAATTGAATTAAAAAAATTATTAAAGGCCGGGTGTGGAGGCGCATGCCTTTAATCCCAGCACTCGGAAGGCAGAGATAGGAGGATCGCCGTGAGTTTGAGGCCACCCTGAGACTCCATAGTGAAATCCAGGTCAGCCTGGGCCAGAGTGAGACCCTACCTCGAAAAACAACAACAACAACAACAACACAAATATATATATATATATTAGAGGGCTATTAAGGCAGTTAAGGCGTCTGCCTGCAAAGCCTAAGGACCCTGGTTTGATTCCCTAGGTCCCATGTAAGCCAGATGCACATGGAGGCCCATGCGTCTGGAGTTCGTCTGCAGTGGCTAGAGGCCTTGGTGTGCCTGTTCTCGCTCCCCCCCCCAACCCATCTCTCTGTCTCTAATGAATAAATAAATAAATAAATCTTTAAAAAATTTTATTAGAAGCCAGGCGTGGTGGCACATGCCTTTAATCCCAGCACTGGGGAGGCAGAGGTAGGAGCATCACTGTGAGTTCGGGACCACGCTGAGACTACACAGTGAATTCCAGGTCAGCTGGGGCTAGAGACCCTACCTCAAAAACAAAACAAAACAAAACAAATTATATAGAAGGAAAGAGAGAGAGAGAGAGAGAGAGAGAGAGAGAGAGAGAGAGAGGAAAAAGTGAGAATGAATGAACAAATCAACATTGGCATAACAGGGCCTCTTGCTACTGCAAATAATCTCCAGATGCATGTACCACTGTGCATCTGGCTTTATGTGGGTACTGGGGGTTTGAATCCAGGTTGTCAAGCTTTGTAAGCAAGTGCCTTTCATCACTGAGCCATCCTCTCTAGCCTAGTTGTTTGAGTCATGAGGGTGGGAATGAAACATTTGGAATGCCCAGCAGGATCTGAGGGGACCTTGATGCTTATCTAATCACCAGGGCCTCTCTTTTGTTTTGGCTTTTGGTTTTTCGAGGTAGGCTCTCACTCTGGTCCAGGCTGACCTGGAATTAACTCTGTAGTCTCAGGGTGGCCTTGAACTCACGGCGATCCTCCTACCTCTGCCTCCCGAGTGCTGGGATTAAAGGCGTGCGCCACCACGCCCAGCTACCAGGGCCTCTTTCTTTTGGGTACTTTGGAGCTGGGGCCTTTGGGGCTGGCACTCTTTGAAGTCTCCTTTGGGCTCCTCAGTGGTCAGCTTGGAAGGCAGGGAGAGGCTGACGTGAGCTTTCAGGGCTGAGGTTTCAAGGTCAGGTGAATTGGTGGGAGCTGCTGGAGGCTACGTTCGGTTGCAGCCCTGCCTGTCCACCAGGTGTGACCTTGGGTCCTGCAGCTCTTCCTCACCGTGGTGTGCTGTTAGTAGAGTGTACCGACAGCTGCTGGGTCCTGCACAAGAACCAACTGGTCCTTGATGTGGCCGTGTGACACAGAACCCTCTGTCACTCATGCTTATTGCTGCAGCCACCCTTCTGGGCTTCAGTGCGTGTCAGGGGAAAATATAAACAAAATCTGAATCTTTTATGAGAGAGAAGCTGGGTTTGGCGGCTCCCACCCGTGATCCCCGTACTTGGGAGGCTTAAGGACTGCCATGAAATTGAGGCAGCTTGGGTTGTGAGGTGAGTGCCAACTACTTTGGGCTATAGATTGAAACCCTGTCAGGAAAAAAAAAACCCATAACACGGGCTGGAGAGACGGCTCAGTGGTTAAGACACTTGTCTGTCAAGCCCAATGACCTCAGTTCAGTTCCCCAGTACCCCATGTAAGCCAGATGCACAGAGTGGCAACGTGGTTCCTTTGCAGTGGCTGAAGGCCCTGGTGTGCCCACACCCTCTCTCTGTGTCTTTCTGCTTGCAAATAAATAAAAAGAAAAGGGAAAAAAGAGTTATTTTCAATCAGTGCCTGGCTCTCTTCTCTCTCAGCTGGTGAGGGTAACTTCTCAGCGGGCGTGTGGGACAGTGCAGAGCCCATTTTGCCCTGTGGAGTGACCCTTGCTCCAGCACTCCCACTTACTGTACTTGGTGGTGTTCTTAGTGTCTGAGTCTTTGTTTTCTTCTTCTTGGTTTTGCGAGGTAGGGTCTCACTCTAGGCCAGGCTGACCTGGAATTCACTCTGTAGTCCCAGGCTGGCTTGAACTCACAGTGATGCTCCTACCTCTGCCCTTCGTGCTGGGACTAAAGCTGATTCCATAGGCATGGGCCACTCTACCTGACTTTATTTGTTACTGGGAGTGAAACCCAGGGCTTCCTGCATGTTAGACAAATGCTGTACCAAGCGAGCGACATCCTCAGCTCTCTGTTTCCCCTACATGGGAATCATCAGGCTACTTTACAGGAAGATTATAAATAGATTATGACAATTCAGTGAGAAAATATTCACAAAACTACTCTTTAGCACTTTATATGACTTTAGGATTCTGTGTTTTTTTTTTTTTTGGTTGTTGTTGTTTTGTTTTTTCAAGGTAGGGTCTCACTCTAGCCCACAATGTGGTCTGAGGGTGGCCTCTAACTCATAGCGATCCTCCTTCCTACCTCTGCCTCCCAAGTGCTGGGATTAAAGGTGTGCACCACCATGCCTGGCTGTCCTTGAATTTCTGATCTTCCTGCCTCTGCCTTGCGAGTGCTGGGATGATTGGCATGTGCCACTTGGCCTCTCTTTCTTTTTTTTCTTTTAGACAGGATTTTGCTGTGTAGCCCAGGTTGTCCTTTGCACTGTTGCTGCTCTGTGTTCAGTGTTCTAAGTGCTAAGATTACAGGTGTGTGTCACCATAACTTGCCTCTCTTCTTGTCCCCAAAGACCTGTAGCAGAGTGTTCCAGTCCCACTGGACTGATGGCCTCTATGAAGAGGTGTGAGCTGAGGACAAGACCTGGCTCCAGGGACCAAGGAACGTCCATCTATCTATTTTTAATTTTCTTTCCTTTTTTTGGCTTTCGAGGTAGGGTCTTGCTATAGGCCAGGCTCACCTAGAATTCACTGTGTAATTTCAGGGGACCTTGAACTCACAGCAATCCTCCTACCTCTGTTTCCCGAGTGCTGGGATTAAAGACATGCACCACCATCTACCATGCCTGACTTAAGATATTTTATTTATTTATTTGAGAGAGACAAAGAGGCAGATAGAGAGAGAATGGGTGCCAGGGCCTCTAGCTACTGCAAATGAACTCCAGATGCATGCATCATCTTCTTCTGATCTGGCTTTATGTGGGTCCTGGGGGATTGAACCTGGGTCCTTTGGCTTTACAGGCAAGCACCTTAACCACTGAACTATCTCTCCAGCTAATTAATAAACTGATTAAATTTTTTTCAAGATAGGGTCTCACTAGACCACCGTGACCTGGAACTCACTCTGTAGTATGAGGCTGGCCTTGAACTCACAATGTTCCTCCTACCTCTGCCTCCTTAGTGCTGGGATTAAAGGGGTGTACCAACACATCTGGTAGTGCATATATATATATGTGTGTGTGTGTGTGTATTTTTTTTTCAAGGTAGGGTCTCACTCTAGCCCAGGCTGACCTGGAATTCACTCTCCTCTGTAGTCTCAGGGTGGCCTCAAACTCATGGCGATCCTCCTACCTCTGCCTCCCGAGTGCTGGGATTAATGGTGTGCGCCACCACCGCCCTGCCTAGTATATATATATATATTTAGTTTTATTTTATTTTTTGGTTTTTTGAGGTAGAGTCTCTCTAGTCCAGGCTGACCTGGTATTCACTGTGTAGTCTCAGGGTGTCCTTGAACTCATGGTGATCCTCTTACCTCTTTCTCCTGAGTGCTAGGATTTAAGGCGTGTACTACCATATCCGACTACTATATTTTTTAATTTTTGTGCACTCGAGGTACGTGTGCCTGTGGTGTGTGTGTGTTGCCACTGCATACAGACTACAGATACTTTACTTCTTTTCTGGCATCTGTCTTATGTGGGTGGCTTGGGAATTGAACCCAGACCAGTAGGCTTTGCATGGAATTGTCTTTGTCTTCCCAGCCCTGTCCCATGTCTTTACTTCCTCTCAAACACCGCATTGTTCTAACTGTTGGGGTAAGAGATGAGGGAAGAGAGGCAACCTGGCCTGAAGCCATGACTGCCTACCCTGAGCCCTAAGTCAAGGGAGCTCATCTGTCAAGTAGGGGACCTGGGTCACTCCCACTGCTGGGCTTTTAGCCCTCATGGAGGGGGCTTGTGTTGATGAAGTGGGGGAAGGGCTGTTTTTTACTCCAGACCCCCCTCAGTAGCTTATGGTTAGTGGGGGGGGGTTAACACTCACTCCAAGCTGGTCACCTCTTGTGTAAGAGGAGGAGGCCGGGGCCCTGGAGGGGGCGGAGGTTTGACTAGGGTCCCTCAGGGACCTCAGTTGGGACAGATGGGTATAGGTTGGGTCACCAGGACAGGCCTCAGCTGTTTCCAGCTGTTCCCCTTGTGGGTTGCTGTGCAGCTCCTTGTCCCTGGGGATGGAGGCCGGAGCCAGGTCGCAGCGAGGGAGTTAGACTCAACACCTCCTTGATCAGACTCCTACATCACTGGTGAGAGGTGCCAGCCGCCTTTCCCTATTCCCCTAGACTCCAGTGCACGCTTGCGCTCCCTTGGCTGCAGCTTGGAACAGGTCACCCTAGGAGGGCCCCTCAGGAAGAGGCCAGGGCTGTGGCTTTGGGTGGGGTTGAGGGCCTCTGCTGGGAGCGCAGCATCTGGAAGCCATCAGTCCAGGAGCGGGAGGGGGGAGCTGCAGGGGAGGGCCAGGAAGGGGGGGCATACCTCCTCCAGGCCACACACAGGCCCACCCCTCGGGAGCCATGGCGTTGGGCCCACAGACTCTGCTGTCGGCTTGCCTCCCGCCGACATCTCTGGGCCCATGGCCTCGCCCCCGTCCCTGGCTGCCTATTCTGTCACCCCACCGGCCGCCGCCTCAGCTCCTGTAGTACAGTGCCCGCAGCATGCCATTGTCAGAAGCCTCAGTTCTTTGCACACAGGAGGGCTGCCTCTTGGAGTGAGTGGGTTTGGGGGAGAACTGTCCTCAGGAGTTCTTGGTATGATGGCTTATCTGTGGAGTGAATGGTACCTGTCTTAAGTACAATGTTTTTCTTTGATTTTTCTGAGGTAGGGCCTCCCTCTAGCCTAAGATGACCTGGAATCCACTATGTAGTCTTAGGGTGGTCTTAAACTCATGGGGATCCTTCTACCTCAGCCTCCCAAGTGCTAGGATTAGAGGTGTGCGCTATTACACCTGGTTTAAGTAAAATTTTAGCCAAGAGAATGGGCTAGTGGCTATGGGCTTATGGCTGGAGACAGCTGTGGCCATGGGCAGGGAGTTGGGATGTCTTCTCAGAGCTGGGGTGGCGGAGTCTGAGGTACTGAAGGAGGTAGTCTGGGTACACAGTTGCCAAACAAGGAGCTTCGAAGTGTCCCAAGAGCAAGTGTGTCTGAATGTTGTCCCAGGTCTTCCTGCATCAGAATCACAGGGATTAGCCATGAAGGTTCCTAGGCCTCACCCAGCCCTGCTTGGCAAATGCCGAGGGCCGGCAGGTAGGTCTGCACAGCAGTAAGCCCCTGGGTGTTGAAGCCAGGGAGAGTGAGTTCCGAGCAGACTAACCTTGTTGATTGAACCTGCCAGGCATCCTGGAGATGGCCCCTCCGTGTTCTTGGGTGATCTGCTGGCGTACCGGCCTCAGGCTGGCCTGGTACCATCTGTAGCTGGGGAGGAACGCAGGTTATATTCTGGGGCCCTCTGGAGATGAGTTGTAAAGGCAGGGGCAGGGTTACAGAGGACATCTAGCCTGAGCTTGTCCTTGCCCTTGTCCTCTTGGCAGCCTTGCCAACATTCCACTGACCCCGGAGACCCAGCGAGACCAAGAGCGGCGGATTCGGCGGGAGATCGCCAATAGCAACGAGCGGAGGCGTATGCAGAGCATCAACGCGGGTTTCCAGTCCCTGAAGACCCTCATTCCCCACACAGATGGAGAAAAGCTCAGCAAGGTGGGGGGAGAGGAGGGATGGCTTCCCGGAGGAGGTGGCCGGCTCTGGGAGGGAGAGAGCCACCAGCCTCACTCTGCCCCCCCCCCCTCCAGGCAGCCATTCTCCAGCAGACGGCGGAGTACATATTCTCTCTGGAGCAGGAGAAGACCAGGCTTCTGCAGCAGAACACACAGCTCAAGCGCTTCATCCAGGTACCCGAGGAGGGTTTTTTCTCCCAGCCCCTCACCCTACTCCTGGGTCTTCCTTTCTTGCTTGGTCACATCCTATCCAAACTATTGGCCTGGGATGCATATGTGGATGTCAATCCCAGTTTGCCCACCGACTTACCTACTTTCTGTCCTGGCCTCAGTTTCCCCATCTGTCAGGGTCAGTGGAGTGGGTTCTGCAAAGCGAGCCCATGTTGCTTCCCCTTCCTGGCACACGGCGGGTTTGTCACACTTGCAGGATGGACTGTCCTTAGTGTGCGCGTTCACCTGTGTTGGGCAGCTTCGGCCGCTGCAATGGAGCCCCCGTGACCTCCAAGGTGGCAATGGGGGTGTGTCAGCCCACTCACCAACCTCTTGGGGTCCCCAGGAGCTGAGTGGCTCATCCCCTAAGCGGCGGCGGGCCGAGGACAAGGATGAGGGCATTGGCTCCCCTGACATCTGGGAGGATGAGAAGGCGGAGGACCTGCGGCGAGAGATGATAGAGCTGAGGCAGCAGCTGGACAAGGAGCGGTCTGTGCGGATGATGCTGGAGGAACAGGTGCGCCGCGCCCTCTGCTGGCCGGGTGCGGCGCCGCGGGAGGGAGGGAGGGAGCGCGGGCTCTGGGCCAGCGCTGGAAGGGAGGAAGGCCGGCGCCGTGCTGTTTGCGTGGGGCTGCGGAGGGTTGCCTGACGGCTGTATGTTGTACGTGTAGAATGCAGCCGAGTAGTTGCAATAAAGCCATATGGGAGCTGTAGCCACCAGGAAAGGTTTGACCTGGGTCCCCAGGGACTTCCTGGAGGAATATAACCCATATAGCCCATGGAGAGATGGCTTAGCGGTTAAGCGCTTGCCTGTGAAGCCTAAGGACCCCGGTTCGAGTCTCGATCCCCCAGGACCCACATTAGCCAGATGCACAAGGGGGCGCATGCATCTGGAGTTCGTTTGCAGTGGCTGGACGCCCTGGTATGCCCATCCTCTCCCTCTGTCTCTGTCTCTCTGTCTCTGCCTCTTTCTCTCTCTGTCACTCTCAAATAAATAAATAAATAAAAATGAATAAAGAAAACCATCCAGCCAGACAAAGAAGGGAGAAGCGAGTTCAGTGTAGAGGGAACAGAGTAGACAAAGGTGGGGAAAGGCGCTCTGTGCCAGGGTTTTACTTTTGTTTATTAATTTTTTTTTTTTTACATGCACACACGTGCGTTCAGTTGGATGTCCTCCTCTGTTTCTCTCTTGCTTTTGTTTCCTTGAGATGAGATCTCAGTGAACCCGAGGCTGCTGGATTTGTGTCAGACTGGATGATTTAGCCCCAGTGATTTTTCTTGTTTCTGCTCCCATAGGGATGGGGTTACAGGCCTGTGGGGACACCCTCCCCATTCCCCCCCCCCCCCCGCCGAGGTAAGGTCTCCTTATAGCTTAGGCTGACTTGGAATTCACTATGCAGTCTCAGGCTGGCCTTGATTTCACAGCGATCCTCCTACCTCTACCCTCAGAATGCTGGGATGATTAAAGACATACGCCAGCATGCCAGGCACACACCTCTTTTTTTTTTTTTTTTTTTTGGTTTTCTGAGGTAGGGTCTCGCTCTAGCTCAGGCTGACCTGGAAATCACTCTGTAGTCTCAGGGTGGCCTTGAACTCATGGCAACCCTCCTACCTCTGCCTCCCGAGTGCTGAGAGTAAAGGCGTGCACCACCATGCCTGGCTTTCTTTCTTTCTTTTTTTTTTTCTTTTCAAATTTTTTTATTAACAACTTCCATGATTATAAAAAATACCCCATGGTAATGCCCTCCCTTCCCCACTTTCCTCTTTGAAACTCCATTCTCCATCTCCCCCTCTCAAGCAGTCTCTCTTTTATTTTGATGTCATGATCCTCTTATGACGGTCTTGTGTAGGTAGTGTCAGGCACGTTGAGGTCATGGATATCCAGGCCATATTGTGTCTGGGGGGAGCACGTTGTAAGGAGTCCTACCCTTCCTTTGGCTCTTACATTCTTTCCGCCACCTCTTCCGCATTAGACCCTGAGCCTTGGAAGGGATCACCTCATTTCTTATGTAGGGTACTGGGGATTGAACTCAGAGTGAATCAGGTCCTCATGTTCGCATGGCAAGTGCTCTTTCCTCCTGAGCCATCTCCCCAGGCCCTCTGCTCAGGGGTGAGTTTTAGTGAGTGGACTCTTTTGCAGTTGGTAGATAGAGCAGGTGTGGCCCCACCGCGCCTCTGAATGCTATGCTGCCCCCTGCAGGTGCGCTCGCTTGAGGCCCACATGTACCCTGAAAAGCTCAAGGTAATCGCGCAGCAGGTGCAGCTGCAGCAGCAGCAGGAGCAGGTGCGGCTGCTGCACCAGGAGAAGTTGGAGCGCGAACAGCAGCACCTGCGGACCCAGGTGAGGAGGCGCTGTGGGAGGAACCCGCCGTGGGCTACACGGGGGCTGCCAGCTTCCAGTCACCCTGGGACGGACTGTCTGAGGGGCTAACAGGGCCACGCATCATGATCACACGGGCATTGCCTGCAGCCTTGTTGGCTCCCAGGAATTTTGTGGGCATTAGTCCATTGAATCCTCACAGCACTCCTTTGTAATTTGAGCTGTTATATTCCTGTTTTATTGCTGAGGAAACTGAGGCACAGAAAGGTCAAATAACACGCCCAGGAGCTCATCTGATTGGGGATAGCAATTTGAATCTTGTCTGTCTAAATCCAGAATCTAAACTTAAAAACAAGTGCTTTTTAGTGCATTTGAGAGAGAAGGACAGAGAGAGAGTGTGAGAGAGAAAGTATGCGTGTGTCTCTTACCACTGCGGATAAAAACTCTAGGTGCATGCGCCCCTGCGTGTGCCTGGTTTTACATAGGGAATGGGAGTCAAACCCGGGCCATCAGGCTTTGCAAGCAAGTGCCTTTAACTGCTGAACCCCAGAATCTATGCTTTTTCCTTTTCTTATGTTTTTGGTTTTCTTCGAGGTAGGGTCTCACTCTGGCCCAGGCTAGACTTGGAATTCACTATGTAGTCTCAGGGTGGCCTTGAACTCTCGGTAATCCTTCTACCTCTACCTCCCGAGTGCTGGGATTAAAAATGTGCAGCCGCCGGGCGTGGTGGCGCACGCCTTTAATCCCAGCACTAGGGAGGCAGAGGTAGGAGGATCGCCGTGAGTTCGAGGCCACCCTGAGACTACATAGTGAATTCCAGGTCAGCCTGAGCCAGAGTGAGACCCTACCTCAAAAAACCAAAAAAAAAAAACAAAAAACCAAAAAAAAAAAAAAAAAAAATCTCAAAATAAAAATGTGCAGCCACCACAGTTGGCTCCAGCCGCATATATATATATTTAAGTTTATTTATTTGCAAGCAGAGAGAGAGGGAGGGAGAGAGAGAAGACAGAGGGAACTTTTTTTTTTTAATAGTGTGGGGGACTTAACCTGGGACTTTGTGCATGTCAGACAAGCGCTCTGCCACTGAACTACACCCCAGACTCAGAGTCCACACGCGTGACTAGTAATGTATTAGGTATCAAACTGTGCTCCTTGGCACAGGAAAGTGAAGGGGGCTGGAGGGTCTAAAGTGGGCAGAAGCTGCTTCCTAGACTGTCCTTCCTTTATTTCTTTGGCTTTTTTTTTTTTTTGAGTGGGGCAGGGCTGCACTCTAGCCCAGGCTGATCACCTAGAACTCACTCTGTGACACAGGTTGGCCTCATGTGAGCCTTCTACCTCACCCTCCTAAGTGCTGTGCTGGGGTTAAAAGTATGCTCCACCACAGTTGGCTCCTTGTTTTTTTTTTGTTTTTTTTTTTGAGATAAGATCTCACTCCAGCCCAAGCTGACCTGGAATTCATTATGTAGTCTCAGGGTGGCCTTGAACTCACAGCGATCCTCCCTCCTCTGCCTCCTGAGAGTTGGGATTAAAGGCGGGTGTCACCGTTCCTTGATTACTGAACATCAGAGGGGTCCGTAGGTAGGGCTGTGAACTGGCTGCCCGCTGTACTTATCAGCTCTCAGGTTAGTTTGGTTTGTGGTTTTGACTGGGCCCGAGGTAGTCAGCCTCTCATGGCAGGAGCACCTGACAGTAAAGCTCTCACTTCACAGCTGGGAAACCAGAGAGAGGGTGAGAAAAAGACTGGGGTTCTGCTATCTACTTGAGGGGCACACCAGTTACGTAAAGGCCACCAACTAGCTTCTACCTTTCTGTTTTCCTTGAGGTAGGTTCTTGGTATGTATTCCAGGTTGGCTTTGAACTTGTGATGCTCCTGCCTCAGTCTTCCAGGTGCTGTGGTTGTAAACGTGGGCTATCACTGCCAGCTTAGGCTCCACCGCTTAAGGCCTCCACCGCTTTCTAAGAGCGCTGTGCCGGGGATCAAACTTTGTCCACATGGACTTTTTGGGAACACTTACGATCCAGGCTAGAAGCAGACACCCCATGCGCTGGAGAGGTTGGCAGGCTGGGAAAACCCAATGAGAGAAAGACTAAGGACTTTGATTTTGCAGCTCCTGCCCCCTCCAGCCCCCACCCACCATCCCACAGTGATCGTGCCTGCGCCTGCCCCGCCTCCTTCCCATCACATCAACGTCGTCACCATGGGTCCTTCCTCAGTCATCAATTCTGTTTCTACATCCCGGCAAAATCTGGACACCATTGTGCAGGTAGGTACCTGGGCCTGGGGATGGGATGGATGGCTTTGTCCGAGTCGATCCCCGAGAGCAGGCTATTTCAGGGAATCTAGGAAACGAAGGACGGGGGTAAAAAGCAAGATTGGGGCATGGGTTGGAGGGGAAGAGATCCGGATGGTCAAGTGGGTCTCTCTGAGTCTGAGCTCAATAGGTGGCCTGGAAAATAGAGCTGTATCCCTTCTTTCAACATGAGGGTTACTGAAATTCTTGGCTCCCAGATTCTCTCCCCAACCTCCACGCCACCCAGTGACAAGTTCTAATCTAGCTGGTGAGCTGGTCTAGTACTTTCTCTCACCTTCATTTTCTAGAAGCTAGAATGAGGATGGTGATGGCAGTGGGCTGGGTAGGTATTATGTAGACTTCCTGTTAACTCTGGGCAACATTAAAAGAATTAATGAAAGCCAGGCACAGTGTTGCACGCCTTTAGTCCCAGCACTTGGGAGGCAGAGGTAGGAGGATCACTGTGAGTTTGAGGCCACCCTGAGACTACATAGTGAATTCCAGGTCAGCCTGAGCTAGAGTGAGACTGTACCTTGAAGGGGGAAAAAAAAAAAATAAAAAATAAATAAAAAAAATATATATGTGTATATAAATTAGGTCTGGAGAGATGGCTTAGTGGTTAAGGTGCTTGCCTGCAAAGCCTAAGGACCCAGGTTCGATTCCCCAGAACCCACATAAGTCAGATGCACATAGTGGTGCATGTGTTTGGCATTCATTTACATTGGCTACTTCTTTCTCTCTCTCAAATAAGTAAATAAAAATGAAATACTAAAAAATAATTAGGAAATAATGAAACAAGTAAAAAAAATAGAAACAAGAAAATAAAAACATCAACTCCTAGAATTTTCATGGCTTATAGGCCCATTAAACTGAGCACTACAGTAACAAGCCTTTAGGTAATTAATAAGCAGGTTTAAGTATATATGCCTATGAGGATGCTTGTCATTTCTAGGCAGCACTGGGGCTGTGGTATTCCTGGAAATGTTGTGTGTTGGGGGGGGCATTCAACTTAACAGAAGGGTTTTCTCTTTCTGAAGCCAGCCCCTTGCCTGCTCTGCAGAGCTGGACAGTTCTGGGGGACGTATTTTGTGAGAAGTTAGCAGCTAGCTGAGGGTCCACCACTCCTGGCTGGCTGAGGGTCCCCAGCCAAGTCTCCCCAACGGCCTGTCCCTGTGCAGGCCATCCAGCACATCGAAGGCACCCAGGACAAACAGGAGCTGGAGGAGGAGCAGCGCCGGGCAGTCATCGTGAAGCCCATCCGCAGCTGTCTGGACGCCCACACTTCTGATACGGCCTCTGACTCCGAGGCCTCAGACAGTGACGCCATGGACCAGAGCCGGGAGGAGCCTTCGGGTGACGGGGAGCTTCCCTGACCACCCCCCCAGCCCTCCTCTCCCTTCTGGGGAGTGGAGGGGCCCGGGGCAGCAACAGGGAAAAATGCGAGCGAATGAGTGAGAAATTTTTACAAAATTATGATGTCATTTGGGTCTCTTTTGTGACCTCTTTTTTCAATACTGTAAATTGATCTTTGAAAGAAGCCATCCAAGCCCAGGTCCCGGGACTGGGGTGGCACTGTGTACGTGGGAGCATCGGGACTCCAGGGCTGGGCCTCGGCCCCTGGGGCTGGGGAAGTCGACACTGAGGTGCCTGGCCTCTCTTCGCCAAAAAGCATATATATATTTTTTTTCATTTAAACTTTTTTTTTTTTTTTTTAAACAGGGAAAATCAAATAAAACCCCGGTATCTCCTCCTTCCCCAGAGCCAGCCTTAGGACTGTCAGTCAGTGTTCAACCCCTTCCCTCCTGTTTGGTTTTCTTCTTTCTCCTTTAAGCACTTACATGGGTTGGGGGTCAGACGGGTTGGGGCTTTCTGGGGACTTGGGGGACTACATTGCTTCTCGGTTGGGGTTTGCTGCTGCCCTTCTCCCCTCTTCCCCTCCCCATCTCAACACCAGAACTCACCACTCTCCACCCAGCCCCCTCCAGGGTTCCCATCATTGACCCCAAAAATGTCTTTGTCTTTCTTTTTGTTTTGTTTATTGTTGGTTTTATTTTGGTATTGGTTTCTGTTTTTTTTTTTTTACCATTTTGAAGTCTTTGTGTCCAAGGAGAAGCTATTATATTTTGTTAAAAAAGTTGGGGGAAAAAAAAACCAAGAGGCCACTGTGCCTTTGTAAAGAAACAAAATAAAGTTTGTACTTTGTTTTTTACACTCTGTATCTCATGAAGGTGGTTCTGTTCTGGGGAGCTGGGCAGCATGGCCTAGATTATGGGGTGTTCTAAATCCAGGGGGTACTTTCTGAGTACAACTACTGCCCTGGTGTGTGTGGGGTTGAAGTGTGGATATTGGGGGTCCTCGGGTTTCCTGATTGCTCTGGGCACTTTGCTGTCACGGGAGGAGGCGATGGGGGAAGGATAGTGGCTTGGATATCTCTTTGACCTGCCACAGTTCCTAACTCCTAGGGAAGAACGGCGGTGTTCGCCAGTCCTGCTGGGTCCCTGAGCTTTACCACTTAAAAGCCTGTGCACGTGAAAATTTCCCAAGGGTTTATAAAAGAACATCTGTCTCCAAACTGGGATGGTACCAGTAACCCAAAGAAATCCAAGTTCAGCATGTCACCAGTAAATGAGTTTACTTGGGGTTACTCACAGAGAAGCGGGCAGTTCATGGCTACATTTTCCTGAGGTTGTCTCCCAACCTCATCTGCCACGTTCATATTTTATTTAAAAAAAAATTTTACCTGTGAGAAGAGAGAGTAAGTGATTATGGGCGTGCCAGGGCCTCTTGCCACTTCAAATGAACTCCAGACACATGTGGCACCTGCTGCCTCTGGCTTTCTGTGGGTACTGGGGAGCTGAATCCAGACCTGTACTTTGCAAGCAAGAGCCTTTAGCTGCTAAGCCCCACGTTCCTATTTTGTCTGGCTCTAAGTTCATAGCGGAACTGATGCAGACTGGCTTAGAGCGCCACCTTGTGTCAAAGCAGATGTACTACAGCACAGACGACACGACGTCTCGCGTGTACATGGGCTCTGCCCTTGCTCTTATGGGGGTCGCTGCTGACCTCGCAAACGCTGGCCACAGGAAGGACAGCGGCCTGGCCTGTAGACCTACGGGATGGGGTTACTCTGGCTACCTCAGCACTCAGGTCCTGGCCTTGGTCTGCCAGTGGTCAGTTCTCCTTCACACAAGTCGCTTCCTCTGATCCGCACTTTCCTTTTCTGAAAATGGTAGGTGGTGGGTGTCCTAGGGCTTTGCAGCTCATCGGGGAGGGAAGTTTTCCTTTGACCGTCCCGTGCCTGCAGATCACTTTACAACACGGCCCAGCAGCCTGCTGCTTGTGTACACGCATAGTGAGTGTGTATGGCAGAGCAGAAAAGTGGACCTCCATTTCACCCCACCATGCCTCTGGACATGAGCTTATTCAGTAGAAAGACAATTATTTTTCACTTCTTCACCTTTTAAATACTCTCAGAAGCTTACGGGGCATAAAACCTGCCATTTATAGCGAACAATTTATGCATTCAGTTGGGTAGCCACAATCAAGACATGAATTAGACCTAGCATGGTGGCGCACGCCTTTAGTCCCAGCACTGAGGCGGGGGTAGGAGGATCGCTGTGAACCGGAGGCCAGCCTAGGGCTACACAGTAAATTCCAGGTCAGCCTGGGCTAAAGTGAGAACTTGCCTCAAAAAAAAAAAAAAAGTATTGAATCCTTAATCTATTTCTGTTGCTGTAGTTTTGCTTTTTCCAAACGTTATATAATCATGCCATTTGAGTCTTCTTTTTTTAAATATTTTTTTAAATTTTTTTAAATTTATTTATTTGAGAGCGACAGACACAGAGAGAAAGACAGATAGAGGGAGAGAGAGAGAATGGGTGCGCCAGGGCTTCCAGCCTCTGCAAACGAACTCCAGACGTGTGCGCCCCCTCGTGCATCTGGCTAACGTGGGACCTGGGGAACCGAGCCTCGAACTGGAGTCCTTAGGCTTCACAGGCAAGCGCTTAACCGCTAAGCCATCTCTCCAGCCCGAGTCTTATTTCTTTAGTTTTTTTTTTCCGAAGTAGGGTCTCTATCTAGCTCAAGCTGACCTGGAATTCACTATGGAATTCAAGGGTGGCCTAGAACCGCCTCTGCCTCCAAGCGCTGGGATTAAAGGCGTGCGCCACCACGCCGGGCCGAGTCTCATCTTCAAGTTGCATTAGCCAAGCAGACAGGCGCGCTCCGGTGCGGGCCCCGCTGCCCCGGGCGGGGACGCCCTTCCTCGGGTCCGTAGGGCGGCGACCCTCTGGGCGCGCGGGGAGGCCGCGGCCCGCACGCGCTCCGCGGCCCCGCGGGGGACCGCCAGGGGGCGCTCTAAGCCCAGGCCGCGGGCCCGCTGCGGACCGGGGCTCCGCCCCTTCCTTCCGGTCTCGGTCGGGGCCGCTTCGTTTCCATGGCCCGGGGCGGAGCGGGGCGGGACGGGCCGGGGCGGGGCGATTCCCCTCCTCCCTCCGCGGAGTCTCGGCCGCGCACCGATACCGCGGGCGGGCGCTCCAGCAGGCGGCGGAAGTCGGGCACAAGCCGGGGCCCCGCCCCTTCCCGCGCTGGCCCCGCCCCCGCGCCAGCGCGCATGCCCCTGGGCGCCCCGGCGTCCCGCGCGTTTCCGCCGGCACGCTCGCCGGGCCCCGCCCCCCGCGCCGGCCGCGCGCGCCGCCGGCCCCCCTCGCGAGTGAGCCGCGGAAGCCGGGCCAGAGGCGGATGACGCGAGTGGATACGCGGGTGTGCGCCGCCGGGGTGATTGCCCGCCGGGCCCGGCGGATGGCTGCGGGGCTTGGCAGGGAAGGTGGCAGGTGCTTTAGGCAACAAGTTTGGACTTTGTTTCTGCACCCTTTTGTTTGCTTAGGTGCTGGGCGGGGTCACTCGTGTCCTGCATCTCACCCCAGCCACCGGCACCTGTTTTAAAAGCCCGTGTGGGGACTGGAGAGATGGCTTAGCGGTTAAGCACTTGCCCGTGAAGCCTAAGGACCCCGGTTCGAGGTTCGGTTCCCCAGGACCCACGTTAGCCAGATGCACAAGGGGGCGCACGCGTCTGGAGTTTGTTTGCAGTGACTGGAGGCCCTGTCGTGCCCAGTGTCTCTCTGCCTCTTTCTCTGTCTGTCCCTCTCAAATAAATAAATAAAAATTAAAAGCCCATGTGGGAGTGCTATTTTTTTCTATTTATTTATTTATTAGAGACAGAATGGGTGCACCAGGGCCTCCAGCCACTGCAAACGAACCTTAAAAGCATGCTCCTCCTTGTGCATCTGACTTTACTTGGGTACTGAGGAATAGAACCTGGGTCCTTAGGCTTCGCAGTCATATCTCCAGCCCTCAAGTGGATTTTCAGTTAGCAAAGCACACCCTTCACCTAGCCTTTCCCAGTCTGTCAGGTTTGCGGTTTGCAATAGAAGGCCAAGATGGACAGTTTCCTGGACTCCGGGTCTTAAGTAAGGTTAGGGTAGACCGGTGTGGTCCCAAGAAAAGGAGGGAAGCTTCACGTCTCACTTAAGTTTTTGGATCTAAGACTTCCTTGTAATGAGGGAGAGGAAGAAGGGAGGAAAAGAGAGAGAAAGGGAGGGAACATGTGCACCAGAGGGGTGAGGACAGACAGGGAAAAGGGGAGAAAAGATGCAGGGCAGAAAAGGAGAGGGAGTGAGGGAGGGTAGGGAAGAGGGTTTTACGGAGAGAGGAGAGAAGGGGTGATGTGCAAAGAGAAGTTGGGTGAGGGAAGTGGACTTCAAGTGGCCTTCTCACCTCAAATACTATACCAGGAGGTGGGCTCAAGAATCCCAGGCTTGCCTGGCGTGGTGGTGCACACCTTTAATCCCAGCACTCGGGAGGCAGAGGTAGGAGGATCATTGAGAGTTCAAGGCCACCTTGAGACTACATAGTGAATTCCAGGTCACCCTGGGCTAGAGTGAGACCCCACTTCGAAAAACAAACGAATCCCAGACATAGAGAAAGAGTAGAGGATGGTTATAGAGCTCTCGGACTCCTAACACTAATGTTCTGAAATTATAGTGCAATGTAGCAATCAAGTAAAGGAAATTGTGCTGTTCACAGGACCCATTAAAATCTCACCAGTTTTTTAAAAAATATTTTGTTTATTTATTTATTGACAGAGAAAGAGGGAGAGAGAGAATGTACGCACCAGGCCCTCCAGCCACTGCAAAAGAACTCCAGACATGTGTGCCCCCTTGTGCATCTGGCTTACGTGGGTCCTGGGGAATCAAACCTGGGTCTTTTGGCTTTGCAGGCAAACGCCTTTACCGCTAAGCCATCCCTCCAGCCCTCACCAGTTTTTTTTTTTTTTTTTGTAGGGGGAGTGAGTATGTATGTGGTGTGTGTGTGTGTGTGCGTGTGTGTATGTTTGGTGTGTGTGTGTTTGTGTACGTGTTTGTGGGACCAGAAGACAACTTAGGTGTCCTTATTCCTGCTCCTGAGTCAGGGCCTCTTATTGGCCTGGCTTACCAGTCTGGCTAGAACTGCTAGCCAGTGAGCTCCAGGCATCTGCCTGTCTCTGCCTTCCCAGGCTGGGATTACAGGTCAGTCACCACCACGCCTGCCATTGACATGGGTGCTGGGGCTGGGTTCAAGTTCTGCTCATGGCAGGCCCTCCAGAGACTGGGTTACTGTCCCAGCTCCAGTCTTACCAACTTTACATTACTTACGTATGTTTGCATGAAATTCTTTTCTTTGAGACAAGCCCAACAGACTGGCCTTTTTTTTTTTAAAAATGAGAGAGAGAGAATTGGCATGCCAGGGCCTCCACCTACTGCAATCAAACTCCAGACGTGTGCGCCATTTTGTGTGCATGTGTGACCTTGTGTACTTGTGTAATCTGGCTTACATGGGATCGGAAGAGTCGAATATGAGTCTTTACACTTCACAGCAAGTGCCTTAACCGCTAAGCCATTTCTTTTGCTTTCTTTCTTTCTTTTTTTTTTTTTTTCCTGTTTTTTTTTGAGGTAGGGTCTCACTCTAGCCCAGGCTGACCTGGAATTCACTCTGTAGTCTCAGGGTGGCCTTGAACTCATGGTGATCCTGCTACCTCTGCCTCTTGAGTATTGGGTTTAATGGCATGTGCTACCACACCTGGCTATTTTAGTTTTAAATGAATTTTAAAATTTACTTTTTGGGGAGATAAGGTCTCATGTAACACAGGTTTGTTTTGAACATGATATGTAGCCAAGGATAAACTTAAAATCCTTCCTGATCCTCCTAGGCCTCAGCCTCCCAAATTCAGGGATTACAGGCAATGCGACACCATGCTTAGCTTAGCTAATTTTGCTTACTTTAGAACTTCATATAAATCATACAGCATGTAGTGTGTGTGTGGGTATGTGTGTGTGTGTGAGAGAGAGAGAGAGAGAGAGAGAGAGTGTGTGTGTATTTGCTGTGCTGCGAAGTGAACCACTGACCTATATTCCAGGTCTTTTTTTTTTTTTTTTTTTTTTTCCTGGCTTTTTGAGGTAGGGTTACACTGTTGCTTAGACTGACCTGGAATTCACTATGTAGTATTGTCAGGGTGGCCTCGAACACAGCCGTCCTCTTACCTCTGCTTCCTGAGTGCTGGGATTAAAGGTGTGTGCCACCATGTCTGGCTCTCCAGGTATATATATTTTTTTCCATCTGCATGTGTGTGCATGTTTGTACAGTAGTGTGGTGTGGTTTGTGTGACGTGTGGTGTATGCACATTTATGTGCAGATGCACGGGCTCTGTGCATGTGGAGGTCAGAGGAGAGCATTAGGTGTTCTCTCTCTCTCTCATTTTAACTTTTTTTTGTTGTTGTTGTTGTTTTTTCGAGGTAGGGTCTCACTGTAGCCCAGGCTGACCTGGAATTCATTATGTAATCTCAAGGTGGCCTCGAACTCATGGTGATTCTCCTACTTCTGCCTCCCAAGTGCTGGGATTAAAGGCATGTGCCACCACGCCCGGCTTTTTTTTTTTTTAACTTTTATAACTTTATTTTTACACTTAAGAAGTTAGTTCTCATACACGTTGACAGTCTGTAGATTTTTTATTTATTTATTTATTTATTTATTTATTTGAGAGCAACAGACAGAGAAGGAGGCAGAGAGAGAGAGAGAGAGAGAGAGAGAGAGACAGACAGACAATGGGCACGCCAGGGCTACCAGCCACTGCAAACGAACTCCAGACGCGTGCGCCCCCTTGTGCATCTGGCTAACATGGGACCTGGGGAACCGAGCCTCGAACCGGGGTCCTTAGGCTTCACAGGCAAGCGCTTAACCGCTAAGCCATCTCTCCAGCCCAAGTCTGTAGATTTTTGAATGTGGTAACAGGGACATAGGTCACCAAAGAATAAAGCTTGTTTGGTGAATCTTCATCCTCATTCCGTTTCCTGGACCACCATACATGGATACGATATGGGACATCCCTTATTCCCTTGGCCCAGACAGCCTTGTTGAGCCTGGTATCAATGCGCACATCTGGAGTCCCCATCTCCTTCATGGCAAACTTCGGATCTCTTTGAGGGCCCAAGGGTCCGCTGCTTGAAGCCCACTCCGTGGATGCGCTTGTGAATGTTGATGGTGTTCTCTCGGGTCACCACCTCGTTGATGGAAGAAGGGCCCTTCTTTTTCTCGCCACCCTTCTAAGTGGGAGCCATTCTGTTGGGCCCAGGTTGCAAGGCTGTTCTCTCTTAAAAACAAAATAAAACCAAACAAAAAACTCTCTGCCGGGCGTGGTGGTGCATGCCTTTAATCCCAGCACTTGAAGGTAGAGGTATGGGGATCACCAAGAGTTCGAGGCCACCCTGAGACTACATAGTGAATTCCTTGTCAGCCTGGGCCAGAGTGAAACCCTACTTTGAAAAACCAAAACAAAACAAACAAAAAAAAAATCAACAACAAAAAAACCCTCTTGCTGGGTGTGGTGGTACACACTTTTATTTATTTATTTATTTGAGAGAGGCAGAGAGAAAGAGGGAGAGAGAAAGAGTGAGAGAATGGGCGTGCCAGGGCATCCAGCCACTGAAAAGGAACTCCAGACACGGGCGGCCCCTTGTGCATCTGGCTAACGACGGTCCTGGGGAATCGAGCCTCGGACAGGGGTCCTTAGGCTTCACAGGCAAGTGCTTAACCGCTAAGCCATCTCTCCAGCCCATGGTACACACTTTTAATCCCAGCACTCGGGAGGCAGAGATAGGAGGATCGCTGTGAGTTCCAGGCCACCTTGAGACTACATAGTGAATTCCAGGTCAGCCTGAGCTAGAGCGAGACCCTGACTCGAAAAACCACAAAAAGAAAAAACAAACAAAAAAACACTTTAGGCCAGGCATGGTGGCGCACACCTTCAATCTGAGCATTTGAGAGGCAGAGGTAGGAGGATCGCTGTGAGTTTGAGGCCACCCTGACTACATAGTGACTTCTAGGTCAGCCTGGGATAAAGCGGGATCCTACCTAAAAAAAAAAAAAATTCTCTGAGGGCTGGAGAGATGGCTCAGCAGTTAAGGTGCTTGCTTGCGAAGCCTAAGGACCCAGGTTTGACTACCCAGAGCTCACGTAAGCCAGACGTACAAGGAGACGCATGTGCAAGATTGCTCATGCGCACAAGATGACACGTATCTGGAGTTTGATTAACATGGCTTCAGGCCCTGGCATGCCAGTATTCTCTCTCTCACTTTCTGTCATTAAAAAAATGCCAGTCTGTTGGCCTCCCCACCTCCAAACACACACACACACACACACACACACACACACACACACACACACTAAACCATTGATTCCAATGGACACTTTAAACTTTTTTTTTGTTGTTGTTGGAAAAAATAGTGGTTATTTATTTATTTATTTATTTATTTTTAAGTAGGGTTTCATTCTAGCCCAGGCAGACCTGAATTTCCCTATGTAGTCTCAGGCTGGCCTCAAACTCACAGCGATCCTCCTATTCTGCCTCCCAGGTGCTGGGATTAAAGTTGTGCGCCACCATGCCTGGCAACTTTTACCTTTTTTTCTTTTTTTTTAAAAATAATATATTTTTTGTTTTATTTATTTGAGAGCAACAGACAGAGAAAGAGACAGAGAGAGAGAGAGAGAGAGAGGGAGAGAATGGGCGCGCCAGGGCCTCCAGCCACTGCAAACGAACTCCAGACACGTGCGCCCCCTTGTGCATGTGGCTAACGTGGGTCCTGGGGAACCGAGCCTCGAACCGGGGTCCTTAGGCTTCACAGGCAAGTGCTTAACCACTAAACCATCTCTCCAGCCCAACTTTTACCTTTTTAACAAAAACTATTCATTTATTTGGAAGAGAGAGAGATGCAGGCCAGGGCCTCTAGGCCCTGCAAACGAACTCCAGAAGCATGCACTACATTGTGCAGCTGGCTTTTTGTGGGAACCGGGAACTTAGGCTTTGCAGGTAAGTGCCTTAACCACTGTACCAGCCCCAGATGTTCTCTTTCTGTTTATCTGCATATTTCCTTCAGACGGGTTCTTTCCCTCAACTGGGAGCATCCTGTCCCTCAACCGGGAGCTGCTGTCCATCAGGAAGCCCCAGTGCTTGTCCAGTGTCCACCCTCCATGGACTGGGAATACAGAAGTGTGCATGAATATGCCTAGCATTTTACATGGGCTCTCGGGCTAGGAGTTGAACTTGGCCGTGTGTGGTCCAAAACTGCTTTTAATCACTGAATTGTCTCTCTAGCCTCCTTTTATGTTTGTTTGTTTTTCTGAGGTAGGTTGTCACTGTAGCCTCCAACTCATAGTGATCCTCCTACTTCTGCCTTCTCTTTCTTTCTTTCTTTTTTTTATTTTAGATTTATTTATTTGAGAGAGAGAGAGAGAGAGAGAGATAGAAGAGAAGGAGTACATCAAGACCTCCAGCCACTGCAAACGAACTCTAGACGCATGTGCCTCCTTGTGCATCTGGCTCATGTGGGTCCTGGGGAATCGAACCTGGCTTAACCACTAAGCCATCTCTCCAGCCCTTCTTTTTCATTTTGAGACAAAGACTCATGTAGCCCAGGCTGACCTCGAACTCCCTTAGCCTCCCAAGTATCTGCACATATGTACATGTATTTTTTGTCTGTCGTGTTTGTCCAATATAATGTACCTGATAATATGTTTGTTTATTTATTTATTTATTTTTGAGGTACGGCCTCACTCTAGCTCAGGCTGGCCTGGAATTCACTATGTAGTCTCAGGGTGGCCTTGAACTCATGGTGGTCCTCCTACCTCTGCCTCCCCAGTGCTGGGATGAAAGGGGGGTGCCACCATGTTCGACCAATTTTGCTCATTTTTAAAAAACATTTTATTTTTATTTATTTCAGAGCGACACAGAGAGAGAGAGAGAGAGAGAGAGAGAGAGAGAGAGAGAGAGAGAGAGAATGAGCGCTCCAGGGCCTCCAGCCATTGCAAACAAACTCCACATGCATGTGCCCCCTTGTGCATCTTGTTAATGTGGGTCCTGGGGAATCGAGCCTCGAACCAGGGTCCTTAGGCTTCATAGGCAAGTGCTTAACCACTAAGCCATCTCTCCAGCCCAAGTTTTGTTCATTTTATTGCTAAATATTATTACATGAATAGTCTACACTGTTAACCAAGAGATGGGCATGAAGGTTGCTCCTAACATAACTGTTACTTCAGCTTCAAAGCTGTCCTTGAAATGGATTCCATTTCCCGTCTTCCCACTGTGGAAAATAACAGTTGAGGAGACTTTCCTGAGTGTGTGCTGTTGGCCTCTTTGGTATTTGTTTCTTTGGGAAAGAGGCTGGATGTTGTTGGTTTCCAGTTGCCTCCATGGTCCTATTTTTGGGGGCTCTGTTGGGGATCAGCTTCTCGTGAATGAGTTCTCGATGCGCTAGTAATGTTGTCAAGGATCATTACATTATAGCCTGTTGCCTTTATGGCAATTTGGATGAAATTCTTGTTGGATCTCAGTAGCAAAAATTATTTCATCTCTCCCAAGCATGTGGCTTGTTATTATTTTAAGGACACTGTGAAGGTCCTTCAAAGTTAGCAGGTGGCTAACTCACTCACAGGAGGACTTCAGTTACACAAGTGAGAATTTAAATGTATAATGTCATTTATTTTTCTCTTAGCTTTGGTAACGGCTTGCATTTTCTGTGCCTTTTCGTTTTCTGTCTGCCTCCTCCAGTTGGTGTTTCCTTGCTGTATTTTTATGAATTCGGGAACCGTGTACTTTTCTGGTACAGCCTCTTGTGCCATGGTTTGGATGGAGTAGCAGAGCAAGGCCTCAACTCTGTTAGGTGTTTGAAGAACCATCTAGTGGAAGAGGGGGCCCTTCCTATGACCTTGGCCTTCTTAACAGTGACTTAACTGGCCTCACACCAGTATGGAGCACACATGCAAATCCGTAAGCAGCCTCTCGGAGCCAGCTGGCCACGCTGTCCTTAAGCCTCAGATGTTGGCCTTGGCTCCACCCTGTCCCCACTCAAGCTTATCCTACTGTCCTCCTGCGCTCAGGCTCCCGTGCTTTCCTCAGCGCCGTGGAAGGCGCTGCATTTGTCTTTGTCACTCTGGGGCGTTCTTCTTGCCCTCTTCGACCTCTGTATAATCTTGGGTGGAGGTGGGGCTCCTTCAGCCCTCGGCCTCGCCCTTCTCTTTCCTCACCAGCTGAGTTGCAAGTTTGTTCAGTTGATTGACAAGGATGTATGTTCAGCCAGGCGTGGTGGCGCACACCTTTCATCCCAGCACTCGGGAGGCAGAGGTAGGAGGATCGCCGTGAGTTCGAGGCCACCCTGAGACTACAGAGTGAATTCCAGGTCAGCCTGGGCTAGAGTGAGACCCTACCTCGAAAAAACAAACAAACAAAGGAAAAGAATGTACGCTCACTGAGAGGAGAGGCAGGTTAGGAAGGCCGGGGACAGGGGGCCGTGGGCAGGCCTGGACCTCAATCTGGCAGCTGCACAAAGGAATGCGCTTGCACCACAGCCCTGATATTGAAAAAGGAACTAGGAGTGACAGCTGAAGAGCTTCCAGAATTAAGTAGCCCAAGTCAGAGGCCCCTCCATGCGCACTGTCAAGATTGAGTAGGCAGCAGGCAAGTCCCTGGAGAAAGTGGCACGTGTTCCCCTCCTATCAGAGCCCAGACGGCGGGGTCTCCCTGGTGAGCTTCTGCCTCGCGGGAACCGAATACAGGGCTCTGAGAATTGCGATGCAGAGAGAACGGGCCTCCACGCGCCCTTCTCTTGTAGCGGGAGGAAGTGCCACTGAGGCTGGACAGGTGCCGAGGGCCAGGAGGGAGCAGCTTGCTTGCCATCAAGGGAGAACTCGAGCGTCTTTTCTGTGGGGTGTGGAGGTGACAGGCGGCGAGGAGGCCGGCAGGGCTGGCAGCTGGAGGTCCTCACTGCCTGCAGTGGTGGGTGGAGCCATTGTTCTCTAGTAACGAGCTTCCTACGCTGGCACATTCAGACGCTGCACGGATATGTCAGAGTTGCTAACTATGGAAGGGCATTTGTTTTGGGGTGAGAATTTGAGTCCTCTGTTATATTTCATTTTTGTCTATTTGTTTATTTATTTCTTTTCTTTTTTTCTGAGGTACAGTCTTGTTCTAGTCCAGGCTGACCTGGAATTCATTGTGTGTAGTCTCAGGGCCTACCTCTGCTTCCCAAGTGTTGGGATTAAAGGTGTGCGCCACCACGCCTGGCTTTTCTATTTTATTTTTATTTATCTATTTATTTATTTTTTTAAAGTTTTTTTTGTTTTGTTTTATGTTTATTTATTTATTTGAAAGTGACAGACAGAGAAAGAGGCATAGAAAGAGAGAGAGAGAGAGAGAGAATGGGCACGCCAGGGCCTCCAGCCACTGCAAACGAACTCCAGACGCGTGTGCCCCCTTGTGCATCTGGCTAACGTGGGTCCTGGGGAATCGAGCCTCGAACCGGGGTCCTTAGGCTTCACAGGCAAGTGCTTAACCGCTAAGCCATCTCTCCAGCCCTTATTTATCTATTTATTAGAGAGAAAGAGGAGAGAGAGAGAATGGGCTTGCCAAGGCTTCTAGCTACTGTAAATGAACTCCAGACACATGTGACACTTTGTGCATCTGGCTTATGTGGATGTGGATTCTGGGGAATGGAACCCAGGGCCTTAGGCTTCACAAGCAAGTGCCTTAACCATTAAGTCATCTCTCCAGACCGAATTTTAGTTCTTTAAAGACTGTAACCTGTAATTTCCAAGATAAGTGGATAGTCCTTTGTTAGCTAGGTGTGGTGATCACACTTTTCATCTGAGCACTCAGGAGGCAGAAACAGGAGAATTGCTACAAGTTTTAGGTCACATAGTGAATGAATTCTAGGTTGGCCTGAGCTACTGTGTGAGCCCTTTTGCAAAAAAGAAAAAAGAGAAAAGAAAAAAAAATCCAGAGCTGGGTGTAATAACTCATTCCTATAATCCTGGCATATGGGAGTTGGTGGTAGGAGGATCAGGAGTTCAAGGCTAGCCTGGACTACATGAGACTTTGTCTCAAAAATATCACCTCTCCTCCCTCAAAAAGGAAAAGGCTTTTCGTTGTCCTTGATCGGTGAGGTATATACAGCAGATGGGAGCACAAATGCTGCCTGAGTGATCAGGATCCAACACGATTTTCCCTGACCCTTGAAGAGTGTTTGAGGCAGGGACTGATTTAGCAAGCCAGCTGCTGGAGAGAGAGCCGTCTACAGGCATGGCGTGCAAGGGACATTCTAAACATTCCGGCACTCAGCTAACAGGGTCCCGTAGCCTTTGACGTTGCTTCCCCGCCCTCCTTCCACCTGCTCCCCTTCACACCGTGCTAATTCAGTGTGCAAGCTGCATGCTCGTGGCCCACGTTCTTATCCAGCAAGCGGGTTAGAATTGAAAGAGCCAGTGTGGTGGTGTGTGCCTGCAAGGTCAGCACTACGGAAGACCAAGGAAGGAGGATCTTGAGTTCAAGATCAGCCTGGGTGACATGACAAAACCTTGTCTTAATTACAGCCGGTAACAAAAAGTTGGAACAGGGCTGGGCGTGGCTGTACATGCCTTTAATCCCAGCACTCGGGAGGCAGAAGTAGGAGGATCGCTGTGAGTTTGAGGTGAGCCTGGAATAGTGAATTCCAGGTCAGCCTGGGCTAGAGCAAGACCCTACCTCGAAAAAAAAAAAAAAAAAATTAGGGGGTTGGAGAGATGGCTTAGTGGTTAAGGAGCATGCCTGTGAAGCCTAAGGACACGTGTTTGACTCTCCAGGTCCCACGTAAGCAGAGACATAAGGTGACGCAAGTGCGCACGGTTGTATGTGCACACAGGGGCACACGCATCTGGAGTTCAATTACAGTGGCTGGAGGCCCTGCATGCCAAGTCTCTCTCTCTCTCTCTCATTGTCACACTCCCTCTTACTCTCTGTGATAAAACAAAGGGGCCAGTCTGCTGGGCTTGCCTTAAAAAAAGGGCTGGAGAGATGGCTGAATGGTTAAGGCACTTGCCTGCAAAGCTTAATGACCCAGGTTCGAGTCCCCAGTACCCACATAAAGGCAGATGCACAGGGTGATACATGCATCTGGAGTCTGTAATGGCTGGAGGCCCTGGTTCGCCAACTCTCTCTGTCTCTTTCTCTCTCTCCTCTCTTTCTATGCTTGCAAATAAATAAATAAGTAAATAATATTTTAATCCAGGTGTGGTGGCTGACACCTTTAATCCCAGCACTTGGGATGCAGAGGTAGGAGGAGGATCACCATGAGTTCGAGGCCATCCTGACACTACATAGTGAATTCCAGATCAGACTGGGCTACAGTGAGACCCTATCTCAAAAAAACAACAAAAAATTTTTTGGTTTTTTTGAAGTAGGGTCTCACTTCTGGTCCAGGGTGACCTGGAATTCACTATGGAGTCTCAGGGTGGCCTCCAACTCATGGTGATCCTTCTACCTCTGCCTCCTGTGTGCTGGGATTAAAGGCGTGCACCACCACGCCCGGCTTTTTTTTTTTTAAGTTTTTGTTGTTCATTTTTATTTATTCAGTTGAGAGTGACAGAGAGAGAGAGAGAGAGAGAGAGAGAGAGAGAGAGAGAGAGAATGGGTGCGCCAGGGCCTCCAGCCACTGCAAATGAACTCCAGACGCGTGCACCCCCTTGTGCATCTGGCTAATGTGGGTCTTGGGGAATCGAGCCTTGAACCGGGGTCCTTAGGCTTCACAGGCAAGCACTTAACTGCTAAGCCATTTCTCCAGCCCTTGTGTTTTGTTTTTTGAGACAGTGTCTCATGTATTGAGGCTGGCCTTGAACTCAATGTGTAGCCAAATGTGACTTTAAACTCCTGAAACTCCTGCCTCTGCCTCCCAGGATTATAGACTTCTGCTTTCATGCCTGGCACAATCAGTTTTTAAAAATATTATTTATGTATTTGTGGGCAGGGGGCAGTAGGAGAATATGGGCACACCAAGGCCTCTTCCTCCTGTAGATGAATTCCAGACACATGCGCCACTTTGCGCATCTGGCTTTATATGGGTGCTGGGGAATTGCGTCTGGGCTGGCAGGCTTTGCAAGCCAGGGCCTTTAACTGCTGTGCCGTCTCCCTAACTCCCCGATGGTTTTTTTTTCCTTTTTCTTTCTTTCTTTCTTTTTTTTTCGAGGTAGGGTGTCACTCTAGCCCAGGCTGACCTGGAATTCACTATGTATCTCAGGGTGGCCTCGAACTCATGGTGATCCTCCTACCTCTGCCTCCTAAGTGCTGAGATTAAAGGTGTGTGTCACCACGCCTGGCTCCCCTCGACCATTTTTAATAATATACAGTTACATGGTAGTAAGTACATTCACAGTGTGTGGATACTTTTTTTTTTTTTTTGCAGTGCTGAGGATCAAACAGTAGGCCTCACACATGCTAGACAGGGCCTGATCTAACACTGAACTATACGCTCTGCTCCTTGAATGCATGCACTTACTTCCCACCTATAAATTGGCCTATTCTAGGTACTTCATTGTTATTTTTTTTTCCGAGGTAGGGCCTCTCTCTAGCCCAGGCTGACCTGGAATTCACTGTGTAGTCCCAGGGTGGCCTCGAACTCACGGTGATCCTCCTGCCTCTGCCTCCCGAGTGCTAGGATTAAAGGCATGCACCACCATGCCCAGGTAGGGTACTTCTTCTAAATGGTCTCCCCCAGCATTTGCTGTGGTTGAACAATGCTACCCCTTAGTGTATGTTGAACTCCGTCCTCCAGCACCTTAGCATGTGCTTATGCTTGGACATTGGACCATTATGGAAGTAGCGAAGGTAAAATGAGGTCATGCGAATGGGCCTTAATCCAATCTGACTGGCGTCCTCATAAGACAAGGAGATTAGGACATAGACACACACAGAGGGAAGACCATGTAAGGACACAGGGAGAAGATGCCATCTGCAAGCTAGGGACAGAGGTCTCAGAAGAAACTAATCCCGCTGACACCTTGATTTTGGCCTGTCTGCCTCTAGAATTATAAAACAATAAATTTCTGTTTCAAGACACCTAGTCCATAGTTTTCTACAGTAGCCCTAGCAAATGAATACAGTATACATTTGCTTAGGCTGTAGGCACTTAGAGTAACATCCCGCCCCCCCCGTGTAGGTACTTGCTCTAGCCTAGGCTGACCTCGAATTCCCTATGTAGTCTCAGGCTGGCTTTGAACTCATGGCAATGCTCTACCTCTGACTCCCAAGTGCTGGGATTAAAGGCGTATGCCACCCCACCTGGATAGTGTAACATTTTTATTTTATTTATTTTTTTGAGGTAGGGTCTCACTCTAGTCCAAGCTGACCTGGAATTCACTATGTCGTCTCAGGCTGTCCTCGAACTCACAGCGGTTCTCTTACCTCTGCCTCTGGAGTGCTGGGATGAAAGACAGGCGCCATTGCCCCCGGCTGAATGTTCCATTCTATGGTGAGGTTCTGCCTTGCTTATCCACTCATCTATGGATGGACACTGTGTCATGTCCAACTTCTGGCTACTGTGGACAGTGCTGCTATGAATGTGGCATGTAGTGACCTGTTTTTAGACTCAAGCAGTACTTTTCCTTCACAAGGCCCTCATAATAGGAGGACAAGATGATGAGATCAAAATAAAAGAGAGACTGATTGAGAGAGGGAGGGGATGTGATGGAGAGTGGATTTGTGTAAGGGAATGTGGGGGAGGGAATTATCATGGTTGGTTGTCTATAATTATGGAAGTTAGCCAGGTGTAGTCACACACACACACACACACACACACACACACACGGCAAACAAACAAAAAAATCATGGAAGTTGTCAATTAAAAAAAAAGTTTAAAAAGGGCTGGAGAGATGGCTTAGTGGTTAAGTGCTTGGCTGTGAAGCCTAAGGACCCCGGTTCGAGGCTCGGTTCCCCAGATCCCACGTTAGCCAGATGCACAAGGGGGCGCACGCGTCTGGAGTTCGTTTGCAGAGGCTGGAAGCCCTGGCGCGCCCATTCTCTCTCTCTCCCTCTATCTGTCTTTCTCTCTGTGTCTGTCTCTCTCAAATAAATTAAAAAAAAAAGGTGTGAAGAAAAAGGAAAACATTCCTTTAAAAAAAAAAGTTAAAAAGAAAAAGAGGTGTTGTGCTTACTCCTTTCCTCCGTGCTTGGGTTTGGAATCTTGGGGCTTGCTGGATCCTTCAGCCGATGTCCTTCATACATTCCTGACACCTCCCCCTGTTCCTCAACTCCTTTTCCTTGACTTAGTGTTGTAGTCACATTCGCATTGCTGGCAGAAAGCACCCAGCCAGCTGGGAATGGTGGCGCACGTCTTTAATCCCAGCACTTGGGCATCAGAGGTAGGAGCATTGCCATGAGTTCAAAGCCAGCCTGAGACTGCATAGTGAATTCCAGGTCAGCCTGGGCTAGAGTGAGACTCTACCTCGAAAAACAAAACAAAACAAAAACACCCAAGAGCAGCTTGTAGGAAAAAAGGTTTATTTTGGTTTACGGACTCGAGGGGAAGTTCCATGATGCCAGGGGAAAACGACACCATGAGCTGAGGGTGGACATCACGCCCTGGGCAGCAACAGATGGACAACAGCAGCAGGAGAGTGTGCCAAACACTGGCAAGGGGAAGCTGGCTGTAACACCCGTAAGCCCGCCCCCAACAATACACTGCCTCCAGGAGGCGTTAATTCCCAAATTGCCATCAGCTGGGAAGCTAGCGCTCAGAACACCTGGGTTTATGGGGGACACCTGAATCCAACCACCACAATTAATTCTCTGTTTATCCCCCATGATGGTCACTTGGGCTGATGGACATCACAGGTGTGTGAATAAGACAACTGGGCTCAATGCAGACAATTGTGTTCTAGGTTGTGTGACACAGAACCAGTTGCCTGTCGCCTCTGACCCTTGCACTTGTATGAAAAGGTAAGGGCTCACCTCCTTTTGACTCAATGTAGAGCACGGGGTGAAGAGGAGGCACTTGCTCTCCTATGACTCTATGCCCTCTCCCTACAGTGAGACTCTCTCCCCACCCCGGCCATGTATGTGGTTGGGAGTCTCCTTAGTGTGTTCGGGTTCTCTAGAGAAGCAGAGTTATATGCGATTTAGAGTGAGAGAAGGTGAGAGTTAGCAAGCCTGAAATCTGGCCGACTGGAAATTCTGGCAGGAGTTGACATTGTCTCTTAGCCATCGGAGAAATGCAAATTAATACTGCTCTGAGATTTCATCTCATTCCTGATAGCATGGCTATCATCAAGAAATAAAGTGAGCATAAATGCTAGAGAGGGTGTGGGGGAAAAGGAGCCCTTCTGCATTGCTTTTGGGAATGTAAACTGGTACAGTCAATGTGGAAATTGATGTGGAGGTTCCTGAGACAGCTACAAATAGATTGACCATATGAGCCAGCCACAGCACTCTGAGGTTCACCCTAAGGACTCTGCTCATGTCTGTAGAGGTGCTTGCTCATCTGTGTTCACTGCTGCTCTTCCCAGCAGCTGGGACCTGGAGGCAGCCTAGATGTCCCTCAACTGATGACTGGGTAATGAAGATGCAATTTGCACGGTGGTGAAAAATGAAATTATGAAATGTGCAGGGAAATGGATGGATCTGGAAAGGATTGTACTAAGTGAGGTAACCCAGGCCCAGGAAGCCAAACAGTGCATGTTCTCTCTCACGTGTGGACCCCAGCTACAAAGGTTTAGACTTGTGTGTGAGCTGGAGTGAAAGGCAGTAGTGGAGGCCAGGAAGTTAGAAAGAGGCCATGAGGGAGAGAGGAGAAGGGAGGACTTAAGGGGAGGGTATTGTGCATGTATAAGCTGAGGGTCAGATTACCAGGGTGGAATCTAAGGGTGAAATGGTCTAACTGGGATAAGGAGAACAGATGGAAGAGAGGATGGGAGGAGGTTAATCAAAATGTACGATGTCATGCCGGGAGAGGTGGTGCAGGCCTTTAATGCCAGCACTCGGGAAGCAGAGGTAGGAGGATGTGTTCGAGGCCACCCTGAGACTACATAGTGAATTCCAGGTCAGCCTGAGCTCAATTGAGGCCCTACCTCAAAAAAAAAAAAAAAAAAAAAAGAGAAAAAAATTAAGATGTCAGCCCAGAGAGATGGCTTAGCAGTTAAGGCACTTGTCTGCCAAGCCTAAGAACTCATCTTCAACTCTCTAGATCCCACATAAGCGAGATGCACAAAGGTGAGGCACGTGCAAAGTTGCACATGCCCACTAGGTGGCGCAAGCATCTGGGGTTCGATTGCAATGGCTGAGGCACTGGCACACCAATTCTCTCTCTGAGTCTCCCTCTAAAAAATAAAAAAATATCAAGATGCTATAAATAAGCTATATGTAAACCTACTTCTTTGTTAGCCAATGTGTTTAAAAACAAAAGACTTTAGGCAGAAGTATCCCTCGGAGGTGGATAATGGTGCACTCAGAAGCCATAGATTGCTATTAGAAAAATCTCAGTGTCGGGGTGGGATACCTTCCAGTGAATTGTTGACCAGGGAGGTCTCTGATGTCCCCAAAACATTACAGGCCATTGCCAAGGCTCTTAACCAAGAACCACATGGTAAGACTTCACATGCCTGGGCTGTAGGTCACTGAGGAATCAGGCTGGATTTGGAAATCTTCCCTGCGGACTAGCTGTCAAAATGCTGGAAAGAGTCCTACCCTTCCTTTGGCTCTTACATTCTTTCTGCCACCTCTTCTTCAATGGACCCTGAGCCATGGAAGGTGTGATAGAGATATTTCAGTGCTGAGCACTCCTCTGTCACTTCTTCTCAGCACCATGGTGCCTTCTGAGTCATCCCAAGGTCACTGCCATATAAAAAGAGAAGGTTCCCCTGGCATGCCCATTCTCTCAATCGCTCCCTCTCTCCTTTCTCTCTGTCAAATAAATAAACCAAATCTTAAAAAGTAAAAATAAAAAGAGAAGGTTCTCTAGCCAAAAGGGAGAGTAGCATTAACATATGAGTATAAACATCAAGAGAAGTGCTTACTGGGCAGTTTGGTGAGCATAGTATATACTTTTAGCCAGACACCAGCAGATGTTGCACTCCTAGGGCTCATGACTACCCCTGTTGTAGGTTTTCAGTATCAGGGATATATTCCCTCCCATGGAGCAGGCCTCTAGTCAAATTAGAGGGCGGTTGGTTTTCCCCATAACAGATGTGCCACTATTGCACCCATTGGCTCATTTGGCCTGGATGGCCAAATATAATGAATTGCATGCAGAATGACTTATTCTAGCTTTCCGTCAGCTGGTCTACATGGAGGAGGTTTTCAGCTCAGCTCCAGTAGTGTTTCTCAGTGACCTTGCAGCTCAAGTATGTGGAGTCTTCAGCAATAGGGTCTTACCGTCTATTCCTGGTGGGAGACCAAAGGCCTTGACAATGGCCTGTAATGTTTTGGGGGCGTCAGGGACCTCCCTGGCCAACAACTCACTGGAAGGTATCCCATCCCTGGCACTGAAAATTTTCTAGTAATAATCTATGATTCCTGTGTATTCCATTGTCCAAAAAAAGTAGGTTTCCATATGACTTATTTATATCCTGATTAGCCCTCCTTCCACCTTTCCTTACTCAACCTCTTCCCCTGACCTCACTTGGACCTTTTTTTTTTTTGGTTTTTCGAGGTAGGGTCTCACTCGGGTCCAGGCTGACCTGGAACTAACTCTGTAGTCTCAGGGTGGCCTTGAACTCACGGCGATCCTCTTACCTCTGCCTCATGAGTGCTGGGCTTAAACGCATGTGCCGCCACACCCGGCTCCATAGCTCATTTAAAAAAAATTTTGTTATTGACAACTTCCATAATTATAAGCAATATCCCATGGTAATTCCCTACCTCCCCCCACTTTCCCCTTTGAAACTCCATTCTCCATCATATCTCCTCCCCCTCTCAATCAGCCTCTCTTTTATTTTGATGTCATGATCTTTTCTTCCTATTATGGTCTTGTGTAGGTAGTGTCGGGCACTGTGAGGTCATGGATATCCAGGCCATTTTGTGTCTGGAGGAGCATGTTGTAAGCAGTCCTACCCTTCCTTTGGCTCTTGCATTCTTTCTGCCACCTCTTCTTCAATGGACCCTGAGCCATGGAAGGTGTGATAGAGATATTTCAGTGCTGAGCACTCCTCTGTCACTTCTTCTCAGCAACATGGTGCCTCCTGAGTCTCAATCTTTTTTTTTTTTTTAAATGGTTTTTCGAGGTAGGGTCTCACCCTAGCCTATGCTTACCTAGAACTCACTGTGTAGTCTCAGGCTGGCCTCAAACTCATGGCAATCTTCCTACCTCTGCCTCTAGAGTGCTGGGATTAAAGGTGTGCACCACCACGCCCAGCTCATCAATCTTTTTCTTTTTTTAAAATGATTTATATATTTATGAGAGAGAGAGAGAATAGGTGCTTTAGGACCTCCAGCCCCTGCAAACAAACTCCAGATGCGTGCACCACCTTGTGCATCTGGCTGTAACTGGGCACCGGGGAATCAAGCCTGGGTCCTTTGGCTTTGATAGCAACTGCTAAGCCATCTCTCCAACCCATGTTTCTTTTCCTTTTTTTCAAGGTAGGGTCTCACTCTAGTCCAGGCTGATCTGGAACTCTATAGTCCCAGGTTGGCTTTGAACTCACAGCGATCCTCTTGCCTCTGCCTCTTGAGTGTTGGGATTTAAAAGAGTGTGCCACCATGTCTAGCATCATTATTTTCTTAATTATGGCCATTCTGATTGGGGTAAGATTAAATCTCAAAGTGGTTTTAATTTGAATTTCCCAAATGATTAAGGACATGAACATTAAAAAAAAATGTCTGTTGTCCATTTGCTTTTCTTCTTCATTTTTTTAAAATTTTATTTTATATTTGAGAGACAGAGAGAGAATGGGCATACCAGGAAATTTTCAGCCTCTGTGAATGAACTCTAGATGCACGTGTCCTCTTGTGCACACATGTGGTTTTGTACACTAGCGTCTCTTTGCTTCTGGCTACACGGGACCTGCATTGTTAGGCTTTGCAGCAAGCGCCCTAACTGCTGAGCTATCTTACCAGCTCTTTATTGAATTTTCAAGGTAGGGTCTCTCTCTAGCCCAGGCTGACCTCGAATTCACTCTGTAGTCTCAGGGTGGCCTCAAACTCATGGCAATTCACCCTCCAAGTGCTGGGATTAAAGGTGTGTGCCACCACGCCTGGCTGATTTTTGCAGTTCTTTGAGTATTCTAGTTATCAATTCCATGTCAAGGAAATAGCAAAGGTCTCTCATCCTGTAAGTTTCCTGTTTGCTCTGTTGACAGCTTTCTTTGCTGTGAAGAAACTTTTTTGGCAGAGCTTTTAGCTAACACACCAAAAGTCTGATTTGTAAAAGAATAATTGATAGGGTTGGAGAGATGGCTTAGTGGTTAAGTGCTTGCCTATGAAGCGTAAGGACCCCAGTTCGAGGCTTGATTCCCCAGGACCCACATTAGCCAGATGCACAAGGGGACACAAATGTCTGGAGTTCGTTTGCAGTGGCTGGAAGCCCTGGTGTGCCCATTCTCTCTCTCTCTCTCTCTGTCGCTCTCAAATAAAAAGAAATTTAAGGAAAGAATAATTAATAAATAGAACTGGATAAAAAGTTAAGAACTTGGGCTGGAGGGATGGCTTAGCGGTTAAGGAGCTTGCTTGCAAAGCCAAATGACCCAGGTTCAATTCCCCAGGACCCATATTAGCCAGATGCACAAGGGGGCGCATGTGTCTGGAATTTGTATGGAGCGGCTGGAAGCCCTAGTGCGCCCATTCTCACTCTCACTCACACACCCTCTCTCTCTAACTAATAAAGAAATAAAAATAAATATATATTTTTTTTAAATTAAGAACTTGAGCCAGACATGGTGGCACATGCCTTTAATCCCAGCACTTGGGAGGCAGAGGTAGGAGGACTGCAGTGAGTTCAAGGCCACCCTGAGACTACATAGTGAATTCCAGGTCAGCCTGGGCTACACTGAGACCCTACCTCAAAAAACCAAAAAAAAAACAACAAAAAAAAATTAAGAACTTCACAAACTGGGCATAGTGGTGCACCTTTAATCTCAGCAATTAGGAGGCAGAGATAGGAGGATCACCATGAGTTCGAGGCCATCCTGAGATACATAGTGAATTCCAGGTCAGCCTGGGCTAGAGCAAGACCCTACCTTGAAAAACCCCAGAACAAAAGAACTCTGGCACTGGAGAGACAGATCAGTGGTTGAGGCACTTGCCTGCAAATCCTAATGACCCACATTTGATTCCCCAGCACCTACATAAAGCACAAGGTGACACATGCATCTGGAGTTCATTTGCAGTGGCTTGAGACCCTGGTGTGCCCATTCTCTTTCTCTCTGTCTCTCCTCTCCTCTCTGCTTGCAAATAAAAAGAAAAATAATTTAAAGTGTTGGTAAATAGCTGTGCATGGTGGCGCACGCCTTTAATCCCAGCACTTGGGAGGCAGAGGTAGGAGGATTGCCATGAGTTTGAGGCCACCTTGAGACTACATAGTGAATTACAGGTCAGCCTGGGCTAGAGCAAGACCCTGCTTTGAAAAACAACAACAACAACTACAAAATTAAAGGTAAATAAGTAAATAGTGTTGGTAAAGATGGGGATGGATGAACTCATAATATTTCTGGGTACATTGTGGCAGTCAGTTTAGAAAAAAAGTTCAGCATATAATCTTGCTGAATGCCTTAGCACTTGCCCAAGAAAAGCGAAAGTGTATATCTGTACATTGGCAAGTATACAAATGTTTGAGCAAGTTTACTTGTAATAGTAAAAGGGAAAACGTAGTAGTAAAATGAAAAAAAAAAAAAAGAGCCCATCATCAACAGGTGAGTAGATAATCAGTTGTGGCTTGTCCATATAACGGGAGACTATTCAGTAATAAAAGGGAATGAGCTACTGATAGAACATGAATAGATCTCAAAATAATTATGCTGAATGAGTGAAGATAAGGAACAAAGCAAAAAAAAAAAAAAAAAAAAAAAGGGTTAGGGTACCTTCCAGTGATAGAGAGTTCCCTGAACCTCCAAAAGATCCAGGCTATTGCCAAGGCCCTTGGTTGCCCACCAGTACTGGATGGTTAAGACCTAGTGTGGAAGATACCACATGCTTTGGTTGCAGGTCACTGAGAAATAAAGCTGGGACTGAACTGGAAGCCTCCTCCCTGCTGGCCACCTGTGTTAGTGCTAGAAAGTGCTACGTGGCCTCCTGGGGGAGAAAAGTCACCAACAGTCTTAGCCAGCAAGGGGCCCTGAAAGCTATACAACCCACCAGCCAGGCAAGATGTGCCCGCTGGGGCAGGAGAGGATGTCTGTTAGTGCCAACCATCAGTTCCTTGATTGCATTTGAGGCCTGCTCTACAGGAGGCAGCTCCTGACTGGTACTGAAAACCTAGTCAAAAGCCTAGGGCAGGGCTGGAGATGGTTCAGCAGTTAAAGGCGCTGCTTGCAAAGTCTGACAGCCCAGGTTCAATTCCCTGATACCCACATAAAGCCAGATACACAAACTGATACAGGCATCCAAAGTTTGTTTGTAGTGGCAGGAGGCCCTGGTGCATCCATACTTTCTTTGTCTATTTTCTCTCTCTCTCACTCAAAAATAAATAAATAAAAATTTTAAAAGTCCATGGCTGGGAGGTTAATAATCTCTAAGGGGAAAGCTGTTACTGTGGTTTTGCTAAGTGGACATATTGTACCCACCGAACTGCCCTCTAAGTGGTTACCTTTGTGCCCATGTTAGGGTGTTCTCACTTTTGGTTAGAGAAGCTTCTCTTTCCAGGGTCATTAACCACTGGGGTGACTCAGAACTCATCAAAGGGCTGAAGAAGTGACAGATGAGTGTGCAGCACTAAATATGACATCTTCATCAGACCCTCCAAGGCTCAGGGACCATTGTGGAAGAGGAGCAGAAAGAATGGAAGAGCTAAAGGATAGGAAGAAGTGCTTTGTTTATTTTTATTTATTAATTTGAGAGCAAGAGACAGAGAGTGAGAGAGAGACAGAGAGAGAGAGAGAGAATGGGCGTGCCAGGCCCTCTAGCCACTGCAAACGAACTCCAGATGCATGCACCACCTTGTGCATTTGGCTTATGTAGGTCCTGGGGAATCGAGGCTTGAACTAGGGTCCTTAGGTTTCACAGGCAAGCGCTTAACCACTAAGCCATCTCTTTAGCCCAGAAGGAGTGCTTTGGTCCTCTGTCTTCTGGACACGAGGTGGCCATGGCATTCCTGACCTCACAGTGGCTGTTATTAACTGCACAATATTGGGTCCATTAATATGTCATAGATGATGGAGAAGGGCCAAAAAAAAAAAAAGATATCAAACTAGAAGAGGAAAGATCTGGAAAGAAGGGTTTCAGTAGAAGGGGCACAGGGAGTGGGACAAAAGAAGGTAATGTGGGGATTATGATCATAATGTGTTATGTAGGTGGTGGCTCATGCCTCTGGAGTTTGTTGGCAGTGGGTAGAGGCCCTGGTGTGCCCATTTCTCTCTCTATCTCTCTCATAAGCAAATAAATATATAAATACATAAATTTAAAAATATGTTATGTAGGGCTGGAGAGATGGCTCAGCAGTCGAGGTGCTCGACTGCAAAGCCCAAGGGCCTGAGTGTGATTCCACAGCACTCGTGTGACGTCGGCTGTGCAAGGGCATCTGTGTCTGCAGCTCCTTTGCAATGGATAGAGGCCCATTCTGTCTTTCTTTTCTTTTAAAAAATATATTTTATTTATTTATTTATTTAAGAGAAAGAGGGGGAGAGAGAGAGAGAATGGGCACGCCAGGGCCTCCAGCCACTGCAGATGAACTCCAGATGCATGCGCCTCCCTGTGTATCTAGCTTACATGGGTCCTGGAGAATTGAACGGGGATTCTTTGGCTTTGCAGGCAAATGCCTTAACCGCTAAGCCATCTCTCCAGCTGCTCTGCCTCTTTCTTAAATAAATAAATAAATGAAATAAAGTATAAAATATATGTTATGTAAATGTTTGAAAGTTGTCAATAAAAAGTTAAAAGGAGCCTGGAATAGAATGCAGCCCTACCTCAAAAAAAGAAAAAAGTTAAAAGGAAACCGGGCATGGTGGCGCACACCTTTAATCCCAGCACTTGGGAGGCCAGAGGTAGGAGGATCGCTGTGAGTCTGAGGCCACCCTGAGACTCCATAGTGAATTCCAGGTCAGCCTGGGCTAGAGTGAGAACCTACCTCAAAAAAAGTGTTGGGCGTGGTGGTGCACGCCTTTAATCCCAGCACTCGGGAGGCAGATGTAGGAGGATTGCCATGAGTTCAAGGCCACCCTGAGACTACAAAACCAAAACCAAAACCAAAAACCAAGCCGAAACAAAACAAAACAAACAAAAAAGTTAAAAGGAAAATGTATGGCATGATTCTATTTATAGCAAAATCTCAGAAATACAAATAATGTGTAGTGACAACAAGCAGCAGGTCATTGATTGAGAAGGGGCTCAGGGGATGGGCTGAGAAGCAGGTGAGCCACCTGTTATCTTGTGTGTGTGTGTGTGTGTGTTTCGAAGTAGAGTCTCACTCTAGCTCAGGCTGACCTGGAACTCACTCTGTAGTCTCGAACTCACGGCGATCCTCCTATCTCTGCCTCCTGAGTGCTGGGATTAAAGGCGTGTGCCACCATGCCCGGCCCTGTTATCTTTTTTAAAAAAATAATTAATTAATTATTACTTAATTTAAGAGAGAGAAAGAAGAAGGGTGAGGGAAGGAGAGAATGGGTGTGCCAGGGACTCTAGCTACTGCAAATGAACTCCAGATTCATGTATGTGCCCTCTTGTGCATCTGGCTTACATGGGTACTGGGGAATTGAACCTGGGTCCTTAGACTTTTCGGGCAAGCACCTTAATTGTTAAACCATCCTCCACCCCCCCCTGTTATCTTTTTTAAAGATTATATTTGTGTGTGTGTGTGTGTGTGTGTGTGTGCGTGTGCGTGTGCGCGCACGCGCGCACTTGCTGGGGTCTCTTGCCATTGCAAATGAATGCCAGCCTGGCTTTATGTATATGGCTGGGGAATTGAATGCTTGCAAGACTTGCACACAAGTGCCTTTAACCACTGAGCCACATCCCATCTCCCCAGAACCCCCGTCAGTTCTCTTGGTTGCGCTGATGCGCACACAGTAAAAATGTCACAGCTGATCAGTTTGTACCCTTAAGTGTGTGTAGTATATTTTGTGTTGAACATATATCATCAATAAAGCCCCATGAAACATGTAAAGTGTCAGCCGGGTGTGGTGGTGCACATCTTTAATCCCAGCACTTGGGAGGAAGAGGTAGGAGGACTGCTGTGAGTTCGAGGCCACGCTGGGACTACGCAGTGAGTTCCAGGTCAGCCTGGAGTAGAGCGAGACCCTACCTTGAACAACCAAAAACAACACCACCTCCAAAACCCCACAAAACATGCAGAGTGACAATGCATGAGATACCTAGTTAACTTTTACTTATTTTCCTACATGGCCACCTGCTACAACCTCCTCCACTGATACTGTTCCCTCGCCAGGCAGGCCAGTGCATGCTGTCCCTCAGCCTCCCACACCTGGCTTTTGGGGCCACCGCATGCCTCAAAGATTGCATCAAACAGCGCTCTACAGAAGCAGCTGAACATTCTAGAGCCCACTGGAAATGGATCTCTGTCACACCACAGTCGCTTCGCCGCTCGTCCGAGTCCCCTTTTTCCCTCTGCTCAGCACTCTGCAGAGGCCCTGGAAGGTTGAGCTCCCAGGATTGACCTCAAAGGTCAGCTGTGACAGGCTTTCCTGAACTGGCCATTTGCTAGCAAAGTATCCAGTTGGCAATGGAATAGCCTTTTTGATGTTTTATTTTGTTGTTTGTTTATTTTTATTTGGTATTTTTATTTTTTCTTTATTTCTTTGAGAGAGAGAGAGAGGCAGATATAGAGAATGGGTGTGCCAGGCCTTCTAGCTGCTATAATTGGACTCCAGACACATGTGCCACTTTGCGCATCTGGCTTACGTGGGTCCTGGGGACTTGAACCTGGGGCCTTTGGCTTTGTCGGCAAGAACCTTAAACAACTAACACATCTCTCTATCCCTTGTTTTTGAGGCAGGGTCTCACACTAGCTCAGGCTGTCCTGGAACTCACTGTGTAGCCTTGGACTCCTGGAGATCCTGCTACCTCAGCCTCGCCCGTGCTTGGGATTAAGGACGACCACCCGCACTCCTGGCTTGGGTCCCGTTTGATTTGCTCTACAACTTCATTCGGAGACACATCTAGATCCTTGGCCTGCCCAAAACTTTAGGTCAAGCCAGTATAAGTTCTAGGAAGACTCAGGTTCCTAACACCCAGACCTTAGCCCAAGGACACCCCACTTTATTTCCCTTACCCATATTATGTGATCCTGGGATTTGGGGGTGAGAGTCCAGCCCTGGGCTCTGCCTTCTGCTGCCTGGAGGCTGCGACAACCCCCAGCGGTGGCCTTTGGGGACTGGGCTTCTTCCCCATCACGTCTGCCCAGTTGCCCTAGTGACTGTGTGACCCTCTCCCCCGCCCTCCGCTGCCCGCCCAGCCGCCTGCACCCACCATATAAATAGAGGCGAGGAGCAGCTGGGCTCTCTTGGCACTCACCATGAAGGCTCGGCTCCTGCTCTGCTGCTTCCTGGCCTCGCTCCTGCTTTCGGGACAAGCAGGTATGTTCCGTGCATGCACGGGGGGACCCCCCCTGTGGCCCCAGCGCTCACCCACACTCTTCACTGGAGTGTAACGGGCCGGCTGATGGCGAAGCTTTGTTCTTGCTGCCGTGTTAGCCTAGTCACCCTCCCGTGGGGGCTGTGGATAGTGAGGTGCTGGCGAAGACTGGGGGCCGGCCAGGGGGTTTCTTGGGAGGCCAGAGCAAGTGGAGAGGGCAGACTGGTGCCTCAGCCTGGGTCAGATAAACTAGTCTGGCCCGCACGTGCTGGGGAGAGAGGACCCCAGAAGTCAAGCCTGGAGGAACCTCTGAGGTGGACAAAATAGCACAATTTTGGAGTTGGAGGTCATCCGGGTGACCCTCCCACTGGGTGGGGGACAGGACAGCGTCCTCTGCTTCCAACTAAAGGACTTTGGTTTGCATGATTGGGGACAGAAGGGGACACTGTGGTCAAAGTTGATGGTCATTTTGCCAACAGTGGCAGAGAATTGGGGTCAGGTTGGGGTAGGGTTGGACATAAATGTTGAGCCGTGTCGGGAATAGAACTGGGTGGATTGCGGAGTGAAACGGGGCCCATTTTGGAGGCGCCGGGGCTGTCATCAGGAAGGGGGCCTTGCTCTGCACACCGGCTTTCCTTTGGCATCTCAGCACTTTGTGTGGTGGAGGCGGTGGCTTGGGTTGCAGCATGGGTTATTTATAGGCTGTGGAGGGGACGCCCGATCATCTTGCCGCCTCTGTTGTTCACAAGGCTCCTGAGATGGGCTTCCCTTTGGGAGCGCTTTGGGGAGGTGCACCGGCCTCTAAGCACCCTTCTTTGTGCCCTGGCCTTCCCTCAGTCCTCACACAGGGCCCTGCGAGATTCCTGGGTCCCCATCTCAGCTCTTGGAGGTTGTGTCCTGAGAACGTGCAGCTACAAGGGCACAGTCCCAGCTAGGAGCACATGCCTGAGGAGGGGCGAAGGCGGCTCTCTGAAGGGTGAAGGGGCAAAGCAGGGGGCTCGGGCCCTTGCGCTTGCTGCTGGGCCCTGCCCTTGTCTGCCCTTGAGTTAATTTGGTCTCGGTGGGGCTGCGGTGGCCCGAGGGGTGAGTATTCCAAGCGGCTGTCAGGTGGCTAAGTATGGAAACAGCCGCGTAATTGGATCCTGAGCCTGAAGCCACCAGGTCCCCTTCCCAGCCCCTCCTCTGCTGGGCCCAGCCCAGCTGCCACTTCGAGGCTTCCACACAGCAAGGCCCCAGGAATGTTTGTCCTTTTAGGGACATCCTTCATAGTTCCTCCCTTGAAGGGAAGTGGGCATGGAGAATTTTCCGCAGGCCGTGCTGGGGGCTCTTGTTGGGGGGAAAGGTCTTCATGCTGGGGTGCACCCTTCCTGCTCCCCGCCGGCGCACTTTCCTTGTCCCCTCTCTGCTTGTTTCCAGTCATCTTACCACCCCTGCGCCCACTTGTAGATGGTGCGCACCAAAGATGGTGTCTTCTTTGAGCCTCATGGGATGGTCTCAGCCACCACGATGTCTCCCCCACGCCTCCAGAATCACAGTCCTTCCTAGTGCTCGATTCTCCTCCAGGCCACGCTATGGAATGTCGTTTTCCTCCCGGCTGCTCCACTGCCCAGCGCCGGGAAAGCAGATGTTCTCTGAGTCCCACACCCACTTCCAAGGCTGGGCGTCCTGGAGCACTTAGCTCCCTTCATTTTCCTCCGCATTACTGCCCTGTCCCCTGTAGACTCGGGGGTAGGTCCCTCGCTCCCATCCCTTCTTCCTACTGGGAGACCTTTCTGGCTCCAGCCACTAGTCACCAGGGCTCGCGTCGGGACTCAGCTAGACACCTGCCTGACCTGCTTCCTCTAGTCTTTTGTATTTCCTTGAGTTCTTCCCATTGCCTTCCTGTGAACAACTCTCCTCAATGACAGGGTAGAGTCCAAATGATGGCTTGGGGAGTCTCCTCATTGTCCAGAGAAAGGAGGGACTGAGGGTCCTTTCCAGCCTGTGGGTCACACAGGCGCCTGCATCAATGCTGTCCTTTCTGCATCAGGACTTCCTTTCCTCTCCAGCCTGCCTTCTCAGCTGGACCCTGTAGGTGGGAGTGAAAGGGGCTGGGGGCAAGGCCGATCAGGGAAAGCATTTAAGAGAGATGCTTTTGTCCTCTGACTCCCTGGAGCATGGCAAGTAGGTGGTGGTGTGGGGTTGAAATGGTGAAGTTTATTACCAAAGACTGATTCAAGACATCTCTGCTCCACATTGTTCCTCTTTTTTTTCTGAGGTAGGGTCTCACTCTAGCCCAGACTGACCTGGAATCCACTCTGTAGTCTCAGGGTGGCCTTGAACTCATGGCGATCCTCCTACCTCTGCCTCTTGAGTGCTGGGATTAAAGGCGAGCGCCACCACACCCGACTCTCCCATTGTCCCTCTTGTTGCTTGATGCCGAGATGGGGACCTGGGCTTTCTGTAGCCATTCGTCTTTCATCCTCCACTATGGTCAGCCTAGTCCTGGTTTGCAGATCTTTGGGACTTCTCTGGCCCCGTCTTGCCATCCCAGTGGCAAGACATTGGTGGGCACTGCTGGCACTCATGTGTAGGCCCAGGGTTAACATGTCCACATCATTCCTTGAGGGGCCGGATGGCTGCCAGGGGCCTCCTCCCCACCCCTTCCTCACCCTAAGGCTGGTATTTCCAGAAGGAAGCCTCGTTTCTGTCTCTTTCACAGGGCAGCCCGGCTGCTCCCATCACTACAGGGAGGCTCTGAAGGAGTGAGCTCAGAGGTCTGGGGGGTGGGGAACAGATTCCAGAACCCTTTCCAGCTCCCAAAGCTCATCACAGCTGGACAAGCACATAGGGGTCATGTGGACGATCAGTTCCTGTGTTGAGCCTGGGGCATGCTAGGTTAAGACGTGTTTTTAGATGTGTTCCCTTCAGATAGTGACACCTTGCCTGGTGGCCTGGGGAAACCCAGCTTGGGAAATGCAGGTTTTTGTCCCACATGTGGCTGTCACTGTGAAGGTCAGAAGCTAGTGAATGTCAGGCCAGAACTGGCTAATGCTTTTGCCCACTTTCCACTTATCCCCCGAGGGAGGTGCAGATAAGACCACTGGCAGCCAGTTGGCCAGTTTGGTGCTTGCATGGGACCGTGGGCTAGCAAGGAGCCCAACCGAGGAGCGCAGGAGGAAGATGGCCGCTTCCGCCTCTGGCTCACTGAGGGACTGGGGCAGGGTGGCTCTTGTGTTTCCAGGCTGGAAGTAGGGGACAGCCAGGGGAGTGGCCAAGAGGCGGTCACCTGCTGTGAGGTGCTGGGAAGGGCGTATTCTCTACTCCAAACCTAAGTCCAGGCTTCCCACGTAATGTTGCTGGAGTTTGCAAAGCCCTTCCTGCACCGACCTGGAATTCACTATGTAGTCTCAGGGTGGCCTCGAACTCACGGCGATCCTCCTGCCTCTGCCTCCCGAGTGCCAGGATTAAAAGTGTGCGCCACCATGCCTGGATCATTTCATCATTTTAAAAATTATTAAATTATTATGGCATGCCCATTCTCCCTCCCTCTGTCTCTAATAAATAAATAAAAATCAAAATCTTAAATGTATAAAATATATTTTTATTTATTTTCAAGCAGAGAGAGAGAGAATATGAATGGGTATGCTGCTGCAAATGAACTCCAGATACATGCACCATTTTGTGCATCTGGCTTTATATGGGTACTGGGGAGTTGAACCTGGGTCACCAGGCTTTTTAGGCAAACACATTAACTGCTGAGCCATTTGTCCAGCCCCCCACATTTCGTCGCTTTATGCCCATCCCATGTCTATTTCATTGCTATTGTTTCTTAGGGGCAGTACTGCAGGAATCAAGACGGGTAGTTTATCCTTCACATGGTTTCAGTTGGGTAGGGAAACAGCTTCCTCCTCACAGGTGTACAAAGCTCAGTGTTAGGGAGGTCTGAGCCGCAGGAGGGGGCTTCAAAGGAGCAAGCAGACTGGGGAGTGTTTGAAGACAAGGGAGCCAGGCGTGGTGATGCACGCATTTAATCCCAGGCACAGGTAGGAGATCTCAGTGAGTTTGAGGCCACCCTGAGACTCCACAGTGAATTCCAGGTCAGCCTGAGCTAGAGTGAGACCCTACCTCGAAAAACCAAAACAAAACAAAAGATAAGGGAACATATTCAGAAGTCCCTAAATTCTGAGAAGTGACAGTAGAGTGTTTAGCACTAACTGAGACACCCCATCTCACCCTCCAAGGCCCAGGGGCCATTGCGGAAGAGGGGCAGAAAGAATGTTAAGAGTCAAAAGAAGAGGCGGCATGCTTACAATGCTGTCATTAGGCTTTGCAGGCAAGCTCCTTAATCGCTCAACCACCTCTCCAGCCCAACAGTAGAGCTTAAAAAATGACAAGATTAGGAGATATAAACTAGGTCTAGGGCTGGAGAGATGGCTTAGCGGTTAAGCGCTTGCCTGTGAAGCCTAAGGACCCCAGTTCGAGGCTCGGTTCCCCAGGTCCCATGTTAGCCAGATGCACAAGGGGGCACATGCGTCTGGAGTTCATTTGCAGAGGCTGGAAGCCCTGGCATGCCCATTCTCTCTCTCCCTCTATCTGTCTTTCTCTCTGTGTCTGTCGCTCTCAAATTAAAAAAAAAAAATAATAATAATAAAAAAAACTAGGTCTAAAGAGAGCAGGACTCAGACCTGGAAAGATGGAAGGAAGGGGTGACGTGTAAAGGACCCAGGGTGAGTCAGTTCACGGGGTCAGAATGGGCTCTGGGCAGATCCAGGAAAGGTGCCATAGTTCTGTCTCAGATGAGGGTGGGCGCCCAGGGGAGGGAGCAGTGAGAAATCCACGTGGAGAGGGCCGGGTTGAGGAAAAAGTGTAAGGGCTTTGAGTTGTCAGCTTGAGGAGGGAGCTTCATTCTGTGGACAGTGGTCACCATGGAGGATTCTGGGAAAAACACACCTGGCAATGTTGGTAGGGGAAACTGAGCAGTCAGGCAGGCACAAATTTTAAGTGGTGACAGGGGAGAAGGGACAACGTCTCCAGAGCTGGGGTCGAATCAACCAGATTCTCAACCTGAGCTCAGGAGGGAGGGAGCCCTGGCAGGCTTCCTTTGGGTTCTTTGGAGTGTACACACTGCAGTGTAAGAGAGAACACATAAGAATTCAGTTTGTCCAGCCCTTGGCTGTCCAGTGGCACCTGTTCCTGTGAGAAGTCCTAAGCTACCTTGTGTTCTGGGATGGGCGAGTTTTGTTTTGTGAGTGGTGCCTCAGAGGTCTGCACCACATATTCAAGAGACAGGTGTCCAATGAAAATTTTACCCTAGTCGGGTGTGGTGGCGCATGCCTTTAATCCCAGCACTTGGGAGGCAGAGGTAGGAGGATTGCCGTGAGTTCGAGGCCACCCTGAGACTCCATAGTGAATTCCAGGTCAGCCTGGGCTAGAGTGAGACCCTACCTCGAAAAACAAAAAAACAAAAACAAAAACAAAAAAATCATCTTACCATGGTCAGGAAAAAAAATCAGTTTGGAGTCCAGTGTGGTGGCTTATTCCTTTAATCCCAGCCCTCAGGGGGCATAGGTAGGAGGATCACTGTGAGTTCAAGGCCAGCCTGAGAATACAGAGTGAATTCCAGGTCAGCCTGGACTAGGGTGAAACCCTACCTCGAAAAACAGAACAAAACAAAAAATTCAGTTTGGGGGGCTAGAGAGATGGTCTAACAGTTAAGGCACTTGCTTGTAAAGTCTAATGACTCAGGTTCAGTTCCCCAGGACCCACATTAAGCCAGATGCATAAAGTGGCGCACGCATCTGGAGGTCATTTGTAATGGTTCCAAAGGGCTGCGCATGGTGGTACCTGCCTGTCATCCCAGTACTTGGGAGGCAGACGCAGGAGAACCAAAGTTTAAGGCCAGCCTGGGATACATATAGAGATCCTCTCTCAAAAAGAAACACAACTTTAATCCTAGCACTTGGGAGGTTGACATAAAAGGATTACCACGCCCAAGGACCCTAAGTTTGATTCCCCAGTAAGCCAGATGCACAAAGTGGTGCACGCATCTGGAGTTAGTTTGAGGTGATTAGAGGCCCTGGTGCACCCATTCCCTCCCCCCATCTCTCTGTGTCTCTTTCTCTGTCTCACTCTCTCTCAAATAAAGAAATAAATAAAATATTTAAATTTTTTTTTTTTAAAAAAACAGTTGGCTGACTCTACCTCCACAAGACCATCATAATAGAGGAAAAGATGACGACATTAAAATAAAAGAGAGACTGATTGAGGGGGAGGGGATATGAGGAAGAGTGGAGTTTCAAAGGGGAAAGCAGGGGGGAGGGAGGGAATTACCATGGGATATTATTTACAATTATGGAAGTTGTCAATAAAAAAAATTAATTAAAAAAAGATCTAACTTTGGGCTGGAGTGATGGCACAGAGGTTAATGGCACTTGCTTGCAAAGCCTGATGACCCATGTTTGATTTCTCAGTCCTCTTGTAAGGCCAGATGCACAAAGTGGTACATGTGTCTGGAGTTAATTTGTAATGGCAGGAGGCCCTGGTGTACCCATTCTCTCTCTGTCTGACTCAAAAAAAAAAAAAAAAAACCAAAAAAAATGAGGGCTGGAGAGATGGCTTAGCAGTCAAAGGCACTTGTTAGCAAAAGCCTAACAGCCCAGGTTCGATTCCCTTGTATTCATGTGAAACTATATGCACAAAGTGGCGCATGCATCTGGAGTTCATTTGCGGGGGCACCTACCCTGGCTCGCCTACTTCATTTCTCTCATTCTCTCTCTGCCCTCCTCCTTGCAAATAAGGAAATATAAAAAAATTTAAAAAGCAAAAGAATGGAATTGGAGCCCAGGACTAGGAGGAGGAAAGTCAGGCCTGCAAATGCAGACGTGGAATTTATTTTCAAGAGCAAAGCTGAGAGAGAGAGAGAGATTGCAGAGGAAGAAAATAAGACCCAAGGACTGATCCTTGGAGAACACAGTGCTTGAAGAGCAGGCGAAGGAGGAAGATACTGAAGGAGTTATGCGAATGAAAGGTGGGATCGGAGGAGACAGTGGCCTGGCAGCCAAGGGAGAAGCTGTCTTCCAGGGGAAGGGGCGGTCAAATGGGGTTAAATGTCGCAGAGATCTGGGGGAAGATGAGGTGCTGATTTTGACAGCTCAGAGGTCACTGGCTGAGTATAAGGGATTTAAGGGCATTTAGTGATCACATGGAGACAACACAGTTAGTTGTAGAGCCTTAAAGATGAAGTAGAGAAAGATAAAAGGCAGTAACGGAATGCGAGACCACAAGATTTGCAGAAGTAGAGAAACTTTTTCTTCTTAAATATTTTATTTATTTGCCAGCAGAGAGAGTGAGAGAGAAAGAAAAAGAGAGAGAGAAAATGGTGGTACCAGAGCCTCCAGCTTCTTCAAACCAACTCCAGACGCATGTGCCACTTTGTGCATCTGGCTTTACGTGGGGACTGGGAAATCAAACCTGAGTCCTTAGGCTTTGCAGGAAAATGCCTTAACTGCTGAGCCATCTCTCCAGCCTAGAAGTAGAGAAACTTTTCATCACGTGCTAGGGTTAAGTATGTTTATACGCCAGTGGAGAAGGACCCTGTAGACAGGAAGGTTTTGAACGCAAGGAAGAGATGGGGGATGGGATGTCTGCGACCGCGGAATACTTACGGAGAAAATGCTTGAGAGCCACAGTCCACTGCTGTGAGGAGACCTCAGGTGGACACCGTGCATTAGATACAGGCAGTCTCGGTGGCCTGTTCCAGCCTGGGAACTGAACCAGGAGGTGCGGCTGTGGGTGACCGGCCTATCCTGAGGATTGCTCCAGAGGGTGTGGAAGGCCACAGGTAGGAGGAGCCAACTGAAGGTTCCAAGAGCTCTGTGAGGTAGTCAGGGAGACTGGGTGCCCTGAGTTTATGCGGCTGAAGCCAAACCTTGATCCCAGTTTTCCATTGCAGGGATGCTCGAAAGAGGAGGCCAAAGGCAGACAGTCACGAGTCAGTGTTTTCTCCGCGAATGTTGGTGAACCTGTTTCCCTCCACCCAGATGCCTTGAGCAGAGATCAAACTCACCTCTGCTTCTGTCATCCAGGATGCATAGTCAGCAAGTGCCCATCCAGTCCACCATGGGTAAAGCACCATGTTCTGATTCCAGCCAGATTAGTTTTCTAAGGGCTGGCGAGATTGCTCAATGGTTAAAGCAAAACTGGCCAGCTCAGGCTGGATTCCTCAGTACCCCCATAAAGCCAGATGAACTAAGTGGTGCATTCAGCTGCAGTGGCAAGAGGCCCTAACAACCCGTTCTCTCTCTCTCTCTTTGCAAGGGGGTGGGGAGAGACTTAGAGGGAGACAACGCCACAGCCTCTAGCTGCTGCAAACAAACTCCAGATGCTTACACCACCGAGTCATCTCTTCAGCCCTCTCCTTCTCATTCTCTTTTTGCTTGCAAATAAATAAAACAAATTTTTTTGGGCAGGGAGGGAGGTAGAGACTTGCTCTAGTCCAGGCCAATCTGGAACTCATTCTGTCAGTCCCAGGCTGGCCTTGAACCCACAGCAATCTTCCTACCTCTACCTCCCAAGTGCTGAGATTAAAGGCGTGTGCTACCACACCTAGCTAAAAATACTTTGTTAAAACGATGAGTTTTTGTTGTTGTTGTTGTTTTTAAATTTTATTATTTAGTTATTTGATAGAGAGAGAGAGAGAGAGAGAAAGAGAGAGGGAGGGAGGGAGGGAGAATGGGCATGCCAGAGCCTCCAGCCACTGCAAATGAACTCCAGATGCATGTGCCCCCTTGTGCATCTGGCTTGTGTGGGTCCTGGGGAGTCGAACGTGGGTCCTTTGGCTTTGCAGGCAAACGCCTTAACTGCTAAGCCATCCCTGCAGCCCAAATGATGACTTTTTGAAGTGGAAGTTGACAGAGGAGACACATGGTCCAAGTGACCTGGATGCTAATCTGTTCTCATTCTTTCTTGTGAAACAGAGAAAGGCGGTTCATTGGCTGGGAGGCCTGTACCCTTTTTTCTAGCCTAGTGGTGGGAGCCTCTTGGGGTGAAGCTCATTGAAAGAAGCAAGCTGATGGGCAGGCTTGTGTTCTTCATGAGTTTCTGTGGGAGCCCAGGTGCCTTGGGAAGCCCAGCCCTCTCTTCACCTGCCTCCTCAGGCAGGCCTTAGATTTGGCGCTGTCTTCAGACTCAGCACCTGCTGTCTGGCTACCTTGCCTCCCTCCACATCAGCACCTGCTCTGTGCTCTGCTCCCACACCAGGCTGCACAGTCAAGAAAGGGTGTAGGTGCCCCAGCGGAGGGCCGGGGTTCAGCACTTTGGATTGCCACGTTTCCAAATCACTCGTTAGATATTCAGAAGACAGCCTGGAGAGATGGCTCAGCGGTTAAGGCACTTGCCCGAGAAGCCGAAGGACCCATGTTCGACTGTCCAGAGCCCACATAAGCCAGGCACACAAAGATGAGGTAAGTGCAAGGTTGCACATGCCCACTAGGTGGCACAAGCATCTAGAGTTCAATTGGAGTGCCTGAGGCCTTGGTGGACCAATTCTCTCTCTCTCTGTCTCCCACTCTCTCTGTCTCTCTAAAAAAATAAAAAGAATTTGGAAAACTTTTGCTCTGGCAGTGCCCCACTTGGATGAGTAAGGTCCTAACGGAATCCCTAGATCCCCACACAGAGGCAGCAGACAGTTCACGGGCTCAGAGCAGAGAGTCATTCCTTTCCGTGATGTTGAGTGAGTGAACAGGCCCAGCTGAAGGGCTACCAAAGTGGGCTTGCCCACTTCTCCCGAGGTCCCAGTGCCCTGGGCGCATTTTAGCCTGGCAAGCTCAACAGGAGCAGATGGTGTGTGTAATTCAGCAAGTGACATCACCAAATTTAGCTAAGTTTCTGGGGGTGGTCTCTTTCCTGCCTGCTCTGGCCTTCCCACCGTGCTTCTGTGAGGCTGGGGAGTCTTGTCCCATCTGGCTTCTGCCTCTCTCTTCTGCAGCTGGAGGTGATTTCACTCACAGACGAGGGCCCAGGTAGCGTGCTTGCCACTTCTCACTTCCTTACTGTCTGCCACAGAAGCCTTCGAGAGTTGCCATCGGCAACTGCATTCAACTGGAGTGCCTGAGGCCTTGGTGCGCTTGGAGAACTTGGGTAGAGAAACAGAATTAGAGTGCACAATTAAATGAGAAGTAAATGTAACGATATATCAACTTTACTTAATCAACTGGATGAAATGAATTACTTGACAAGTAGAGTTATACCTGAGCTGCTAGGAGCTCAGCCCTTCACATCTTCCAGCCCAGGGCCTTCCACAGTAGCGGGCTTCGCTCTCAAGTCTACCAGCTCTGCCCCAGCTGCTGAGCAGTGCAAGCAACTCCCACTTGCCCTGGGGTGGGTGCCCCCAGAGGCCAGATCCCAAAGGCGCCTTGAGACTTCTGTGCCAGGGGGAACCTCTCCGGGAGCCTGTTTTTCCTGAGAGGGCACTGTGGAGTGCATAGTGGAAGCAGCGCAGCCGTCACTGCAGGATGAGGCTGAGAGCGCTCTGCTCAGACACTGGCAGGGCCAGGGTGGCTTCCTAGCTCGGTGCAGGGTGCCAGGAAGTGGGAAGGGACCGTTCTCCTTCCAGTCCCTCCCCAGGGTCCTCTTCTTACATAGCCTCGAGATCCTTGCTTCTTCCTCAATCCAGAATGTTCTGGGCATTTGGGAGTGGAGGTCTCCTCAGAGTCCTGGAGAATAAGGGCGCCCTTTGCTTGGGGAACCCCGCTTCAGCCAAGGAAAGTCAGGTGGGCTCAGATCAGGGTGAGGGGCAGGGTGTGATTGGAGGAAATAAAAGGGAGCAACAAAAAACGACTTAAACAATTTGGTAACTTGAATCCACAGAGGGAGCATTTGGCAGGAGAGAGGAAAGTCTAGGCAGATGTGGTGGGGTTCCCATCAGCGCCACAAGTTCTTGACTGAGCCATACAGTACGGCAGGAACCAGCTGCGTCTCTGCCCCTAAGCGCTGACCTGCTATTTGGAGAGGTGACTCGCCCCTGCCACGTAACCAACACCCCGCAGCGTGTGGCTCTGGCCGGAGCAGAGAGGATGGCCGGGAAGGTTCGCCCCCCCCCCCCCAGGGGCAGCGGTCAGCCGCCCTGGTAAGAAGGGGAAAGTCACTGACTGTCATCCCCTAAAGGACAGGGGCTAGGCTTGTGCTTCATACTCTTTACACAGCAGAAAAATAGTCCCTTTGATCTGTGTTTTCTTTTTGCTTTCAGTTACCTGTGATCAACACTAGTCCAGAAAGATTAAATGGAAAATTCCAGAAACCAAGAATTCATAAGTTTTAAAGAAATTTTACATAGACTATTGCTATAATTTATAATCGTTCTACATTATTGTTAGTTTTGTTGTTACTTTCTTTTTTTTATTGACCACTTCCATAATTGTAAACAATATCCCTCCCCCCATTTTCCCCTTTGAAACTCCATTCTCCATCATATCTCCTCCCCCTCTCAATCAGTCTCTCTTTTATTTTGATGTCATGATCTTTTCTTCCTATTATGATGGTGTTGTGTAGGTAGTGTCAGGCACTGTGAGGTCATGGATATCCAGGCCATTTTGTGTCTGGAAGAGCATGTTGTAAGGAGTCCTACCCTTCCTTTGGCTCTTATGTTCTTTCCGCCACCTCTTCTGCAATGGACCCTGAGCCTTGGAAGGTGTGATAGAGATATTTCAGTGCTGAGCACTCCTCTGTCACTTCTTCCTAGCACCATGGTACTTTCTGAGTCATCGTAAGGTCACTGCCACCTGAAAAGAGCAGTTTCTCTAACGAAAAATGAGAGTAGCATTAATGTATGGGTATGAACGTTAAGAGAAGTGCTTACTGGGCAGTTTGGTGAGCATAGTATATACATTTAGCCAGACAGCAGCAAGCATTACACCCCTAGGGCTTATGACTACCCCTGTTGTAGGTTTTCAGTATCAGGGCTGTATTCTCTCCCATGGAGCGGGCCTCTAGTCAAATTAGAGGGCGGTTGTTTTCCCCCTCCTCCCCGTGCCACTATTGCACCCATTGGCTCATTTGGCCTGGCTGGCCAAATATAAGGCTTGCAGTGTCCACTGTTGAGTGTCTTCACTGGTGATTTCTCTCTCACCCATTGAACTGCATGCGGCATGGCTTTTTCCAGCTTTCTGTCAGCTTGTTGTTACTTTCTAACTGTGAATTTTCTTTTCTTTTCTTTTTTTTTTTTTTTTTAAGGTAGGGTCTTGCTGTACTCCAGGCTGACCTGAAATTCACTATGTAGTATCAGGGTGGCCTTGAACTCACGGTGATCCTCCTACTTCTGCCTCTCAAGTGCTGGGATTAAAGGCATTCACCACCATGTCTGGCATGTTTTTTTTTTTTAATTTAATTTATTTATGAGAGAGAGAAAGAGGGGGGGGCAGATAGAGAGAAAAGGGTGCGCCAGGGCCTCCAGCCACTGTAAATGAACTCTAGACGCATGTGCCACCTTGTGCATCTGGTTTATGTGGGTCCTGGGGATTTGAACCTGGTCTTTTGACTTTGCAGGCAAGTGCCTTAATGGCTAAGGCATCTCTCCAGCGCCCCCTTTTTGAGGTAGGGTCTTGCTCTAGCATCGGCTGACCTGGAATTTACTATGTAGTCTCAGGGTGGCCTTGAAATCCTGAGTGCTGGGATTAAAGGCATGTGCTACCATGCCTGCGTTTACTGTGCTCTCTCTCTCTCTCTTTCTTTTTTATTCTTGAAGTACTAGCAATTGAATTTAGGGCCTTTTGTATGCTAGGCAAGCACTTTACCACTGAGCTAGATCCCAGCTTACTGTGTACTATGTGTAATTTATGTTAGGGTTTTTTTTTTTCAAATTTTTATTAACAACTTCCATGATTATAAAAAAAGTCCCATGGTAATACCCTCCCTCCCGCCCACTTTCCCCTTTAAAACTCCATTCTCCATCATATCCCCTCCCCCTCCATCAGTCTCTCTTTTATTTTGATGTCATGATCTTTTCCTCCTCTTATGATGGTCTTGTGTAGATAGTGTCAGGTATGGTGAGGTCATGGATATCCAGGCCATTTTGTGTCTGCGGGGAGCATGTTGTAAGGAGTCCTACCCTTCCTTTGGCTCTTACATTCTTTCTGCTACCTCTTCTGCAATGGACCCTGAGCCTTGGAAGGTGTGATTGAGATATTGCAGTACTGAGCACTCTGGTCACTTCTTTCCAGCACCATGATGCCTTCTGAGTCATCCCAAGGTCACTGCCATCTGGAAAGAGAAGATTCTCTACCAAAAGTGAGAGTAGCATTAATACAAGTGTATGAACATTAAGAGAAGTGCTTACTGGGCAGTTTGATAAGCATTGTATAAACATTTAGCCAGCAGCGGATGTTACACCCCTAGAGCTCATGACTACCCCTGTTTTAGGTTTTCAGTATCAGGGATGTATTCCCTCCCATGGAGCAGTCCTCCAGTCCAATTACAGGGCAGTTATGTTAAGGGTTTTTATATAGTATGTATATATGCATATATGCACATGCAAAAGTATAACCTATACAGGGTTCCGTGCTCGCTGTAGTTTCAGGCTTCCACTGGGTGCCTTGGGATATGTGCCCTGCAGACAAAGGGACAATTGTGCTGTGTCACTGGTAGTAAGCACACAGCTTGGCTTGCTGAAAGCATTTAATAATGTCTTATGAATGAGTGGATGATTTGTGTAGGGAAGAGACATCTGAAGATGGTGGCCAAAGCCAGGAGTGGGGAAGCGCAGGGCCTCGCTCTGGCAGGGATGGGAGGAGAGCGGCTCTGGCTGGGATGGAAGGTCAAGTTCAGGGGAGATAAGCCCACTCTGAGGGGTTTGCGCCAGTTGGGAAGGGCCATGAATGGTAAGCCAAGTGGTCGTCTCCAGAGCCTGTTCCTCTTCTGGCTAGCCCCTCCCCCATCTCTTCCCTCAGATATTTTTGGATCCTTCTAGAGTAGGGACTGCACTCCGAGCTCAAACAGGTGCAGGCAAAGTCTGGCCTGGAGTTCTGAGCTCACAGGAAGTGGGTTGTGCTGGGATCTCAGCCCAGAACCAAGCCAGGGAGAGCCCTGGGGCTTGGGAGTCCCTTCTCCCCACCCTCCCCCAACAGGTCACTGCCAAAACTGCAGCCCCTGGTCCATCTCCAAGTGGCCATTGAGTGAGGACCTGGCTGGCCAGTTGTCTCCCATAGAATTTTCCCTAAGCAAGACTTGACAAAGTCTTCCCCATGGAAACTCCACCTCAGGTGTGTATGTGATTTATGGAGCGGCTAGAGGTTAGCACCATCTATCCTGCGTGCTTTCATCCTCCAGAGAGGTCCCCGCCAACTGGTCAGCTACTCAACTTCCCCTCTTACCTTTATTACAAGAAACTGGTGCGAGGTGACTTAATTTTTTTTTTTTTTTTATTTTCTAGCAAGGAGACTGAGAGACCAGAAGTGCTATCTGAGACCTGGTAGTGGTTGTTATAAAAAAAATCAAAAAGGGATCAGTCACTTGCCCTAGTCAGGTAGAGACCAGGAGAATGAGCTTAGAGACAATGGTGATGGTATTAGAAGTCTGGTTGTGGGCTAGAGAGATGGTTCAATGGTTAAGGCGCTTGTCTGCAAAGCCCAAGGACCCAGGTTTGATTCCCCAGTACCCGTGTAAGCCAGATGCACAAGGTGACACATGTATTTGGAGTTCATTTGCAGTGCCTGGAGGCCCTAGTGTGCCCATTCCCTCTTTCTATCTGCTTCTTTCTTTCAAAACAAAAAAAGAAGTCTGGTGGTGATCTCACCTCTGTCTTGCAGCCCTGCCTTGGTTTCCTTTCTGAGCTAGTGGAGCACAGGACTCGATTGGCCATCAAGCACCTTGCCATCTCTGGACCTGTTTCTTCTCTTCCTTCTCCCTTCTTCCCTCTCTCCCTCCCCTCCCTCCCTCCCCCTCTCTCTCTTTCTTTCTTTCTTCTTTCTCCTCCTTCTGAGTGCTGGAGTTATAGCACGTCTCACTATGCTCTGCTTGGACCTTGGACAAGAATGGGGCAATACTTGTCCTATTGACAGTGTGGGGCTGTCATATTACTAAAATAAGAAAATAGCTATCAGATGCTTGAAACATTATTTGGCATCAGATGCCTTTTTTTTTTTTTCTTTGAGGTAGGGTCTGGCTCCAACCCAGGCTGACTCAGATGCTTTCCCCCTTTCTTTCATGAGAGGGAGAGAAAAAGCACGAGAGAGAGAGAGAGAGAGAGAGAGAGAGAGAGAGAGAGAGAGAGAGGGAGGGAGGGAGGGAGGGAGGGAGGGAAGGAGGGAGGGAGGGAGAGAATTGGCATGCCAGGACCTCTAGCCACTGCGTTTGAACTCCACATGTGTGCATCACCTTGTGCACATGGCATGTGCATATATCACTTTGTGCATCTGGTTTACATCGGTTCTGGGGAGTTGAACCTGGGTCCTTAAGCTTTGCAGGCAAGCACCTTAACAACTAAGCCACCTCTCCTGCCCCAGAGGCTTTTTTCTTTTTTGAGGCAAGTCCAACAGACTGGCCTTTATTTTTTATGTGAGATGAGAGTGGGGGGGGGGCAATTGGTATGCCAGGGCTCCCAACCACCACAATCAAATTCCAGGTGTGTGCACCACTTTTTGCTCATGTACAGCCTTGCACACTTGTGTCACTGTGCGTAAGGCTTACATGGGTCCTGGAGAGTCGAACATGAGTCTTTAGGCTTCACAGGCAAGCGCCTTAACTGCCAAGCCATCTCTCCAGCCCCCTCAGATGCATTTTTTTCTTTTCTTTTTGTTTTTGGTTTTTCGAGGTAGGGTCTTGCTCTAGCCCAGGCTGACCTGGAATTCATCATGTAGTCTCAGGGTGGCCTCGAACTCATGGCAGTCCTCCTACCTCTGCCTCCTGAGTGCTGGGATTAAATGTGTGTGTCACCATACCTGGCTTGCCAGATGCCTTTTTAAAATTTAAAAAAAAAATTTTTTTTGAGAAAGAGAGAGAAAGAGGCAGATATATATAAAGAGATAATGAGTGTTCCAAGGCCTTCAGTGGCTGCAAACAAACTCCAGATGCATGCATCACCTTGTGCATCTGGTATACATGGGTCCTGGGAATTGAACCTGGGTCCTTTGGTTTTGTAGACAAGTGCCTTAACTACTAAGCCATCTCTCCAGCCCCCAGATGTATTTTTTAAAAAACGTTTTTATTAGGCTGGGGAGATGGGTCAGTGATTAAGATGCTTGCTTGCAGAGCCTGATGGCTTGGTTTGATTCCCCAGTACCCATGTAAAGCCAGATGCACAAAGTGGTACATGTATCTGGAGATCATTTTTTTTTGTTCATTTTTATTTATTTATTTGAGAGAAAGAGAGAGAAAGAGGCAAATAGAGAGAGAATGGGCACGCCAGGGCCTCCAGCCACTGCAAAGGAACTCCAGACGCATGCGCCCCCTTGTGCATCTGGCTAAAGTGGGTTCTGGGAATCAAGCCTCGAACCAGGGTCCTTAGGCTTCACAGGCAAGCGCTTAATCATTGAGCCATCTCTCCAGCCCTCTGGAGATCATTTGCAGTGGGAAGAGGCCCTGGTGTGCCCATTCTTTCTCTGTGTGTCTGTATATTTGCTTGTCTTGTTCTCTCTCTCTGCTTGCAAATAAATAAAAATAAAAAACTTCTTATTTTATTTATTTATTTGAGAGGGGCAGAGAGAGAGGGGGGCAGAGAGAATGGGTATGCCAAGGTGTCTAGCCACTGCAAACAAACTCCAGATGCATGCACCACCTTGTGCGTGTGGCATACATGGTACCTAGGGAATTGAACCTGGGTCCTGAGGCTTCACAGGCAAGCACCTTAACTGCTGAGCCATCTCTCTCCAGCCCTTAAAAATAAAACAAAATTTTTATTGACAACTTCCATAAGCATAAACAAGATATCATGATGGTAATCCCCTCCCACCACCCTACCTTCTCCCCCTCCTAAATCCTCCCTCCAGTGGATTCCTTACAGATGCTTTTGAAGGTCAAAGCACTGTGGCAGGAGGGAAGTGTTCTCCCTGATGAACCTAGGCTGTGATAAGACATGGGCTGCCAGTTTCCTCAAATGTCATGCGATGAGAACAGCCAGGGGAATCCATCAGCGTTTCTGCTCCTGTTTAGGACTGTTAATATCCTTGGGATTCTCTGTCCTCAAAGAGCTTACAGACTAGAAGAGGGGACAGTCCATGCACATGAGATGAACAGAAAACCATATAAGGTAGATAGAATCACGGGCTAAAAATAAGTAGCTGGAGAGATCAGAGAAGGGGGAGCAGTTGTCAGCGAGGCTTTGTGGTTGGGAGAGGGGCTCAAGCTGGGTTCAGGGCGTGTGGATGCCCGAACAGCAGGGCCAGAGACTGGGCCTTGGGGTGGCGCGGACTCAGCTGGCTTCCTGCGGGAGCGTGTCAGGGAGGGCGCCGAGGTGTTGGTGCCCATGCTATTTTCCTGTGTCGGCCATAACAAATACCCCCCAGACTTGGCTTCAAGCAACAGATACGTATTCTTGCATGATTCTAGAGGCCAGAAGTCCCAAATCAAGACACTGACAGGGTCCTGGTCACTCCGAGGGTCCTTAAGGAAGACCTTCCGCACCTTTTCCAGTTTCTGGTAGTTGTTAGTTAGTTAGTTGTTTTTTTTTTTTTTTTTCCGAGGTAGGGTCTCATTCTAACCCAGGCTGACCTGGAATTCACTATGGAGTCTCAGGATGGCCTCGAACTCACGGCGCTCCTCCTACCTCTGCCGCCCAAGTGCTGGGATTAAAGGCGTGCGCCACCACACCCGGCTCTGGTAGCTGTTAGTAATCCTTGGTGCGCTCTGGCCTCTGGTCTCATAGCTCCAATCTCCACAACCATTTCCCCTGTCCTGTCCTCATACTAGGACATTGGGTCTCCAATACCCCATACTCCAATCCAGTATGACCTCATCTTGACTACTGACGTCTGCGAAGATCCTACTTTCCAATAAGGTCTCGTTCTCAGGCTCCTGGTGGACATGAGTGTCGAGGAGTCACCATTCAAGCCACTGCACTTATTTAGTCCTTGGACGCCTTGTTTAGTACTGCTACCTCAGGCGGTTAGTCTTCCGCTGAGCAGAGAGGCACCTGTTTCCTTGGACCCCTACTCCCACAGCCCCCACAGTGACCCCCGTGTCTATTTTGGAGCTCTGCTGACATACCCGGGGAGGGACATGTTGCATGAAGGTATGGACAGCTGGCTGGGGCGGAGAGTTCAAGGAGCAGCTGCCCAGGCTACGGTGGTGCTGGGCAGGAGGGTGGGGGGAGGAGGGGTGGGCCTCAGCCCTGGGGTGACTTAGAGGAGGGAGGAGCAAAGTCACAGGAGCTGGAAACCCAGGCCCATCTTGCTTTGTCTGTGGGCCTCGCTCATGCCCAGCCCCTCTGCATCTCAGCTCCTGGGCGCAGTGGGAGCCAAGGAGGGGTGTGCGTGATCTGGAGGCCTCCCCCGGCTCTCCATAGAAGCTGCTTGAGCAAGCTTTGGAGAAACTCCTCTGTGAGGCTCCCATTCTGCCCCCCTCTTGCCGGCAGTAGCGGTTCCCGCGCTGAAAGAGCAGGGTAGCTATGTCTCCTCATCCTGGGTACCAGGGGCCCCCAGGCTTGAGTATGGGGAGTCTGGACAGCCATGGAGCACCCTGGAGGAGGAGCAGGGTGAGGAGACAGGTGCTCCACTTTTCACTAGCCCAGGCCTTGAGACCTTTCAGATATATATATATAGTTTGTTTGTTTGGTTTGGTTTTTCGAGGTAGGCTCTCCCTCTAGCCCAGGCTGACCTAGAATTCACTATGTGGTCTCAGAGTGGCCTCAAACTCATGGTGATCCTCCTACCTTTGCCTCCTGAATGCTGGGATTAAAGGTGTGTGCCACCACGCCCAGCTTTAGAAATATTTAATAGTGATCACAAAGGCCTGGTTCAAGGAACCTAGTCATTCTCCTTTATTCGCCTGACCTTGGGGGGCCCTCTCTGGCTAGCTAGTTTTTTAAAAAAAAATTATTTATTTATTTGAAAGTGACAATGAGAGAGAGAGAAAGAGAGAGAGAGAGAGAGAGCCTCTAGCCACTGCAAATGAACTCCAGATGCATGCACCCTCTTGCGCATCTGGCTAACGAAGGTCCCGGGGGATCGAGCCTCAAACCGGGAACCTTAAGCTTCACAGGCAAGTGCTTAACCGCTAAGCCATCTCTCCAGCCCTGGCTAACTAGTTTTTAACTATAGCCATTGGTCGCCTCACTGACCTGGCTTGGCTCCTGCGGTGTTTGACCTCAGGTGACCTATGTCCCCAGGAGCTACTACTCGGAGCCTGTGGGGCCACATCCCACTCAGGTGCACAGCCTCTGTTGCTGGGTGGCTAGCCCTCTCTCTCTTCCACTCTTCTCCCTCCAGTCTGAGCCTCATATTTTCACAGGGGGACCAGCTGTTCAGCAGTCCAGTTCATTCAGTTATCTCATGATAAGCCAGGAAGGCGACTCTCCTAGGGCCTTTCAGTCACATGAGAGCTAGGCCTGGGTAACTACGGGATGGCATGAGGACTCGGCTCACTGGCACTTCTCTGCTTCTGAATCCTTCCTGGTCCTCTCTTGACTTCCAGAACTCTTTGCCAGTGACTTGAAGGAAGGGCTTTCGTTTTCTCACTGTCCATCCATCCGTTTATCCCGTTTCCCACACACGCATGTATCAGCTTCCTACCTACTTACTCCCTACATCTATCCACTTTCCATCCATCCTTTTTTCATCCATCCTGTCTGTCTATCCAAATGGCTATTCTAGGTGTTGAGGAAGTAAAATCTCCAATCACCAAGAAACTACATAAGTTATGCACTCTATTAGAGATGATAGACCCAGGACTGGAGAGATGGCTCAGCCTGCAAAACCTAATGACCTAAGTTCGATTTTTCCCCAGGACCCATGTAAAGCCAGACGCACAAAGTGGTGCATGCATCTGGAGTTCGTTTTCAGTGGCTAGAGGCCGTGGCACTCCCATTCTCTCTCTGTCACTCTCTGCTTGCAATAAATCAATATAAAAAAAAGATGATAGATCCAGCAAAGAAAGTAAAACTAGAGAGAGGAGACTAGAAAGGGTGACAACCTTCAGTGAGGTGGCTGGGCAAAGCCTAACAAGAAGTCAGTGTCACTGGGCGTGGTGGCGCACGCCTTTAGTCCCAGCACTCAGGAGGCAGAGGTAGGAGGATCGCCATGAGTTCAAGTCCACCCTGAGACTACATAGTGAATTACAGGTCAGCCTGAGCTAGAGTGAGACCCTACCCCAGAAAACAAAGACAAAAACAAAAACCAACCAACCAAACAAACAAAAAAAATACTCATTGAGAGTGGTGGTATATGCCTTTAATTCCAGCATTCAGGAGGCTAAGGTAGGAGGATCATTGTGAGTTTGAGGCTAGACCAGGGCTATGAAGTGAGTTCCAGGTCAGCCTGGGCTAGAGGGAGACCTTGATTAAAAAAAAAAAAAGAGCTGGGTGTGGTGACACACACCTTTAATCCCAGCACTTGGGAGGCAGAGGTAGGAGGATCGCTGTGAGTTCAAGACCACTCTGAGACTGCATAGTCAATTCCAGGTCAGCCTGAGTTAGAGTGAGACCCTGCCTTGGAAAAGAAAAAGAAAACAAAAAAAGAGCCGGGTGTGGTGGAACACGCCTTTAATCCCACCCAGCACTCAGAAGACAGAGGTAGGAGGATTGCTGTGAGTTTGAGGCCACCCTGGAAATACAGAGTAAATTCCAGGTCAGCCTGGGCTAGAGGGAGATTCTACCTCAAAGGGAAGGGGGTGGGCCAATGGCTTCTCTGGGAACAGCCTGCTCGGCAAAGGGTCCAGCAAGCGCAGCGAGACAGAAGGGGCCTGGAGGGGTCAAGGGCGTGCCAGTCCAGGTGGTGCGAGAGCAGAGATGGTCTCTGGGGCAGCAGGGGAGGAGGGCGCAGGGCCTCTCCATCACTGCACAACCGTGGTGTGTCTTTTTTAGGAGAGGAGGGCCTTAGGGGAGGGCATGCTGAGGAGTGATGTCACCTGAGCATCCCTGGGCTGTGTGGGGCGCACAGGAGAATGGGGTGGGGGCAGCCATGACATAAACGCAGGAAGTGAGGAGCTTTCTGTTTCCCTGCTAATAAAACAGGCCCAGAAAAGTCCAGTTACTTGCTGGAGGTCCCACTGGTAATTAGGGGAGAAAATTGAGCCCCCAATCCTTATATCTATTGGCTCCTTCCTTTCTCTTTGCTCTCTTTCGTGGCCCTCAGGGCTGCCCCTGTCATTCCACACTGGGCACCTCTGCCTGACCACCAGCGTTCCGTCCACAGGTCGCTTCCGTGACGACCTCCCGCTGCCAGCCTCTCTTGCCTCTTTGCCACCTGGTAGGATAGGCTGACCTGGAATTCACGTTTTAGTCACAGGGTGGCTATAAACTCATGGTGATCCTCCTACCTCTGCCTCCCCAGTGCTGGAATTAAAGGTGTGTGCCACCACACCCGCTAAAAACTGTTTTTTTAAACATTAAATATTTTATTTATTTATTTGACAGAGAAAGAGGGAGAGAGAGAGAGAGAGAGAGAGAATGGGCATGCCAGGGCCTCCAGCCACTGCAAACAAACTCCAGATGCATGTGCCCCCTTGGGCCTGGGGAATCGAACCTGGGTCCTTTTGGCTTTGCAGGTAAACGCCTTAACGCTAACCCATCCCTCCAGCCCAAATAACATTATTTTACAAAACATTTTTTAGGGCTGGAGGGATGGGTTAGCGGTTAAGGCGTTTGCCTGCAAAGCCAAAAGGACCCAGGTTCGATTCCCCAGGACCCATGTTAGCCAGATGCACAAGGGGGCGCATGCATCTGGAGTTCATTTACAGTGGCTGGGGGCCCTGGCGCGCCCATTCTCTCCCTTTCTCTTTCTCTCTGCCTCATTCTCTCTTTCAAATAAATAAAAATAAAAAAAATATATTTTAAAATGATATTTATTTAGTTGAGTGCTGGGATTAAAGGCGTGCGCCACCACGCCCGGGGCATTGTACCTTTAGCTAAGCTCCCGTGTGGTCCTTTTACAGGTGAAAACCTTGCGCCCCCGGGAGGAGCACTGACTGCCAGAGGAGGCTCGCTGCTGTCAGACATTTGCAGCGCACCCCGCAGGCGCTTAGAGTGAGGGGAAATACCACCCAGGTCCCAGCTGAATATCTGTGATCTTTCTGGGGACCAAGGCCATGACATAGCACATAGGGTGACAGTTGCTGCAGAGACACAGAGCAGAGCCAGGTCAGTCTGGGAGTGGACAGGACTCCCAAGGGATGACGCTCAGGGAGCTGAGAGGGGACGACGCCACTGTGCTGGGGAAGGTTTGTTGTGGCGGCCCTGGGGAACCAAGCAGCCTGTGCTCAGGCCCGTGCCAGCGTGGGCTAGGGTCCTTGGGGCAAGGCTGGCCTGCCAAGCCCCTCAGATGGCGGCATGTAGCTCAGCCTTCACCAGCGAGGGCCAGCCCGGGTCAGTAAATGTGGAAGACGTACTTGCTGTAGCCTTGCCCTTGGCTTTGACCTTCCTCTTCCAGGATGAACTCATGGGAACCAGGGAGTAGAGGACCTGCCTGGCCTTGGGAGTGGCCACGTTCAGGCTGCCAAAGAAGAGTTGTGTAGTGACGCAAGCACTCCCTGATGGCGGGTGCCGCATCTGGTTTCGGTATTTGAATAGAGGAGGTGGGGGCGCAGAGAGCGCGGGCGCTTAGTGACTTTAAAGCCGGCGTTGGAGGAGGCTGGTCTCAGGCTCACTGCCTTTCATAACTTCTGAAGGGTTGGAAGTACAGAGAGCGAGTCTTGGGGAGCAGCTGGCTTGAGGGGCATGTCTCATAAGTCTGAGGTTTGGGGTTCAGCCCAGTTGGTGTTGTGAACTGGAGGCTCTGGTAAGCTGCTTCCTGAGCAAACCTGGCCAGGCGTGGTGGCACACGCCTTTGATCCTGGCACTTGGGAGGCAGAGGCAGGAGGATCGCTGTGAGTTTGAGGCCACCCTGAGACTACATAGTGAATTCCAGGTCAGCCTGGGTTAGAGTGAGACCCTACCTTGAACACGCACGCACACGCATGCACGCACGCACGCACACACAAAGCAAAACCTGAGGTTTCTGGGATGGTCACTCGTAGGAGGGTCTCAGTGTGCTAGGTATCTTTGCCTGTGACCTTCCAACCTCCCAAGCTCTAGAGGGAGAATTCAGGACAATGGGTGGATTCAGAGGAATGGGTACCTTCTTTTGGTGGCACTGGGAATACTGTAGACCTCACAGTGAAGGCTGAGGGTGCCTCTAGCCTGGCCTCATTTGGGACAGCATCCTTTGCCACACAAGTAGCGTTGTAAGTGAGCAAGTCTAGGCACACAGGCTTCCAGCAGCAGGCACATAAAAGGGTTAGAAAAACAGGGAGGAAAGCTGTGTTTGCTTAGAGATTTGCATGTGAAGATTACAGGCTGGTCGGAGAGACTATTCATTCCTGGCTCCTCTAACACCTTCTTATCTCTTCCTGAACTGTTTCCTCATTTGTGAAATTAGAGTTGAAGTAGTTAATTTCTAAGTTCTCTTTCAATTATAGAAGTCTATATTGCAACAATAATTTCAAGGCTGAGTAATAATAGGAGAGTTGGGGTTTATGAACATAGGGGCCCAGAGGTGGAGTCCTTCTGTCATGGATTGATGTCAGTCTCTGAACAGCATTTTCTTTAAAACAGTTTACTTATTTGAGAGAGAGAGAGAGAGAGCGTGAGCGAGCCGGGTGTGGTAGCGCATGCTTTTAATCCCAGCACTCGGAGGCAGAGGTAGGAGGGTCACCATGAGTTCAAAGCCACCCAGAGAATATATAGTGAATACTAAAAGAAAGAAAGAAAGAAAGAAAGAAAGAAAGAAAGAAAGAAAGAAAGAAAGAAAGAAGGAAAGAAAGAAAGCTGGGGGAATGGGTGCACCAGGGTTTCCAGCCATCACAAATGAACTCAACACATGCATCCTGAACAGCATTTTATTTTCCCCAGAAGGGACCTATAGACGCGCACTCTCTCACTCTCTCTCTCAAATAAGTAAACTGTTTTAAAGAAAATGCTGTTCAGAGACTGACATCAATCCACAACAGAAGAGGATATCTTTTTTGTTGTTGTCCTTGCACATGCCCTTGGCTTGACCTTCCTCTTTTCCCCATTGTGAGCAGACGTGGGAAGGAGCATCTTCTCTGGTCTCTGTGGCCGCTGGGAGGGAGAGCTGCTGAGGATACCTTGCTGGCCACGTGGCTGGCGGTGCTGGGTGCTCAGTGTCCTGGCATTCTAGGTATGATAGCGCTTCCTCTCACCTACGCTGCTGATGGCACACAGCTACAGGCGGTGACAGAGGAAGGGTCAAATGGGGCTAGTTCTGCAGGCCTGCGTGGGAGGCACTTTTCAAAGCCCTGGAAACGTTAGCTTTGATGTCACTCGAGCGCACCTCTCATGCAGAGCCACTGCCTGTCTGGCCTTGTCCCTGCGGCTTGGGCCTCACTGAGGTCTCAAGGACAGCATTTCTGAAGGACTTACTGTGTCATCCTTTATTAGGAACATGACAAGGCCACTTGGGCTCCGCTAATGGCCTCTTTCTGGTTGGCCATTTCAAGGCTTCTTAAAGCGTCTTTACTTGTTTTTCACCTTTGTTGTGTGTTTTTTTTTTTAATTTATTTTATTTCAGAGAGAAAGAGAGAGAGAGGAAGAGAGAAGGGGAGAGGGAGAGAGAGAGAGAGAGAGAGAGAGAGAATGGGTGAGCCAGGGACTTTAGCTGCTGCAAATGAACTCCACATTCATGTACCACTTTATGCATCTGGTTTACAAGGGTCCTGGAGGATTGAACCTGGATCTTTTGGCTTCGCAGACAAATGCCTTAACTGCTAAGCCATCTCTCCTGCCCCTTTGTTGTGTTTGGTTTGTTTTTCAAAGTAGGGTTCTACTGTAGTGCAGGCTGACCTGGAATTCACCATGTAGTCTCAGGGTGGCTTTGAACTCACAGTGATCCTCCTACCTCTGCTTCCAGAGTGCTGGGATTAAAGGCATGCACCACCACGCCTGGCTCTCTCTCCACCTTTGGAAGGGACTTTCTTTCATCCCCAGACAGATGTGGTGCTTGCAGTGAGTCTGTGTATCTGTGTGTTTGTGTTGGGGGTGAAGTGCCCCATCACCTTCCTTCAGTAGCTGCACGGGAGGTTCTAGGACAGAAGGATGGAGAAGGACAACCGAGCGAGGACTCAGCTCTTCTTAGTGAGCCAAGGCTGCTAGAGCCGTGGCCACAGGGGTCCCTGTGAGTACAGCAGCAAGAGCTCTTGGTCCCTGGGAGTGCTGACACCTCAAGCCCCTTCCTGTCTCCAGACCAGCTGGAACCTTGAGAGAGAGTAGTGATACCCCAAAGAGCCCTAAAACCCACTCCTGAGCTGCTTGTAGATGGCAGCAGATAAAAAGTTCCAGGTAGAAAGACGTCCCCCACACTAAGAGGGCCTAAAGGAGTACAGTGACGGTGAGTTGACAGAGCTCTTGTCCCAAGCTGGTCCTATTTTGGTCACTCAGTGCATTTAGGACTTGGCTAGGCAGCTTTGTTCTTCTAGGAAATAATGGTTATGAGACCTAACATTTGCCAAATGTTTTTAATCACTGCTTCATGTTTGAAGGCTCTGAGGGGGTTGCCAAAACAGGTAGTATGACCTGCATTTTAAGGGGTGGGTAAAGTGGTCACAGGAGGATTAAGTCCAAGGACTGAGAGGTGGCTTAGCAGTTAAGGCGCTTGCCTGAGAAGCATAAGGACCCAGGTTCGATTCTCCAGATGCACAAAGTGGTACTTGGTCTGGAGTTCATTTGCAGTGGTAGGAGGCCCTGGCATGCCCATTTTCTCTCTCTCTCTCTTCCTCTTTCTATCCCTTTTCTCTCTCTCTCTCTCTCTCTTTTTTTTTTTTTTGTTTGGCTTTTCAAGGTAGGGTCTCTAGCTCAGGCTGACCTGGAGTTCACTATGTAGTCTCAGGGTGGCTTCGAACTCAGTGATCCTCCTACCTCTGCCTCCCAAGTGCTGGGATTAAAGGCATGCGCCACCAAACCTGGCTCATAATTTTTTTTTGTTTTTAAGAAGCAGTCAAAGGTCATAGCAGCCAGTACAATAGTAAGGGCAGGGCCTAGGTCTCTGGACTTCAACGTGCATCCACATACTTGTCTTTTGGCTTGAGGGGTCCAGAGCCTCCTCAGCTCATGAGGTGTGGCAAAGGAGAGGCAGAAGGCCTGGCTTAGGCCCGGGTTTAGGAATAGCACCACCAGATCCACTTCCCAAGTGGGAGACTCAAACTGACTTCCTCCAGCCTCCCGGGCTGGGAATGAGGTGTTCTCATCTCTCTGCTCCCTTCACTGCCAAGCTCCAAGAGCTGCAACCCAAGGCATCTAGAGGGAGCTGCACTCCCTTGGCTGCCACTGGGCCTCTCCTTGCCTGGCACTCACAAGTTAAACCATCAGCTCTCCCAATATCCCTCCCTGCAGATCCCAGGGTGATTCAGTTTCTTCAGACTGGGAGGTGGAGGGGGGGAAGCCAGCCACCTGCTTCAGTCGGTCTCAGAATCCAGCCCACATCACTTCTTTCTTGCCCTCTGCTATCAGCTCAACCTCCCCCCCCCCCCCCACCAAAGGGAAGAAGTGGTCGTGATGATTCCTGTGAGGTTTTCTGGGCTGATCTCTGGAAACACCGGATTTTCAGCAGAGCCTCTTTCTACCAGTTTACGCTGCGGCAACAGGATTTAATGCAGATTTTTGTTTGTTTGTGGTTTGAGACAGGGTCTCAGGTATAACCAACTGATCTTGCTGGGTGTGGTGGCTCATTCCTTTAATCCCAGCACTCGGGAGGCAGAGGTAGGAGGATCGTCGTGAGTTCGAGGCCACCCTGAGACTGCAGAGTGAATTCCAGGTCAGCCTGGGCTAGGTTGAGACCCTACCTGAAAAACCAAAATAAATAAATAAATTAAATTAAATTTAAAAAGTCTTTGATCCTTTTTCCAAATAATGGGCTAAGAAGTAACTATCTTAAGGCAAAAGAAGCCCGTCTCACTGGCTAGGTTGGGTGGGCATGTGGCCTGGCTCAGGCACAGTTTAGACATGGCAGAAAGCTTGGTTCTGGAAGCAGATACCACCAGTGATTCTTGTGGCCGTGAGACAAGCGATTTTCTTCCTTCCTTTCTTCTTTATTTCCTTCCTTTGTTTCCCTTCCTTTCTTCCTCTGTTTCTTCCTTGCTTAGTTCCTTCATTTTTCCTTCCTTCCCTTTCTTCCTCCTTCCTTTATTTCATTCCTTTCTTTTTCTCTCTTCTTTTTGAATTTGTTTTTTATTTTAGAGAGAGTGTGAGAGACAGAATTGGTGCACCAGGGCCTCAGCCACTGAAACTGAGCTCCAGACCCTTGCTCAACTTAGTGGGCATGTGTGGCCTTGCGCTTGCCTCACCTTTGTGTGTCTGGCTTATGTGGGATCTGGAGAGTGGAACATGGGTCCTTAGGCTTCATAGGCAAGGGCCTTAACCGCTAAGCTCTCCTTCCTTCTTTTAGCATTGCTTTCTTTGTGTGCGTGCACAAGGTATGCCTCATGTTTGTGCACGTGGGAGGTCAGAGGAGAACGTCAGGCGACCTCCTTCAGGATTCATCCACGTACCCCCCTTGAGACAGTCTCTTCTCTGAGCCCAGAGCTACTGTTAGACACTTCAGCCTCTGCTTCTGACTGGACTGGGCTTATAGGCGGGCATGGCCCTGCCCAGCTGTTTATGTAGGTGCCGAGGAATCGAACTCACACGGTCACAGGCCCTCATGCTGGCGCAGAAGATGCACTTACCTGTTGAGCCATCTCCCCAGCCACCAGAAAAGCACTTGTTAGGGGTTTGTTAGTGAAATGTGTCTAACTGGGCTCCGAGGTGGTCCCTTTGCATCCCGGATCCCAAGGTTCTCTGTGATACTGCTTTTGCCGTTGTATCCTGTTCCCTGGGTGAATCATTTGGGGGCTAGAATCTAGCCAGGGACAAACTGTCCTGGTGGGATTAGCTTTGACTCTGGGACTTGGCCACAAAGCCAAACAAACCTTCCAAGAACAGTTGCGTCTTCCAATGTGCTCATCACCCTTGTTTGGGGAAAGGGTTAAAGGCCAAAAGGATGGCCAGAGCGGGTCCCCGGATCCTGGAAAGATGTACACAGCCCTGCCTATGGCAACCATTCCCCTGCTAAGGCCTAAGGGGCCTCAGCCTTCCCACTGTTGTCTAAGAAATGGAAGAATGAGGGAACCTGGTTGGTGACTCCTCACTCTGCAGAAGGTCAAGGAAAAGAAAGGCAGCAGAAGAGGCCACTGACACACATCTGCCCAGCCCAGGAGTGACCAAAGCTAGGTCCAGAGAAGGAAGGGTCTTGCTGACACCGGGCTGCGAGAACTCCGGTTTCTGACATTTCCCCGCTTACCCTGGAGACACAGCTGATAAGAAGCTATACCCGGGCAGAAGGCTGGCTGACGTGGAGTCCTCTGTGCCCCAAGGCCAGGGTCCTCATCAAGTCTAATTGGAAAAGAGTTGTTTTTTCCCTCTGGGATGTCATTGTTAGTGATGGCTCATTTACACAACTGTTCATGAGAGGCAGTCAAAAAGGTGTTTTATCTGCTTGTGGCTTTGGACCCCAGAGTTTCAGTTCAGTTGCATGGGAAGGCATATGGCAAATGAGCCTGGCTGATCTTTATTAAAAGTGTCTTGCTGGGCTGGAGAGATGGCTTGGTGGTTAAGGCGCTTGCCTGCAAAGCCAAAGGACCCAGGTTTGGATTTCCCAGCACCCACGCAAAGCCAGATGCACAAGGTGGCATAAGCATCTGGAGTTCATTTGCAGTGGCTAGAGATCCTGGTGTGTTAATTATCTCTCTCTATCTACCTCCCTCTCTCTCTCTCAAATAAATAAAATATTGGGGCTGGAGAGATGGCTTATCAGTTAAGGCGTTTGCCTGCCAAAGCCGAAGGATCCCGGTTTGATTCTCCAGGACCCATGTAAGCCAGATGCACAAGGGAGCGCAGCATGCATCTGGAGTTTGCAGTGGCTGGATTTCCTGGTGCACCCATTCTCTCTCTTGCCTCTTTCTCTGTCTCTCTCTCTCTCAAATAAATAAATAAATAAAATATATTTAAAAAATAAAGTATTTTTTTTTTAAAAAAAGTGTCTGCTAAGGGGCTGGAGAGATGACTTAGTGGTTAAGGTGCTTGCTGCAAAGCCAAAGGACCCAGGTTTGATTCCCCAGTATCCACATAAGCCAGATGCACAAGGGGGTATGTGTGTCTGGAGTTCGTTTGCAGTGGCTAGAGGCCCTAGCATGCCCATTATCTTTCTGTCTGTCTCCTCTCTCTCTCTGCTTGCAAATAAATAAATATATATAAAAAAGCGTCTGCTAAGAAGACAGGCTGGCATGGAGTTTAGATGGAGGTGGGCTGAAAGCGAGCGACAAAGAAGCTCTTGGGTTCTGTGCTCTGGTCTTCAGACTTTTCCTGTGAACTTCAGGAAACAGTTCTCTGGCAACTTGGTGTTGAGGAAGGCTTACTGTGGAAGTTCTCAGATTTTTTTTTTTCTTTTTCTTTTAAGAATCACCATGTGAAACGCAGCTAGGCACTGGCCCAACCCCAGGGCTTAGGCCTCTTGATGAAAACGCTTTGCAGGAGTGGCTTGTTACACAGACCTCTAGCATGTCCCATGTCCGTTCCCTCATTTCCACAATCCTGTCTTTTCTTGCTGAGAGCACTGTGAGGGGAGTCATGGTCCAGGATTTAAGATCAGTCTTGCCCCCATGGACCAGCAGAGTGAAAAGATGCCATGCAGGGGGCTTCCTGGGGTGTTGGAGTCATGATGGAGGGGAGACCAGAGGAAGATATTTTTAGGGAGAAGCAAGGCCAAGAAACGAGCTGTGATTGTCAATCTTCTTCCACACCTCCCCTCTGAACAGTGGGAAAATGAGTCACAGGAGGTAAGAAGTATGAGGGGACACCGACTCCAGGCTGCGTAGTCTTTCTGCCTCCCTTCCCGTCCTCCACTGAACCCTAGCAGGCCCATCACTGAGGTACGGAGCGTGCTAGATTGAGGGCCGCTGAGGAGGGCTCTGTCCCAGCATGACCCTGTCCTTGGGCAAGCCTTTCAGTCCCTCCCTGGCAATAGCTTCTTCCTTTCCAGCTGGACTCACGGGCCTTTGGCAGCTCTCCGACCCCCTGAGTCCATGGAAAATGCTGAAACAAATTCAGGACACTTAGTGGTGGGAAGAGAGGGGAACTGAGCAGTAGCGGAGGCCACTGCTGAGATGGGGAGCTGGAAGGGCAGCTGGAAACCCGTCTCCCCAAGAGGGCTGATGGCAGAGGGGGTGTCCGAAGAGAAGCAGAATTGGCTTGTGCCAGCCTTGTCCTGGGTGTGAATGGGGACAAAACCCAGCCTTTCAGGTGCTCAGGCCTTCCATGGTTCCTGGTCCCCCAGGTTGATCTGGGGGCTTGCTATTCGTGTGCCCTGATGTCAGTGCCCAGGCCTGACCCTGGCCGGGGCAGTTGTATTGGCAGCAGTGCATACAGTATGAACCTTCCTGTCCTGAGATGGATCCAGACTCATTTCCCCGGGACCCTCTGTGACCTCCCACACCACCTGCTCCTGGTGCCAACAGGATTCCCTAAGAAGCCAGGGAGTCCTGCGCGGGCGGGAAGGACACTGGCCTGGAATCGCAGGGAACTGAACTGATCGCAACCTGAGCGTTGGATGTGATGTGCGTCCTGCAACAGACTTGGGTCTGATGTTTCCTAAGGATGAGCTCTGGGGGGCCCAACAGGATGGCCGGTTTCATTGAGAGACTTTCTGTCAGAGCAGTTATTTTTAGCCTGGGGAGAAAGGTCACGAAGCACGGAGCCATCACCCTCAGCCTCTCACTTAACACGGTTCAGCAGAAGAGGCCGTGAGCTGTCAGGAGCACGGGGAGAGGGGACGTAGGTATTCATGTGTGTCCTGTGCGCTACGCTCGCTGTTGGGGCTCAGGAGGAAGGACACGCAGCTTGTGTTCTCATGGACTACCTTGGTTTCCCCCTCACACCCACAACAAGAGGGTCTTGGTCTTTTTACTTTTTAAAGATTTGTGTTTGTTTGTTTGTTTATTTATTTATTTATTAGAGACAGAGAGGGAGAATGGGCGCACCAGGGCCTCTAGCCACTGCAAGCGAACTCCAGGAGCATGCACCAGCTTGTGCATCTGGCTTACGTGGGACCTGGAGAATTGAACCTGGGTCCTCAGGCTTCGCAGGCCTTAACTGCTGAGCCATCTCTCCAGCCCTTGGTCTTTTTGTTTGTTTGTTTGCTTTTTCGAGGTAGAGTTTCACTCTAGCCCAGGCTGACCTGGTATTTACTAGGTTGTCTCAAGGTAACCTCAAACTCATGGTCATCCACTTACCTATGCCTCTCAAGTGCTGAGATTAAAGGTGTGTGCCAACCTATCCAGGAGAGAGAGATAGAGATAGAGATAGAGAGAGAGAGAGAGAGAGAGAGAGAGAGAGAGAGAGGGAGAGAGAAGTGGCCATATCAGGGCCTCCAGGCACTGAAGATGAACTCCAGTCACATGCACCACTTTGTACATCTGGCTTTACATGGGTACTGGGGAATGAAACTCAGGTCTTTAGGCTTTATTGGAAAGTGTCTTAACTACTGACCATCTCTTCAGTCCCAAGAGGGTCTTTTGAGAAAATCAAAACTATCGCAGGAGGTCAGATCTAGAATGTTCATCCTACTACCATCACCATCACCTCCAAAAGTCCCCGACTGCCATCACTGCTGCAATGGCTCACATCGGCTTCACCTCCACCATCACCACCGCCATCATCATCATATAGGAAAACAGGTGCCTGTGGAAAGGGCCAGATTCTCCCGTGGGGGGAGAACCTCAACTGCCGCTGTTCCAAGGACAATGCCAGGCTTTGGAGGTGCACCCCAACTTTGAGCCCCAGTGGAGACTGTTTCAATGGGCACAGACGGGAGGAGGAGCCTTGGGACTGTTTGGCTTGGAAGTTGCAGTGGCTTGCAACTTTGTGTCAGAATTACTGAAGATTTACTGTTGCTAGCCCTGTGCCCTGGATTATTTAAATCAGAACCACTCGGAAACGGGAGGAAACATGGAGCCAAGAGTCAGGTGTCGGTGAGAAGCACAGACGGACAGGAAGTTTTACGGGTGGTGTAGACAAAGGCCTCTCAAGTCATAATGTGTAAATCAGTCACCTGGACGTCATGTCAAATGCAGATTCTCCTTAGTGGGTCCTGGCTGCAGCATGAGATCAGCATCTCCAGAAATGCCCTAGGTGACGCGGCGACAGCTAGTCTCTGGAGCCACTCTGAGTCCTGACGCTCCTGCTCAGAGGTCAGGCAGTGCCTTTTCCAGCGCAGAAGCCAAAGGGCTTTGCTAGTTACTGTCTGTGTGACTTTCAGTGCCTCCCGTTCCAATCCTCTAACCTGTAAAACAGACACAAGTGATCCTTGCTATTTCAGAAGCAAGTTAGATTAAGTAAATTCAATAATTAAATATATATTTTCATTGCTTGAAATGGTAATTACACAAATATACTGCAATTGAACTCCAGACGTATGCATCACCTAGTGGTCATCTGCAACCTTGCGCTTGCTTCATCTTTGTGCATCTGGCTTATGTGGGGTCTGGAGAGTCAAACATGGGTCTTTAGGCTTTGTAGGCAAGTGCCTCAACCACTAAGTCATCCTTCCAGCCCTTATTTTTTAAAAAATATTTTATTTATTTATTAGAGACAAAGAGAGAGAGAGAGGGAGGGAGAGAATGGGTGCACCAGGGCCTCTAGCCACTGCAAACAAACTCCAGATGCATGTGCCACCTTGTTGTGCATCTGGCTTACATGCGATCTGGAGAATCAAACCTGGGTCCTTAGGCTTCTCGGGCAAGTGCTTTAACTGCTAAGCCATCTCTCCAGCCCAGGACCAGGAATTCTTACTGGTATCAATATGTAACCACAGATCTAACATTTTCTGCGGGGCAGGGGGGCAGACAGGGTTCTCGCCATCTAGGAGCCAGGAGCATGAGCCTAGAAGAGAGGGTACATGCAGGCAGAGGCTGAGATTTCCATGGGAAGGACCTCTGTATTCCCTGAACACATCACATCACAGATCAGGAGTTGGCAGTTCTGAATTCCAGTCACCCCTTAGTCACCTGGTGACCATGTCTTTGGGGAAGTCCAAAGACCACCACTAACTTGCATCTAAAATCTACCTGTCAGAAATGAAGGAGTTTAAATGTAGCCAGGTGTATTAATGTGTGTGGGGGTAAATCTTACACGTTACTATACGGGACTCCTTTATAATAAAATGCTCTAGAACTTTCCATCCTCCCGAGGATGGCAACACAGGTTGGCTGTGAGGACTAATGAGAAAACTCCCATCCCTGACCCTTGGAGGCTTTCCCAGCTTTCTGAGAAGTGGCAAAGTTGGGGGTAGGGTGGCCCGAGGCAGAAGGGCTTTTCTTCATGGAAGGCAGTGTTGGAAACACCAGGCTTTGCCTGGGTGGGAGCCATCTGTACCCAGCGGAGAAGTGGAGAGAAGCCGTGACAGTCAAAGCTAATTGGGGCTCTCTCAGTCACGCTAAGAAGGGGCTCTTGTGGTCCGCTCCTCCCCATAAATCCATACACTCCTCCCTGCAGGCCTCCTACTTAAGCAGCCTGGGTGGGTGTGGCCAAAGGGATATATATGTCCAATCCTCACTCCCCACCCGTTTCTCCAAAAATACTCAATTTGACCCTTGGTGGCCGTCTCTGGCACAGACTGGGTCCCTATTTGCTCTTCCTGTGCCCTCTGCTCTCCTGGTAAAGCTAAAGGTCCTTAGAAGAGGATCCCCTCAGAAGGGGTTGGCTGAGGCCACTGGCAAGTCCAGGTCCTGCCCGTTTTGGATATCTTCTGAGGCCCTGTTCCCTCTCATCTGATGTGGGAGGGCCAACAAATGCCTGCCCTTAAGGGGACAGGGTTAGATGTGTGACTTAATAAGGTTGAGAGCCACAGGTAATCCCCGAGTACTCTGCCTTGTAACCTAAGATTATCTGGCCCGCAGACGCCTGTTTTCACCCCTCTGCTGACAGCAGTAGAACCGGCACGCTGGTCAAGACTCTAGGAACTGACCAGGAGTGGACCGCACCGGCGCGTGTCCTGTCTTGGAAGTGTGTCCGTGGGAGCAGGCAGCAGCTCGGGCGTTGCAAGGTTGAAGGAGGCCTTGTGGGGGGGGGGGGGAGGCCACCCAAGTTTCCATCCTGAAGCGTCACCCGGACCTAGTGAGGAGACTTGTAGGTCAGAGTTAGGGTTCAGGAGCTCTCAGGTTAGGACTCCCTTGGTGATGGACAGCAGGTCAGCCTTTTCCTGCCCTGACCTGTGGTGGTCCCCACAATCTTGGTGGGGGGTGGCCAGGCAGGTGGTTGAGAAGACCCAGGGGTGGAAAGCCGCAACCCTGGGTACTAGCTAGGCACATACCACACTTCCAGCAGAGGGAGCCAGACTGGTGTAGACTCTTGAGAAGCAGTGCCGACCCTTGAACTGACCAATCATGTTCTGATCATCTAGAACTGCAAGTCCCTGCTTCGGGTGGCACGGAAGATGTTGGCAATTTGTTGGAGAATCATTTCTCTACTGGAGACGCGAGTCTAGAGGAGAAGGAAAGGGCCCTTTATGCAGATACGGCCCCTCGAGACCACCACCTGCTCCCGCAGTGTCCCGACGGCGGGGGGGGCTGACAGCTCGGAGCCAGCCACCGCGGGGCTCCCTCCCGCTGCCGCGGGCTCGGGCTCCGAACCTGAAGCCGGCCCGTGCGATGCCTCGGCCACCGAGTCGGCTCCACCCGGGGATGCCGCGGGGCCTGGGGAGGAAGAGGAGGGCCCACCCGCCGCAGGCTCCCTTCCTCCCGGAGGAGGGGCCGAGGGGCCCGTGGAAGAGGCAAGGACAGAGCGCGGTCGTGGAGAGGAGCCAGGCCCGGCGGCGGGGGCGGGGGGAGCCGAGGGGCTGCGAGCAGAGGGTCCCGCGCAGGAAGCAGCAGCGGCGGCCGCTGCGAGCACAGAGGGGGACCAGGTGGGCGCCCTGGAGGTGGAAGACCAGGGCAGCCCGGGATCGAATCACCATGCCCCTGATGGCACGGCTTCTGGAGGAGAGTCAGAGGCTGGCATAGACACAGCAGCCAGACAGGGCGCAGAGGACCAGACCCAGGCGCATGCCCCACAGTCAGAAGATGAAGCCGCCTCAGGGTCTGGCCACCTGCCCGCCGGGCTAGATGGAAACCCTGACCCCATGTCTGCTGGGATGGAGGCAGAGGCAGAGCAGGAAGCCGGGCAGGGGACGCAGGATCCACCGCAGATCCTTGCTCCACACACAGAAGACCACGGCGGCCCAGGGCCTGGTCATCAGCCCACAGGGCTAGATACTGCTCCGGATGCCAAGGACCGGGAAGGTCCCAGCCCTAGCCAGGAGCCAGGCTCAGCCACCGAGGCCGGAGAAGAGTCTGGAAGAATCCAGAGCTCTAGGGCTGGGGAGATGGAGGAGGACCAACCTGCTGAGGGCCAGGTGCCAGGGGTCCCCGAGCAGGGTCCCGAGGAGGCCTCTTCCGAAGAAGAGAGTGGTGAAGAAGCCGAAAGCAAGGAGGAAGGAGGAGTTCCATCCGAGGAGGGGTCTGGAGAAGAGAGCGGTGATGGGGCTAGCTCAGAAGAGGAGGCTGCGCAGCCCCAGGAAGCAGGAGGAGCTACAGGCCCTGGGGAAGAAGGGGCCCAGCCAGGTGCCCAGGATTTGAGGGCAGAGTCGGAGGGTGATGCGACCCAGGACACCGAGGCAGAGGAGCCCAAAGAGGGGCAGCGGGAGAAGGGGAATCCTGTAATTGCACGGGGTAGGAATTAATTCATGAAGGCAACCTCAGAACCTTAAGCAGACACATTCTTTATTTTATTTATTTGAGGGAGAGAGATGGAGAGAGAGAGAGAGAGAAAAAAAAAATGGGCACACCAGGGCCTCTAGTATTGCACACGAACTCCAGATGCAAATGCCACCTTGTGCACCTGGCTTTATGTGGGTACGAGGGAATTGAACTTGGGTCCTTAGGCTTTGTAGACAAGCACCTTAACCACTAAACTACCTCACCAGCCCCAGTTCTCTTTAGAAAACCTTTTTATTGACAACCCCTGTACACACCAACAATATACCATGATCATAATTCCCTCTCACCACCCTCCCATTTTTCCCTTCCAAATCTCCCCTCCGCTGGATCCCTTCTTTACGATTTGGCTCTCTTCTTGTTTTTTGTTTTTTTTTAAGTTAAGGTCTTGCTCTAGCCCAGGCTGACCTGGAATTGACTGTGAAGTCTCAGGGTGGCCTCGAACTCACGGAGACCCTCCTGCCTGTGCCCCTGGTGCCACCACACCCAGCTCTCCTGTACTTTTACGCCCTCATTTTTGTTTTTTTGTGTCCTATTATGCAACCACCGTGAGGCCGTGAATGCCACAGCCACTTGGTGTCTGGAAGACAGTGTCCCAAAGCACCTCTCCTTTCCTTTAGTTCTTTCATTCTTTCTGCTCCTCTGCACAGTGGTCACTTCGTGTTGGACACTCTGCTGCCATTTCTCCTCAGCTCTTTGAGTCTCCTCAAAAGCCTAACCAAAAGTGAAAGTAGCATTAATATATGGGCATAAACACAAATATTTAGAGGATAGTTTGGTGGGCATAATATATCCATTTAGCCTGGCAACAGTAGTAGTTACTTCCCTAGGGCTTATGACTTCCTCAACCATAGGCTTTTGATTAAGTTTTCAGCATCAGGCATAAATTCCCGTCTAAGGATCAGGCCTCAAATCCAATCAGAGAGCAGTTGGTTTTCCCCGTAACAGACGTGCCGCCATTGTACCATTTGGCAGGCTTTACTTTACTTTTCTTTTCTTTCCTTTTCCTTTTCCTTTCTTTTATTTTCTTTTTTGAGGTAAACCTAACAGACTGGCCTTTTTTGTTTTGTTTTGTTTTTTTGAGGTAGGGTCTTGCTCTAGCCCAGGCTGACCTGGAATTCACTATGTAGTTTCAGGGTGGCCTTGAACTCATAGCAATCCTCCTACCTCTGCCTCCCGAGTGCTGGGATTAAAGTAGTGTGCCACCATGCCTGGCTTGCCTTTTTTTTTTTTTTTTAATGTGAGAGGGCAAAAGTGAGAGAGAGAGAGAGAATTGGTGCACCAGGGCCTCCAACCACTGTAATTGAACTCCAGACACGTGCGCCACCTAGTGGGCATGTGCGACCTTGTGCACTTGCATCACCTGTGCATCTGGCTTACATGGGATCTGGAGTTGAACATGGGTCCTTAGGCTTCACAGGCAAGCACCTTAACCTCTAAGCCATCTCCTGTTTGTGAAAGCCTTGTGTGTTTTGGATAGGCAGGGTCAAGGGAGGTGGGACAGCCCCTGGCTAGTCCCAGATCTGCCAGCTTTCCCAGGGGCTCAGGGGTCAGCTTTGGGAAGCTCCTCAGCCACTCACAAAGTAATCTAGCAAGAAGGTCCGGAGGGTTCTGGCCACTTCTGAATCAGGCCCTCAGGAAGCTTCCTTTAGGGTGTGAGTTGCTCCTTAATGAAGACTTGTGCCTTAAAGACAAAGGGACTAATAGTAGGTTTGAGGTCTCCAAATTGAATCGTGGAGGGGGGTGCAGGGAGTTGGTGGAGAAGGGTGGACATATTGTAGGCCAGAACCTGAGTCTCCCCTTAAAACGCCCCTTATAGGCTGGACGTGGTGGCGCACGCCTTTAATCCCAGCACTTGGGAGGCAGAGGTAGGAGTATCACTGTGAGTTCAAGGCCACCCTGAGACTCCATAGTGAATTCCAGGTCAGCCTGGGCTAGAGTAAGACCCTACCTTGAAAAAAAATGCCCCCTATAAGAAACATGTGCAGACTGAAGTTGAAGGGTCAGGATTGTGGCATGACAACTCAGGCTCACTGCAACAACAGTGCCCCTCAAATGCCCACCTAGAGCAAAGCAATCCCCAGAGTTCTGGCGAGCAGGAAGGGCCAGGGCCAGGGCTGAGCTATCGGGCACCATTATGAGCGGCCTGGTCAGGACCTGCAGGTTTTGTTTCATGCATTGAATGTGTGGACAGACAGAAGTTACTTTCTGGGTGGAGGCTTGGGTTAGGGTTAGGTAGGTCATCACTTTTCAAATGGCTTACCTACAGATTTCCTTCTTTTTTTTTTTTTTGTTTGTTTTTTTTGAGATAGAGTCTCGCTCTAGCCCAGGCTGACCTGGAATTCATATGTATTCTCAGGGTGGCCTTGAACTCACAGTGATCCTCCTACCTCTGCCTCTCGAGTGCTTGGATTAAAGGCGTGTGCCACCACGCCTGGCCTTTTTTCTTTTGAGATGGACTGTGTAGCCCAAGCTGGCTTTGAACTTATGTAGTGGTCCTTAAGACTGGCCGTGAGTGCCTGATTGTCCTTCCTCAGCCTCCTGTGTGCTGGGATTGCAAGCATGTGTCACCATGCCTGCTCCATGCAGAACTTACTGCAATAGTCTCTTCATACAATTGTGCTGTCCATAAGGAGGTGGGGCTGTAAGCAGTAAGCTTGCCCTTTCCTTGTCCTCCTCATTGTGGGTTTGGGGTCAGAGACTGCTTGGGTTTGGTCCCCTGAGATACTGCATTAGGCATGTTGAAACAACTTCCCTCTGCCCTGTAGGGCTAAGTATATAACCTCTATAACCAGGCAGCCTGGTTAGCAATAGGTGAACTAAGCCTGGCATGGTGGCACATGCCTTTAATCCTAGTACTTGGGAGGCAGAGGTAGGAGTATCACCATGAGTTTGAGTCTACCCTGGGACTATATAGTGAATCCAGGTCAGCTTGGGCTAGATCGAGACTCTACCTGGAAAAACAAAACAAAACAAAAGAAATAGATGAACTTGGATTGGGGAGATAGCTCTGTGGTTAAAAGTGCTGGCTTGCATGGCCTACTGGCCTGAGTTTGATTACCCAATACCCACATGAAGTTATATGCTAAATGTGGCACACACATCTGAAGTTCATTTGCAGCGACAAGAGGTCCTAGTATGCATGTATGCACACAAATAAGTAATTCTAAAAAAGTATTTCTACTTATTTATTTGAGAGAGAGAAAGATAGAGAGAGAAAGAGGGAGAGAGAAAGAGAGAGAGAATGGACACACCAGGGCCTCCAGCCATTGTAAACGAACTCCAGATGCATGTGCCACCTTGTGCATTTGGCTTATGTGGGTACTGGGGGATTGAGCCTCGAACCAGAGACCTTAGACTTCATAGGCAAGTGCTTAATGGCTAAGTCATCTCTCCAGCCCCAAATAACTAATTTTTTTTTAAAAAAGAAGGGCTGGTGAAATGGCTCAGTGGCTAAAGGCACTTGCTTACAAAGCCTGCTGGCCTGGGATTCAATTCCTCAGCAAACATATAAAGTCAGATGCAAAAAGTGGCTCATGCATCTGGAGTTCATTTCCAGCAGCAGGAAAGTCCTGGCATGCCCATGCCCCCATACATACATACATAAAAAAGCAGTAGGTGGGCTGGAGAGATGGCTTAGTTGTCAAGGTGCTTACCTGAGAAGTCTAAGGACCAAGGTTCGATTTCCCAGTATCCATGTATGCCAGACACATAAGGTGGTGCATGTTTCTGGGGTTCGTTTGCAATGACCAGAGGCCCTGGTGTGCCCGCTCTCTCCCTCTCTCTATCTGTGCCTCTCTCAAGTAAAAATCAATCAATCAATCAATAGAAATAGGTGACCTTAGCTACCTGGGGACATTGGCAGATCTGGAGTTAACAGGCATGGGCATCTTTGTTTACTTGTTCAGAAGGGCAGCTAAACCCAGCACACGCACACGCACACGCACCCCCCCCCCACTTATTCAGTTGGTCACGTGTCTGCTTACAACTCCTCTATGGCTCCTATTGCAAGCCCCTGGTAGTCTTTAAGGCTATCTCATCAGCTCCTAGAGCCCCCTTCAGCTCCCCACACGCAGCTCTTCTTCCCTGTGCCTGGCCCCCAACTTCCTCCTGCTTGATAAGCAATTTCTGTGGCCTGTCACAGAAAGCTACTGTCCTTTGTCACTAATCAACTCTTCCAGAGCAGCAGCCCTCAGGGAAGGATCTCTAGCTCCCCTGCTCTTCCTGTGAGCGCTCTTCTTAGGCCCAAGAGCCTCTATAGCCTTGGCACTGTTTAAGATTGCTGCATATTTTATTATATTAAAAAATATATAGCCAGGTGTGGTGGCGCACACCTTTAATCCCAGCACTCGGGAGGCAGAAGTAGGAGGATCGCCATGAGTTTAAGGCCACCCTGAGACTCCATAGTGAATTACAGGTTGGCCTGGGCTAGAGTGAGACCCTACCTTAAAAAAAAAAGGGAGGGGGTGGCTGGAGAAATGGCTTAGTGGTTAAGCGCTTGCCTGTGAAACCTAAGGACCCCGGTTCAAGGCTCGATTCCCCAGGACCCATGTTAGCCAGATGCACAAGGGGGCGCATGTGTCTGGAGTTCGTTTGCAATGGCTGGAGGCCCTGGAGTGCCCATTCTCTCTCTCTCTCTGTATCTGGCTTTCTCTCTGTGTCTGTCGCTCTCAAATAAGTAAATAAATGAAAAAAATTATTAAAAAAAAGTATGTATGTATGTATGTATGTATTTGAGAGAAAAAGAGAGATAGAGGCAGATAGGGAGAGAATGGGCACACCAGGGCCTCTAGCCACTGCAAACAAACTCCAGACACATACCCCACCTTGTGCATGTGGTTTTATGTGAGTCTGGGGAATAAAGCCTGGATCCTTTGGCCTTGCTGGAAAGTACCTTAACCGCTAAGCCATCTTTCCAGCCCTTACTTTATATATATATAATTATTTTTGTTTGTTTTTTCAAGGTAGGGTTCTGCTGTAGTCTAGGCTGAACTTGAACTCACTATGTAGTCTCAGGGTGGCCTCAAACTCACAGTGATCTTCCTACCTCTGCTCAGATTAAAGGTGTACACCACCATGCCTAGCCCTTATTGCATATATATTTTTTAAGATTTTTAAATTTTTATTTATTTATTAGAGACAGAGAGGAAGGGAGGGAAGGGGGAAAAGAGAGAGAAAGAGAGAGAGATAAAGGGCATGCCAGGGCCTCTAGCCACTGCAAACGAACTCCAGATGCATGTGCCACCATGTGCATTTGGCTTACATGGGACCCAGCGAATTGAACTTGGGTCCTTAAGCTTCACAGGCATGCACCTTAACTGCTAAGCCATCTCTCCAGTCTCGTACTGCATATTTTAATATATTTATCTCTTTATTTATTTGAGAGAGGGAAAGAGGCAGATGGAGAGGGGGGGGAGGGAGAGGAAGAGGGAGGGAGGGAGGGAGAGAGAGAGGGAGAATGAATGAGAATGGGTGTGCTGGGACCTTCAGGCAGTGCAAACAAACTCCAGATGCATGCACCACCTTGTGCATCTGGCTTATGTGGGTCCTGGGGAATCGAACTGAGGTCCTTTGGCTTTGCAGGCAAGTGCCTTAACCACTATGCCATGTCTCCAGCCCCTGTAGTGCATATTTTAAAGACTGTTAGCTCCCTCTCACTAGGCTTTAGGACAACTCCCTAAGGGCAGTAGCTGTGCCTCTTTGGGTATCACTGTGGTCCCAGCTTGGCATTTGGTATGTAATAATTGCTCGATGCATTCTTTTCATTTTGTTCTTTTTTTTTTTAATGTTTTGGGCTGTAGAGATGTCGTAGTGGTTAAGGCACATGCCTATGAAGTCTAATGACACAGGTTCGATTCTCCAGGTCCCATATAAGCTAGATGCACATTGTGGCACATGCATCTGGAGTTCGTTTGCGGTGGCTGGAGGCCCTGGTGTGCCCATTCTCTCTTTCTCTCCCTTTTGCTCTGACTCAAATAAAAAAAAATAATAAAAACAGGTTTTATTGTTTTTTTTTAATATTTTATTTTTATTTATTTATTTGAGAGAGAGGAAGAGGCAGATAGAGGATCAGCACACCAGGGCCTCCAGCCACTGCAAACAAATTCCAAATGCATGTGCCACCATGTGCATCTGGCTTACAAGGGTACTGGGGAATTGAACCTAGGTCCTTAGGCTTAGCAGGCAAGTACCTTAACCACTAAACCATATCTCCAGCCCTTTATTCTTATTTATTAGAGAAAGAGAAACAGTGAGAGAGAGAGGGAGAGAATGAACGTGCTAGAGTCTCTGCAAAGGAACTCCAGATGCATGCACTACCATGTGCATCTGGCTTATGCAGTTTCTGAGGAACTGAACCTCAGGTCCTTAGGCTAAGCCATCTCTCTGCCCATAGTCAGTACTTTTTTTTTTTTTTTGAGGTAGGGTCTCACTCTAGCCCAAGCTGACCTGGAATTCACTATGGAGTCTCAGGGTGGCCTTGAACATAGTCAATACATTTTTGTTTATTTATTGAGGCAAGGCCAACAGAGTGACCTTTTTTTATGCAAGAGAGAGTGAGCACAAGTGAAAGAGAGAGGGAGTGAAAGAGAGAGAGAAAGTTGGCATGCCAGGGCCTCCAGCCACTGTAATCGAGCTCCAGACACACAGGCCACCTTGTGTGTGTGTGCATGTATGACCTTTCACATTTGGCTTATGTGGGATCTGAAGAGTGGAACATGAGTCCTTAGGCTTTGCAGGCAAGTGCTTTAATTGCTAAGCCATCTCTCCAGCCCTCAACACCTTTTTCTTTTTTTTTGGTTTTTTGAGGTAGGGTCTTGCTAGCCCATGCTGACCTGGAATTCACTATGTAGTCTCAGAGTGGCCTTGAACTCATGGCGATCCTCCTACCTCTGCCTCCTGAGTGCTGGGATTAAAGGTGTGCACCACCACGCCTGGCCTCAATACATTTTAAAAACATACTTTTACTTATTTACAAGCAGAGAAAGAGAGAAAGAAAGATTGAGATTGAGAATGGGAATATAGGTGTGCCACGTGTGTTACCTGCACCTGGCTTTATGTGTTTACTGGGAAATTGAACCCGAGCTGTCAAGTTTTGTAAGCAAGCACCTTTAACCACTGATCCATCTCTCCATCCCAATGCATTTTTAAGACAAAGACAGTTTAATTTATTTACTTGTAAGCAGAGAGGGAAAGAGAATGAAAATGAGAACGGGCACATCAGGGCCTTTTGCCACTGCAAATGAATTCCAGATACATGTGTCACTTTGTGCCTCTAGCTTTATGTGAGCACTGGGGGAATTGAACCTGGGACATCAGGTTTAGAAAGCAAGTGCCTTTAAATGCTGAACTATCTCTTCAGCCCTTAAATTAATTTTTAAAAAATGTATTGGGAGCTGGGTGTGGTGGTGCACGTCTTTAATCCCAGCACTCGGGAGGCAGAGGTAGGAGGATAGCAGTGAGTTCAAGGCCACCCTGAGACTACATAGTGAATTCCAGGTCAGCCTGAGCTAGAGTGAGCCCCTACCTGAAAAAAAAAAAACAAAACAGTATTGGGGCCGAACATAGTAGTACATGCCTTTAATCCCACTCAGACTGGGCTAGAGTGAAACCATACCTTGAGAAAAACATGTATTGGACAGCTGGAAACGTCTCAGCAGTTAAGACACTTGTTTGAAAAGCCTAATAGCCTGGGTACAATTCTCCAGTACCCACATAAAGCCAGAGGCACAAAGTGGCATATGTATCTGGAGATTGTCTGCAGCAGCAAGAGGCCCTGCAGGCACACCCTTTCTTTCTCTGTCCCTTCCTCTCACTCTCTCTCTCCTTGCAAACAAATAAATAAACATAATCAAATAACTTAAACCTTTAAAAATCTTGTGTGTGTGTGTGTGTGTGTGTGTGTGTGTGTTGTGTGTGTGTGTGTGTGTGTGTATACATTCCAGAACCTCTTGCCACTGTAAACACATTCCAGAAGCATAGGCTACTTTTGCCTCTGGCTTTATGTGGGTACTGGGGATCATACCCAGGCTATCAGGTTTTGCAAGCAAGCGCCTTAACTGCTGAGGCATTTCCAGCTCTCCAGTACATATTCTTTCTCTCCCGCCCCCCAAAGTATGTCTTCTCTCTAGCACAGGCTGACCTGGGGAATTAAACCAGGGCCATCAGGCTCTACAAACAAGAGCCTTTCATTGCTGAGCCACCTTCCCAGACTTCAGTCAATACGTGTGTTTTTTTTTTCTTCTTTTTTAGTTTTTGAGATCTTGCTCTAGCCCAGGCTGACCTGGAATTCACTATGTAGTCTCAGGCTGGCCTCGAACTCACAGCGATCCTCCTATCTCTGCCTCCTGAGTGCCGAGATGAAAGGCGTGCACCATCACGCCTGGCTTCTGGTCAGTTTTGAACTTTGTTCAGCATCTCCTCCAAGCCCAGCCCTGGCCTCTGTGTGTGAGCTTTAGAGCTCAACTGGTTTAGCTTCGCCCTGACCCACTGTTACCTACTTCTCTTCCCAGAAGAGACGGAGGATGTGAGTGAAGAAGCCCCGTTGAGGGACCGCTCCCACATCGATAACACACTGATGTTGAATGAAGACAAGCCAGCGGACGATTACTCAGGTAATTGGGAAGGGGGAGACAGGCTGCCGGGGGGGGGGGGGGTGCAGCGGGCTCTGTGGCGGGCAGCCAGGCTTTAGAGGGGAATGGAGCCGGGACACCAGAGAGCTATAGCTCTGAGCACAGGAGGACACAGGGAAGAGTCGTGTCCTGGAGGCGGGAGGCGGTGTGAGCTGGGCTCCGGGGCGGGGACAGTCTAGGCAGGGTGGCCAGAGCAGAGCAGAGCAGAGGGTGAATTCCTTGGCCATTGTCTGTAGGCTATGCCAGCCCCAGTGCTGCGGCAGAGTAGATGGTCAACAAGAATTCATCTCATTTGCTTTGACCTTTTTTTTTTTTTTTTTTTTTGATATTTCGAGGTAGGGTCTCACTCTAGCCCAGGCTGACCTGGAATTCACTATGGAGTCTCAGGGTGGCCTTGAACTCACAGCGATCTTCCTACCTCCACTTCCTGAGTGCTGGGATTAAAGGTGTGTGACACCATGCCCAGCCTTATCCTCTCTTTATTTTATTTATTTATTTTTTTAGAGAGACACAGAGAATTGGTGCACCACGGCCTCAGCCACTAAAATTGAACTCCAGACACTTGCACCACCTAGTGGGCACTTGCCTCACCTTTGTGCATATGTGGGATCTGGAGAATGGAACATGGGTCCTTAGGCTTTGCAGGCAAGGGCCTTAACCCCTAAACTATCTCTCCAGCCCTGTTATCCTCTCTTAACTGAGTAGGTAGCCAAGCCTAGAGAAGGCAGTGGATTGATCTTGGTGCACAGCCAGAAAGGACCTTCAGGCTACAGTCTGAGACAATGTTTCTATGAAGTAAGACAGAATTATTATTATTATTATTATTATTATTATTATTATTATTATTTTAAACATCTCAGGAGTTTTGCAGGATGGGTTGGGAAATGCTTTTGGGTTGAGGATTTCTGCGAATTGGGATGTGGGCCAGCTCTCTCCATAAACGCAAGCATATCAGAGTATGTCAGCCATCAATGGCCCTTGCTCCCCATCAGGCGAAGGGGTGGACCCGCCGGACACGTGAGATTGCTCCACAGTGAGGAGCACCTGGGGCCTGCCCTGCCTGATGCTCCCTTCTCGTTGCTCTTCTCTGTCCTCAGCGGTGCTGCAGCGCCTTCGGAAGATCTACCACACCTCCATCAAGCCCCTGGAGCAGTCTTACAAATACAATGAGCTCCGGCAGCATGAGATCACAGGTACACATCATGGGTCTAGAACCGAGGGCTGCGCCTTGGGCCTTCCCACACAGGCTCGCTAGCTCTATGAAGGATGTGTGCTGGGATGCAGGAGCCCAGCTCTTCTGAGGAATCAGGCAGGACAGGAAACTCCATCCTTGGGAAGTCATGGGAGACTGCTGGATGCTGTGAGAGTTTGACAGGGTGTTTCATTGTGAAGCCCTTATATTCTAGTAGCAGAGATTTTATTTACTCACCCACTTCCAGGGTGATGATGCCTGCTCTGATCCCCCTATGCTAAGGAACCTTCCGAGGCTCCTTCCTCACATATGGGTCATGCCTGTGTCCTCCAGTTGGCCTGAATTTCTCCCTGCCACCTTACTGATCGTCCTGGTTGGCTTCCCTTGGTCCAGAATTATTTATTTACTTAAAATAGTCTACTTTTATTTATTTAGGAAAGAGAGAGAGAGAGAGAGAGGGAGAGACTGGGCATGCCAGGGCCTCTAGCCACTGCAAACAAACTCCAGATGCGTGCGCCACCATGTGCGTCTGGCTCACGTAGGTACTAGGGTCCTTAGGCTTTGCAAGCAAGTGCCTGAACTGCTAAGCCATCTCTCTAGCCCATGCTTATTTTTAAAAAATATATTTTATTTATTTACTTTGAGAGAGTGAGAGAAAGAGGCAGATAGAAAGAATGGGCATGTCAGTGCCTCCAGTCACTGCAAAAGAACTCCAGATGCATGCACCACCTGTGTACCTGGCTTTACACGGGCACTGGGGAATCAAACCCAGGTAGTTAGTCTTTGCAGGCAAGTGCCTTAACCACTGAGCCATCTCTCCAGGCTTCCTCCTTTATAAATTTCTATTTATTTATTTGTGTGTGTGTGTGTGTGAGAGAGAGAGATAATGAGAGCGAATGTGAATGGGTGCACTGGAGCCCTTTGCTGCTGCAAATGAAGTTCAGTTGCATGTGCCATTTTGTGTTGCTGGCTTTATGTGGGTACTAGGGCATTGAATCTGGGCCAGCAGGCTTTGCAAGCAAGTGCCTTTAACCACTGGATAATCTCTCCAGGTCTCTCTCTCTCTTTTGATTTTTCAAGGTAGGGTTTCACTCTAGCTCAGGCTGACATGGAATTCACTATGCAGTCTCAGGGTGGCCTTGAACCCACGGCGATCCTCCTACCTCTGCCTCCCGAGTGCTAGGATTAAAGGCATGAGCCACCACGCCTGGCCTTCTTTCTCTTTTTGTGAGGCAGGGTCTCACTCAGTATTCCTGCATGGCCTGGAACTCCCAGTGATTCTTCTGCCTCAGTCTCCCTAATTCTGGGATTCAAGGCATGTGCCACCACCCCTGGCTTGCTTTTGTTTTGAGACTGGGCCTTCCTAGTGGTCCAGTCTGGTGTCACACTTGAAATCCTCTTGCCTGAGTTCCCGTATCACAAGGATTTGAGAAGCCTACCACAGCTTCTGGCTTTTTATGTGGGGCCTGAGAATTGATTTCAGGCACTCAGGCTTGAGTGGTGAGTGCTTTAGCCACTGAGACATCTTTCCAGCCTAAAAATTGGATCTCAAAATGACAAAAATAAGACCCGGAGAAGTGGCTCAGTAGGTAAGAGCACCAGGGCCTGAGGAGGCCTGAGTGATGACTCAGTTTTCTCCCCAGAGCCCGCATTGCCATCTGGGTGTGGCCACACACTTCTGCAACCCTAGTCATGTAGGAGAGCAGAGAGCAGGAGGTGCCAGAGCTCGCAGTAAAATGGCAGGCTTCAGGATCAGTAAGAGACTCTGGCTTAAATAATACTGGGTAGAAGATGGGCTGGAGTGACTTAGCCGTAAAGGCGCTTGCCCGTGAAGCCTAAGGACCCATGTTCCACTCTCCAGATCCCACCTAAACCAGACACACAAAGGTGAGGCAAGTGCAAGGTCACACATGCCCACTAGGTGGCACAAGTGTCTGGAGTTTGGTTTCAGTGGCTGAGGCCCTGGTGCACCAATTCTCTCTGGCTCTCTAAAATAAGTTTTAAAAATACATAAGAGCCCAGCATGGTGGGGCACGCCTTTAATCCCAGCACTCAGGAGGCAGAGGTAGGAGCATCATTGTGAGTTCAAGGCCACCCTGAGACTACATAGTGAATTCCAGGTCAGCCTGGACTAGAGTGAAACCCTACCTTGAACCCCCCCCCCAAAAAAAAAAAAACCATAAAAAAGTAAAACAGGGACTGGGGAGTCGACTCAGCAGTTAATGGTGCTTGCTTGTAAAGCTTGCTGGTCCAGGTTCTATTCCCTAGAACCCACATAAAGCCAGATGAAAGTAACATTGTGTCTGGAGTTTGTTTGCAAAGGAAAGAGACCCTGGTGCAACACACACACACGCACACACACACACGCACACACACACGTTAAAAGTAGAATAAGTAGAAAACTATGAGTTGGGGAGATGGCTTAGCAGTTAAGGCGCCTGTCTACAAAGAAGCCTAAGGACCCAGGTTTGATTCCCCAGTGTCTACATAAGCCAGATGCCTGAGGTGATGCATGTGTCTGGAGTTTGTTTGTAGTAGCTAGAGACCCTGCTGTGCCCGTTCTCTCTCTCCTTTTTCTCTCAAATGAATAAATGAGTAAAATATTTTAAAAAGTAGAATACTAGAATTAAATATTTCAATTTTTGTTGCCAGATCACCTTCAAGTACTCTAGTTTGTATTCAAAAGAATAGGAAAGGAGGGAGCTAGGGAGATGGATGGCTCAGCAGTAGAAGGCACTTTGCTTACATGGCAAGCCAGCTTGGATTCAATCCCCAGCCACCCATTAAGGCTAGCTAGGCATTCATTTGCAGCAACAAGAGATCCTGGCATATGTGTGTACATGCAAATAAATAAAAAAAGAAGAGTGTAAGAGAATTCTTGTTCCTCCACAGCTGTATGAGTTTTGTGTGTGTACACATGTGTATACATGTGTGATGCATGGTTTGTGTGCAGGTGCGTGAGCCCCATGTGCATGTGGGGGTCAGAAGAGAATGTTGGGTGTCCTCCTCTTATTGTCCATCCATGTATTGCTTTGAGATGGGGGGGTCTCTCCCTAAACCGGGAGTTGCTGTCTGTCAGCGAGCTCTGGCGGTTCTCTGGTCTCCACCCCATGAAGACTTGGCTTATGAATGTGTGTGGCCTTGCTCAGCCATTTTACGTGGGTTCTGGGGAGTTGAACTTGGCTGTCTCAGACCCAAGAAGCCCTTGCGCTTAAGTGCAAGAACTCTTAATTGCTGAGCCATCTCCCCAGTTAGCTGTAACACTGAAAAAAAAATTATCTATTTATTTATTTGAGAGAGAGAGAGGAGTCAGAGAGAAAGAGGCCCTGGTGTGCTTCTAGCCACTGCAAATGAACTCCAGACGTGTGCGCCCCCTTGTGCATCTGGCTTATGTGGGTTCTGGGGAATCGAACTAGGGTCCTTAGCCTTCACAGGCAAACACCTTAACCTCTAAGCCGTGTCCCCAGCCCTAGCTATAACAGTTTTAAAAGTGGCTCTCATCTTCGCGGTGCTGGGGATATTCCCCAGGGCTCCAAACATGTTAGGAAAGTACTCTATCCCTCAGCCACGTCCCTGGATACGGTCACTTGTCTCTTAAAGCTTTGGTCATGGTGTTTCTTTTTCTCTTCTTTTCTTTTTCTTTCTTTGTTTCTTTGTATCTTTCTTCTGTTTTTGCAGTTCTGGGGATGGAACTCAGGGCCTTGAGCATCCTAGGCAAGTGCTTTACCTATTCCCTGGCCCTTGTTGTTTGTTTATTTGACAGGGAAAGAGAGAGAGAGAGAGAGAGAGAGAGACAGGGAGAGAGTGAGAAAGGGCACACCAGGGCCTCCAGCCACTGCAAATGAGCTCCAGACACGTGCGCCACCTGTGCATGTGGCTAACGTGCGACCTGGAGAATCGAACCTGGGTCCTTAGGCTTCACAGGCATGTTCCTTAACTGCTAAGCCATCTCTCCAGCACCCCCCCCACCTTTTAAAAAAATTTTTGTGACTATTTCTTTTCCCAGGGCATACCCAGTTCTAAAAGTTCCTATTCTATTCTTACAAGCCCAAGAGCCAGTTGTTCTAGTTTGCTTTTTAGAGGCCGTGTAGGCCCTGGTGCGAGGGTACCCAGACTCCCAGGGGCTTCCTTCTGCCCTGCGCACTTGCCTTCTCTCACAGCCCTGACACCACGGGTGGCATGGTACTCTTGGGTAACTCTAGCCTGAAAGCAGCCATGGCCTGGCTGCCAGGTGCCCCAGGACTGGCACTCTGTAAGGAAGACCCAAGTTCCTGGCTTGTAGCTTCCCTTTTGGGACCTGGCTCTTCTCCCCTAATGTCTGGCCAGCTTCCTGAATGACCTCCTGTCCCTCAAGCCGGCCAGTGGCCTCCCATATGTGCCTGTGATGCCCCCTGCTGTCGAGAGTTGGAACAACAGCATCTTAGAAGTCCTGTCTGTGGTCAGTCACAGAACTTGCCCATCCAGCACTGTAGCCTTTTGTGAAACTATGTGACTATAACTAGGCTCACGTAGTTACACCCCTATTAGCCTTCTTATCGATCCCGCCCCCGGCCAGATGGGGACCCCCTCAAGTGTATTTGTAGGCAGGAGGGAAGGGACCAGGTCATGGATTACTTTGAGACCATGCACATGTGCCCACCACTTACTTACACCACATCATCTTTTAGGATTTTGCTTCACCTTACAGAAGAAAGTGCATCAAAAAACTTGGTGCAGAAAGGGAAGTATACTGTGCCTTCAGTGCTGAAAAGAGAGGGGAGATGATGCCTACAACACTGCTCATATATACATTGAAATATTCGAAACACACACACACAAAGCTAAAAGGAAAAGGATATCTGAAACGATACAGAAATTGGCACTGCTACTGGGCAGTGGTGTATCCTGTAGTCTTAGCTACTCTGAAGGCTGAGTGAGGCAAGGGAATCACTTGAGCGCAGGACTTTAAGATCAGTCTGGGCAACATAGTGAGACCTGGTCTTGAAGGGGGTGGGGGGGAAGAACAGAAAGGAAATTAGCAATGGTTACTTATTAGAGGGTGTGGCCCAGATAGACTGGGAACAGGGGTTGTGGGAGGGTATTTACATTATAATTATATATGATTTTGTACTTCTGACTTTTAAAGAATAGATTTTATTTATTTATTTGAGAGAGAGAGAGCGAGAGAGCGAGTGAGCGCCGGGGCCTCTAGCCGCTGCAAACGAACTCCAGATGCATGCACCACTTTGTGCAGCTGGCTTATGTGGGTATTGAGGAATCGAACCTGGGTCCATAGGCTTTGCAGGCAAGCACCTTAACCACTCAGCAATCCCTCCAGCCCTGTACTTCTGACTGTTTTTCTTTTTGAAATGGACTCCTTAAAAAAAATACTTATTTGGGGCTGGAGAGATGGCTTAGCAGTTAGGCGCTTGTTATGAAGCCTAAGGACCCCGGTTTAAGGCTCAATTCCCCAGATGCACAAGGGGCGCATGCGTCTGGAGTTCATTTGCAGTGGCTGGAAGCCCTGGTGTGCACATTCTCTCCCTCTCTCTCTTTGCCTCTTTCTCTGTATGTCACTCTCAAATAAATAAAATTTTTTAAAAAGTACTTATTTGCAAACACAAAGAGAAAGACAGGGAGGGAGAGAAACACAGAGACAGAATCAGCACACCAGGGCCTCCAGCCACTGCAAACGGAACTCCAGATACATACACCTGTGCCACTTGGTGCATCTGGCCTTATGTGGGTACCGGGAAATGGGACCCAGGTTGTTAGGTATTGCAAACAGGTACCTTAACTATTGTGCCATCTCTCCAGTCCTACTTCTGACTTTTGAGCCAAGGTATTAAATGAAGTTGTATGAAATAAAGGAAGAGAAATTTCAAGAAACAGAGTTGGAGAGATGGCACAGTGGTTAAGGTGCTTGCCTGCGTTGTCTACCTACCTGAGTTTGTTCGCCAGTACTCAAACAAAGCCAGATGTACAAAGTGGTGCATGCATCTGGAGTTCATTTGCAGTGGCTAGAGACCCTGATACACCCTCTCTCTCTCTCTCTCCCTCACCCTTACCCTTGCAAATAAATAAATAAATAAATAAATATATTTTTTCAAAAGGCAGCCTAACAAAGTTTTGAGGACTATCTGCAAGCTCCTAATTGTTCAGGGATGGAAGTTGAAAGAAGGTCTCAGAGCACAAAGGACTGGAAACTAACAATACATCAGACCACATCCCACATTCAAAGATTCAATCTCCCCCTACTCACGCCATTTGTTTGCTTATTTTTGTAGCATTAGGGACTGAACCCAGGGCCTCACAAATGCTAGGCAAGGGCTTTACCACTGAGCTATCTCCTCACAGATCCCCTGTCTCTACTTTTTTTGAGGTAGGGTCTCACTGTAGCCTAGGCTGACCTGGAATTCACTATGTAGTCTCAGGGTAGCCTCGAACTCATGGCGATCCTCCTACCTCTGCCTCCTGAGTGCTGGAATTAAAGGTGTGGGCCACCACACCCAGCCCCTGGCCCTATTTTTGAATGCCCTGGAAAATTCTGCCAGAGTGGCTCAGGCAGGGTGTGTGCCTTTGCATGGCCTCAAGAAGGACCTTGGCCACAGAGCCCAAGAATCAAAGGATTCCTGGTTCAGTGTTGCGATTCCAACACTAGAAGTTTGTCATGAAACCTGGAGGGTAATATCTGAGACCTGACCTAGCCTGAGGTGGGGGTTTTGGGAGCCAGAGTGAAGAAGAGAGGGCAGCTGTAGAGTAAGGGACAGGCAGGGACAGTCCAAATGGTCCACCATCCTACACGATTCTTTCATGTCCACTCTTCTGTCATTTGCATAGGGGGCAACATTTGACTCCTCTGCATGTGGAAGCCCTGTTCTCTCATTTTATGAGTCTTTCTCCAGATTGAGCTGGGAGGAGGGACATAGCATGAGCACCAAGCCCACATGTTAATTCACTTAGCTCCTCCTCCTGATGCACCAGACATGCCAAGGAGCTGGTCAAGGTCAAGACAATGACTTCGGGCATCTTTTTGTTTTGTTTTATTTTTGAGGTAGGGTCTTAACTCTATCTAGCCCAGGCTGACCTGGAATTCACTATGGAGTCTCAGGGTGGCCTTGAACTCATGGCAATCCTCCTACCTCTGTCCTTGAGTGCTGGGATTAAAGGTGGGCACCACCACGCCCAGCTTCTGGAATCTTTTGAGTGAGGTTCTTGTAGGTCAAAAAGTGCCACAGACTTCTGCACACTGATCCACATAGAATCGCACAGCCCAGCTGGATGGCAGTGGGAATGCAGCGTGCTTTGGAGAATCGTGCTGCTTCTACAGTAAAAACTGCTGTTTGGTTCACTTCTATTTCTTTTATTTATTGACAAATTCCATGATTATAGACAATAAACCATGGTAATTCCTTCCCCCTCACTTTCCCTTTTGCAATTCCACTCTCCATCATACCCCTTTCCCCCCTGAATCTCTCTCTCTTTTATTTTGATGTCATGATCTTTTCCTCCTATTATGATGGTCTTGTGTAGGTAGTGTCAGGCACTGTGAGGTCATGGATATCCAGAGCATTTTGTGTCTGGAGGAGCATGTTGTAAGGAGTCCTACCCTTCCTTTGGCTCTTATATTCTTTCTGCCACCTCTTCTTCAATGGACCCTGAGTCTTGGAAGGTGTGATAGAGACATTACAGTGCTGAGCATTCCTCTGTCATTTCTTCTCAGCACCATGGTGCCTTCTGAGTCATCCCAAAGTCACTGCCATCTGAAAAGAGAAGGTTCTCTAACCAAAAGTGAGAGTAGCATTAATATATGGCTATGGACTTTAAGAAAAGTGCCTATTGGGCGGTTTGGAGAGTACTGTATATACATTTAGCCAGACAGTTCACTTCTATTTCTAATTCTTGTTTGCTCGCAGATGGGGAGATAACTTCCAAGCCAATGGTACTGTTCCTGGGACCGTGGAGCGTTGGCAAATCTACCATGATTAACTACCTCCTTGGGCTGGAAAATACTCGCTATCAGCTCTATACAGGCAAGAGATTGCGTGTGTTTTAATATGTGAATGTGAAAGTGTGATGGGAAATGAAAACGTTTGTATGTCTTCAGTACTTCAATATATTAATGGAAATTAATTAATGGAAATCATATGCAAGAAACCAGTAGCTACACTATGTTCATAGCAGTGTTAGTCACAATAGCCCTAAAGCTGAAACAATTCAAATACCCATTGATGAATGAATGAATAACCAAAATATGGTCTGTCCACATAATGGAATGCTACTCGGCCTCTGAAAGTAGCGATGCATCTGTCAGAATGCATCGGCCACCCCCGTGACATTACATGAACAGTACCTTGAAAATAGTATGTTAAATAAGACAAGCTAGGCATTAAAGAACAAATATTGTATAATTTCACTCCTATGATGTACTACAGTAAGAAAAACCAGAGAGCTGGGCATGACGGTGCATACTTTTAATCCCAGCACTTGGGAGGCAGACACAGGAGGATTGCCATGAGTTTGAGGCCACCCTGAAACTACATAGTGAATGCCAGGTCAGCCTGGGATAGAGAGAGATCTTACCTTGAAAACAAAACAAAACAACAACCACAAGACAGCACTGGGGAATGAAAAATTACTGTTTAATGGAGTCAAAGTTTCAGTTTGAGAAGATAATAAAATTCTGCAAATGGTTGCACAATAATATAAATATGTTTAATGCCTCTAACCTGTATATTATATGTAACATATTTTATATTATGTTATTTTACCACAATTTAAAAGACAAAAAGGAGCTGAGAAGATGGCTCAGCCATTAAAGGCACTTGCTTGCAAAGCTTGCCACCCCAGGTTCAATTCCTCAGTACTTGTACAAAGGCAGATACAAAAGTGGCATATATGTCTGTAGTTCATTTGCAGTGATCAGAGGCCCATACACACTCAAACTCTCTCTCTCTCTCTCAAGTAAATAAATAAAAAAAAATTAACAAGAGGCTTGGCATGGTGGTGGTACACGTCTTTAATTCCAGCACTTTGGAGGCTGAGGTAGGAGGATCCCAGTGAGTTTGAGGCCACCCTGAGACTACATAATGAATTCCAGGTCAGTCTGGGCTAGGGCAAGATTCTACCTCAAAAAAAAAAAAAAAAAAAAAAAAAAAAAACCCAACAAAAAAAAACAACCAAATAAAAGTGAGCTGGGTGTGGTGGCACATTCCTTTAATCCCAGCTCTCGGGAGGCAGAGGTAGGATCGCCATGAGTTCAAGGCCACCCTAAGACTCCATAGTGAATTTCAGGTCAGCCTGGGCCAGAGTGAGACCCTACCTCAGAAAAATAAATAAATAAATAAATAAATAAATAAATAAATAAATAAATAAATAAATAAAATAAAATAAAATAAAAACAAAGCTGGGCGTGGTGGCAGACACCTTTAATCCCAACAATTGGGAGGCAGAGCTAGGAGGATCCCAGTGAGTGTGAGGCCACCCTGAGACAACAGAGAATTCCAGATCAGTCTGGGATAGAGCAACACCCTACTTCAAAAGACCAAAAATAAAAAAAGAAAAACAAATAAACAAAAAGTATGAAAAAAAACCCCAAAAACCAGAAACTTAGCAAACATTTCCTTGTAGCAAACATTTTCCTTAACTTGCTTGTCCATATTCTTTTCTTTCCCCTATATTCTTTGCTGTAATCTGTTTCATAGAGATTTTTAAACATACTTCTTTGTTTGAGAGAGAGAGAAAGTTGCAGATAGAGAGAAATGAGCACACCAGGGCCTCTAGCCACTGCAAAGAACAAACTCCAGACATATGTGCTGCCTTGAACATCTGACTTTACATGGGTACTGGGGAATCAAACCAGGGTCCTTAGGCTTTATAGGCAAGCACCTTAACCCCTGAGCCATCTCTCCAGCCCTCATAGTGACTTTCTGTTTTCCCACGTATCACCCATGCATGCAGGTGCTGAACCCACCACCTCCGAGTTCACAGTCCTTATGCATGGGCCCAAGCTGAAAACCATTGAGGGCATTGTCATGGCTGCAGACAGTGCCCGGTCCTTCTCACCACTGGAAAAATTTGGTCAGAATTTCCTGGAGAAGCTGATTGGCATCGAGGTTCCCCACAAACTTCTCGAGAGGGTCACTTTTGTGGATACACCAGGCATCATTGAAAACCGCAAGCAACAAGAAAGAGGTAATTGGGTCTCCATGACTGAACAGCAGGAGCTCTGTCTTAGAAAATGGTCATCAGCCGGGCGTGGTGGCGCACGCCTTTAATCCCAGCACTCGGGAGGCAGAGGTAGGAGGATCGCCGTGAGTTCGAGGCCACCCTGAGACTACAGAGTGAATTCCAGGTCAGCCTGGGCTAGAGTGAGACCCTACCTTGAAAAAAAAGAAAATCATCATCAACTGTGGTGGTGGGCAGGTGAGGGACAAAGTGTAGCCAGTGTCGTCCAAGACTAAGAGATGCATTCTTTAGTTTATGTATATTGAGGTAGGGTCTGCCTATCCTAAGACTTTATCAGATTTCCCAGAACTCTGTCTGCCTTTGGGTGGTGGGGGATTGCCACTGTGGACTGTTTAAAAAAATTTTTTAATTTAATTTATTTATTTGAGAGAGGGAAAGAGGGGGAAACAGAGAGAGAGAGAGAGAGAAGAGAGGGACTAGGTGCACCAGGGCTTCTAGCCACTGCAAACGAACTCCAGACACATGCGCCCCCTTGTGCATCTGGCTTCTGCGGGTTCTGAGGAATCTAACCCAGGTCCTTTGGCTTTGCAGGCAAATGCCCTAACCGTCTCCAGCCCACTGTGGACTTTGTAAGCATGAGGCTATGGCATAGGCCGCTGAATACTGCGGTGACACAGGGCTGTCTGCATTGATGTGTCCTTAGCAGTGCAATCACAGGAACATGTGACCACATGGCAAATCACAGTTTATGGCTATGACTCACATTTGGGTTATAACTAGACCTTGTTTTATTAGTAATAATATCATCAGTCATAATTATAATGGTCAATTAATCTTACTAGTCCCCTATTAAGTATTGAAAAAACATTATTTTTCAAGGTAGGGTCTCACTCTAGCCCATACTGACTTACTCTACAGTCCCAGGCTGGCCTCAAACTCACAGTGATCCTCCTACCTCTGCCTTCCAAGCGTGTGCCACCACACCCAGCTGATCATTTTGTTTGTTTGTGTGTGTGTGTGTGTGTGTGTGTGTGTGTGTAGGATAATTTTATACGTTACTGGTTGATCATTGTAGGAAAAAAAAGTTTTCAAAGTAAGTATTCCTTTATCTCTTCACTTTGTAAATAAGAAGTAAGAAAGCTGAGGAAATGGCAAGTGAAAGAGAAGCGTAGGCAGCGCCTGTAAGACTGGCGACTTTGGCTGCGTGCTGCCCTGTGGTGCAACAGTGGAGTCATCTTGACATCAGCTCTGGTCATATTTTTCTCCTGGTCATTGTTTTTTGAGTCAAGTCCAATAGACTGGCCTTTTATTTTTTTTTTTATGAGAGCGAGCGAGCGAGAGAGAATTGGTGCGCCAGGGCCTCCAGCCACTGCAATAGAACTCCAGACGCGTGCGCCCCCTTGTGTTCAAGTGTGACCTTGCATGCTTGTGTCACCTTGTGCACCTGGCTTACGCGGGATCTGAAGAGTTGAACATGGGTCCTTAGGCTTTGCCGGCAAGCGCCTCGACCACTGAGCCATCTCTCCAGGCCTCCTCCGGTCATTTCATGGTTAACAAGTGAGAGCTTAGAAGCAGTTCCCATCCGACTGGCCAGTGACAAAGCCAAGCCCACAAGCTAGCTCAGGCCTTGACCCTGGACACACATTTGTTTCCCTTAAGTCATGTGTCGTCTGCCATTCTTCCAGTTCTCTCATTTCAGCATCTTTGCCATTGCCCAAGAGCTCTCTGAACATTTGAAAAACCTACACTTCTTTGTTGTTGTTTTGAAATCGGGTCTCACCATGTAGCCTAGGCTGGCCTTCAGAGTAGGTCTTGGTAATCTTACCTTGGCCTCCTGAGTGCTGGGATTAAAGGACTGTGCCCCCATACCCTGCATGAAATGCTCTACTTTGAGCAAGTGCTTTCCTTTCCTAGACACTTGGATTCCACCATAGATTAAAGTAAGCATTGCGGGGCTAGAGAGATGGCTTAGTGGTTAAGCGCTTGCCTGTGAAGCCTAAGGACCTCGGTTTGAGACTCGATTCCCCAGGTCCCATGTAAGTCAGATGCACAAGGGGCGCATACATCTGGAGTTTGTTTGCAGTGGCTGGAGGCCCTAGCCTGCCCATTCTTTATCTATCTGCCTCTTTCTCTCTCTCTCTGTCTGTCTGTTGCTCTCAAATAAGTAAATAAAATTAAAGATTTTTTTTTTGAGGTAGGGTC